>NC_052079.1:55062126-56262126 GCF_015852505.1 Tachyglossus aculeatus
ACTGTTCTAAGTGCTGGATTATTGTTATTATTATTACGTGCAGCAGTTCCAAAACTTTGTAGCTTGTATGGAGAGGAGACTCAAAACAGATATCCTCCGTAAATATTTTAAACTCCGAATTAAGGTGCCGTGGGTGGAAAAGGTAGATTTTTAGGGGCTTCGCTCTCTGAACTTGAATCAAATTTTGCTCTGTAGGGCCAAATTGTGAATTCAGGTGGGCTTCCCAAACTTCAACTTTTGTCACAGTCTGGTTGCGGTAAAGATAAACCCAAGTTGCCAAGGGCAGAGGGTGATCAGAACTAACAATCTTTTAGTTTGGGGCTGGCCAGTTTGAATTCAACACAGATGAGAATTGATTGAAGTCACTGCTGCCCCGGGGCTGTTCAGGGGTCCTTGTTGGAAGTCATTGTCCAACGTTTATTGAGCACAAACAATGGGCTAGGTGCTTGAATTAGCGTCTCTGTTGCTCGCCTCAGCAGGAAATGCAAGCTTGAATGGGCACCTTTTTGCCCCCCTAGCATTGCCCCCACATTGGGATTTATCCGAGGGTTTTTTTTTTTTTTAAAGGGCATTGAGAACCGGGTCCTATCCTTCATGAATTTTATGTCAACTAGTCTTCTGTCCCATGCTCTTTCTGAGCACATGCTTTTTTTTTTCCTTCAACACTGTTGACAGCATTAAGTCCTCCCCGTTCACATTTAAAAGGATTAAAAAAAGTGGCAGCATGAACAGCGTTGTTAACAAAAAAAGACTTGTGAATATGTAAGAATGGGGAAAGTGAAACTGAGCTTCTCCCAACTTTTGCCTGGCACCTGCGAAAGTTATAATTCTCTTTTGAGGACTTCAGGTGGTGCCCGAGGGGTGCATTTAAGTTTTTGGGTAGAGGAATAATAATAGTTATGGTACTTGTTAAGCGCTTACCATATGCCAAGCACTGTTCTAAGCACTGGGGTAGATACAAGTTAATCAGGTTGGACACAATCCCTGTCCCCCATGGGGTTCACGGTCTTAATCCTCATTTTACAGAGGAGGGAATTGAGGCCCAGAGAAGTGAAGTGGCTTGCCCAACAGGCACGTGGTGGAGTCAGGATTAGAACCCAGGTCCTTCTGACCGGGCTCTACCCAGTAAGCCGTGCCGCTTTGCCAGTAATCAAGAGCCCAGTCTGCTTGCGAAGCTTCTGTGAATGGACCCCCCCCCCCCCCATTAATGGGTAATGATACTGGGAAATAAAGATTCTTAGGAGGAATTATAGTTCCTTAATTGCAGTGCCATCCTCCTGGGTCCCAAGGGTCTAAAAAGCTGTCAGAGGGGAGAGTTGCCAAATGCCTAGAAATTTGGACCCCACGCTTTGAAAGTTTGAGTTGCATAAGAGAACACATTTAACGTGTTAGGGTACGAACCCACGACTTCACATCGCCCGGCCGGGGAGCGGCAGCTTTGAACGCACGTTATCGATATAAGCAAACAGTGTTGCGGCAAAAAAAAATCACTTCCTGTGTGCTAACTCTTCCGCCAGCCCGTGGTCTATTTTCTGAAACAGTTGTCAAAATTTTTTTCTTTCCGTTTTTTTTCTTTTTAAACGGGCGCTCTGGGGCCGATCATAACTCAGTGGTGTTTCGTTAGCAGTGAAAAGCGCCAAGCTGATGATAGTCTGAGAATTGAGTCCCTAAAATATATATGTGTCTTACGTGCGCATTGTTCAGTCATAAAAATCACCCGGGCGGGCTCTCAATTATCTATCTTAATGACAGGGATCCAGAAGCTGGGTTGCTGAAAGCCGCCTGGAAAGCTTCCCTACTCATCTCCAACCCGTCTATTTACTCCTCCCTGACCTCCTCCTCCCTGTTGTCATCCTCTTCTTCTTCTTCCTCCTCCTCCTCCCTCTCTGACGGCGCTCACAGGAAGAGGTCACTCACTGTCGGGCAGGGCGTCTCAAACCCCGCGATAGCTCCGTGGCCAAACTGCAGCCTGTGTCAGAGCGGATCCAGAGGCGCGGATTCCTCTGTCTACACCACCCTCCGCCCCCCACCCTTGGTGTGACTCAATTAAACGGGTCCCCGCACCCCCGGGCCCTGTTGAGAGGAGGAAGGAACCAGGGGGGAGAGCAAAGGAGACCCCCTCTCAGCCACTTCATTCATTCAGTCAATTGTATTTGAGCGCTTAGTGTGTGCAGAGCACTGTACTAAGCGCTTGGGCGAACACATTGTAACAATAAACGGACACATTCCCTGCCCAAAACGAGCTTAGAGTCTAATAATAATAATGATGGTGTTTGTTAAGCGCTTATTACATGCCGAGCACACAAGCGCTGGGATAGATACAGGGTTATCAGATTGTTTCCACGTGGGGCCCACAGTCTTAATCCCCATTTTACAGATGGGGTAACTGAGGCCCAGAGAAGCCAAGCGACTTGCCCAAGGTCACACAGCTGACAAGCGGCGGAGCCGGGATTAGAACTCACGGCCTCTGACTCCCAAGCCCGGGCTCTTTCCGCTAAGCCACGCTGCTTCTAGAGTATGTCTAGGTAGAGTAAGCGTCCATTAGAGAGGTACCATTTGATTGTGGTTGGAAATCATCATCATCATCAATCGTATTTATCGAGCGCTTACTATGTGCAGAGCACTGTACTAAGCGCTTGGGAAGTACAAATTGGCAACATATAGAGACAGTCCCTACCCAACAGTGGGCTCACAATACAACAACAACAATAATAATAATAATGGCATTTATTAAGCGCTTACTGTGTGCAAAGCACCGTTCTACGCGCTGGAGAGGTTACAAGGTGATCAGGTTGTCCCATGGGGGGCTCACAGCCTTAATCTCCATTTTCCAGATGAGGGAACTGAGGCCCAGAGAATAACAATAATAATAATAATAATAGTATTTGTTAAGCGCTTACTATGTGCAGTGCACTGTTCTGAGTGCTGTGGGGGATGCAAGGTAATCAGATTGTCCCACATGGGGCTCACAGTCTTAATGCCCATTTTACAGAGAAGTGAAGTGACTTGCCCAAAGTCACACAGCTGACAACTGGCGGAGCCGGAATTTGAACCCATGACCTCTGACTCCAAAGCCCGGGCTCTTTCCACTGAGCCACGCTGCTTCTCTATAGACACATTCCCTGCCCACAACAAGCTTACAGTCCAGGGGGGGAGATGGACATTAGTGTAAATAAATGACAGATATGTACATAAGTGCTCTGGGGTTTGTGGAGGGGGGATGCTGTGAATAAGGGGAACAGGTCAGGCTGACGTAGAAGGGAATGAGAGAAGAGGAATGGGGGCTTAGTCAGGGAAGGCCTCTTGGAGGAGATGGGCCTTCAGGAAGGCTTTGAGTGCGAGGAGTCACCGTCTGACGGATTCGAGGAGGGAGGGCGTTCCAGACCAGAAGCAGAACGGATGGCGGCGAGACTGACGAGGTCGAGGTAGAGTGAGCAGGTTGGCATTACAACGTCACAGAGAAGCAGCATGGCTCGGTGGAAAAGAGCCCGGGCTTTGGAGTCAGAGATCATGGGTTCCAATCCCGGCTCTGCCAGTTGTCAGCTGTGTGACTTTGGGCAAGTCACGTAACTTCTCTGTGCCTCAGTTACCTCATTTGTAAAATGGGGATTAAGACTGTGAGCCCCCCGTGGGACAACCTGGTCACCTTGTAACCTCCCCAGCGCTTAGAACGGTGCTTTGCACATAGTAAATGCTTAATAAATGCTATTATTATTATTATTAGAGGAGGGGAGTGCGCGGGCTGGGTTGTCTGTCTCCCCCTTCTAGACTGTGAGCCCGCTGTTGGGTAGGGACCGTCTCTATATGTTGCCAACTTGGACTTCCCAAGCGCTTAGTACAGTGCTCTGCACGTAGTAAGTGCTCAATAAATACTATTGAATGAATAGTAGCGTGGCGAGGTGAGGTAGGAGGGGGCGAGGGGATTGAATGCTTTAAAGCCAATGGTGAGGAGTTTCTGTTTGATGTGGAAACAGTGGGCAACCTGTGGAGTCCCTTGAGTGGGGAAACATGTCCTGTAAAAAAATGACCCAGCCAGCGGAGCGAAGTATCGACCAGAGTGGGGAGAGACAGGAGAAGGGGAGGTCAGTAAGGAGGCTGAGCACTGTATTAAGCGTTTGGGAGAGGACAAGACAAAGGGGTGGGTAGACACATTCCTTGCCCACCAGGAACTTACAGTCCCCATCCCCCCCGCCCTACCTCCTTCCCCTCCCCACAGCACCTGTGTATATGTTTGTATAGATTTATTACTCTATTTATTTTGCGTGTACATATTTACTATTCTATTTATTTTTTGTTAATTTGTTTTGTTGTCTGTCTCCCCCCTTTAGACCGTGAGCCCGTTGTTGTGTAGGGACCGTCTCTATATGTTGCCAGCTTGTACTTCCCAAGTGCTTAGTACAGTGCTCTGCACACAGTAAGCGCTCAATAAATGCGATTGATTGAATGAATAGAAGGGGAGACAGGTGTTAAAATCAATTATGGCTATGGACATAAGTGCTTCGGGGCTGAGGGCTCCCCCCTTCTAGACTGTGAGCCTGTCTTTGGGTAGGGACCATCTCTGTATGTTGCCCACTTGTACTTCCCAAGCGCGTAGTACAGTGCTCTGCACACAGTAAGCGCTCAATAAATACGATTGAATGAATGAATGAATAAGGAGTTCAGTCTTGGACGTAATTGAGTTTTAGATGGCGGGCAGACATCCAGATGGAGATGTCTTGAAGGCAGGAGGAGACGCGAGCCTGGAGGGAGGGAGAGAGAGCAGGGGCAGAGATGGAGATTTGGGTGTCATCAGCGTAGAGATGATAGTTGAAGCCGTGGGAGCGAATGAGGTCACCAAGGGAGTGAGTGTAGATAGAGAGCAGAAGGGGACCGAGAACTGACCCTTGAGGAACCCCTACAGTAAGGGGATGGGAGGGGGAGGAGGAGTCCGCAAAAGAGACTGAGAATGAATGGCCGGATAGATGAGGAAAACCGGGAGGACGGAGTCTGTGAAGCCAAGGTTGGATTGCGTGTTAAGGAGAAGGGGGTGGTCCACAGTGTCAAAGGCAGATTAAGCGCTTACTATGTGCAAAGCAGTGTTCTAAGTGCTGGGGAGGTTACAAGGTGATCAGGTTGTCCCAAAGGGGGCTCACAGTCTTCATCCCCATTTTGCAGATGAGGGAACTGAAGCACAGAGAAGTTGTGACTTGCCCAAAGTCACACAACTAATTGGCAGAGTTGGGATTTGAACCCATGACCTCTGACTCCAAAGCCCGGGCTCCTTTCACTGAGCCGCGGAAAGGCTTAGGCAACTGCTCTTGGGGGAGATGCGATTTTTGGGAGGGCTTTGAAGATGGGCAGAGTGGCGGTCTGTCATGACGGGGGAAAGAGTTCCAGACCACGGGGAGGACGTGGGCGAGAGGTCAGCGGCGAAACAGACAAGAAGGAGATTGGTGTCAGAGGAGCGAAGTGTACGCGCCCGGGTCGGGAGGAAATCAGCGAGGAGAGGCAGCGGGTGGCCGGACATCCCTCCTTCATCATCATCAATCGTATTTATTGAGCGCTTACTATGTGCAGAGCACTGTACTAAGCGCTTGGGAAGTCCAAGCTGGCAACATATAGAGACAGTCCCTACCCAACAGTGGGCTCACGGTCTAAAAGGGGAAGACAGAGAACAAAACCCAACATGCTAACAAAATAAAATAAATAGAATAGATAGGTACAAATAAAATAGAGTAATAAATATGTACAAACATATATACAGGTGCTGTGGGGAAGGGAAGGAGGTAAGATGGGGGGGATGGTGCACCAGCACATTGTTGGTGGATTCTTCTCCCACTTTGCCAGTGGCGGGCCGCTAGTGCTGGTGGCTAGAGCGCCTGAGCTGGGAAACCACGAGTCGTGGATCCTGTCCGCCTTGGCCTCTCAGCAAGTGGCTTAATCCCTGCTCCAGCTGGAATATCGGGCTCGCCGCAGACACGGTACCCACCCTCCGTTTCTCCAGGATTCTCTGAGATGCCAGAGAGAACCAGGCTGATCTCGTTGACATCTCCCTGACCCTCTCACGCAGGGATGTTGCAAAGGGAGAATTAGAACAATGCTTGGCACACGTTAACCGCTTAACAAATACCATCATTACTATCAGCGCTTAATAAGTGCCATCATTATTATTACTGATATTACTAATACTAATAAAAGTAATACTAAGTATTACTCATACTAATAATAGTTATTATTAGAAGCAGCGTGGCTCAGTGGAAAGAGCCCGGGCTTTGGAGTCAGAGGTCATGGGGTTGAATCCCGGCTGCACCACGTGTCTGCTGTGTGACCTTGGGCAAGTCACTTCACTTCTCTGGGCCTCAGTTACCTCATCTGTAAAATGGGGATTAAGACTGTGAGCCCCACGTGGGACAACCTGATCACCTTGTAACCTCCCCAGCGCTTAGAACAGTGCTTTGCACATAGTAAGCACTTAATAAATGCCATTATTATTATTACTGAAAGGTGCTTTGGTAGTAAAAGCACTGAATAGAAGGAAGCAGCCTGGTCTAGGGGAAAGAGCCCAGACCCGGACGTCAGAGGACCTGGGTTCGAATCCCGGCTCTGCCGAGTGGCCTTGGGCAAGTCGCTTCACTTCCTCCCTGTCTCATTTACTTCATCTGTACAGTGAGGGCTAAGTCCTCCGACTTGGACCGTGAGCCCCGCGTGGGACGGGCACCATCCAACCTGATGATCTCATATCTCCCCTCGCGCCCAGTACAGTGTTGGAATATAGGAAGCACCTAACAAGCACCATTTTTATTTATTTCCCCTAATAGTAACAACCCACCCCACCCTCCCATTACCCAAGGGTTACTTCCTGGTAGCGAGCGTGATACTTGGGGAGGAGCGTGAACTCTGACTCCATGGGGGGGCCGTTGTCTGCCTGACGGTGTCCACTGGGCATGTGCCAGCTACAGCCTGGCACACACACAAAACACACACATGCAAACACACACATGTACAAAACACACACATGCAAACACACACACACATTCGACAGAGTTATTGCCCTTCCCAAAGTATAATTGTGTAGGACCAGGGCAGAGTCCTCTGGGGCAATTGGGTTTGAGGATGATAAAATAATGTGGCCCACTGTTTGTGTTGTATTCCCCCCCACCCACTACACATACATCTCAGTGGAAAGAGCCCGGGCTTTGGAGTCAGTGGTCATGGGTTCAAATCCCGGCTCCGCCAATTGTCAGCTGTGTGACTTTGGGCAAGAAACTTAACTTCTCTGTGCCTCAGTTACCTCATCTGTAAAATGGGGATTGACTGTGAGCCTCCTGTGGGACAACCTGATCACCTTGTATTTCCCCCCTGCCAGTGCTTAGAACAGTGCTTTGCACATAGTAAGCACGTAATAAATGCCATTATTATCATCTGACAGTTATTGCCCTTTCCAAAGTATACTTGTATAGGAACAGGGCAGAGTCCTCTCTGGGGGAATTGGGCTTGAGGACGATAGGATGACGAAGCTGTGTTTTCTCCGTGTCGATCTCACTTGCTTGAATTTTTCTCACCTGACCCGAGGGCTCCGGCCAGCCCCGCGGCGACACTTGGTGAAATTTTGGAAGTAAAAATCGAGTGGGAGTATGTGCGAGGACGAAAAATGCCCGTTTCCCAATCTGCCTAAAGCCTCCCCTTCCAGCTGGGTGTCTTGGCATCGAGACTAGTGGGTCGTAGCCACGCCCTGAAAGCGAGACGGGCCCCGTCCCCGCCGTTTCCATCGGGTTCCCAAAAGAGCCGCCTTGAGGTCCATCTCCCCCTCCGGACCGTTGGCTCGCTTCGGGCCGGGGTGGGGGGCCGTGCCCACCGACGCGGTTACGCTGCCCGCTCCCAAGCGCCCGGCGCCCCGCGCCCACGTGAGTGCCGCCTCGGAGGAGGCCGAAGCCGAGTCTAACCACCCCCCGCACCCTGTGGTTTGCGATTTCAGGTCATCATTACCAAATGAGGAGGAAAGGACGATGCCCTCGAGTCACGGCAGCGAGGCCCAACTCTTCCCCGTGCGGAATTAACCCGTCCCCGACCCGCGAGACGCTGACCTACGCCCAGGCCCAGAGGATGGTGGAGATCGAGATCGAAGGGCGCCTGCACCGGATCGGCATCTTCGACCCGCTGGAGGTCATCCTGGAAGATGACCTGACGGCCCAGGAGCTGAGCGAGTGCAACAGCAACAAGGAGAACAGCGAGCGGCCGCCCGTCTGTCCCCGGGCCAAGCGGCACAAGCACAGCAAGGCCAAGCGCAAGAGCGAGGCCCCGCCCCCCGCCCCGGGGCCGGGGGGTCCGGCGGGCCCCCTCCCGGAGCCCAAGGTGCGCCTGGTGGAGTACAGCCCCCCGTCGGCCCCGCGGCGGCCCCCGCTCTACTACCGCTTCGTGGAGAAGTCGGCGGAGGAGCTGGACCGCGAGGTGGAGTACGACATGGACGAGGAGGACTACGCCTGGCTGGAGCTGGTCAACGCCAAGCGCAAGAGCGCCGGGGCCTCGGTGGTCTCCCAGAACATGTTCGAGTTCCTCATGGACCGCTTCGAGAAGGAGTCGTACTGCGAGGACCGCAAGCAGGGCGACCCGCCGCCCCTGATCGACGAGGACGCCGTCTGCTGCATCTGCATGGACGGCGAGTGCCAGAACAGCAACGTCATCCTCTTCTGCGACCTGTGCAACCTGGCGGTCCACCAGGAGTGCTACGGGGTCCCCTACATCCCCGAGGGCCAGTGGCTCTGCCGCCACTGCCTGCAGGCCCGGGCCCGGCCCGCCGACTGCGTCCTCTGCCCCAACCGGGGCGGGGCCTTCAAGAAGACGGACGACGACCGCTGGGGCCACGTGGTCTGCGCCCTGTGGATCCCCGAGGTGGGCTTCGCCAACACGGTCTTCATCGAGCCCATCGACGGCGTGCGGAACATCCCGCCGGCCCGCTGGAAGCTCACCTGTTACCTCTGCAAGCAGAAGGGCGTCGGGGCCTGCATCCAGTGCCACCGGGCCAACTGTTACACGGCCTTCCACGTCACCTGCGCCCAGAAGGCCGGCCTCTACATGAAGATGGAGCCCGTCAAGGAGCTGACGGGCGGCGGCGGGGCCACCTTCTCCGTCAAGAAGACGGCTTACTGCGACGCCCACACCCCGCCCGGCTGCCCCCGCCGGCCCCTCAACATCTACGGCGAGGCCCAGGGCAAGAACGGCCTCTGCCGCCGGGACGGGGCGGCCGGGGCCGGCCAGGCGGCCCGCTCCGCCTCCAGGGTCCGTAAGAGGGCCAAGAAGGCCAAGAGGGCCGCCGCCGCCGCCGCCGCCGCCGAGCCCCGCGCCGCCTTGCCGGCCGTGTCGGCGCCCAACATCCCCCCTCAGAGGTGAGCCGGAGGGCGGGGGGCGGCGGGGGAGACTGGACGGGGCCCGCCGGTCCCGGGGGCGGGGAGGGGACGGGGGTCTCTCCCGCGCGGGCCCCCCGTGTCCCGTGGGTCAGATCTCGGGCACGGGGGGTCCCCCCTCGTCAAGGCCTCCGACGTGGTTCCGTCTTTTGTCGGGGTGGCGATCTTATGGCGGGCCCAAAGAGGAGAACGCCAATGCCGAGCGAGGGTCTTCCGTACCAGCCGCCCGACTCTCAACTCCTTTTTTTTTTAATGGTATTTGTTCTGCGCTTACTAGGTGCCAGACGCTGTACTGAGCGCCGGGGCAGATCCAAGATAATGAGGTTGGACACAGTCCCCGTCCCGTCTGGGGGCTCACAGTCGTCATCCCCTTTTGACGGATGAGGGAACCGAGGCCCAGAGAAGTGAAGGGACTTGCCCCAAGTCACGCAGCTGACTTAGTACGGCGCTCTGCACACAGTAAGCGCTCAGTGAATATGATCGAATGTCCGGGGGCGGAGCCGGGATGAGAACCAGGTCTTCCGACGCCCGGGCTCGCTCCTCCAGAGGCCGCGTCGGCGCGCGTGGCGGAGCTTGAAGGGTCCGGGCGTCCCCGACGGAATCCGCGGGTCTGATCCACCGTGTCCCCGACTGACTCCCCGTGTGGGCTCGATGGTCCTGGGGCACTGGAGAGCGGGGTCACCCTGGCATTTCAGTGGCCGGGCCTTTTCCCAACCCCATCCTGGGATCTCCTAGCGGAAGCCTGCCGCGTAGAGCTTGGAGGGTGTTCTCCCCGCCTTTCTGGTTGGGCCCCTGCTGTGGCAAGATGGAGAGCTGGAGGCCGGAGGGAGGTCCCTTTCGTGATTTCCCCCGGCCCGCTTGTCTCGGCCCTGCTCCCGGCAAAGCCCCGACGTGGCGGCCGCATCTCCGGACCCGAGCAGAGGTGGGGGAGATCTCCTCCCACCACTCCCCCCAGAGTGGCAAGCGAGGGCACGTATTTTGAAAGGCGACGGGCAGGTGTTCCTCTAGTTCGCCTTTAAAGACAATTTTGCATTCCCCTTGGTAAGGACATTTGGGTGGGTGCGGGGGTTGGGATCATCACATCAATCAATCAATCAATCAATCGTATTTATTGAGCGCTTACTGTGTGCAGAGCACTGTACTAAGCGCTTGGGAAGTACAAGTTGGCAACATATAGAGACAGTCCCTACCCAACAGTGGGCTCACAGTCTAAAAGGGGGGATATCCATTTGGAGTTCTTAGTGTGTCGTGACTTACTGCTTTTACCTCCCCCCCCCACCCCTTTTAATATGGTATTTAAGCACTTACTAGGTGCCAGGCACTGGGGTAGGTAGTGGTACTTGTTCAGCGCTTACTATGTGCCAAGCACCTTTCTAAGCGCTGGGGTAGAAACAAGTTTGTCAGGTGGGATGCTGGCTAAGCAGGTTGGACACAGTCTGAGTCCCACACGGGGCTTACAGTCTCAATTCCCATTTTGCAGATGAAGTAACTGAGGTACAGGGAAGTGAAATCACTTGCTCGAGGTCAAATGGCAGGCGGGTGGCAGAGCTGGGATTAGAACCCAGGGCCTCTGACTCCCGGGCCTCTGCTTTAACCATTAGGCCATGATGTTTCCCTTCTGCTTTGGTGTTTCACAACCTCTCTGCTGCGCTACCTTGGCAGATCCATTCATTCATTCAGTCATATTTATTGAGTGCTTATTGCTTGCAGAGCACTGTACTGAGTGCTCGTACTAAGGCAGATGCAGCCTTGGCTCAATTGACCAGGGGGACAGGGCCCTGAAGCAGTTGATCAAGAGGCAACCTGATCGATTGATTGATCAGTGATTTTGTATAGAGCACTTACTCTGGGCAGAGCACTGTTTGATAGCCGTTCAGTGGCTGGACGAACCCCAAGTTCAGAATGAGACTGAAGATTAGACTGCAAGCTCCTTTTGGGCAGGGAGCGTGTCTGCTGCTCGGTTGTGTTGTCCTCACCCAAGCACTTAATACAGTGCCCTGCATTCAGTAAATACCACTGATTGGTGACCGGCTCTGTTGTATTGTCCGCTTCTAAGTGCTTAGTACAGTGCTCTGCCCACAGCAAGCCCTCAATAAATGCCACCGGTTGATCATGGCGGCCTAAGGAACCTTCAAGTGGATACCATGGAGACACATAAGATGCTTGTGTCGAACTTTCCAGAAGAAAGGGTATTTTACACTCTACCGTTTCCTTTAATATAATTTATTTCCATGTCTGCCTGTCCCCCTGTAGACTGTAAGCTCCTTGTAGACAGGGATCAAGTCAACCGACTGGTGTATTTCTGCCTCCCCAAGCGCTCAGTACAGTGTCCCGCACACAGTAGTCAGTAAATACCGTTGATGGATTGCCTGTGAGTTCACAGATACTGTTCATACCCACCAGAATTCAGCGCTCTTGTCTTTTCTCTCCCCTGAATCCTCAATCCTTCATCTCCCCCATCTCTCATGTTCTGTAAACCACGTTCAGCGAAACGAAACTCCCTGTGACCGCGGTTGGCAGTTTCAGTAAATTTAATACGAATATTTTATCAGGTCCTCTATTCCTGGGCTAGGGAAGCTAAACACATTCCCGTTTTTCTCCCCGAGTTCTATAGTGCTCTGTTCCCAGTGGGTGTTCAGCACATACTAGGACTTGATTGATTGCTTTCCTTTTTGTTTTAATCCAGTCCCATAACGGTGATGTGGCTAAATGATAATAAAAAGGATTTCTCTACTGAGAGCACAAGGTGGTCACATTTCACCTTGTGAGTAGAGGGGTGGGGCCGACTGCCTAAAATCCGGTAGCTCTCACAGGGGAGCTCAGAAAAGGCTGTCGGGCACGGGTTGGCACGAGGCCGTTGAGGGGAGCCAGGTTTCCCCAGGCCCTCGGTGGAGTGGCAGGGTGGCAGCTCCCGAACAGGGCCAGCCCGTTGGTACTGAGGGGAGCCGGCCTTCCCCTGGCAGGGTGGCAGCTTTTGGGCAGGAGTTGACCCAAGGCCGCTGAGGCGAGCCAGCCTTCCCCTGGCCTCCGGGTCCTTGGGTGGCGGGGCGGCATCTCCTGGGCACCGATTAGCCCGAGGCCGCTGAAGGGGGCCAGCCTTCCTCTGGCTTACAGTTCCTCCGGGGGAATGACAGGATGGCAGCTACTGGGGGTCGACCTGAGCCCGCTGAGGAGAGCCGGGCTTCCTCAGGCCCTCAGTGGAGTGGCAAGGTGGCACCCCTGGCAGGGATTAGCCCAAGGCCGCTGAAGGGAGCCAGCCATCCCCTGGCCTCGGGCTCCTCGGTGTAGTGACAGGGTGGCAGCCTCCGGGCAGGGGCTTGTTGAAGGTGGTAAATCCCAAGTTCCCAAACTTCCGGCTGGTTTAAATCACTTCACACTTTAGGCCTCCCGTTTCCTCACCTGTAAAATGGGGATTCATGAATAATAACAGTAATAATGATGATAAAATTGTGGTATTTGCTTACTGTGTGCCACGCACTGTACTAAGTGCTGGGTTAGATGTAAGTTAATTAAGTCCCACATGGGGCTCAGCGTCTAAATAGGAGGGAATACGGATGTTGAATTCCCATTTTCTAGATGAGGGAACCGAGGCCCCAAGAAGCGAAGTGACTTGCCCAAGGTCGCACAGCTGGCAAGTGGCAGATCTGGGATTAAAACCCAGGTCCTCGCCCTCCCTCCTTTAGGCCTTGGGTGGGACATGGGGATGGTGTATCTGTGCTCTGTACAGCGCCGGCACTCGGAAGGTGCGTCAGCGACATACCGTAGTCGTCATTACCATCGTCAGGCTTTGTGCGTGTGTCCGAAAGTTTTCTCGCGACTTTCTTTCCGTAGCCAGCCTGGCCAACTCTGACTTATTGTTCCAAAGCCAGCCCGGAGGGATGCGTGGGAGTCTGTGGTTGTTCAGAAGTTGTTCAGAAGTTGTTCACCTTCTATCTCCACCCCAGTTTTCGGTTTGACCATTGCAGTGTAACAACCTGGGGACACATTTGTTCCTCGGGTGGAGGGGGGACGGGTCTTGGGGTAGCTGTTGGCTCCACCTCTGCCCTAATGGCTAGAGCCTGGCAGTTAGAAGGACCTGGGTTCTAATCCTGGCTCCGCCACTTGTCCGCTGAGCGACAGGTGCCTTCACATCGCCGGGCTTCAGTTCCCTCATCTGTCAAAGAGGATTAAGGCTGTGAGCCCCATGTGGGACAGGGACTGTATCCACCCTGATTACCTTGTATCTGCCTCAGCGCTTAGACCAATCAATCAATCAATCAATCGTATTTATTGAGCGCTTACTATGTGCAGAGCACTGTACTAAGCGCTTGGGAAGTACAAATCGGCAACATATAGAGACAGTCCCTACCCAACAGTGGGCTCACAGTCTAAAAGGGGGAGACCAGTGCCTGACACGTAGTAAGCGCTTAACACAAACACCATCGTTACCGTTGTCATTATCCTAGGAGTTGGCCCGAAGTTTAAAATTTCTCTGGGCGGGATCGACTTTCTGAAAAGAGCTCTGTCGGGAATCGGGGATTGTTTTCTAAGGGTGTCATCTGGTGGAGAAAAAGGGGGTGGAGAAGGACGGGGGTGTGGGGTAGCCTGGGGAGGCTGGACAGCCAGAGGCAGCTCTGGGTCAAAAAGCAACAGCTGCCCAATCTTAAATTCCTCCGGTTTCATTTGGTTCTTAACCCTTCTGGAAATAGAGGCGGTAACCCCGAACACCTGCTCCCTCTCCCCCTTTCGACCCCTCCTCTGAGGTGGGGAGCGGGGAAACGGGTTGCATTTCCCGGGGAGATGTGAAGGAGGCCCCCATTCCAGCCGGTCAAAATGCATTCCGCCGATTTTTCTGTACGTCGGAGGAAGGGCTTGGGAGCGTTTTTCCGGCTAGGGAAATGGGCAGAGAGTCCCTCTGAACGCAGCCCGAAACCGATGAATGAAAAAGGGAAAGTCGGGAGCCAGAGTGTGCTCAAGCCCGATTCCAGATTCCACAGAGCCTGGACTGGCGGGCACGCGTTTCCTCCCGTGGGCGTGGAATTAAGGGACATGTGCGGAGCAGATTTGTTCGGGAGCCGAGCGGAATAGAAAGGACCCTGGAATGCGTGAACATGCTTGACGAGGCTGGCCTCACCCCTCTTGTCACATTTTCGGAGGCAGGGCGCTCGTTGCTTGCTCGGGTGTATTTTAAAGTCTTGAGTTCAGCAACCTTTCGAAGGAAGAGTTTTCAGGAGGGGGAATGCAGGGTTAAGTTCTGGCACCTTGGTGCACAGGCAGGGAACTTGTTGAATGACTCGACAGCACTCTCCCAAGCGTTTAGCACAGTGCTCTGCAGGCTGTAAGAGCTCAATAAATACGGTCGTTGGATCAGTCGACCCCCTCTGCGGGCGTGGAGGACAGAGGCCGATGGATTCCACGAACTCGTAATGGTGTTTTTGGTAAATCTCTGATGGGGATTCAAGGAGGGCCAGGCCGAATTAGTAACGAGGAGCTGGTTGCGGTTGGGCCCTGCACGTCATCTTTGGGTTTGACAGAAGCCTCGGATTATTTTGGTGAAGAGTTGCTCAGGAAAGAGCATGGGGATTTAGACAGCTGGCGTGTGTTCTGACCCAGGACTGAGCTCTGTGGGCACAGAATTGGAGGCTGGTCCAACTGCCTGGTTTGCAGATGTGGCAGGATTTGGAGGAGGGAGGTATAGATTGGTGCTGTTTTTTTGTTTGTGTATTTCTTAAGCGTTTACTATGTGCCAGACACTGTACTAAGCGCTGGGATACGTACTAGCAGATCAGGATAATTATCAGGATATTATTATAATATATCCTGATATAATCAGGATAATTATATTATTATTATCAGGATAATAAAAATGATGGTATTTCCTAAGCAGTTACTGTGGGTCAAGCACTGCTCTAAGCACTGGGGTAGTTCCAGGCTAATCAGGTTGGACACAGTCCCTGTCCCACATGGGGCTCTCAATCTTAATTCCCATTTTACAGACGAGAGAACCGAGGCACAGAGACGTGAAGCAACTTGCCGAAGGTCAAACAAGTGGCGGAGCCGGGATTAGAACCCAGGTCCTTTTGTTCCCCAGGCTTGTACTGGTCTGTCCACTAGACCACACTGTTGGGACACAGTCCTTGATGCAATTGGGGATCACAGTTTTAATCCCCCTTTTACAGATGAGGGAACTGAGGCTTAGAGCAGTGAGGGGATTTCCCCAAGGGCACACAGCAGACAAGTGGTGGAGCTGGGATCAGAACCCAGGTCCTTCCGACTCACAAGCCTGGGCTCTCTCCACCAGTCCACTCTGCTGTTTGAAAATAAAAGCCCCCTCTGCCTCCCAGCAGGGCATGGATTCGAATCCCGGCTCCGCCACTCGTCTGCCGTGTGACCTTGGTCAAGTCACGTCATTTCTCCGTAGCAATAATAATGATGGTATTTGTTAAGCGCTTACTATGTGCAGAGCACCGTTCTAAGCGCTGGACCTGTTAACTCATCCGGAAAGTGGGGACTCGCTCCACCTGGGCAGGGTCTGTGTCCAACCCGATTTGCTTATATCCACCCTAGCGCTTAGTACATTGCCTGGCACGTAGTAAGCGTTTAACAGATACCCAAATTTTAATTATTATTCTCAGGTCCCAGGCCGGGTGGGCGCACGGCAGCAGAGGGGACAGAGGGCGCGGTTAGTGCATCACGGGGGCTGTGACTGGGAGAGTCCATCCCACAGGTAGCTACTTGCTCATCGCTCCAGGGCATTCCTAGCATCCTTTGCAGAGAGAGACAAGCAGGCTCCTGGGCCTGCTCAGGAGCTCAGTGGGACCCCGGAGGTGGGGGTGGGACGGGTCTGGAAAAGTTAGCCCCAGAGGGGGCCCCCGCACCCACCTCCCCACCGAGTCCGTTGTCCTAGGGCCGAATCTCACAATGGCCGCTCAAGGCAGGTTAGGGGATGGAGAGATGGTGATTCATTCATTCAGTCGTATTTATTGAGCGCTTACTGTGTGCAGGGCACTGTACTAAGTGCTTGGGAAGTACAAGTTGGCAACATATAGAGACGGTCCCTACCCAACAACGGGCTCCCAGTCTCGTACCTCGTTCTCGCCTGTCCCGCCATTGACCCCCAGCCCACGTCATCCCCTGGGCCTGGAATGCCCTCCCTCTGCCCATCCGCCAAGCTAGCTCTCTTCCTCCCTTCAAGGCCCTACTGAGAGCTCACCTACTCCAGGAGGCCTTCCCAGACTGAGCCCCTTCCTTCCTCTCCCCCTCGTCCCCCTCTCCATTCCCCCCATCTTACCTCCTTCCCTTCCCCACTGCACCTGTATATATGTATATATGTTTGTACATATTTATTACTCTATTTATTTATTTATTTATTTTACCTGTACATATCTATTCTATTTTATTTTGTTAGTATGTTTGGTTTTGTTCTCTGTCTCCCCCTTTTAGACTGTGAGCCCACTGTTGGGTAGGGACTGTCTCTATATCTTGCCAACTTGTACTTCCCAAGCGCTTAGTACAGTGCTCTGCACACAGTAAGCGCTCAATAAATACGATTGATGATGATGATGATGATAGAAGGCGATGGATCGGTGGTATCTACTGAGCGCTTGCCAGCCAGCCTAAGCGCTTGGGTGAGCACAGGAACGGTTGGGGTGCCAGGGTACTTCAGGGGGCTCGCTCCAAGGCTGAAGTATCCCCGGCTCCAGTCTCCGCCGCTGTCAGCTCTAGCACTGGCTACTTATAATAATAATAATAATAATAATAATGGTATTTGTTAAGCCCTTAATATGTGCCAAGCACTGTTCTAAGTGCTGTGGTAGATGCAAGGTAATCAGGTTGTCCCACGTGGGCCTCACAGTCTTAATCCCCACTTCACAGATGAGACAGAGAATTGAAGTGGCTTGTCCAAGTTCACACAGCAGACAAGTAGCAGAGCCGGGATTAGAACCCACCACCCCGGACTCCCAAGCCCGGGCTCTTTCAACTAAGCCATGCTGCTTCTCGCGTAGTCTTTTCCAGAGCACTACTAGTATACTGTTGGCAGCGTAACGAAAATGCTTTTTTCACACGTGTTAATTCAAGTCTTTCCTCTCCCTGTGAATAAGGTACGATATGTTTGAAGAGTCGCAAACAGCACGGTTAATCTGGTTCACTGCCCATCACCGCTGATCTGCGGCTTCTACAATTTAACCTAGCGAAGCAGCGTGGCCCAGGGGAAGGAGCCCGGCCTGGGAATCAATCAATCAATCGTATTTATTGAGCGCTTACTTTGTGCAGAGCACTGTACTAAGCGCTTGGGAAGTAGAAGTTGGCAACATATAGAGGACTTGGGTTCCAGTGCCTTCTCCGCCACTCATTGGCTGGGTGGCTTCACTTCTCTGGGCCTCAGTTTCCTCACCTTCATAATGGGGGTTCATTACGTCTTATCTTTTCTACTTAGACTGCAAGTCGCATGGGGGACCCGATTATCTCGGCACTTAGTACAGTGCTTGGCACATAGTAAGCGCTTGATAGGCCACAATTATTCTTATTAACCTTGCTTTTCTATACTCCAGGTGATCAACAGGTGCTTAGTATAGTGTTCTGCCCCCAGTAAGTGCTTAGTAAATACCATTGATTGATTCATACACATTTATTACCCTATTCATTTTATTAATGATGAGTATATAGCTATAATTCTATTTATTCTGATAGTACTTGTCTACGTGTTTTGTTTAGTTGTCTGCCTCCCCCTTCTAGACTGTGAGCCCGTTGTTGGGTAGGGACTGTCTCTATATGTTGCCGATTTGTGCTTCCCAAGCGCTTAGTACAGTGCTTTGCACATAGTAAGTGCTCAATACATACGATTGAATGAATGAATGAATGCCCGGGCACATAGTGCTTATTTTTTTAAAAAAAGGAAAGATTTATTTTTGTGGCCCTGGCCTTCATTGGCATATGCCTGATGGAAGGCCAGAGGGATCATCATCAATCGTATTTATTGAGCGCTTACTGTGTGCAGAGCACTGTACTAAGCGCTTGGAAAGTACAAGTTGGCAACAGGGATGAAGTTTTGATCCTTGAATCCTTAAAGTTCTCCTCTATTTCCCAGGGATCTAGCATTCGGGAAGGCATTCTGAATTCTGCGTTGCCCTGTATCTGCCATCTGCGTGTTATCTCTGCCCTTGCAGAGCGGGATCGGATGGTTTATTTTGGGACAAAACCGAGCCAGATCAAGGAATTTGACTGTTTTCTCGGTTGTGCCTAGACAGAGATGCCCATCCCAAAGGATTTTAGACGGTAGAATGGGAGAACCCTTTAGGGTCATAAAGGGAACCAGTTAATTGCCTTTATAAATTTAGCCTTCCCTAATTGGGAAGTGGCTGCCTCTCAGCAGATTGTAGCTTTGTTAGGTTTTTTGGTGTTTTTTTAAAAAGGCCATTTCAAGATAGTTAAGCTTAAAGGATCCTTCTGTTGTCATAAATATTTTTATTGAAGGTATTTACTCGAGTCTGGTAAACACCGAGAGGGTTTTGGTTCTCTGTCAGTATTAAGTCATCTCTAGTTTTATGAACATGAGAACCAGAAGGGGCTTAGAGAAGCGCATGCTCATCTTTCCAAGTTTGTCGTCTTGTTAAAACAATAGGGTTTTAAAGGCTTAGTTCAGGGAAATTGGATTTTTGAATTGGTGATGAAGAAACAGTCACTTTGCCCTCAAAGGTATATTGTGTGTGTGTGTGTGCTTTCTGTCTGTCTCCCTCTTGCTCTCTCACTCCCCTCTCCCCAACTCCCCTCACCCCGCAGCTTTCTGGTCTGCTACCATAATCTGAATTAGTGCCTTTGAGAGACCTCGTTTCCAGTAGTTGCCTCTGACCACCCATAATATTTTTTTAATGATATTTGTTAAGTACTTTCTATGTGCCAGGCACTGTAAGCTCTGGAGTAGATACAAAATCATCAGCTTAGACAGTTAGGGGAAAGAACACAGGCTTGGGAGTCAGAGGACGTGGGTTCTAATCCCAGCTCCGCCACCTGTCTGCTGTGTGACCTTGGGCAAGCCACCTCACTTCTCTGGGCCTCAGTTACCTCATCTGTAGAATGGGGAGTAAGACTGTGAGTCCCTGTGATTACCTCGTATCTACCCTAGCTCTTAGAACAGTGCTTGGCATGTAGTAAGCGCTTAACAAAGACCATCATCATCATCACTTGGGCTTAGTCTTAATCTCCATTGTACAGCTGAGAAAACCGAAGCCTAGAGAAGTGAAATGACCTGCCCAAGGTCACACCGCAGACAGCTGGCGGAGCCGGGATTGGAACCGGGCTCCTTCCGACTCCCACTAGGCCACCCTGCTTGACTCTTAAACCGTCAAGTCTCGTCTCTGCCCATTCTACTGTCTTCCCTCCCTGCAGATTTGCCCATTCCTTAGGTTTCACGGCATTTTGCCGGAATCAGTCGATCAGTGGTATTTATTCATTCATTTATTGTCATATTTATTGAGTGCTTATTGTGTGCAGAGCACTGTACTAAGCGCTTGGAAAGTGCAGTTCGGCAACAGATAGAGACAATCCCTACCCAACAACAGGCTCACGGCCTAGAAGGGGTAGACAGACACAAAACAAAGCGAGTAGGCAGGCATCAGTAGCATCAAAATAGATAAACGGAATTATAGATATATACATATAGATATATATATCTATAAACGGAATTATAGATATATAATGATATATATATCATTAATTGTACGCTCACTACTGAGCGGTCAGGAGAGTAGTCAGTCATATTTATTGAGTGCTTTCTGTGTGCAGAGCAGTGCAGGAATTAGTGGGCACATTCTCCTCCCTCAAGAGCAGAAGCAGCGTGGCTCAGTGGAAAGAGCACGGGCTTGGGAGCCAGAGGTCATGGGTTCAAATCCTGGCTCCGCCAATTGTCATCTGTGTGACTTTGGGCAATTCACTTAACTTCTCTGTGCGTCAGTTCCCTCGTCTGTACAATGGGAATGAAGACTGTGAGCCCCCCCGCGGGACAACCTGATCACCTTGTCTCCTCCCCAGCGCTTAGAATAGTGCTTTGCATATAGTGAGCGCTTAACAAATGCCATCATTATTATTATTGAGGAATTCCCAGACCAGGGAGGGGGACAGGTCATCAAATAAACGACAGTCACCCCAGACTCGATATTCTTCGGCCTGTAGGGTTTTTTGTTTTCGAAAACTTGGGTGTGTTCACGAGTGGGGGGCTACAGCCTGTTTCGGAGAGAGGGTAGGTATTGAGATGTGCAGTGGGTGAACAGAGATTCACGTAAAGGCTTGTGAGGCAGCAACCGTAATCCTGTCTCGGACCCAGAGTCTTTTTCAGCATGGCCTCTGCCGGCAAAACTTTCCTGCTTCACCTGTCCCGAGAAAGTGTTTTTCAGATGATAAGAATAACCTTGTTCCATCGGGGATAGGTAAGCGCTTGCACTGGGCCAAACACTGGACTCCGCTTTGGGGCAAGTGAAAGACGATCAGATCGGTCACGGGCCCTGCCCCGCCCGGGGCTCGGAAACGAAGAGGGAGGGAGAAGGAACAAGGAACAGGGATCTTATCCCCATTTTACAGATAACTCGGGACTCTGAATCAAGGAGGAAGAACAAGGAACAGGGATCTTTTCCCCATTTTTCAGATAACCCGGGACTCGGAATCAAGGAGGGGGAGGGAGGAAGAAAGGACAGAAATCTCATCCCCATTTTAATCAATCAGTCAATCGTATTTATTGAGCGCTTACTGTGTGCAAAGCACTGTACTAAGCGCTTGGGAAGTACAAGTTGGCAACATATAGAGACAGTCCCTACCCAACAGTGGGCCCACAGTCTAAAAGAGTGGGCTCACAGTCTAAAAGACTGATTTTACAAATCAGTCGATGGTTTTTATTGAGATCTTACCATGTGCAGAGCACTGTCCTAAGCGCTTGGGAGAGGACAGTGCAACAGAGTTGGTAGACACGATTCTTGACCACAAGGAGTTTGCAGCTTTTCAGGGCGGGGAGGGAGTGAACATAGACTTTATCAATGCCAACTGTGTGCTGAACACTGGGGTAGAGACAAATGAGGGAATTGAGGCCCATGGAAGTGAAGCGATTAGCCCAAGGTCCCCCAGCAGGCTTAGAACCCAGGTCTCCTGACTCCCAGCCTCACGCCGCCTCCCTTATTTTCCATGCGTTCAAAGTGAACGAGAAAGGAAAAGAATAATTTCAGTCAGTCAGTGGCATGTCCTGAGCCCTTACCGTGTGCTGAACGCTTCGGATAAGACGGTGCAACAGAGTTGGTAGACACAATCTCTGCCCACAACGAGCTTACGGTCTAGAAGATTTCTAATTTCTAATGGGGTTGTCAAATGTGGTTTTCCCCCTCTCTGGGGGGGCGGCTCGGTTTTCAGTTTCAACGATCCAGATTCTTTTCCTGTGTACCTCGGGTGAATCGTTAGCGACCGGGCGTTTTCTGCTAGAATAAGCCCTCGGTGGATTTTAAATGCCTTTGGTCTTTCCCGTCAGCTCCTCCGTCTGATCATTAGCTCTGAGGAGGCTTTTTATCTTCACCCGGTAACTGGGTTGTATTTAGAGCATCGGCTTTTCCGTTATAAAATGGGAAGCAGCGTGACCTAGTGAAAGGAGCACAGGCCTGGGAGTTAGGGGACCTGGGGTCTAATCTCAGCCTTGAGACCCTGGGCAAGTCACTTCACTTCTCTGTGCCCCAGGTATCTCAACTTTAAAATGAGAATTCAGTCCTCCTCCCACCCTCCTACTTAGACTTCGAGCCCCGTGTGGGACAGGGACTGTGTCCAACCTGATTTATCTATCCCAGTGCTTAGACGAGTACATGGCACAGTATGCACTTAAGAAATATTATTATTATTGTCATTATTAAATAAATGGAAAATAGGTTGCAACCTGATGTTGCAGTTATTCTCCCTGGCTGGATCTCGCCTCTTCAAAAAACACACATTTTATTGATTTGAAGTCACGATCCTATTACCAGTCATTCCAGCTGCTTAGTAATCTGTCTTAATGGGGGAAAGGGATAATACATTTCAAAGAAATGGAACTATTAGGTTCTCTGGGGAATTATTAAAAAAAAAAAATCAGATGATCTCTGCCTGTCTTGGGAGCTTGTTACAGGGGAAAACCGAACAAATCCAGAAACACGGATGTTCAGTTAAAGTAGCGGATGTGTATTTATACGCCCCTTTCGGGTTCATGTGTTTTCAGCCACGTACCTGGACTACTATTCCAGACTCGTTCTTCTCACTCCCTCTATTCGTGAATATTTCGCCTCCCCCGTTAGATTATAAGCCCCTCAAGGGCAGGACGCTCTCCTGGCGTGCTTTCCCAAGCAGATAGTCAGGAAATACAATCACTCGGCAATCCAGAAGCCTTATTTTTAGAGGCGTGTTGAATAGTTTCTGTGGCTTCCACCAGAAAATGCCCAAACCTTATATGTAAAAAAAAAAAAAAAAATAAAAAATGGATCGGATATCGAGGGCCCTCAAAAGTTCCGTTTGTAAATCCAGTCCGTGCTGTTGATTTCCCGAGAGACGCTGGCCCAAACTGTGCCCGTCGGTTGCCTTTCTCGGCGGAGCGAGGGTCTGCCAGGTTTCTGGGGAATCTGGGGAATCGCACCACCTCCCGCGACAATTTCCGCAGGGACCCCGCGCGCCCTTGTCCCGGGCAGCGCCTTAACCATCTTATTTCCCCTCGGTGAAGCACGTCCGTCATGCACCTTCACAAATTAAACTGTCAGTTTTTCCACATTTTTAGATTAAATAAAATTATGAATCAGGTGGCCATTCAGCGGAAGAAGCAGTTTGTTGAGCGAGTGCACAGTTACTGGTTACTAAAAAGACTGTCTAGAAATGGCGTCCCCCTGTTGAGGAGACTGCAGTCCAGCTCACAGTCCCAAAGAAACTCTCAGCAGGTACGTAGCTCGCGTGCGCGCTTTCCAAGAAAAATAGTGTCGCCGTCGGTTTCTGAAATGTCACGCCCTGCCCTCCCACTTTTTTGAGGGTTCCCCACGCCCAAGGTGAAAACATTAAAAAAAAACTCAACAGATGATGGTATTTGTTAAGCGCTTACTACGCGTCAAGCACTGTTCTAAGCGCCGGGGTGGATAGAAGATCATCAGGTTGGACGCAATCCCTGTCGGACAAAGGGCTCACAGTCTTAAACCCCGTTTTCCAGATGAGGTAACTGAGGCCCAGAGAAGAAGAAAAATAATAATTATGGCATTTGTTAAGCGCTTACTATGTGCCAAGTACTGTTCTAAGCAGTGGGGTTGACACAAGGTAATCAGGTTGTCCCATGTGGGGCTCACAGTCTTCATCCCCATTTTCCAGATGAGGGAACCGAGGCCCAGAGAAGTGAAGCCACCCGCACTCTTTTCCACTAGGCCGGCATTAATGGAGACCTCGGATCGAGAAGGGCCCAAGGCTCGCCCTTGAGCTTGCTTAATGGGGTTTTTTTTTATCCTGCTTGGCTGCCCCCTCCCTCTTCACGGTTCCTCACTTTTCTGCTTTAAACCCCTGCCCCCTTCTCCCCCCACTCCCCCAAAAAGTTCCCCAACCAAGTCCCAGTTAGGAATGATTAACCAAGCCTTAACTTGACCCCTGCCCTCCTGATTCTGCAGAGGCCTCAAATGCCAGTCCTGAAACCTTCACTTAAAGGAGCGGGATGAAAAGTTAGGGGCAGAAGGCGGGGAGGGGATGGTCCGCTTTCCTCGGCTGCCCCGGCTCTCCCGACCGGCCACGACTGGCCCGATGTGTTTGGAGGGGGAAGAGTGAGGAAGCCCACGCCCTCCCTGGCAGACGGGACCACCCTCCCGCTCCTCCTCAGCACAGGGTTGATCCGACAACCGGATCTCCGGAACGCTGACCGCGTGTTACGCACTGTGCTGAGAGTTGCGGGAGGATGCGGGAGCGTCTCCGTCGGGAGAAGCCCCAGCCTGGCTTTTAGGCTCCGTTGCTTCCCCAGAGAGCAAAGCCAGGGTCCTTAGAGTCCAGCGATGAACAAAATCCCCATTTTTGGTCCAAGTCTCCTGGCAAAAAGAGTGAGAAAATCCACGAATTAAATGAGAATGGTTTTTTCAGGCAAAAAAAAAAATGTGAGGAAATATTACATTTCTCTGGAAAAGATTCTTTGGTCCGGAACCCCATGTGGGACAGGGATTGGGTCCAACCTGATTGACTGGTATCTACCCCAGCGCTTAGAACAGTGCTTGGCACATAGTAAGCACTTAAGTACCATGATTATTGCTATTATTATTATTATTGTTATAGCTACCCTGGGGCTCGCACAGGAAATACTTGGTCGATACCTTAATGGATTCCCCCGATAGACTGAGCTCGCTATAGTTAGGGAACGTGTCTACAGACTTTGTATAACGAACAACAAACTTTGTTGTATTGAACTCTTCCAGGCACTTAGTATAGCACCCTGTCCACAGTAAGCCATCAAATGCTTAGAGAAGCAGCGTGGCGTAGTGGCAAGATCCCGGGCTTGAGAGTCAGAGGTCGTGGGTTCTAATCCCGACTCCAAAGCTTGTCTGCCGTGTAACTTTGGGCAAGTCACTTCACTTCTCTGTGCCTCAGCTCCCTCATCTGTAAAATGGGGATGAAGACTTTGGGCTCCATGTGGGACAACCTAATTGCCTCGTATCTTCCCCAGTGCTTAGAACAGTGCTTGGCACATAATAAGCGCTTAACAAATACCAACATTATTATTGTTACTATTAAATGTAGTTGACTGATACCTAAATCATTGTCACTGTCCTCTGCGGTGGCCCTTGTGTTGGCCTCGTTGAAACTAGAAGCGGCTTAAGGAGGCCGTATCGGGGTAAAAGTGAAATTTGGTGCCCCTCATCAGTTTGTTAAGGTGAATCCGATGGTGGTCTGCTTATTCTCTCACACCCCCCTTCCCCACTCTCTCTGACTTCATCCCATTCATTCATTCATTCAATTGTATTTCTTGAGCGCTTACTGTGTGCAGAGCACTGTGCTAAGCGCTTGGGAAGTACAAGTTGGCAACATCTAGAGACGGTCCCTACCCAACAGCGGGCTCGCAGTCTAGAAGGGGGAGACAGAGAACAAAACAAAACATATTCACAAAATAAAATAAATAGAATAAATATGTACAAATAAAATAAATAAATAGAGTAATAAATACGTACAAACATATATACATATATACAGGTGCTGTGGGGAGGGGAAGGAGGTAAGGGGGTGGGGGAAGGAAGGAGACGTTCCCAGACAAACCTTCCCGCAGTTCTGTAGACTGTAAACTTTTCTTGGGCAGGGGAACGGATCTACCGGCTCTGTTATATATATATATATATATATATATATATATATATATATATATATATATATATATATAAATATATATATATATATATATATATATATATATAGTTTCCTCCCAAGCGCTCCGTACAGTGCTCTGCTCACGTTAGGCGCTCGGTAAATATGGTTGGATGGTGGCCATCAGAGCCCGCCCACGCCACCTCCTCGCAGATGTCGCGACGTAAACAGGCTCCTTCATGCCGGAGAGTGGTGGTCCGCCCCAGGCAGCCAGTTTGGCCACTTCATTCGGGGATGACCCAGCCAAACCCTTGCCCCGTGCCCCCCTATCAAGGCCGGGCTAGGTTGCGAATCTCCCCACGAGGGACAGAGTCCGACTCTAATTCCAACCTCTGCACTCAGTAAGCACCTGATAAATACTATTACTCTAGGCAACCGGGGCTTGGCATTTATGGGGCTGGGGAAGTTGCCAGGAAAGACGAGAAAATCCATCCGTGGTATTTAAGGAGGGCTCCGGGGGCGCAGAGCTCGGTACTAAGCGCTCGGGGGAGGACAGCACGACGCAACGGAGGTGGTAGGTACGTTCCCTGCCCGAGAGGAGCAGGGATATTCAGGTTGATCCGGTGGGGACCGTCACCGCCAGGTTAGGGTTTAGACTAGATTCAGGGAGACCTTTATAGCAGGAGCGTGGTGAGCAGTGCGTGTCTGCAGGAAGGTGTGTTGTGTGTTTGTGTGGGTGCATGTGCAGGAAGCTCTGTGTGTGTATGTGTTTGTGTGTGTGTGTAGGAAGCAGTGTGTGGGCTGCTTGTAGGCCAAGAAGTAGCCGCAAAGTTGCGCATTTAGCCTTTTACACAAGCTGGGAGGAAGTAATATTGCCTCTTGTCATGCAGGCTGTTGCATATGGACTGTAAAGAAAAGAAAATGAAAGAGCCACATCAGAATTTTTTTTCAGTGGTATTTAAGTGCTTAATGTGTCAAACACTTGTTTTGTTTTCTTTTAATGGTATTTAAGCACTTACTATATGGCAGGCACTGTTCTAAGCACTGGGATAGATGCAAGTTATTTAAATTGGACAGAGAAACAGCCTGGCCTAGTGGATCGAGCCCGGGCCGGGGGTCAGAAAGACCTGGGTCTAATCCCGGCTTTGCCACTTGTCTGCGGGGTGACCTTGGGCAAGTCACTTCACTTCCCTGTGTCTTGGTTACCTCATCTGTAAAACGGGGATTAACGCTGTGAGCCCCATATGGGACAGGGATGGTGTCCAACCCCATTTGTTTGCATCCACCCCAGTGCTTAGAGCAGTGCCTGACACATAAGTGCTTAACAAATGCCACTATTATTATTATTAGACGCAGTCCTTGTCCTACGTGGAGCTCTCAGTCTTATTCCCCATTTTATAGATGAGGGACCTGGGGCCCAGAGAAGTGAAGTGACTTGCCTTGGGTCACACAGCAAGCAATGGCAGAGCTGGGATTAGAACCCAAGTCCTTCCGACTTTCAGGCCCGGGCTCTTTCTACTAGGCCGTGCTGCTTCTCCACAGCAATAATAACAGCAATCTTGTTAAATGGTCATTATGTATCAAGCACTGTATTGAGTACTGGGGTAGATACAAGTTAATTAGGTTGGACACAGTCCCTTTCCCACATTGTGCTCACATTCTGAGGTAGGGGAGGGAGGAGAGATCAGGCGCTTAGTATAGTGCTCTGCACACAGTAAGTGCTCAATAAATACAACTGAATGAATGAATCAGGTATTTAAAAGGCTCAGACAGAAGTCGAGAGGGAAGCAGCGTGGCTCAGTGGAAAGAGCACGGGCTTGGGAGTCAGAGGTCATGGGTTCGAATCCTGCCTCCGCCACATGTCTGCTGTGTGACCTTGGGCAAGTCACTTAACTTCTCTGAGCCTCAGTTACCTCATCTGTAAAATGGGGATTAAGACTGTGAGCCCCACGTGGGACAACTTGATCACCTTGTATCCCCCCCAGCGCTTAGAACAGTGCTCTGCACATAGTAAGTGCTTAACAAATGCCACTATTATTATTATTAATAAACAGGCCGGCCTCATGAAAAGTGCATGGTCCAGAGAGTCAGAGGACCTGGGTTCTAATCCCGGCCCTGCCACTTGTCTGCTGTGTGACCTTGGGCAAGCCACTTCAATTCTCTGGTCCTCAGTTTGCCTCATCTGTAAAACGGGGATTAAATCCTCCTCCCTCCTACTTGGACTGTGAGCCCCATGAGGGACAGGGACTATGCCTAACCTGATTATCTTGGATCCTCAGTGTTTAAAACAGTGATTGGCTCAGAGTAAGTGCTTAACAAAGTACCATTAGGAAAAAAAAAAAGTGACTTGCCCCCAGTCACGCAGAAGGCAAGTGACAGAACTGGACTTGGAACTCCAGTCCCTTGAGTCCCAGGCCTGGGCTTTTTCCGGTAGGGCATGCCACTTGGAAAATTGGAAAATTGTAGCATGACTTTTTAAAAAAAATCCCGGCTTGAAAAAAAAAACCCCAATGCCACCGTGAATGACATAAATGGTTAAACCTGAAAAATCCCTAGCCTCTTAGTAGAGAGTACTACGATAGCAGCTGGAGTGGTGGCTTGCTTTTTGGGCACAAACAGGATCTGAAGTCTTGACAGATCAATGGCATCTGGTCATTCCCCCCCAAAAAAACTTCTGGAGTCCTGGTAAAATTAGGGGTAGTTGATTAAAGGGTGATTAATTACCACCCCATATTTGTCAGAGCGGATTCCTCGCCTAATTAATATATGTGCATCTCAGTGGGGCCTGGGCTGAGCGAGACGGATTGCCGTCTCTAAGTTCCCCGGGTCTGGGTGGCGGAAGGGCAGATTGGCGGCCACTTGGGTTGAGTTCGAGTCCATGTGCTCCCTGCCCGTTCAGCAGTGGAGGGGTTGGTGGGTGGGTCAGGCGGGATATTTATCTCCTCCAGACCCATTTCAGGGCTCTTGGAAAGGATGGGAGCGCTGGCGGATGTAAGCCTGGGGAACCGAAAGGAGCTCCTCAGATCAGACAGTCAATTGATGGTATTTATTGAGCACTTACCATGTGCCGAGCACAGTACTAAGCGCATGGAAGAGTGCAGTACAACACAGTTGGAAGTTATCTGTCCCTTAGGCAATTAAGTACCTAAATCAGAGCCTGCCCTTTAAGGTCGATGGTCTTCCCTCCTATTAATATTAATTACAATAATAATGATAATTGTGCTGTTTGATAAGTACTTACTAAGCACAGTACTAAGCGCCGGGGTAGATACAAACATCGTCAGGTCAGATGCAGTCCCTGTCCCTTGAGGGGCTCACAGTCCTAAGTAGGAAGCAGACAGGTGTTGAGTCCCCTTTTGATAGATGAAGAAACTGAGGTCCGGCGAAGTGACATGCCCAATGTTACACAGCAGGCAGGTGGTGAGCTAGGATTGGAAGAACCCAGGTCTCCTGGCTCCCAGGCTCTTCCCGGTAGGCCAAGCTGCTTCCCGTTGCCCAAAATTCCGGTCCGAGGTGTGGTTTTTCCCAGATTCTCTTGTCGGCCAGCTTTGGTACTATCCAAAAACTATCCCTTTTGCGTGAGCAGGCTGTCTCGATGCCACATGCCACGAAAATCAGGTCCAGATCGGCGGTGAGGTTAGAAATTGGCTCAACACTTCCCCGGGGCCCGGGGCGAGCCCTTAGGGGCTCCTGCCTGCCCCGGGGTAGAAATCTAGCTTTCCCGGTTTTCCCCACGGACCCCAGGAAGCGCAGGCCTGGGCCTCCCCCCGCTAAAAGAAACGGTTTCTCCCCTGAGTTTTCAATGGAGGGTCTCCCTCCCCAGGAAACCACTCAAATGTTTGGTGACCTTTCAGAGCTCACCCAGTAGTCAGCATTACTTCCCTGGGCACGTAACACGAAGCAGAAGGCCCGCTCGAAGCACCCTGTTTGTCCACGGAAAGAGCTACGCGTGTGAATTTTCAAAAATTTTTTTTTTTTGGATTTGGCCTGCGTTCCTTTCTGTTGGACTCTACCCCAAGTTGGAGCGAGTCTGAGTCGTGGGTGACTCCAGGGGATTTCTCCCCACGCTTTTTGTAATGAGACCAAAGTGGGAATCGGGAGAATTTGCAGGGAAAATGTTTTAGAATTCGTCTTACTCCAAGGGATTATAAAGCTTTAAGAGCTGCCAGGGTTGGTTTTTTCCTTAATACAGTTATTGCACTTGACTCTGAATTAATTTCCTAAAGGATGTAGTTTTTAAAATGGAGGTGGGGGGGTACTCTTTCAGGCAATTTGGCATTAAGAAATGAAGAAAATGCTTTGAATGAACAGTATGCAAAATCATTTTCTGCTCATTACCATTATTCTTTTATTAAAAAAAAAAAGCTTTGCGTTGATATTTTGACGACTTCCTTTTGCTTGGTTTTGGCTTAATGTTTCCGATCGTTAGTTCAAGCTTTTCATTCTTTTCCCAGAGGGAAGATGATGAAGAAATCCAAGCCTTAAAGGAGAAGTTGAAGTATTGGCAGAGACTCCGCCATGACCTCGAGAGAGCTCGCTTGTTGATTGAACTCATTCGGAAACGGGAAAAGTTAAAGCGGGAGCAGGTAACCGGATCCCTTTGTTTCAGGGAGCCTAATTTGGGGCAACTATAACCCAGCTGGTTTTTCTGAAAGAGAAGGTTTTAAGACACCCACTTTCCTGGTACCTGGGCAACCCCCGTGACCAGCACGTGGGAAGCTGCACAGCCAAATGGAAAGAGCCCAGGCCTTGGAGTGGGAGGACCTGGGTTCTAATCCCGGCTCTGCCGCTTGCCGGCTGTGTGATCGTGGGCAGATCACATCACTTCTCTGGGCCTCATTTACTTGTCAAATAGGGATGAAGACTGTGAGCCTCACGTGGGACATGGACGGCGTCCAACCCGATTATCTTGTATCTACTCCAGCGCTTAGTATGGTGCCCGGCACATAGGAGGCACTTCACAAATACCATAAGAAACAGAACGGGTTCAGGTGTTTGCCCAGACTTTAAGGCAGCCACAGGAAAGGCTTTTAGAATAGTAAATAATAATCATCATCATAGTGATAATACCTGTTGGTTAAGATGGGCTGGTGGGATCCCAGTGCTCTACACACAGTAAGTGCTCACTAATGCGATTGAGTGAATGAATCCCAGTCCGCCCTGGCAATATCTTCATCAGTCATATTTATTGAGGGCTTACTATGTGCAGAGCACTGTACTAAGCGCTTGGGAAGTACAAATTGGCAACACACAGAGACAGTCCCTACCCAACAGTGGCAATCACCACGTGCCATGAGGTACTTAGAGAAGCAGCGGCGTGGCTCAGTGGAAAGAGCCCGGGCTTTGGAGTCAGAGGTCTTGGGTTCACATCCCGGCTCCGCCAATTGTCAGCTGTGTGACTTTGGTCAAGTCACTTAACTTCTCTGGGCCTCAGTTACCTCATCTGTAAAATGGGGATTAAGACTGTGAGCCCCCAGTGGGACAGCCTGATCATCCTGTAACCTCCCCAGAGCTTAGAACAGTGCTTTGCACATAGTAAGTGCTTAGTAAATGCCATCATTATTATTATTATGAAGTGTCGGAAGGCGCTTGACCCTGCGGGGCGGCGATGGACAAGGGGAGAGCCACAGCACGGGCTTGCCCGGGCTTCCCCGAACGCGTTGTGGGAAAGCGGCGTGTGCTGGCAGCAGCGGTATTTATTAAGCGTGCGCGCTGTGTGCTGAGCACTGTGCTCACGTACAGATGGACCCGCCCCAGCCACCTGCCCAGCTGTGGAGAAACCCACTTGGGGAGGTGAAAACCCCGGTTCGGTTGTGGTGGTCTCACATTTCCACCTTGTGAGCAGCATGGCGTAGTGGATAGAGCACAGGCCTAGGAATCAGAAGGTCTGGGTTCTAATCCTGGTGTGCTGTGTGACCTCGGAAAAGTCACTTCACTTCTCTGGGCCTGTTACCTCATCAGTAAAACAGGGGTTGAGACTGGGAGTCCCTTGTGGGACAGGGACTGTGTCCAATCTGATTTGCTTGTGTCCACCCCAGCGCTTAGTAATAATAATAATGATGGCGTTTGGTAAGTGCTTACTATGTGCAAAGCACTGTTCTAAGCGCTGAGGAGGTTACAAGGTGATCAGATTGTCCCACGTGGGGCTCACAGTCTTAATCCTCACACATTGAGGTAACTGAGGCACAGAGAAGTTGTGACTTGCCCAAAGTCCCACAGCTGACAAGGGGCAGAGCCGGGATTTTTGGCACGTAGTAAGCGCTTAACAAATACCATAATAATAATAATTATTATTATTGTGTCTCATTCAGGTTAAGGTGGAGCAACTGGCCATGGAGCTGCAGCTAACCCCGTTCACCGTCCTTCTGCGGGCCGTCCTCGACCAGCTGCAAGAGAAAGATTCCGCTCACATATTTGCCCAGCCGGTGAACCTGAAAGAGGTGTGGCTTTCATTTTGGCTAACCTTTCCATTCCACCGCGCGGCGTGACGGGGCCCGGATTTGCTTCCCCCGTACTTAACCGCTTTCCACTGGAAAGAGCCGCTCTTCAGTCCTCCTTCATTTGGGAACTCAGTTCTTGGAACTCAGTTCTTCTCAGTTGAACTTTTCTAGGCGATTCGAGGGTCTCCCTCTCTACCCTACACCTTGACTTTTAGCAGCACTTATTCCTTTCAAAGCACTGCGGAGCTTGGGCCGTTCATTCGGCGACGTGGCGACCGCATTAAATAGCATCAGTCTGCAAAGCCGGTGGCTGAATTTAAAATCCATCGACAGCCCCAGAAAGCCCTGTCAGGGCAACAGTGAGGCACAGGTTTGGCTTTTCCTTTCCCCGTGGCCAGTAAGCAATCGCGGTAGTCACAGCTCGAGTCGCAGGGACTCGGGAGCCCTGTTCGGCCTTCCCCGCTTTTAAAACCCTTTCTCTTCCCAAACGTAGGTCCCCGATTATTTGGATCACATCAAACACCCCATGGATTTCTCCACCATGAGAAAGCGGTTAGAGGCGCAAGGTTATCGGAACCTCAACGAGTTCGAAGAGGATTTCAATCTCATCATCGATAACTGTATGAAGTACAACGCCAAGGACACGCTGTTCTACCGAGCCGCGGTGCGGTTGCGGGATCAGGGGGGCGTGGTCCTGAGGCAGACCAGGCGCGATGCCGACGGCATCGGTTTCGATAATCAGACCGGAACACACTTAGCTGAGCGGCCCAAAGCGGAGCCCCCTCGGCCTTTCTCGTGGGAGGACGGTAAGAGGTCTCCTGAAATACCCCGCCCGCTTTTGAAACCGCATCCCGGGCTGGACGGTAATGCCCTCCCTCCTGCGCCCACCCTGGGTCAGCTGGCTGTTCTCCTCGGGTGATGGGGGCGGCCGCGGCGGAGACGGACCTGGTGAGGGACGGGTGGGTGGGCAGTGCTCTTCTTGGGGGAGGAGGTGAATGTGGGGAACCCAGCCCCTCCGTAAATCCCCCGTCCTGAGCACTCTGGGGTTATGAGGGCGGAGGGGTGGTGGTCGTCGTCGGCCCCAACTGAGTGAGCTCGGGGACCCTGGCCATCAACTGATATCTTGCCATGGTTCCACAGATGGAAAATGGGCAGCTCTAAGTGAGGTCTGTCCGTCCATGTCTCCCCCCAACCCCGCCGCCAACGTACATACGTACGTTGGTCTTCGGAGTCCCTCCCCTTCAGAGTCCAATCTTTCCCATTTGGGGACCGCATTGGGAAATTTCAGCGCTCCGGCATCCGTGTTAAGTCCTCGTTCGGGGTTTGGTGGGTACGTGGCAACGTCTCGCCGAGGGTAAAGCCTCATCGCATACCGATCCTTTCCACTTACCCCCGGCAGCGGAGGCAGGGCAGGTGGCTTTCAGTCCCCCCTACCCTTCCTGATCTCTACCGAACCCACCCCTGGGGATGCCTGGTGGGGAGGGGCCCCAGAGGAAACCGATGGCCCCACAGTCAATGGATGATGCGGGAAGCAGTTCCTGAGCAGAGAGGCATGGTAGCATCCAAGTGATATACAGATGCTGCGATGTGGCCACTTCCTTCCCCAAGCCCACCCCCATCCACTCCCCTTTTTTAAGAACGGCACCTGCTAAGCGCTTACTATGTTCCAGGCACTCTACTGAACGCTGGGGTAGATACAGGAGAGTCAGGTTGGAAACAGTCTCCGTCCCACATAGGGGCTCGCAGTCTGTCAGAGGAAGGAGGATCGAATCCCCATTTGATAAAGGAGGACGCTGAGGTCCAGAGAAGTGAAGCGACCAGCCCCAGGTCACAGAGCAGACCGGTGGCAGAGCTGGGATTAGAACCCGGATCCTCCGACGCTGGGGCCTGGGCTCTTCCCGCTAAGCCAGGCTGCTTCCGAAATAGGGGCAGTTAAAAAAAAAAAAAGCAGCGGACTTGGCCAGCCTACCATAGTTCCTTGTAGGGTTTATAGCTGAATTTGAATTTGAGTGCTTAGTATGTGCAGAGCACTGTACTAAGAACTTGGGAGAGGACAGCCCAACAATATAGCAGACACACGCCCTACCCACAACTCGGTCTCTCACTCCCGGCCCCAGGTGTGGCCCTCTGGGGGCCTCAGTTTCCCCATTTGTGAAACGGAATGACCCCGCCCTCTCCCTACCTCCCGGAGATGAGGAGGACAAACTGAGATAAGGTATGCGAAAGTGTCAGAGAGAAATAGTAGAGCTCTCCAGAGTCAAGGTGTTGTTGTTATTGTTATTATCATCAGTGTTGTGATTGCTGCCTTCCCTTCCACTTGTCAGGCCAGCCTGAATCCGGAGCCCTTGTTTCTCAAATTGGCTTGGGCAGGGCCAGGCTGCTGCCCCAGAATGCCTCAGAAACTCCAGAAGCTTAATTTTCCCTAGGATCTAATTCTCCCCAAGAATATTGAAGGGCATCTTTACCCGTGACCTGCCTTAAATGGGCTAGAATGCTCTATGTAAACTTCCCCAGGGCCATTTGTCTAAACGAAGGCCGCGTCTGGGCTCAAAAGTGTCCTCTCTCTGTAGGAAGTCATTCCTCTGAAAAGGATTTCTGTAGGGCGGATGACCATGCTGTCATCATCGGGATTTGAAGACTGAGAAGGCGGATGGGTGTTCCAGGTGGCAGGAGCTTGTGAAATAATAATAATAATAATAATTGTGACACCTGTTATGCACTTACTGTGTGCCAGGGACTGTACTAAGTGCTGGGGTGGTTACAGGCAAATCAGGCTAGACACGGTCCCTGTCCCCTGTGGGGCTCACAGTCTAAATCCCCACTTTACAGATGAGGGAACTGAGGCGCAGAGAAGTGCAGTGATGTGCCGAAGGTCACACAGCAGGCAAGTGGTGGAGCCGGAATTAGAACCCACGACCTTCTGACTCCCAGAGTCGTCTTTATCCCCTAGGCCACTCTGCTTCTCATGTTCCGAAATGTCCGGAACCCTCAGATTCTGTGAAAAGAAACATTCCCCATTACTCGGAATGCCCGAGACTAAGGCAAGCGTAGATCCCGAGGTGATCCAGAGGAATGAGGCGTGGGGTGACCACCCCCTCTCCCCTCCCAGCGGGGGTTGCGGGGGGGTGGGAGGGGAGTGCTAAGTCTCAGAAACCTGGTTCCAAGGAGCGTGGGAGGCTGACCCCTTGGGAAAGTCCAGTTTGTCTAGCTATCCGAGGCTCCTGGGGCCCGGAGCCGGATACCCCCCGCACGGTCCCCCCCCAGTCTGGAAGGCCCCGAGGACGTGTGCCACAGCAAGCGAGTCCGCCCTCCTTGAGGCGTGCCTTGATCGGACTCCCTTAAGTCGGTCACTGCCGCGTCTGGACGCTCGCTTTTTTGCCTGTATTCCCCTCCCTCGCCTCAGTGCCGGCACGTAACCCCGAGTGGTCCAGGGCCCGCTCCCTGGGGACCCCTCCACCTCCCCACTGAGGCTTCTCGGGCCCCGCTTTCCAAATTCACTCTTTGGGATTTATGGAGCTCTTTCTGTGTGCCGAGCAGTGTACTATGCGCCCGGGAGAGTACAGTACCACAATAAACAGACACATTCCCCGCTCACAGTGAGCTTACAGGCTAGATGGCGGAGGGGGAAGTACATTTGGGGCTTTTGGCGCCTCTGCCTGCCCCGAGAGGCCCGGGAGTCTGTTGAACCGAAGGAAGCCGGCACTCGCTGCTGACTCATGGCTGTGGCCAGCGGGAGCTGTGGGAGCCGTTTCTCCGGCGACGGAGTTCCGATGACAATCTTTGTTGTGCGGAGCCAGAATCGTAAGCTTGATTTTCAGGTTGAACTTGACGCGCCGCCGCCAATTATCACCTTTAGGCCTGTAAACCTGGAGCAGTGGGTCTGAAGGATAAAGGGGAATTGGAGCCGGGCGGTGGAAAGCCGTCCTTGGAAATACCTAGTTTGGATCGGGAGTGACTTTTTTGGGAACAAAGTTCCGTCAGATCCCTTTGCTCTATTTTAAATACGCGACCGCCAGACACAGGGCAAGGGCTCAGTGGTTCACACACCACCTAGGAAGATAAGCCCCAAGGCCTCAATTCGAAAAGAGCTTGGCGGGCTTCCTTATGCAGACTAGAAAAGAGCCGTCCTCTCAACAGGAAAGCTGTCTGTTTTCCAAGAGGCTGTTGGTTTCTCTGCAGACTCCTACGATTTTCTCGTAGCTTTGTTTTCTTGCGAAAGGTCATCGGAACCATCAGGAATCGGAGTTGGTTAAGTCATGACACCGAACCTAATCATTTGGGGAGCGGGGGGGTGTTAAAGTTAGTCACGACGCTGCCGAGGCAGAGCTTAAAATGGGGGTCAGATTTATTCACCCGCATACTTGCCCAGGGGCGAGAGGCTCTTTATTGAGGTGAGTGGAGAATTTGAGACTTTGTTCCTTCCGTCGTGGTGAGTGGGGCGAAAGGCCTTGGTCTGGGGAAAGAAGGCAAGGGGCATTCCCTTGTTTTTGGGTGCTTGGTTGTGAAGCCCATCTGCACGCCGGGCGCTAAATCCTTTAAACCGTCTTTTTGACTTCAGTGGATCGGTTACTGAATCCCGCCAACAGAGCGCACATGACCTTAGAGGAACAGCTAAGAGAATTGTTGGAGAAACTGGATCTCACCTGCTCAATGAAGTCCAGTGGATCGAGAAGTAAACGGGCAAAGCTGTTAAAAAAAGAAATCGCCGTTATCCGTAACAAGCTAAGCCTACAACACAACCAGACTCCTCAGATAGAATCAGGTATCGGAAGCTTCGAAGAGGAAAGCACCTCCTTAGAACCCGAAGGTGAAGAAGAAGGTAAGAGGAGCTGTTTTGTTGGGATCCTTAAGTTGCACGTTGGTTTATAAGAAGTTTTATTTTGGGGTGGGCGTGGAAGGCCGAATGAGAGATTTAGTTCTTTCTAGGTAAAAAGGTAGTTCTGTACCAAGATCTTGTGGAATTTGCACTCCACAGGAGTGTGAGAATGAACCTTCCGTACCGCTTTACTCCGAAAAATGCGGTACCGGAGTCATCACTCTGTTTTTTCAGTGGTTGTCACATCTCCCTCTGCCCAGAGAGGCTAACTCGCTAAATGCAGGGTACGGCTTCTTAGTTTTCTCATCGTGAGCACGCGTGGGAGATACCCACCGTTGAAATCAAGTACCACCTAGAAGGACAAAACCACAGCCAGTTCTCTTCCACTGTTTGAACGCCGTTCCCGAAGAACTTGGCGTCTCAGAGAACTTGAGACGCATTGTCCGACTTTATCCTCCGACGAGGCGTGGCGGCAGAACTCGCTCTAGTCCGCCAAAAGCAGAATGACGGGTTGCTGCGTCGTCAGGACTGATGACGAACTGGATTCACGGCGAGGCCCTTAAATGATAGGCTGTAGTAGTAATAGCATCTCTAGAGTGGATAGAGCCCGGGCCCGGGAGTCAGAAGGTCGCGGGTTCTAATCCGGGCACTGCCACGTGCCTGCTGTGTGACCTTGGGCAAGTCACTTCACTTCTCTGTACCTTAGTTACCTCATGTGTAAAATGGCGATTGAGATGGTGAGGCCCATGTGGGACAGGGACTGTGTCCTCAGTACAGTGCTCTGCACACAGTAAGCGCTCAGTAAATACGATTGAATGAATGAATGAATTTGCTTGTATCCACCCCAGCACTTAGTGCAGTGTCTGGCACACAGTAAACGCTTAACATATACCGTTATTATTATTATTTAAACACTTATTTGGGCAGAGTGCCATACTGAGCCGTGGGAAAGAGTATACAAGTAGGAATTAGAGAAGCAGCGTGGCTCAGTGGAAAGAGCGTGGGCTTTGGAGTCAGAGATCATGGATTCAGATCCCGGTTCTGCCAATTGTCAGCTGTGTGACTTTGGGCAAGTCACTTAACTTCTCTCTGCCTCAGTTGCCTCATCTGTAAAATGGGGATTGACTGTGAGCCCCCCGTGGGACAACCTGATCACCTTGTAACCTACCCAGCACTTAGAACAGTGCTTTGCACACAGCGCTTAATAAATGCCATCATTATTACTATTAATTAGACGTGGACCCTTGCTCCCAATCCACAAATTTAGTTGGGGAGATGGGCTCAGTGAGAGCATTGCCTTTGGATATGTACCCTATAGGCATTTGACATTCACCCCACCTTCAGCCCCACGGTACTTATGTTCATTTCCTTAATTTATATTAATCAATCAATCAATCAGTCGTATTTATTGAGCACTTACTGTGTGCAGATCACTGTACTAAGCACTTGGGAAGTACAAGCTGACAACATATAGAGACAGTTCCTACCCAACAGTGGGCTCACAGTCTAGAAGGGGGAGACAGAGAACAAAACCAAACATACTAACAAAATAAGATAAATAGAATAAATAGGTACAAGTAAAATAAATAGAGTAATAAATATGTACAAACATATATACATATATATATACATATATACATATGTATACATATATTAATGACCATCGCCCCTTCTAGACTATAAACTCCTGGTGGTTTATCCCAGTAAGTGTAATGAAACCAGAAAACATTGCACTTAGATCCGGATCCTCTGAACATTTGACTTTCGCCCCACTGCACCCACGTCCGTATCCTTTATTCATATCAATGTCTGTCTCCCCCTGTAATAATAATAATAATAATGGCATTTATTAAGCGCTTACTATGTGCAAAGCACTATTCTAAGCGCTCGGGAGGTTACAAGGTGATCAGGTTGTCCCACTGTGGGCTCACAATCTTAATCCCCATTTTACAGATGAGGTAACTGAGGCCCAGAGAAGTGAAGTGACTTGCCCAAAGTCACACAGCTGACAGTTGGTGGAGCCGGGATTTGAACCCATGACCTCTTACTCCAAAGCCCGTGCTCTTTCCACTGAGCCATGCTTCTTCTCTAGAAGACTATAGACTATAAGCCATAGACAGTCCCTACCCAACTATAAGCTCCTGGTGGGCAGGGAACGTGTCAGCCAAGGCAGTTGTAGTCTCTGGAGCGTGTTCTGCACTCAGTAAGCCCTCAGGAAATACCATTGATGAAAACAGTGTAAGAGATGAGGACAAATACATGAAAAAGAAAACAATTACCAGTTATGTAGAGTGAAATTGTGGCTTTTAAAAAAAAAAAAATTCACTGCCTCCCACTGTGCTCAGTTCCAGAATCGAAAAATAAAAACAGTTCAGTAGTGTTAAGCTATTAGTAGAAATGAGGACAAACATGAAATCTCAAACAGTTTCTGTAAACCTCAGACATCTGGTCATTTTGGAAAAGTGACATCGACTGACAACCTGCTCCTTTAACTAGTCCAAGATGCTGGAGAATTAGCTGGAGTGGATTTCAGCAGGCTGGAAAGAATTTGGAGACGTCCTCCAGTTTATTCAGTCGATGGTATTTATTGAGCGCTTACTGTGTGCCGAGTCCTGTAGTGAGCGCTTGGGCTAGTATGTGCAACAAGAGTTGGGAGACATGAGCCCTGCCCACAAGGAGCTTACAGTCTACAGGGCTTACAGCTTTGGGCTGAAGTACCCCAGCACCTAGAGCAGGGCTTGATACGTTGCAAGCGCTTAACAAATAGCATAAAAAAAAGGGACGCTTTTATCATTAGGCTTTGAGCCCCATGTGGGAAAGGGATTGTTTCTGGCCTGATTAACTTGTATCCAACCCAGTGCTTAGAACAGTGCGTGACACATCAATCAATCAATCAATTGTATTTATTGAGCACTTACTGTGTGCAGAGCACTGTACTAAGCGCTTGGGAAATACAAGTTGGCAACATATAGAGACAGTCCCTACCCAACAGTGGGCTCACACATAGTAGTAAGCGCTTAGCAAATAAAGGAATAAAAATGAAAAAAATGCAGTTTTAGGTTATTTCTGAAGAATCCCCAGAACACTCATCTCTCATTCCTCTTAGAGAACATTTGATTCATATTTTCCATAAGAATTATTTTCAAAAAGAAAAACACCCCGGGCCTTTTTGATAGCTTTGAAAAATATTTTAAAAGTAGTCAGGCATGCTTTAAATGCCAAGAGGAATTCTTCCTCTAGACTGTAAGCCCACTGTGTGCAGGGAATGTGTCATTATTATTGTTGTATTATACTTAGTACAATGCTTTTTTTTAAAAAAAAAAATGGTATTTGTTACTTTGGGTTGGGCACTGTACTAAGCGCTGAGGTAGATAAAATGTTGTCAGGTTGGACACAGTCCCTGTCCCACGTGGGACTCAGTCCTAATCCCCATTTTCCAGATGAGGTCACTGGGGCCCATAGAAGTGAAGTGACTTCCCCAAGGTCACACAGCAGAGCCAGGATGAGAACCCAGGTCTTTCTGACGTTGAGGCCCGTACCCTACCCACTAGGCTACGCTGCTTCTTTTGAAAGCAGCCTCGAAACTTTATCTGAGTAAAAATGAAGGCTAACCATTCATTCATTCAATCGTATTTGTTGAGCGCTTACTGTGTGCAGAGCACTGTACTAAGCGCTTGGGAAGTACAAGTTGGCAACATATAGAGACGGTCCCTACCCAACAACGGGCTCACAGTTTGAGTCTTAAAGTCTGCAAGACTGTTTACCTCACCTAATTCAAAATATTGTACAAGATGTACATTTTGTGTTTCTGGATTTTGTAGACCTCGTCTAATTAAGATTTTCTATCAGGCTGCAGAGCACTAAGGAAGTTGGTGCTTTTCATTCTTGTGGGCAGGACATGGGTTTACCAACTCTTTTGAATTGTACTCTCTCAAGCAGTACAGTGCTCTGCACATGGTCAGTGCTCAGTAAATACCATTGATTGACTGATCTGTATCGATCTCAACCTCTTTTCAGACAGAAATCTCACTGTCAGCTTTTCTCTTAGAAAAACCCACTCCTTTGTTAAATGTGATACATTTCTACCTCATCGACGTAGCTTTTTTCATTTAGTTCCTGTGGGACAAATTTCTGCCTCTAGAAGAGCTTCTTGGACAGTAGAATTTCACAGAACCATAAAATTAAGTAACTAGTTCATTGGTGGGGAACTTTTTTCCCCCTTTCCTCCAGCCAATTTATCTCCAGTGCCTCAGTTGCCTCATTGGCCCAAAATGGGGGTTCAATACTTGGGCCTCCTTCCTCCTTAAATAGCTGCCATGATCATTCAATTTTTTGAAAACTTAATTCTGTTACTAGGGAGCTGAAACTTCCAGGGGATTTTTATCTCGCATTGGAGTCTGATTTTTCTCCAACAACAAACCTTTTATTCCCTATGCAAGTGATGGTTTTTCCTGTCAGTAGAGATGAAAAATTCAGAAGGAAAAAAAATAATAGAAATAGCATTTCTTGTCTTCTTGTGTGACTGAATTCTCTCAGTACTCCTGCCTGGAAAGAAATGGCTGCAGACAAACACAAAGGCTAATGCAAAGGTGGAAAGTTTCCCGAGGGCATTTGGGCTAGAAGAAGAGTTGTTTCTGAACTATCCTGTGTCATAAAGGAAAATTGTAAAATTTCTCTCAGTAGGTCAGTCAAATAGGTTACAGTATATGGGATTTTTCAAAAATCAGGAAATTTTAAGGAAGAGAAACGTTTGTCTTTTTATTTTTCTCTTTTAAAAGGAGAAATAAAAATTTTATCGTGGGCCCCAAATTCATTTATTGAACAGTGGTATATAGATCAGACCCCTCTAATAATAAGAATGATGGCATTTGTTAAGCACTTACTATGTGCAAAGCACTGTTCTAACCTCTGGGGAGGATACACAGTGATCAGGTTGTCCCACTTGGGGCTCACAGTCTTAATCCCCATTTTACAGATGAGGTAACTGAGGCCCAGAGAAGTGAAGTGACTTGCCCAAAGTCCCACAGCTGACAATTGGCGGAGCCGGGATTTGAACCCATGACCTCTGACTCCAAAGCCCGGGCTCTTTCCAATGAGCCACGCTGCTTCTCTAGGTGTTAGAATTCACTCGAATAGCATCATTTATATGTTTGGTTAAATTCACTAAATAAAAATTAATGTTTGTGTTTTTCCGTTTCAAGAAACCGAGACATTTAATCCTGGAAAAAGGCATGGCCTAAGAAAATTAAAACCGAGACCCAGGACTTGTCGAAATCCGTATTAAATAGGTGGAGTTCATCACACCCACTTTCCAAACTCCAACCTGCTGAATTAGTACAGGACCCACTGGGGAAATCGAGGGAGGCAACAGTTAATTTATATTAATGTCTGTCTCCCCCTCTAAGCTGTAGCTCTTTATGGCCAGGGAGCGTCTTTACCAACTGCGGTCTAATTGTGCTTAGCATAGTGCCTGGCCCACAGATAGCGCTCAGTAAATGCCATTAATTGATTGAATCCTAACATCAGGTTTAAGTAGTTGAGGTCAACTGTCTGTTTTTGAAGGGTGTCACTCATTCAATCGTATTTATTGAGCACTTACTGTGTGCAGAGTACTGTACTAAGCGCTTGATGAAATAGCAGAAAATGGGGGTCAGAATCTGGTTCTAATCCCACCTCCACCCCTTGTCTGCTGGATGACCCTGGGCAAGTCACTTCACTTCTCCTGGCCTCAGATAACTCATCTGTAAAATGGGGATTGAGACTGTAAGCCCTCCATGAGACAGGGACTGTGTCCAACCCAATTTTCTTGTTTCCACCCCAGCGCTTAGTACAGTGCCTGGCACACAGAAAGTGCTTAACAGATACCACAATTCTTATTATTCCTGTAGCCCGCTCCCAAATTTGGAGTTGATGAGCAGAGCCGCTCAAACACCGCCTGTTTATATCTCTTTTTTTCCATAATTTTCTCAAGGTGTTAATGCTTCGTCTGAGGAGAGAGTTGAGATGCTTCACAATGGGAATGCTTAGTTTTTTTAAAAAATTAAACTAAATGGTCTTGTTTCATTTTATTAGGCTCCTCATAGCCAAAGCAGAAATGGATTAATGCAGAACTAGGGTTTGCGTTTATTCTGCCAAACTCTCGGTGAAACAGCCTTTTTAATCCTCAAATATTTGTTATTATTGTTAGTAATAATAGAATTTGTTAAATGCTTACTGTGTGCCAGGCACTTTATTAAGCACTGGGGTGGATATGAGCAAATTGAGTTGCATTCATTCATTCAATTGTATTTATTGAGCGCTTACTGTGTGCAGAGCACTGTACTAAGCGCTTGGGAAGTACAAGTTGGCAACATGTAGAGACGGTCCCTACCCAACAACGGGCTCACAGTCTAGAAGGGGGAGACAGACAACAAAACAAAACATGTGGACAGGTGTCAAGTCGTCAGAGCAAAACAGAGCAGTCCTTTAAATGGGAGATTTCAGTTTTAAACTCAGTCTTTGGAATGCAGTTTTGGGGTTTCCTTGAAGATGGTAGTAGGTGTTTAAACCTGAAGTTACAGTCCAGAAAGTAACAACATTTTAGCTCAGTGCGCTTAATCAATCTGCCCTACTTATTGAGCACTTACTCTGACCAGAACATGGTATTAATTTCTTGGGAAAGCATATAGAGTTAAAAATGGTCTTGTTTTATGCTCTTGACTCGTCTTCGACCCTTAGAGGGTTAAAAATACCGTGTTATTAGTATTATTGTTATCATTATTATCATTGTTATTAATACAAATGCTTTGTATGCCAAACTGGGGTAGATCCAAGAACAACAGGCCTGACACGGGCTTGGGAGTCAGAGGTTGTCAGAGGGTTCAAATCCCGGCTCCGACACTTGTTTGTGTGACTTTGGGCAAGTCACTTCACTTCTCTATGCCTCAGTTCCCTCATGGGGATTGAGACTGCAAGCCTGGGCTGGGCCTCTTTCCACCAAGTTTGACGCTATTCGAATTTACAATCCGGTGGGGAGGACAGACACTAAAATAAATGAATAGAAGTCTTTTTTTTCGTAATTAAGAAAGTCACAAAAACACTAAAGCCTTATGTAAAAGCACAAGTAGCTCTTGTTTTTATAACAACACTGGAATTCTTCATTGAAGAACAACTGAAATTGCCCATCTGCCCTTTCTAATGGTTCGTTATATCTGCGTTTAAATAGGCATATTTTAGGCACTGGGCAAATGTATCCCGATACAGAGAACAGGCCCAGGAGTCAGAGGGCCTGGAATCTGATCCTTGCTCTGCCACGTACTTGCAGTGGAGCCTAGGGCAAGTCATTGCACTAGAGAAGCAGCGTGGCTCAGTGGCAAGAGCCCGGGCTTTGGAGTCAGAAAATCCCGACTCCGCCACTTGTCAGCCGTGTGACTTTGGGTAAGTCACTTCACTTCCCTGGGCCTCAGTTACCTCATCTATAAAATGGGGATTAAGAGTGTGAGCCCCACGTGGGACAACCCGATCACCTTGTAACCTCCCCAGCACTTAGAACAGTGGTTTGCACATAGGAAACGCTTAATAAATGCCATTATTATTATTATTATTCTCTGTGCCTCAGTTGCCTTATCTTCACAAAATGGAGATTCAGTACCTGTTCTCCCCCTTACTTAGTCTGTGACTCCCATGTGGGACCTGACTATCTTGTGATGATAATAGTAATGATGGTGGTATTTCAGCATTTAGAACAGTGCTTGGCACATAGTAAGCACTTAACAAAATACCATTATTATTATTGATTGAGTACTTGCTGTGTGTCAAGCGCTCTTCTAGGCTCTGGGGTAGACACAGGCTAATTAGGTTGGACACAGACCCCATCCCACAAGGGCTCACAGTCTCAATCCCCTTTTGACAGATGAGGGAACGGAGGCCCAGAGAAGTGAAGTGACTTGCCCAGGGTCACTCAGCAGACAAGTGATGGAGCTGGGATGAGAACCCAGGTCCTTCTGTGCTCTATCCACTGGGCCACACTACTCCTTTCCAGCGCCTAGTAAAGTGCTTGGCACTTAGTAAGCACTTACCAAATACCACAGTTATTATTTCTGTGCCCACGTGGGTTTGCACACTCTCTTAAACCCACACCCACATTCTGCTTGTGCAAGCATGTTTTACGAAATCACTCACTAGCTCAAACTCCGATGGAAAATTGTGCTGTGAATTGACCTGAAAAACAAGCAGACTAACAAGGTTTTCAAGACTCCGAGTAAAAAAAAAAAAAAAAAATTTGGATGACTGACTTAGTCTCTCTCTCGAAGGCCAGGAAATCGATGCACTTCTGGAATGTAATTTGGAAAAATGCTCACGGTTTTCAGAGCTGCCTTTTCCGTAGCATGTGACTGGAGAGTAGGTATGGTGTAAAATCACAACCTCTCTCGTCGACCCCATTTCTTCTTTGGAATATTGTTCAGGTGCTCGGCTGCAACCGAATGTCTTTTAACTCGAATGACTTCAAAATTTAGTATATGAGCATGATTGGCAAGTCCCTCTCTTCAGGATTTGCCTTCAAAAGTTTAGAAGTGAACACACTTTTTCATGCTCGTGTCAGAGACCAGACATAAGACTTATTTCACAGCAACCGGCACCTTGCAAAATAAAAATGGTCCATATTAAACACACACTGTTTGCCAAACACTATCTTGTGCTCTGGAGTAGATACCAGATAATCAGGTTGGACACAGTCCCTGTCCTATCTGGAATTCACAGCTTTAAATTGGAGAGAGGAGGGATTGAATCCCCATTTTACAGATGAGGATACACAGGCCCAAACAAGTGAAATGACTTGACCAAGGTCCCACAGAAGACAAGCGGTGGGGCCGGAATTAGAACCCAGAGCCTCTGACTGCCAGGCCACTCTGCTTTCTAGCTAAGTTCCTCTTTACTAGCCAGCCCTACTTCTCCAGTTCTGTTGGAAAGAGAGTTCCAAATATGAACCTTTGTGCAGTTAGTCCGTTACTTTCTGTTGTCATGGAAAAAAAATAAATACTGAGTTTGACAAGCGCATTTAAAATTTTCATACAGAAAACCCTTGAGAAGGAGATGTATGTAAATGTGTTGGAATATGATATTTGGATAGGGAGGAGATGGAATGAAGTGTTTCGTCAGGTAAATGACAAAAGCATCGTGGAGAGATGCGATTATTATCTCATTAAAAGTATATTTCATACCCCAGGACTAACGCTTTAGTTTGTAAATGGTTTCATAACTTCCTGTTGCTCTTGAAGGGACTAGGTATTGTTGACCTTTAATTGTTCAGACAGTCTCTAGTTGGTTGAATGGAATTTTCCTGTTTTCCCTAAAGTTCATCCAAAACCACCGGCCACATTTTGCTCCATGCGGTTGGGTCAAGTGCAGCCTTGATGCCTGCTTTTTTTGGTCATTTGTAGCAAGGTGTTAGGGAAAAGTTCCTCATGACCATCTTTATCATCATCATCATCATAATAATGGTATTTATTTTGTGCCAAGCACTGTTCTAAGCTCTAGGGGAGGTAGAAGATAATTAGGTCCCACATGGGGCAGTGTGAGTTAGGGGGAGATCAGGTTTCAAATTCCCATTTTATAGGTGAGATATCTGAGGCACAGAAAACTTAACCGACTTGCCCAAGGTCACACAGCAGAAAAGTGGCAGAGCCGGGGTTAGAAACCCAAGTCCTCTGACTCCCAGCCCTGTGTTCTTTTCACCAGGCCACATTGCTTCTCTCTCTTTTTTGTTGAAAAACTTCTGTTTTTTCCTGTGCCATAATAGTATACTGAGGGATTTTATTTTCCTGCATGTGTGTGAGACCCTTGAGGAATGGGAATAGTGAATCGGTGGTCCTAATATTGAAAAATCTTCAAGAAAATTTCAGAGAAGCATCGGCCAGTAGCTTCAAAACTAAAGGGAGAAACCAGTCGCCGATGCTTTAATTGTTCGTTCTTCATGTGAAGTTAAGTAGACATGGAGATCGTCCCTTCAGTTGGCTGATCCTCTCAGCTCACGGGACGAAGACGGAAAAAAAAGAAAATTTAAACAAGTTCGTTCATTCATTCAAGCGTGTTTATTGAGCGCTTAGCGTATTGGCTTAAACGTGTTCAGAACTTTTCCTCCCTACAGGTAAGCGGAGTATTCCGTTGTGAAAGTTCCTCGAATTTTAGCGGCATGTCTTGGTGGCATATGTGAAATAATCTTTCGTAATTTTCTTTTACAGAAACTAATTTTTATAAACGTGGGGATTTTGGACGTAGGTTGCCAGAGTCCCGTCAGTCGGTCCTTTGCAGTGAGGGTTAAGGGGCCCAACGGGTACACGCTCTTAACTTCCGCTTTCAGCCGCTCTATTCCGTCCACGTTCTAATCAGAGGAGAAACTTAGATACGACTAACTAGGCGAGCTTGTGGTCAGCCAGGGGTTTTCGTATTTCTCAAAGTTGTGGTTTGTTTCATTGATTGCGCTACTCTCTTTTGGTGGACGTCACATTTGTAGTAAGTTTTCTAAGAGGTTTTTATCATCAGTTTTCAAAAAATCACCATTGTATTTATAATTTTTTCAGGAGATAAATCTCCCCCTAAACTTGAACCACCAGATGCCTCACCTCTTCCTTCAAACTCAGAGACTAATTCAGAACCACCAACCCTCAAACCAGTAGAACTCAATCCAGAGCAGAGTAAACTATTCAAAAGAGTAACATTTGATAATGAATTATATAGCACTTCCATTCTGAAAGAAATGGTTAATGGACACCCTCCAGAACCCATTCTGGACAGTAATCTCAATGAGTCGGCAGTTTCTGCAGGCGCTGAGTCATCAAGGGATGTAAACAGACGTACATCTGTTCTCTTCTGCAAATCGAAAAGTGTAAGCCCCCCAAAGTCTGCCAAGAACTCTGAAACCCAGCCAACTTCTCCACAGCTAGGGACCAAAACCTTTTTGTCTGTAGTCCTTCCAAGGTTGGAGACACTTCTGCAGCCACGGAAAAGGTCAAGGAGTGCTTGTGGAGATGCTGAAGTGGATGATGACTCGCCCGGAAAACGCCTGGATACAGGTAAATGCTGAGGGGGTTCGCCGTCGTACCGAGAGGGCCGGAGCGACGTCCGGGGAGCGCGGGGGGGTGGCCCGGTGTCCGCGTCGCCGTCCTCGCGTCTTCCGAAGTACGCCGTGGTCGCGGGGAAGCGGCGACTCTGGGTTGGCCGTCGGTCGTTGGGACGGAGGAATGGGCATGCGCGTGTTTCGTGGTTAGCGCCTTTATCGTCCCGGGCCTCGGTGCGAAAACGTATTCGGCGTTCTCATCCGAGACTCGCACCCGTTTCCGATGAGCACCCGGTGGATTTCCAAAAGCGGCAGGGGTGGGAAGATGAATCCTCTTCTGAAGCCTCTGGTAAACAAATCTCTGTTCGGCTAGGTTTCGCAGACCGGATGTAGTTTCCCAATAATAATCACTCCCCTTGCTTGCCTCAAGTCCTCTCTTTTGTTTTTTTTTTTTTTTTTTTTAACTTCCCTGGCAGGGCCGATGTGAACGGTCGCCTGGGTGACAAGCGACAGCTCAGTATTGCCTTCTCTTGAAAATGTTTTCAGAGCTGGTGGTGCGTGGTTTCTCCCCACCAAACCACCCACATGGAAGACGAGGAATCCCATTGTGAACGGGGAACGTGTATTGCCCTCTCCCGAGCGTTCAGTCCAGTGCTCGGCGTGCAGTAAACGTCCAATAACTACCGCCGATGGATCGATCGTGTCGCTAATTGGTCGCCCCAGCCCCTGCAGAAGCGGAGGAACGCGGCGCTGAAGTACTTTTCCCCAGTACTCGATCGTTGCCCGTGAGCGGGCCAGATGGCTCAAAGGAATAGGTAGCAGAACGAGCAGATGGACCGGGGAAATTGAGCAATGACCAGTTGCAGATCGGTACCGCACGCTGGGTGGTACCCATCCGATGCAGATGGCTCTCGGGGGCTGCGAGGATGGGACCCGGTCTTGGCTTGGCAACGAGACTCAGGAACTTGGTGGAGTTTAGTCGGGGGGGACGGGCTTCTGAAAGAGTGAACGAAAAGATTGCCCCAAGACTCTCCAAAATAGGGTCGGGGGTGTATGATGAGAATGTAGTAGTAATAAGAGTGATACTTAAGTGCTTACTATGTGCCAAGCACCGTACTAGTCGTTGGAGTAGATGCCCAGATCGTCGGGTCCTGCACGGGCCTCACAGTCTGAGGAGGGAGGACTGGTATTTGAATCTCCATCTTGCAGATGAGGGAACTGAAGCTCAGAGAAGCGAAAAGACTTACCCAAGGTCTCACTGCACACAAGCCTGGGAGCCGGGATTGGGACCCACTAGGCCACACTGTTTACAAGCATACTTCTGGGAGTACTTTGGGCCATTATCCAAAGGGCTAAAATGCTGTCCTTTGCAAGTCACTGCTTAAAGGACCTGAAAATTCACCCCCCCCCCCCGGGCCTATTCGTTGTTTTTTTTTGTTTCGGACAGAACGATGTCCTTTGCACATGTGAGACAAAGAATGGCGGTAACCCAAAAATGCCTTCGCTAGCTTTTCTTGGAGACCTTTCACTTGAGAAAGGAGTACTCACTTTGGGCTTAAACCTTTCATTGTAGTGAATTTTGAAAAGGGGCTGCAGATGGAAATAAATGAGTCTCTCCTGTTTTTCCTGGTCTCTATTTTGAAAAAAAAAAAAAAACAATCCAAAGCAAAAAGAATAATGCCTATTAAATGTATTAACTGGGATAAACGACTACACGACACGTATTGTTGCCAGCTAAAACTAAACGATCAACGAGTAGAGTCGTTAAGCGGATCAACCAGTGGGACTTATTGAGCACTTCTTGTGTGCAGAGCACTGTACTAAGTGCTTGGAAGAGTCCAGCCCAACAGGGTTGGTAGACACATCCCCAGGTCACAGTGCAATTCAATCATAATTACGTCGACGGCTTGAGGGAATTTTTTTTTATGCCAAAATACCCTGGCTCAGACTGGATCTGTGATGTTTTGGGGCCCGTCCACTTATCTCCATCTCTCCCCATACCAGGAAAGTGAGTGATGGTCTTTTTTCTGCGTGCTTCTTTTTCCATTTAAGGAAGTTAGCATCGGTGCCGATTTCTCAGTAAAAGGTCTCTGCAAAATATTTCAGAAGACACTTAGGGCAGCATCCACTTGCATCTGGTTGACCCTTTGTTATTAGTTCCCTAAGAGTTCTGTTTATTTATTTATTTATTTATTTTACTTGTACATTTCTATCCTACTTATTTTATTTTGTTGGTATGTTTGGTTCTGTTCTCTGTCTCCCCCTTTTAGACTGTGAGCCCACTATCGGGTAGGGACTGTCTCTATGTGATGCCAATTTGTACTTCCCAAGCGCTTAGTACAGTGCTCTGCACATAGTAAGCGCTCAATAAATACGATTGATTGATTGATTGATTGGAGGATGTTAGGTTTTCGGGGCTGCCCTTTTTGGGGGGCTTGGGCCACCGAAAGCGATGGGTCTCTCCAGAAGCGAATGGAGGTTCACCTTCCCCTCTCACGTTTGGTGGTAGCCAAACCACTTCTCCGAAATCAGGTTCCTTTTGAGAGCATCAAAATCAGTCTCTTGGCTCTTCATTCTGAACTGCCTTGTCCCCTCACTCCAAATCAGCTACTTAATTCCAGAAGCAGATGGGTTTATGTGTGTAAGATTTTAAGAATCCTATAAGATTTTTTTTTTTGGCAAAGCATTAAGGGATTCTTAATAAAAGGTAGTCCTTAGTCTAGGAAATGATCATACCCAAATAGGCGTATGTTCAAAGCCTAGGAAATGAGGGCCAGTTTGGAAAAACTGAAAAAGGGCAGTCCTCGAAGCATCGAATCCCTGAGTTTTCCAGCGTCTCTGTTTCCTTCTCACTCCAGCGGCTTCCGACGTTCCCCCCTGACCTCACCATCTCCTCCCTGTCTCTCCCCCAACCATTTCATTTACCTCTCCCTTTCCCATCTTGACTTCCCCTACCCCTTCCACTCCTGTTTCCTCCTTTCTCCCTCCCTCATTTAGCTCCACAGGCCCCGCTGAGGCGGCAGGGAAATGGGCAGCCACCTTCCTAACAATGAAGGAATTATAACAATAACTGTTAACAGTGGTATTTGTGAAGCACTTAGTATGTGCCAAGCACTGTTCTAAACACCGGAGTAGATACAAGATAATCAGATGCGACACAGTCCCTGCCCCTCATGGGGCTCCCCGGTTTAATCCCCATTTTACAGATGAGGGAACTGAGGCACGGAGAAGTGACTTGCCCAAGCTCACCCAGCAGACCTGTGGCAGAGATGGGATTAGAACCCACTTCTTCTGAGTCCCACGCCCGGGCTGTTTCCGCTAGGCCACACTGCTTTCTGCCCCTTCCATCTAGTATTTTCTCCTCTTCTTCGTATTTTCAGGAGAGGCAGCGGCAGTCCCGAGCCTTTGGGTGGGTCGGTGCCTTTGGCTTCCGAGGGTGCAAGCCGGGGTCGGTCTGGGGGGGCGAGACGAGAGTCACTAGACCACCACAGGTCTCGAGGGGGTGGAGGGACCTAGAAGATGGGGATGGGAGGGACACTTGGCTGCCTTCTGAGCGCGAATCTGGCTGCAGTGGCCCCAAGGAGCCAGGGAATCCACGGGGAGGGAGAAGTGGCTCTCTGTGGGCCCCTCCCCGTCTCCCACCCTTACTGTGGGCTTTCTAGGCTAGTAGCCAAAAGCGGAGCAGAAAACGGTCTCTGGCGATGCGTGCTCTCGCGCATAGGAAGCTGACTTGTAGCACCCCTGAGATCGGATCCTGGGGGGAAGCACTGGAGGGTTTGCTAATCTCTATCTGCAGGCCGGGGGGAAGGGGACCGTCAGCCAGGCAGGTGGGCATAATAATAATAATAATAATAATAATAATAATAATAATGATGATGACATTTGTTAAGCGCTTACTATGTGCAAAGCACTGTTCTAAACGCCGGGGAGGGGGATACAAGGTGATCAGATTGTCCCGCGTGGGGCTTACAGTCATCACCCCCATTTTACAGATGAGGTAACTGAGGCTCCGAGAAGTTAAGTGACTTGCCCAAGGTCACACAGCAGACATATGGTGGAGCTGGGATTCGAACCCATGACCTCTGACTCCAAAGCCCGGGCTCTTTCCCCTGAGCCACGTGGCATCACCCACGTCCACCCAGAACAACGTGCAGAGAGGTCTGGGGGGCAAGGGGACCATCTTGCACGCATCCTTCTGTGGGGACGGACTGGTGGACCTCTTCAGAGTTCTCGGACTTACTAGTAAGGGGGCAGGCCCCTCGTTGGGTGTAATAGTAAGTGGGGTTCCATTTAGGCTGTCTGAAGAGGGAGGAGAAAGCAATGAATTTAGCGTGACGTTTTCGCCTTTGATGACTGGTGTTTCTTAATGGAATCCAAAGTGCTGTTGGTTTTGCTCCTTCACTTTCAGTGATCGAGGTAAGAGTATGTCCCAGCAGCAGGGAAAATCCGGAACGTTTCCAGCTGTAGTCCGTCACGACAGGGTGCGTGGCCCTTTTAAAATGCCTAAATGGCAAGGGGCTGGCCTCAAGTTCATCTTGACGTGAATGTGCTCCTGAAATTTTCCTTTTGCAGTAGAAATTTGGGTCTGTTGCTAAATGAATTTCATATTCTCCCCATGTCAGTTGTTCATACAGTGGGACCCTCCTTAATAATAATAATTGTAATATATAATAATAATGGTATTTGTTAAGTGCTTACTGTGTGCCAAGCAGTGTTCTGAGTGCTGGGATAGATACAAGGTAATCAGGTTGTCCCACGTGGGGCTCACAGTCTTCATCCCCATTTTGCAGATAAGGGAACTGCGGTACAGAGAAGTTAAGTGACTTGCCCAAAGTCACACAGGTGATAAGCGCTTAGTACAGTGCTCTGCACATAGTAAGCGCTCAATAAATACGATTGATGATAAGTGGTGGAGCTGGGATTGGAACCCAAGGCCTCTGACTCCCAAGCCCTTCTTTTTCCACTAAGCTACGCTGCTTCTCATAGATAATTATGCTACTAAACGCTTCCTGTGTGCCAAGCACTATTCTAAGCACTGGGGAAAATACGAGTTAAGTTGGACACAGTCCCTGTCCCACATGGGGATCATGCTCTGAATCCCCATTTTCCAGATGAAGTACTGAGGCCCAGAGAAGGTGTGACTTGCCTGAGGTCACACAGCAGGCATCTATGAGCCACGGTGGCGATGCATATGGGGTTTAATTTAGCAATCTCGGGCAACACAGCTGTTACCTTCTGGTTCTTGCTCAATTTTTTCTTTTTGTAAGGTGGGTCTATCATGTCGGGTGCTTTGTTTTCCTAGGGGAGGAGTGTTCAGCAACACACACTAGAATCGGACTGGTCTTTAAGTCCGCCCAGTCATTCATCTAAACCGTCTGCATGTACCAAGTGTCCTTGGGCCGCAGACTGACTTCTTAACACCTAGCCGTCACCCAAATATTCAAAACTCCCCAAGCCCGTTTTGTGCCAACTATCACGTGCATATTGGCCCTCTGACCTGTGATTCTTAAAGGTTTGATTTGTCGTCCCCCAAAATAGGGATCCCTTCCTTCACCTCTTCAGACGCCTCTAAAATAATCCTTTAAGACGATATTTTGGGTGACCCCCTAGAGTTTCCATTTCCCTTTGACACAGTACTAGAACAGTTTTGAGGTCTTAAGGTGGTTCTGATGAGGCTTTGAAGGAACTGGGGTTGACTCGAAAGGATCTATCACCTGGAAGTGTCTGGAGACAGAGTTGTGTGTTGTTGTTTTTTCTTGGTTTTTAATTTTTTTGGATACCGCTTTGATCCTGACTGAAATGGAGATTTCTGCTTTCTTATTCCAGAATGCCAATAGATTTCAGTGGATGCAGGATGAATTCCTAAGCACTTCTCCCGAAACAGATCCTTAAAATTGACGTTTTCACGATCCGACACTTTGCCGAGAGCGATAGAAACGTTTCCACTAGACCCCAGTTCCGTCGCTCGGGAACTCGAGAGAGTCGGTCACTTTTGTCCGTTACCGCAACACCGAGCGGTCTCCGCTGGGCCCCTTGGCCCAGGCCAAAGTCGGCCAACGATCAGTCTCTGGCAACGGTTCACGGCCTCACCTGTACCCCCGGTTCCGTCCTTGAAGCATCGGACAGTCTTGGTCCCACTGGCCCCGGGCCCCCGGAGGACTCGGAATTCTTTTGAACCTGGCCACCAAATTCAAAGATCTGCCATCGCACTCTGAGCTGTGGGATGGTCCTCCAGGCCTGCCACCATTTTGGGCGGCTAGATTTTTCTCAAACGCACTCCGAGACTCACACGCTTATCGCAACACCAGATCCTGTCCCAGCTCTTGGGATGCTCTGAAAGTTGCTGGGGGAGGGGGCGGAGGGTTTGGTCTAAAAATAATAATAATTGTGGTTTTTGTCAAAGTGCTTACTATGGGACTCTCACTGAACTAAGCACTGGACAACAGTCCCTGTCCCACGTGGGGCTCACAGTCTCAATCCCCATTTGACAGATGAGGGCTCAGAAAAGTGAAGTGACTTGCCCACGGTCACACAGAACACAAGTGGCGGAGCCAGGATTAGAACCCATGACCTTCTGAGTCCTAGGCCCGTGCTCTATCCACTACGCCTACTTAAGACGCTAGTGACTCTGGAGGGGGAGAGATACGCACAGAAGAGAAGCGGTGTAAAAGCCTTAGTGGAAGCATCACTCTCTGTTCTTCACTGGAAGGAGGTTAGCTCAATCCCAAAGCCCCATTCTTAATGGATGCCCAGCTTCGTGAAGGTTGTATTGTGTTCTCATGTAACGTTTTCTTGCTCTGTACAAAGCCTCAGGCTCCTTTTAATCGGTGTTCAGATGGAGCTCTCTCTCTCTGTCTCTGTCTCGCTCTTTCTCCTCTCTCTCTTCTAAGCTTCTCCCTCCTTTGAGGCTCTTGTGAAGTAGCTGTAGCTCTCTGTGTAAAGATGTGTTTGTGTCTGCGTTCCGGGTCTAAGGATGCAGAACGGCCGATTGCTGTCTGTTTCCTGTCAGTCAGACTAAATGGCTTTTTCACTGTTTTCCAGGTTCTCATGTTAACTAATATGCCGGGTATTTTTCTCTTTGGATCCTAATTATTTTCTATTATCCTCCATCCTGGACCGGAATTCTATTAACTGACCATTTTGGGACGCAGAAAGACCATTGCATTGCAAGTAATTATTTTGGATCATGTTGGAGACACCAGACATCCTTAAAACCAAAACCAAACCCATGAACACTGTTGGAGGAAATCTTTGCCATGTATGAACCCATGCTCTTCATTCCGTACATTTTCCCATCTCTGTAAGTTAAAGTCATGTACCCTGCGGTTATATGTGACATTGATCCGACTCTTCCTCCTCTCCCCCGCAACTTTATTTATTTTTTATTTTTTTGCCGATTCCCAAACCTCTAAAATCATGGCTTGTTTTTTTGTTTGTTGTCTTTTTAAAGGGCTGACTGGGAATGTTTCCATCAGCCCATCCCAATTTTCCTGCAATTTCACTTTATAAATCATGGAGATCAAGAATGTTCAACCTAGGTTTGACTGGACAACAAATTAATGAAATTGGAACCAAAAAAAAAAAAAAGAAAGAAAAAGAGAACAAAAGAGATGATTTTCTGACAAGATCCCGATCGGGCATGCAGCCTGAATTCCCCAGGTCAGAACCGAGCCAGTGATTCTTATATTTTTTATGGAATTAAAATAGTGGAATTAAAAAAAAAAGAAAAATTGGATAACAATTCGAGATAGACTCACCTCTCAGTACCAACAGGTATATTTAGTAGTCCGTATGATGAAGCTTAAAACGAATGCCCTGTCCTGCTGTTTGGAGGTAGGATTAAAGTGAGAGAATTGGTTGCAAAAGACAGGTCACTCTCCATTATTCACGCCTCAAGCTAAATTTGGAGCGCTGTGATGTGCAATTTGGTCTCTTTTCTTCCCTGTATTCAGTAGTCATAAGCCATTGGAAGCCAACCAGAGGGACACTTCTCTGTTCTCCAAGCTTGATTTCTTCCCCTTTTTCCTTCACCTTCCAGTCTTTTTGTTTTTTCCCCCCCTTTCTATGGCGGGTTTCATGGTCATGCTCATCTGCAGTCGAGGCAGACCTGAACTTGTGGTTGGGGGTTTGTCGGTTTGTTTTGATTGAGTTCAAGAACTCTTCCAATGACCAATTCCATCTCGCCCTCCAGCGCCTTGGATTTCTGTGCCTGACTTTGTTGCTTTCCATCTTGGTTCCTCTGTTCCAGCTTTGGTTTCGGTTACACACAGTCTGATTTAAATGCAGGAGTTGGTATGGAAATGAATCTCATTCATATCAAGGTCTCGGATCAATCTCAGTTTCAGTCTCCGTGCCTAAGCCTTTTGATTTTTTCACAACCCTGAACTGGTAAACTCAAACTTTAGCCCTCACCCACCTGAATCCCTTGAATCTCGAGAAGTGAGTTCTAGTAAAAGGATCGATTCCGTCTATTCACTGGATTGCCGACGTGGATGCAAAGATTGTTTCAGGGTTATTCCAGATGAGTAAATCCACTGAGCAACAGATGAAGGGAGAACAACCGAGGGAAGTTGGGTGTCGCTGTGTTTCCAAAATGAGGCAACTTATCGAGGTTAACCTATATGAGTATATACTTTTATATAAATATACAATAATTATATAATAAAAATGCAATAATAAATATATATTCATACAAATATATAACATTTATATAATATAATATATCTTTTTGAAAACTTTTTATACGTGTTTTCTTTTTATATAAACATATATTTATATAGATATACAATGATTATATAATAAAATATATAATATATTTATATAAATGTACAACATATATTTATATAGTATGTATATTTTCTTTAAAAACTTGTAACCCCATTAGCAGCATCCACAACCTGGATCATACAGAGCTCCCAGATTCTTCAGCAGTCACTTCATCTTTTCAGTGGATAAGCGGTATTGAAGGAACGCTGTTCCTTTTTATCCTGAATCAGTCGATCGATCATATTTATTGAGTGCTTATTTGGCACAGGGCACCATATCGAACACTTGGGAGAGTATGATAGACACAGTCAAGGGGGGAAATGAACGTTAAAATAAGTGACAGATATGCACTCAATCGGTATTTATTGAGCACTTACTGTGTGCAGAGCACTGTTCTAAGCGCGCGGCAGAGGACGGTATAATAGAGTAGGGTATGATCCCTGCTCTGAAGGAGAATAATAATAATAATAATGGCATTTACCAAGCGCTTACTATGTGCAAAGCACTATTCTAATCCCTGGGGAGGTTACAAGTGATCAGGTTGTCCCACGGGGGGCTCAGTTTTAATCCACATTTTACGGATGAGGTAACCGAGGCACAGGGAAGTTGTGACTTGCCCAAAGTCACACAGCTGACAATTGGCGGAGCTGGGATTTGAACCCATGGCCTCTGACTCCAAAGCCCGTGCTCAGTGGGAAGCTGCGAATGGGAGAGGGAATGAGGGAGAGGGAAAGGGAGAGGGAATGAGGGTTTAGTGGGGAAAGGCTGCTTGGAGGAGATGGGATTTTAATAAGGCTTTAAAAGTGGAGAGTAATTGTCGGTCTTGAAGGGGGAGGGAGTTTTCCATTCTCAGCACTGAGCAGATTCACAGGTGAGAGAGTTGTTCGGCTGTTAGCATTTGCCTAACATTTTACTGCTGTTCCTCGAAAACAGCCCAGCTCAGATGATAGAGGAATAAACTTCCATTGCTTGATTTATGCCCCTCATCTTGTGCAAATGGAAGAGACCGCCCTTGTCCTTACTGTGGGGGAAGTGGAATGGTTTAATATTTAATTGGCCAAGGGGGGCCAGACGCTAATCGAACATAACTGGGGTCGGGGGAAGGGGGAGCGAGTTTGGAAAGGAAAATCAGTGAAATTGTCCCGGAGAGAAAGAGACGCGTCCCGTTTTAGGGTGGAAACCCGGAGGTCGCCTTTTAATTGCCAAAGAAAAACGCAGGTTGTGATGCCCATGGTGTTTTCACACCGTGCCGAAAAAGTGTGAGGCTTAAGAATCGAGCACTGCTACCCCAGTGCCCTCCTGTCTTCATTCAATCGTATTTCAATCGTATTTATGAGCATCTAGGCGTTCTTCAGTCTCACTCTTAACAGCGACAATTAAAATTTCATGTGTTTTCAGCATTCACTGAACTCCTTTCTCGTAATTCAAGTTTTCCGAACAGCAAGCCCCCTTATACATTCGCTTGTATTCTTATCTACCGCAGTGTTCAGTATAGTACCTGGCTCACGGGAAGCACTGAACAAATAGCCCAGTTATTGTTATTCTGCCGTGCAAATTGAGTTCAGTCAGCCTTTCTCTCTTAATAGTCCATATTGGAAGAGTTTGTTGTGAGGGCTATGTCATCATTGTCCTGGGCTTCTTTTTTTGAGGTTCGTGGGGGAATGAGTGCTCTGTTTTGTTGGCCAGGGTCTTTTGGTTTGTTTCCATTTTTATTTAAAGCCCCCTTTCCAGGGCTGTTTACTTAGCTTTGACTTTCCAACAGCTGCGAAGAGAAGGAAATCAGTTCTTTTAAGACAGTGCTTTTGGGAGAACAGGGCCAGCCTCGGGGCTAATTGGGGTCATGTACTTGTAAATTCTGGAAAAGCTCATGGAATTGTATTTGGGCCTCGAAAGGAGGCACAGGGCTATTCTTATGCAGTTTCTCTGGTGGTAGTCTTAAAGGGCCTCAGGGCGTGACTGTTGCTGCTACTTGTCTCCATAAAGCTTCCCGGTTGGGAGGAATTGGTTTTCAAACTCTTAAAGCCAATTTTCATTTTTGTCAGTGGTTCTTTAAGCATTCCGTAGAGCCTGTTCTTCATCCTGCCCTCTGATCAACGTAAAACGACTTTTGAAGAGATGTCAGATTCGCGCTAAATAGCCTCCCTTTTTCTCTCACTACGCGTAGTTATTTATTTATTTTTAATGGCATTTATTAAGCTCTTACTATGTGGAAAGCACTGTTCTTTAGTTGTTTCCACACACAATTTCAGACCGTGAGGTGATTATGGCGGCATCTCCCTTCCATTCTCTTTTTCTGCCTAATATCTTTTTTTCTAGGGCATTTGGAAAATTGAATGGAAATGGCATTCTTGGCTTGTTTTGCCTTTAGCCTGGCCAGAGCAGGTACGGACACTTTCTGACTTTCCGAGTGAAAGCGGTACCGTTTGGATACCAGTTTTATGTTCCGTTGCAGTTGCAGCGAAGGTCGTGTTTGTGACTCCTAGATTCCTGCTACAGAAGCAGTGCGGCCTAGTGGATAGAGCAGCGGCCTGGGAGTCAGGAGGACCTGGGTTCTAATCCTGACTCCACCACTCGTCTCCTGTGGGACTTCGGGCAAGTCACTTCACTTCTCTGGGCCTCAGTTACCTCATCTGTAAGATGGAGATTAAGACTTTGAGCCCCGTGTGGGATAGGGATAATCCCGTGTGGGATTAGAGAAGCAGCGTGGCTCAGTGGAAAGAGCGTGGGGTTTGGAGTCAGGGGTCATGGGTTCGAATTCCGGCTCTGCCAATTGTCAGCTGTGTGACTTTGGGCAAGTCACTTAACTTTCCTGTGCCTCAGTTCCCTCATCTGTAAAATGGGGATTAAGACTGTGAGCCCCCCGTGGGACAACCTGATCTCCTTGTAACCTCCCCAGTGCTTAGAACAGTGCTTTGCACATAGTAAGTGCTTAATAACTGCCATTATTATTATTATTGGGATGGTGTACAACCTGATTAGATTGTATCTCCCCCAGTGCTTAGAACAGTGCTGGCACATAGTAAGCATTTAACAAATACCACTGTTATTTTTATTATTTTTATTGTTTTGAAGATGGGTATTTTTGAGGGGCAAGAAGCAGTTTCGTTCGCCTACTCTTCCCTCTCCACCCTAGGATGACAAACTGGATTAAAGTGTTTTATTTCTGCAATCTGCGTGTAGGCAGGGATGCCTTTCCCTTTCACCTTAGTTGCTAAATTAAACACTCCCAGGAAAAGGCCCAAAACAGCCAGATGAACTAAGACACGTTTTACGAATTCGCTAGTCTTCGATCTTTTTTATCCTACGGCGAGTTTGTTTGGGAAAGTCGAGAGCCACCCTCTGGACACCGTAATATCATCATCATCAGTCGTGTTTATTGAGCGCTTACTGTGTACAGAGCACTGTACTAAGCACTTGGGAAGTACAAATTGGCAACAATTTGTAATAGCACAGCATTATGATTCCTAATTTAGCCCTTGTGAGGATCGGATTATTACTTAGAAAGCGAGGCCCGCTTGAAAGTCGGCATGTCATTCCCGTGGGTCAGCAACCGTTTTGGGGCTCAAAACCACTGGTCAGTTGGCTTGGTTGCCTTCTGTCAAACACGGTGACCCATTCCCATCAGGGCCCAGAAAAGAAGCTCCGCTTCTGATTCTGAGTCCGTTTTTCTCTCTGTCAGCTGGAACAAGTCAAGTGGGGGTCCCCCTGGTCTCCCCCTGCCCCCAGCTCACTCTGTCTTTCCGTGGCCCACCGACGGCACTTTTTCGTTTTGGGATCTTCTGATCCTTGCTCCACCACTTATCTGCTGGGTAATTGTGGGCAAATCACTTCACTCCTCAGGGCCTCAGTTGCCTCCTCTGTAAAATAGGGATATAAGACCGCAAGCCCCATGATGGGTGGGGTTTTTTTGTTTGTTTCCCCCAATAAAATGATCTTTCCATAGATACTTTTGACGGAAATCCAGAGTTGGTTGACGTCGTCGTTATTCATGCAAATGGCTTGAACATTAAGCGATGTTCTTGTTTGATTCAACTGCGTAGCTCTTTGAACGAGGGAATGGAACCAGTCGGTTTCTTTGCGACTTTTTGCTCTAAACTCCCGTGCTCTGAGCGGCTTCAAGTGGACCGCATTCCCTCGTTGCCGAGTATACACCTTGCGGTTTCCGGGTTTTACGCACGAGTTCTTTGGGGAAACAAGCCAGAGAGCCTTGACTAGAAAGAACCACCAAGCAAGGTCTGCAACTGACGGTTTTTCTTTTACCGGTCCTTTTAGACCCATCCGGTGACCTGGGGAGAAAACCCCTAAACGGAGGAGTTATGCACGGGTAAGCTTGCGGTGTCAATCATGCCTCTGTGTTCTCTGTTTGCACCCAGGTCTATCGAATGGGTTTGGAGGGGGCGGGAGAGACCAAGAATTAGATGAGGCCCCCGGAAGAAAAGTTGAACCCCGTCGCCGCTGTGCATCCGAATCGAGTATATCCTCAAGCAATAGCCTGCTCTGCAACTCCAGGTAAGCTGCTCCCGCTGTGGACTGGTTTCGCCCACATCCCGCCTCCGGCCTGGAACACCCTCCATCCTCCTGCCAGACAGATAATTGCTTTCCCCGACTTCCAAAAGATATCACAGGCCCATCTCTCCAAGAAGCCTTCCCTGACTAAGCCCTTCTCTCCACCTTTCCCACTCCCTTCCGGACTCACTCTTACTTGCTCCTGCATTCATCCTCCCTCCTATGCACACAGCACATCCGTATTCATTCATTCATTCATTCAGTCATTCAGTCATATTTATTGAGCGCTTACTGTGTGCAGAGCACTGGACTAAGCGCTTGGGAAGTACAAGTTGGCAACGTATAGAGACGGTCCCTACCCAGCAACGGGCTCACAGTCTAGAAGGGGGAGGCAGTCAATGAAACAAAACATATAGACAGGTGTCAAAATCGTCAGAACAAATAGAATTATAGCTCTATGCACATCGTTAACAAAACAGAATAGTAAATATGTACAAGAAAAGTAGAGTATATTATACTCCATATATACCTGTAATTTATTTATATATTTATTTATATTTATATATTTATTTATATTATATTATATTATATTTATATTATATAATATAATATATTATATATTAATATATATTATATATTATATTATATATTATATTATATATATAATATAATATATTATATATTATATCATATTTACATATTATATTATATTTATATATTTATTTATATTAATGTCTCCCTTTCTAGACTGTGAGCTCTTTGTGGACAAGGAATGTGTCTATTTGTTCTTATATTGTACTACTCAAGCACTTCGAACAGTGCTTTGCACATAGTAAGCACTTCATAAATGCCATCATTATTATTATTAGTACAGCGCTTTGCACACAGTAAGCACTCAATAAATACAATTGAACAAATGACTGGAAGCAGCCTTGGGGCGGGGGTCGTCGCTGCCCACGAGCTCCATCAGAATCAATCAATCAATCAATCAATCGTATTTATTGAGCGCTTACTGTGTGCAGAGCACTGTACTAAGCGCTTGGGAAGTACAAGTTGGCAACATATAGAGACAGTCCCTACCCAACAGTGGGCTCACAGTCTAAAATCTTCCGAGTGCTCGGCCCATGTGCCCCGCACAGGTAGACGGGAAGTTTCTTGTGGGCCGGGATCGTGTCTGTCTTCTCTGTTGCTTTGGGCTTCCCCAAGCGCTTAGCTGGGCAGTCAGTCAGTCGTATTTATTGAGCGCCTACTGTGTGCAGAGCGCTGTAGTAAGCGCTTGGGAGAGTACACTTAAAACAACTGTTAATAGCTTGCTTGGGGGAAGCAGCGTGGCATAGTCGATAATGGGTCTGGAGTCAAAAGGTCATGGGTTCTAACCCCGGCTCTGCCACTTGCCTGCTGGGTGACCCTGGGCAAGTCACTTGACTTCTCTGGGCCTCAGTTACCTCATCTGTAAAATGGGGAGTGAGACTGTGAGCCCCACATGGGACAGTGTCCAACTTGATTTGAATGTATCCACCCCAGCGCTTAGTACAGTGCCTGGGACATAGTAAGTGCTATTATTACTATTAACAAATACCATTATTATTATATAATAGACACATTTCGTACCCACAACAAGCCCTGCACACAGTAGACTGGAAATTCCTCGTGGGCTAGGATCGTGTCCGCCTTGCCTCTTGTCTTGGGTTTCCCCAGGCGCTTAGCTAGGCAGTCAGTCATATTTCTTGAGCACTTACTGTGTGCAGAGCATTCTGCTAAGCGCTTGGGAGAGTACAATGTAACAACAAACAGACGCATTCCTGCTCACAATAAGTCCCACACCCCCTCCTCCCCTCTGGAGATGGGGAGAGAGGGCAGAAACACGATCCCGGATGGGAGCTGCCCTCCCTCCCCCTCTCCTGCTTCTTGACACGGAATTGACGGCATTCCGAGGGGAAGAGCCCGGCCGGCAGCTAGACATTTTCACCGTCTTCGGAGCGTTGGCTTCGAGGAAAAAATGTTTTCTCGATTGATCTGAAACGAATCTGAAATTTTTTTTTCTTAACACTCACTCCCACCGACCTAGTAAAGCGATTCTTTTGTAAGTTGGCAAATGGGGAGCTTTGATGAATGTGATCTTAGTATTTTCTCTTCTCCCCGCCACTTGGTTTGGACCCAGATTCCAAACGCTTGAGATGGCATTCCAAACCACCGTCGTGAGGCGGCGAGAGCACTTGTTGGGTTGAGCTAAATGGAGAGGGGAAACGTGAGGAGCCTCTCAGCTTACGGTCTGCCCACTCCCCCTTTCACAGCTTTAACCTGCCAAAGTGCGGCAAGGGCAAGCCCGCCCTAATACGGAGACACACGTTGGAAGATCGAAGCGAGTTGATATCGTGCATCGAGAACGGAAACTACGCAAAAGCGGCGAGGATCGCAGCAGGTAACTAACCGGTCCTGGGATCTTCTGGGTAGGGGGGGTGTGCAGAGGGGGTTAGGGGGCAGGAGGGTGTGTTTTATGGGGGTCGCACTGTCTAGTCCACCGGGGAAGGCGTGAAGCCCTCCCTTCCCCTGCATCCTCCTAGTCCCCAGCGGATAGAGTTGGGACCCAGTCGTCCTCACTTATCAGCCCAAGGCCGACGGCCTGACCCGGATTCCTGTTTCCGGCACCGTGGTCAGTGACTCGATCGGAAGTCTTCCGAGGTCCACTCTGGCTGTCATTTCTGCTGCCCTCCCGGAAGCCCATGCGGCGTTTGCCCGTGGCCCGGTGGCAAACCCACTGGTGTGGGCCTCAGCAGGCAGGGCCGGTAGCCCCCTGGCTGGATCGGCCGCAAGTGGCTCAGCATCTCTGGGCTACTGCTTCCCGCTCTGTGAACCTGGGGATTGCTGCCCCTCTCTGTTCCACAGCTGGGAACGGGAGGGACAAAGCCAGGGAGAGGATGGGGCGGAGCTCGGCAGAATCAACCATTCAGTTGGTGGTGTTTATAGAGTGGTACTCTGTACAGAGCACTGTATTAAGCGCTTGGGAGAGGACGTTGCAATAGAGAAGGAATCTGCCTTGGGAACCAAAGCTGGTATTTTTGTTGAATTTTGGCCCCTTCCTCCCACCCCCTATGTTATGTGATAAATGGGGAGTGAAGTCAAATAGGTTCTTGGCCTTGGGAGTTGCCAAGATGTTGGAGGAAGTGATGATGGATTAGAAGCCAGAGACTAGTAGTCTGGCATGGCCTCGATTGATGATAATGATAATAATAATAATAATTGTGGTATTTGGTCAGCGCTTACTCTGTGATAATAATAATAATAATTGTGGTATTTGTTCAGCGCTTACTCTGTGAAAAGCGCCGTTCTAAGCACTGGGGTAGAAACAAGGTAATTAGGTTGGACCCAGCCCCTGTCCCATCCCCAGTCTTCAGCCCCAGTTTCCAGATGAGGTAACCGAGGCCCAGAGCAGTGAAGTGACCTGCCCAAGGTCACACAGCTGACATGTCATCATCATCAATCGAATTTATTGAGCGCTTACTATGTGCAGAGCACTGTACTAAGCTCTTGGGAAGTACAAATTGGCAACACATAGAGACAGTCCCTACCCAACAGTGGGCTCACAGTCTAAAAGGGGGAGACAGAGAACAAAACCAAACATACCAACAAAATAAAATAAATAGGATAGATATGTACAAGTAAAATAAGTAAATAAATAAATAGAGTAATAAATATGTACAACCATATATACATATATACAGGTGCTGTGGGGAAGGGAAGGAGGTAAGATGGGGGGATGGAGAGGGGGACGAGGGGGAGAGGCAAGTGACAAGCGCCGTTCTAAGCACTGGGGTAGAAACAAGGTAATCAGGTTGGACCCAGCCCCTGTCCCATCCCCAGTTTCCAGATGAGGTAACCAAGGCCCAGAGCAGTGAAGTGACCTGCCCGAGGTCACACAGCCGACATGTGGCAGTTCTGGGATTAGAACTCAGGTCCTCTAACTCCGAGGCCCGGGCTTTCTCCACTAAGCCACGCTACGTCTGTTCGGGAGCCACCATGACTGGGCGTGGTGGGGACCGAGAGGCAGAAATGGTATGGGGGAGGGACGAGGAGGGGAAAGCGGAAGGAAGATGGTTGGCAGGGTGTGGTGATGGGAGGACTTGCAGAGCTGAAAGATGAGCAGCAACTGGGAAATCTCAGAGAAGCAGTGTGGCTCAGTGGAAAGAGCCCGGGCTTTGGAGGCAGGGGTCATGGGTTCGAATCCCGGCTCTTCCAACTGTCAGCTGTGTGACTTTGGGCAAGTCACTTAACTTCTCTGGGCCTCAGTTCCCTCATCTGTAAAATGGGGATTAGGACTGTGAGCCCCCCGTGGGACAACCTGATCTCCTTGTAATCTCCCCAGCGCTTAGTACAGTGCTTTGCACATAATAAGTGCTTAATAAATGCCATTATTATTACGAGTCTGGCAAGGCCCTTCTTATTATATTGTACTCTCCCCATTGCTTAGTACAGTGCCCCGTGTGCAGTTTATTAATAAGATTATGAAGAACTTTTGAGTTTTGCCAGGTGAGTAGAAGGCATCAGAGAGTAGTTGAGCAGCATCAGAATGGCTCACTGTCCTCATTTTTATCCCTAGCCCTATTTATTTTTTCCACCCTTCCGTTCTCGAGCAAGGCGATTTGCCGGAGGGGAGACATACACACTCGTGCACACGCACACCCACTCACACATTCATTCATTCAGTCATACATATTGAGCGCTTACTGTGTGCAGAGCACTGAACTAAGCGCTTGAGCACTGTGCTTAGCGCTTGGCACGCAGTCCAGGGGTGGGAGAAAAGCAGTGGTGGGTGGTCCTGGGGCTCTGGGCAAGGTGGCCTGGTGTCCTCCGGGGATGTGGGTAGGAAGTCTTCGAACTTCCCCCTCCATGCCTTCTCTGTTGTAGCATCTTGTCTCTGGGCTTTGGGGGGTGGGGCACTCCAGATCTCTAGACTGGAAGCTCCTCTAGGGCAGGGAAGGTGCTTAGCAAGTGTTAGATCGGACTCTCCCAAGCGCCTACTACAGTGCTCTGCACAGAAATCGCTCAATAAATGCCATTAATTGACCTTTTTTCTAATGGTATTTAGGTGCTTACCATGTGGCAAGCACTGGGGTAGATACAGAGAAGCAGCGTGGCTCGGTGGAAAGAGCCCGGGCTTTGGAGTCAGAGATCATGGGTTCAAATCCTGGCTCTGCCACTTCAATCAATCAATCGTATTTATTGAGCGCTTACTGTGTGCAGAGCACTGTACTAAGCGCTTGGGAAGTACAAGTTGGCAACAAGTTGCCACTTAGCTGTGTGACTTTGGGCAAGTCACTTCACTTCTCTGTGCCTCAGTTCCCTCATCTGTAAAATGGGAATGAAGACTGTGAGCCCCCCCGGGACCACCTGACCACCTTGTAACTTACCCAGCGCTTAGAACAGTGCTTTGCCCATAGTAAGTGCTTAATAAATGCCATTATTATTATTGTTGTTATTATTATTATTATTATACAGGCTCATCTGGTCCCTGTCCCACATGGGGCTCACAGTCTTCATCCCCGTTTTGCAGATGAGGGAACTGAGGCCCAGAGCGATTTGACCCCGGCTATATTCGTATTACTCCAGTTCAGACCTCCTGATGGAAATTGGGCCCGATGGGTGGATCTCACTCTCCCCAAACCACTCCCGTCCCTCCCCTTTTTTTTTATTGATGATATTTAAGTGTCTACTTTGTACCAGGCACTACACTAAGTACTGGGGTAAATACAAAATCATGGTGTTGGACGCAGTCCGTGTCCCACAAGAGGCTCACAGTCTTAATCCCCATTTTACAGATGAGGGAACTGAGGCCCAGAGAAGTGACAGACAAGTGGCGGAGCCAGGATTAGAATCCAGGTCCTCTGAATCCCAGGCCCGGGCTCTTTCCACTAGGCCATGCTGCTTTTTACCATCCAGTCGATCAATGGTATTCGTTTATTTCTTCTTATTATTATTACTATTAATTGAATGTGTTAAGCGCTTACTATATGCTAGGCACTGTACTATTTACTGAGCGTTTACTGCAAACAGAGCACTGTACTAAGCCCCGGGAGGGTCCAGTACAACAGAGTCAGTAGACCCGTTCCCTGCCCACAGTGAGCTTACAGGCTAGAGGTGGAGACAGGCGTTAATAATATTAATAGAAAGAAATAATTTCCGGGATATCAGTAATGGACAGAATTTCCGTTGGCGAATTCCGGAGTCGGGTTCTAATCCTGATTCCGCCGCTTATCAGGTTTGTGACTCTGGGCAAGTCACTTAACTTCTCTGTGCCTCAGTTACCTCATGTGTAAAATGGGGATTAATACTGTGAGCCCCTCGTGGGACAACCTGATTGCCTTGTATCTACCCCAGCGCTTAGAACAGTGCTTGGCATGTAGTAAGCGCTAAACAAATACCGTTATTATTATTATTATTATTATTATTATTATTATTAATAAAACCTCCCCAAGTCCATTTAGCGGCTACCAAATCTGGCATTTCCGGCCTCGTTGAGGACCACCCAGTATCTGTCGCAGGGTCCATCCCCTCCGTCGTCACCCCTTAACCCCTAGCTGTCTTCCAACTAAGCAGTGTGGCTTAGCATCATCATCATCATCAATCGTATTTATTGAGCGCTTACTATGTGCAGAGCACTGTACTAAGCGCTTGGGAAGTACAAATTGGCAACATATAGAGACAATCCCTACCCAAGTGGGCTCACAGTCTAAAAGGGGGAGACAGAGAACAAAACCAAACATACTAACAAAATAAAATAAATAGAATAGATATGTACAAATAAAATAAATAAATAAATAGAGTAAAAAAATATGTACAAACATATATACATATATACAGGTGCTGTGGGGAAGGGAAGGAGGTAAGATGGGGGGATGGAGAGGAAGGAAGGGGCTCAGTCTGGGAAGGCCTCCTGGAGGAGGTTGGTCACGGGCTTGGGTTTCAGAAGGGCCTGGAATCCCGGCTCCACCACATGCCTCCTGTGTGACCTTGGGCAAGTTACTTCGCTTCTCTGTGCCTCAGTTACTTCATCAGTTAAAAAATGGGGATTAAGAATGTGAGCCTCATTTGGGACAGGGACTGGGTCCAATCTGGCTTCCTTGTATCTACCCCAGCGTTTAGGACAGTGCTCGCCACACAGTAAGCGCTTAACAAGTACCGTAATTATTATTATTGTTTGCGGTTCTTGATGCTGTTTTGCCTTTGCTTCTGCTCAAAAAGGCCACCCGAGGGTTTGACATTCGGGGTGGGGCTTCAGAGCCAGATGTTTCCGGCTGGGAGCGTCAGGAACCCAAGCCCCCCGCCGGCCTGGGCCCAGCCGGACAACAGGGTGGCAGGGAAGCATCGTCGGTGATTACTGGGCACCGTATTGTACTATTGTAGTGTGTGCCCCCAAGCGCTCAATCAATCAATCAATCAATCAATCAATCGTATTTATTGAGCGCTTACTCTGTGCAGAGCACTGTACTAAGCGCTTGGGAAGTACAAGTTGGCAGCATATAGAGACAGTCCCTACCCAACAGTGGGCACACAGTCTAAAAGGGGGAGACGGAGAACAAAACCAAACAGGCTAACAAAATAAAATAAATAGAATAGATATGTACAAGTAAAATAAATAAATAAATACATAGAGTAATAAATATGTACAAACATATATACATATATACAGGTGCTGTGGGGAAGGGAAGGAGGTAAGATGGAAGAGGGAAGGAGGTAAGTCTTTTAGACTGTGAGCCCACTGTTGGGTAGGGACTGTCTCTGTATGTTGCCAATTTGTACTTCCCAAGCGCTTAGTACAGTGCTCTGCACACAGTAAGCGCTCAATAAATACGATTGATGATGATGATGATGAAGATGGGGGGGATGGAGAGGGGGACGAGGGGGAGAGGAAGGAAGGGGCTCTGTCTGGGAAGGCCTCCTGGAGGAGGTGAGCTCTCAGTAGGGCCTTGAAGGGAGGAAGAGAGCTAGCTCAGTACATTGCCCTGCACAGCGGCGCCCGATAAGTCCCATTGACTGCTTGAGTATAGGCTCCCTTCCCTGGCAGGTGCTGGGCAGCCATGAGGACAGAGGGTTTCTGCCCCCATCCCTCCTTGGGTCCTTCCTCAGAGCGGGCCAGCTGCTGTTTGAATTCCCCCACTTTATCATCATCATCATCATCAATCGTATTTATTGAGCGCTTACTGTGTGCAGAGCACTGTACTAAGCGCTTGGGAAGTACAAGTGGGCAACATATAGAGACAGTCCCTACCCAACAGTGGGCTCACAGTCTAAAAGGGGGAGACGGAGAACAAAACCAAACATACTAACAAAATAAAATAAATAGAACAGATAGGTACAAGTAAAATAAATAAATACATAGAGTAATAAATATGTACAAACATATATACATATGTTCTGTGGGGAAGGGAAGGAGGTAAGATGGGGGGGATGGAGAGGGGGACGAGGGGGAGAGGAAGGAAGGGGCTCAGTGTGGGAAGGCCTCCTGGAGGAGGTGAGCTCTCGGTAGGGCCTTGAAGGGAGGAAGAGAGCTAGCTCAGTACATTGCCCTGCACAGAGGCTCCCGATAAGTACCATTGACTGCTTGAGTAGAGGCTCCCTTCCCTGGCAGGTGCCGGGCAGCCATGAGGACGGAGGGTTTCTACCCCCATCCCTCCTTGGGTCCTTCCTCAGAGCGGGCCAGCTGCTGTTTGAATTCCCCCTCTTTATCCTTCCCTGGGCCCTCAGACTCTGTGCCTTGGGATGCAAGAGAGGAAAGCCAAGGCAGAGGGAGGAAGGGGGTGGGGTGAGCGCCCGAGGCAGGGGTGGAGGTTCTGACAAGAGGAAGCAGGAAACGAGGCTCTTACCGGGGGCCCCTTTTCTCTCATTTGCCCCGGATGGAGAGTTCCGGAGAGGTCTGCGGCATCCACAACGGCCACGGTTCCCGAAGAGGGGAGACACAAAAGCTCACCAGTAACGGGCTGGACTGTCTCAGTTTCAAGCTTTTACAGCTAGACAGTGGCGCTCTCGCAGCTTTTTGAGCTGGTTTAATAATGCGGACTTTGCACTGACCTTTTCGGCCCCATCGAATTCTGCAAAACAGACCAACTTGGGGAGGAGGAGGAGGGGTGTGTGTGTGTGTGTGTGTGTGTGTGTGTGTGTGCGCGCGCATGCACATATCATCATCATCATCATCATCATCAATCGTATTTATTGAGCGCTTACTATGTGCAGAGCACTGTACTAAGCGCTTGGGAAGTACAAATCTGAGCACTCAGTTATTTGTTTTCACAACCCTGCTTATACGTGTTGAGCAGTGCGGCCTAGTGGAAGGAGCTGGGCCCAGGGAGTCGAACGGGTCCTAATGGCAGCTCTGCCATTTGTCTGCTTTTGAACCATGGGCAAGTCACTTCTGTGCCTCAGTTCCCTCATCTGTAAAACGGGTTTTAAGATGGTGGGCCTCATTGCGGGACTCTGTCCAACCTGATCATCTTGGACCGTCTGTAGCGCTTATACAGTAACTGGCACATAGTAAAGCGCTTAACATGTACCATTAAAAAAAAAGTCTTTGTCTCCCCACTGTAAGTGTAAGCACCCTGTGGGCAGGAAATAGGCTTTGCGCTTCTGATACACTTTCCTAAGCACTTAAGGCAGTGCATTGCACACAGTAAAAGGGCATTTGAGCACTCACAGGATGCAATACACTGTCCTACACGTTTAGGAAAATATACAACAAGAAAGACACTCCCTGCCCAAAGGGAGCTTCCACTCTAACGGGAGACAGAGCTAAAACTAGGGACGAATTAAAAGAATTGACTGGGCACTTGGAAAAAGAAGGCGTATGGCTAAGTGATTATAAAAGAAGAGGGCACGAGGGCTTAAGATGGCTGAGGGGGGAGATGCGACTTGGGAAGTAATCGGGGGAGACCTCCTTGGTCGTTACCCAACTGTGACTCAGTGGACCCCGCCAGCTCCCGGCCCTGGCTGGTCCCGATTGGAGAATGGTGACCCTGGCCCAGTAAGAAATGGGAGTCTCCTGCCCCTCCAGCCCGGACATCCCAGAAAAGCAGCATGGCCTAGTGGAAAGAGCCCAGCCCTGGCAGCTGGAGGTTGTGGGTTCTAATCCTGGCTCCGCCACATGTCTTTTGTACGACCTTGGGCAAGTCACTTTGCTTCTCTGGGCCTCAGTTCCCTCATCTGTAAAGTGGGGATCAAGATTGTGAGCCTCATGAGGGGGACATAGACTGTGTCCAACCTAAATTACCTTGTGTGTACCCCAGCGCTTAGAACCAGTGGTTGGCACATAATAAGCACTTAAATACCACAATTATTATTATTATTATTACCATTACTATTATCCCAGCCAAACCGGGCAGGCCTCTCCAGACAGCACTTGTTGCCGGACACCATGGCCTCTAGAGAGCCCCCCGTCCCTGTCCTGGGTTGGGGGGGCTCCAGGCGGCACCGAGGGCCCTGGGTGCCGCGGGCAACGAATGAGGCGGTCGTCTGTATTGAGTGATTACCGCGTCCGCTGAACTGGGCTCCTGCCTCTGCTTGTTTCCTCAGAAGTCGGGCAGAACAGCATGTGGATCTCGACGGATGCTGCCGCTTCAGTGCTCGAGCCTCTCAAAGTGGTGTGGGCCAAGTGCAGCGGCTACCCCTCCTACCCCGCTCTGGTGAGTGACTCCATCCAGCCCCCGTCCGCTCGCTGACTGACGTTGGGTGAGGAGGCGGCAGAGCCCATTCCCCCTGTCTCGGTGAGGGCAAATCCAAGCCGGACGCTTGCCGGGATGCCGTCTCTCCGGGTCCTTTGAGCAGCCTCCGTCTGTCCCACCGTCTGTCCTTCCCTGTCTCCCCCGGCCGCCAGGCCCCCCGCCTTCTTGGTTGCCGGAGTTAGCCCCGGGCCAGGTCTCGGAGGGATGCAACGGTATCATGACCCGGTCCAAGCTCCCCCCAAGGGCTGCGCACCCACCTCGCGGGGACGGGCTCCAGCATCCAGAGGTGGATGCCGGAATCAGAAAGGCCAAGCCATGAAAAGTGGATCGTACGTGGCAAATTGACCTTCCCTTTCGGAAGGAATGTGCGGATTTTAATTTGGGTCCACTCAAAATGGAGGCTTCCCTCTTGGGAGCAATACGTTTATTGAGTTCCTCGTATGGGGCAAAGAGACTAGCTCCCTTCTGCTTGGGAAGAATCCATTTATGAGTTACGTGGCGAGGCGCCCTAGCTCCCAGCTCCACAAGTGTTCAGCAAGACATTCATTCATTCATTCATTCAATCGTGTTTATTGAGTGCTTACTGTGTGCAGAGCACTGCACTAAATGCTTGGGAAGTACAAATCGGCAATATATAGAGATGGTCCCTACCCAACTGTGATGGCTCACAGACCTAACTGTCCCCAGATCCCTGACTCGGTGCAAACAGAGCGGGCATCCCCGGCTCTGGGCAGGGTGACCCACAACTGGCTGCCGCCAGTCTTGATCCGCTGCCCGGGATGTCGGAGGCGGCAGGTGTTTGAGACCTGTCATTACGGGCTGTTGGGGCTTTGGGATTCACATGGTCCTGTCTCTGCCCCACTGCTTCTTCTCCGTGGTTGGCACAGTGGAGACAGAGCAGGCGAGGGACACCTTCTTCCGCATCCCTTTGGTGATCACTGTGTGACTTTGGGCAAGTCACTTAACTTCTCTGTGCCTCATCTTTAAAATGGGATTAAGACTGTGAGCCCCACATGGGACAACCTGATTACCTTGTATCTGCCCCATCGCTTAGAACAGTACTTGGCACATAGCGCTTAGCAAATACCACCATCGTCATCATCACCATTATCATCCCTGGCCTGGAGTGTCCGGCGTCTTCTGCCGTGGGAGCGGCGGCCCTCCCAAGCTTCCGAGTTTTGTGTAGCTCGCTCGGACAGTCCAAAGAGAACGTTTTGACGTCGAAGTGGCGGGTGGCCCGGTTCACCCGGCCACAAGGACGGCCTCGTCAGACGGGCAGACGGACGGCAGAGCTCAAGGTGCGAGCCCCCTCGTGTCCCGTGTCTCTTCCTCGGCCTCTCCGGAAAGTCAGGTGATCGCCGGTTAGAGGCGGCGGGCCTGGCAGGCAAAGGGCCCGGACTCTCATCCCGGCTCGGCTGCTGCGTGACCTTGGGCTAGTCACTCCCCTGGGCCTCACTTTCCTCATCTGCAAAACGGGGACTCAGTCACGCGTTCTCTCTCCTGCTTAGACTGTGAGCCCTGGGTGGAATGTGAACTGGGTCCGGCCTGATTATCCGGCTTCTACCTCCAACTTTGGTTCAGTGCTGGGCACATAGCACTGTACGGATACCATGGTCATATTTGATTTTTTTATTAGGGCCGGCTCCACTGCCCGGTTGTAGCACGGCATCCGGGACTCGGAAAACAGGAAATCTCCACTTGCCAAAACTCACGGAGCCACTTGGTCGAATTTAAATACAGGCAGTTGTAGGGGACATTTAAAGATTCTTATTTTTCCCACTCCTACAAACCGTGGAATTGAAGTCCATTCCAAATCCAGATAACCCAGTAGAGCAATCCAGCAGTTGTTTTCTTTCTTTAATCAATCGATCAATGATATTTATCGAGTGCTTATTCTGTACTGAGTGCTTGGGAGATTACAATGCAGCAGAATTAGCGGACACGTTTTATGGTCTTTAAGTGCTTACTATGTGCCAGGCACTGTACTAAAGCGCCTAGAGAATCAGGTTGAACACAGTCCCTGTCCCACATGGGGCTCACGGTCTAAATCCCCATTTCCCAGTTGAGATGACTGAGGCACAGAAAAATGAAGTAACTTGCCCAAGGTCACTCAGCAGGCAGGGGTAGAGCCGGGATTAGAACTCAGGTCCTCTGCCTCCTAGGCCTGGGTTCTTTCTGCTAGGCCTTGTGAGAGGTGGCAGGTATCTTGTCTCAGAGTTCAAATAATAATTATAATAATTATGGTATTTGTTAAGTGCTTACTATGTGCCAGGCACTGTATTGAGCGCTGGGGTGGAGACAAGCAAATCAAATTCAGTGCTTAGAACAGTGCTTTGCGCATAGTAAGTGCTTAATAAATGCTATCATTATTATTAAATGTGGGTACTCTGCCCTGCGTGTCCCCGGTGACCAAACTGTACTAGAACAGTAGAAGTCCCGTTGGTGGGTCAGGCACTTCCGTCCGTCTTGGAATTCTGCCTGGAATTCTGTCTAGCGTCAGAGGGCTTGGAAGTCGATCCAGACCACTGACGCCGGGGCTAGGGAAGGGCCAACCCCCAACCCTCCTCTCTGAAACCTCAGCTTCGATTTCACCTAAGTAAGACCTCCTCGCAGCTATTGCAACTTTCCTCCTCCACAGCTTTGGCTAGAAATGAATTCTATTGTTCGTCTTCTGTAGCACCACTTCCCCTCTCCCCCCGCCCCCGGGCCAGGTCTTTCTTCTGAAGAAAGAAGGGGCTTGAGTGGAGCTTTCTTAGTTAGCTACACCAAGGACCAGGTTGCGAATTCTCGTTCCCGGGGGATCGGTCATCGAAAAATCCGGTTGGTTTAAGGGGATTTGTAGAATCGATCCTTTCGTGATGGGTGTTTATCAAGCGCTTACTTGGTGCAGAGCACGGTACTAAGCGTTTGGGAGAGTACAGTGTAACAGACACATTCCCTGCCTGCGACGAGCCTTCGACGTAGAAGGGGAGACGGACATTAAGAGAGAGAAATAAGTGACGGGTTCATTCATTCAATCGTATTTATTGAGCACTTACTGTGTGCAGAGCACTGTACTAAGCGCTTGGGAAGTACAATTTGGCAACATATAGAGACGGTCCCTACCCAACAGCGGGCTTACAGTCTAGAAGGGGGAGATAGACAACAAAACATATTAACAAAATAAAATAAATAGAATAAATATGTACAAGTAAAATAAATAGAGTAATAAATATTTACAAACATATATACGTATATACAGGTGCTGTGGGGAGGGGAAGGAGGTAAGGCGAGGAGGATGCGGACCAGAGTGCTGTGGGGTGAATCGAGGGAGCAGATCGAAATGCACAAGGGATGCAGGAAGGGGAGAGAGTCGGGATGAAGTGGGGCTTAATCCGGGAAGACCCCTCAGGGTGAGCACGATTCTCTGCTCCCTTCCTTAAATATCCCGTCCCAAGTGGCGAATCAGTCAGTCGATCCGTCCGTGGTGTCTCTCGAGCGCTTACCGCCTGAAGGGCACCATTCCCGAGCTCGGGAGAGAACAGCCGAACGGAGTCGGTAGACCCGTTCCCCGCCCAGAAGGCGCTTCCAGTCTAGAACCTCTGCTTCTTTTCCCTTCCAGATCATTGACCCCAAAATGCCTCGAATCGCCGGTCACCACAACGGGGTCACGATACCAGTCCCTCCCCTGGATGTCTTAAAAATCGGAGAACAAATGCAGACCAAATCTGATGAGAAGCTTTTTTTAGTTTTGTTTTTTGACAACAAAAGGAGTTGGTACGTATTCTGTATTTACGCCCTGTCTCCCTTTCCCTCGAGTAGGCAGAGAGCAGATTTTCCGGGGTCCGTTGTGAGTGGACGGCCGGCTTGGCGAGAACGGCAGGGCTTCTCCAAGTAAAGCGGGTGGCCATGGGTGAAGTCGATCCGGTAAAGATGCAGCTAGGAAGCAGGTGTATTCACGCTCCCTTCTACAGTGGTGTTTGTTAAGCGCTTACTCTATGCCAGGCACTATACTAAGCGCTGTTTGTTCCAGCAGCATCAGGAAAGGAATATCTCATTGGAAAGGAATGGGAGTTCGGGGTTTAATATAGTAATAATGATGGTATTTGTTAAGTGCTTACTATGTGCCAAGCACTGTTCTAAGCCTGAGGTAGAAGCAAGGTAATCAGGTTGTCCCACGTGGGGCTCACAGTCTTAATCCCCATTTTACAGATGAGGGAACTGAGGCACAGAGAAGTTAAAGTGGCTTGCCCGAGGTCATAGAGCAGATGAGTTTAAGGGAGGGGCTTTCGGTGCCTCCCGCCCCCAAGTCTGTCAGTCGGTGCGATTTAACGAGCACTTACTGAGTGCAGAGCATTGTGCTGAGCACATAGGAGAGGGACCAATCCCATAGGACCTGTGTACCTAATAATAATAATGATGGCATTTATTAAGTGCTTACTATGTGCTAAGCACTGTTCTTAACACTGGGGAGGTTACGAGGTGATCAGGTTGTCCCATGGGGAGCTCACAGTCTTAATCCCCCTTTTACAGATGAGGTAACTGAGGCCCAGAGAAGTGAAGTGACTTGCCCAAGGTCACACAGCTGACAATTGGCGGAGCTGGGATCTGAACCCATGACCTCTGACTCCAAAGCCCGGGCTCTTTCCACTGAGCCACGCTGCTTCTCTAAGTGTACGTGTCTACTGACTCTGTTATAGTGTACTTTCTTGAGTAGTACTGTTCTGCCCACTGTAAGCTCTCACTAAATAATAATTACGGTACTTGTTAAGTGCTTATTATGTGCCAGGCACTATACTAAGTGCTGGGGTGGATACAGTCCCCATTTTACAGATGAGGGAACTGAGACACAGAGAAGATAAGTGACTTGCCCAAAGTCACACAGCTGACAATTGGCAGAGCTGGGATTTGAACCCATGACCTCTGACTCCAATAGCCCGGGCTCTTTTCCACTGAGCCACGCTGCATTTGACAGGGAGGAAACAGGAACAGAGAAGTAAAGCGACTGGCCCAGGATCACACAGCAGGCACCCGGTGCAGCTGGGATTAGGACCCAGATGTGGCTCTGAGGCTACGGAGGCACTGCAGAGCCGCCACCGGCGAGGTGGGCTCCTCTCTGGCCCGGGTGGGGGGCTGTGGGGTGCGGGAGGAGGAGAGGAGAGGGCAGCTTGGGCTGGAGGATCGAAGCGGAGCACCCCGCCAGCCCAAATCTGCCTCTCCGGCTGCCTCGGACACCCCCGACCTCAGCACTGGCCATGAGGGGCTGACGGTCATGGCTAACTGGGAGCACGAAGGACTGCACGTGCTGTGTTAGGGGGGTTGAGGGGCAGGGGGTGGGGGGTGGCAAGATATCTTTGTGTGGGGGTCTATGTGTTGGTCTTTGACTGTATGGGAGTCTTTGACTATGTGGGTGTCTGTATGGGTGTGACTGTGTGTGTGTGTGTGTGTGTGAGACCATGTGTATGTCTGTGTGACTCTCTGTGTGTTAGTGCCCGTCCCATGGTGCCAAGAGCAATCCTGAGCCAATTTTCCTAGGGTGTCTCCCTGCATTATCCCAGAGATTCGGAGCAGAGTGGGGTGTGGACTTCCTTTTTATTAACAATAGTTGTGGGATTTAAGTACGCACTATGTGTTCAGTGCTGTACAGAGCACTGGGGTAGATACAAGATAATCAGGTCAGGCACAGTACGGAGGCCCAGAGAAGTGAAATGACTCGGCCAAGGTCACTCAGCAGACAGGTGGCGAGGTTGGGATTAGATCCCAGGTTCTCCGACTCCCAAGCCTGTTTTCTTTCCACTAAGCCGCTCTGCTTTTTATCGGACAATGTCCAGACTTGAACGGTGGGTGCCTAGAGGTGAAAGCCCTCTTCAGAGATTCTGAAAGATGGTACCTATTTGTCATGTAATCTGAGAGAGGAAGGGAGAGAGAGGAGGAGAAAGAGAGAGAGCAAGAGCTTGGAGGGGCCTCGAGAGCGGCCTAGTTTAGCTGACAGGACCCAGGCTTCCCTAGCAGTCCAGCCCGACGCTTGAACGTGTTCACCCAACTCAGTCTGCATCTATTCCGTGGGGCATTCAGTTTATAGTTCTGCATAATTCCGATTCTTTGCCATGGCGTATTTGTTCTTCTCCCTGGCTGATTCGTATTCTCCGTCTCAACTGTCAGCTCCTGCATTCATTCATTCAGTCGTATTTATTGAGCGTTTACTATGACTGGAGCACTGTACTAAGCGCTTGGAAAGTTTCGGCCCTTGAGGGCAGGGAACGTGTCTTCCAGCTCTGTTGCATCGTCCTCCCCCGAGCGCTCAGTTCAACACTCTGCACATTGTCAGCTTCCAGGAAATAGCATCGATCAATTGATCCCCACGGCACCCTGGAATTGTAAATATTCTGTCCCTCCGTCTCCCTCAATTAGAGGGTAAACTCCTCAAGGATGGGGGAGACAAGGATCCTTGACACCTCTATTTTCCTCAGGACCTAGTAGGGGGGTGTCACGTCAGCTATAGTGGTATTGGCAGAGGCTGAGGCCCCAATAATCACTCACTGATAATCACTGTTGTGTCTGGTAAGATCTCATGACGTGCCGAGGATAATACTCCATGCTGGGGTAGATGCGGTATTATCATGTTGAACACAGTCTCTGTCCCAGCTGGGGCTCACAGTCCATGGAAGGGGGGAGACAGAACAGGTATCAAATGCCCATTTAATAATAATAATAATAATGATGGCATTTATGAAGTGCTTACTATGTGCAAAGCACTGTTCTAAGCACTGGGGAGGGTACAAGGTGATCAGGTTGTCCCACGGGGGGCTCACAGTCTTAATCCCCATTTTACAGATAGAGGGAACTGAGACACAGAGAAGATAAGTGACTTGCCCAAAGTCACACAGCTGACAATTGGCAGAGCTGGGATTTGAACTCATGACCACTGACTCCAAAGCCTGTGCTCTTTTCCACTGAGCCACGCTGCATTTGACACGGAGGAAACAGAGGAACAGAGAAGTAAAGCGACTGGCCCAGGATCACACAGCAGGCACCTGGGGCAGCTGGGATTAGAACCCAGATCTGGCTCTGAGGGCCGGGCTCTTTCCTCTGGGCCATGTTGCTTTTGGTTAATAGCGATGATAGTAATAATAATGGTGGTATTAAGCGCTTACGGTGCCAAGCACTGTACTAAGTGCGGGGGTGGATACAGGAGACATGGGCTTTAGGTTCTCAGTAGAAGGGAGAACAAGGATTGAATCCATTTTGCAGATGAGAGAACTGAGGAACGGTGAAGTGAAGACCTTGGGTTCTTAGCACGGCTCTGCCCCGTATCTGCTGTGTGACCTTGGGCAAGTTCCTTCACTTCTCTGGGCCTCAGTTACCTCATAATAAAAATAATAGTGATGGCATTTATTAAGTGCTTACTATGTGCAAAGCACAGTTCTAAGTGCTGGGGAGGTAACAACGTGATCAGGTTGTCCCACGAGGGGCTCACAGACTTAATCCCCATTTTACAGATGAGTTAACTGAGGCCCAGAGAAGTGAAGTGACTTGCCCAAAGTCACACAGCTGACAACTGGTGGAGCCGGGATTTGAACCCATAACCTCTGACTCCAAAGCCCGTGCTCTTTCCACTGAGCTATGCTGCTTCCCATCTGTACAATGGGAATTAATACTATGAACCCCATGTGGGATGGGGGGGTGTCCAACCTGATGAGCTTGTATCTACCCCAGCACTTAGTAAAGTGCCTGGCACATAGTAAGCGCTTAACAAATACCATTTTTTAAAAAAAGTGAAGTTACTGGCCCAGGGTCACGCACCGGTCAAGGGGGAGAGTGGGCTCTGAGAACTCAGGTGTTCTCACTCCCAGGCCCGGGGTTTTTCCATGGGGTCTCATTGCCTCCTGGGGTGCGGTTTCCCATAAAGACTCAGTCTTCCTTTAGCCTGGTCAACCTGATGGAAGCAGATCTCCGACTGCCGGTCAGCACATATTAGGGGGATGGATCCCGGGCTGCAGTTGGAGCCCTGTAGATTTAAAAATACTAATCATCGTAATAATAACAACAGCAACAATGGTGTACATATAAGAGTAAACTTGTTATGGGCAGGGAACGTCTCTACTATTTCTGCTGTTTCGTATTCTCCCAAGTGCTTACTATAATGCTCTGCATGTGGTAAGCACTGACTAAATACCCGCTGATTGATTGGATTACAGGCAAACCGTCCTTCTCCTCCCTCTGTTATTTTTCTTTTTAATGGTATTTGTTAGCACTTACAGTGTACGAGACACTGTGCTAAGCCCTGGGGTACATACAAGATAAGCAGGTGAGATACAGTCTCCATCCCACATAGGGCTCACAGTCTTAATCAATCAATCAATCGTATTTATTGAGCGCTTACTGTGTGCAGAGCACTGTACGAAGCGCTTGGGAAGTACAAGTTGGCAACATATAGAGACAGTCCCTACCCAACAGTGGGCTCACAGTCTAAAAGGGGAGACAGAGAACAAAACCAAACATACTAATAAAATACATAGAATAGATATGTACAAGTAAAATAGAGTAATAAATATGTACAAACATATACATATATACAGGTGCTGTGGGGAAGAGAAGGAGGTAAGATGGGGGGATGGAGAGGGGGATGAGGGGGAGCTGCTTAGGGTTAGGGTTATTTTACAGATGAAGGAACCAAGGCCCAGAGAAGTGAAGGGACCAAGGTCACCCAGCAGACAAATGGCAGAGCCAGGATTAGAACCTAGGTCCTTCTGATAGAAGCCCGGCTTCTATCCACTTTGTCGGTGACAAGTTTGGCTTAGTGGCTTAGTCTCCTTTTTTCTTTCGAAGGCAATGGCTTCCAAAGTCCAAAATGGTCCCCCTGGGGGTCGATGAGACGATCGACAAGTTAAAAATGATGGAGGGGCGGAACTCCAGCATCCGGAAAGCCGTGAGGGTGGCTTTCGATCGGGCTATGAACCACCTGAACAGAGTCCACGGGGAGCCCGTCAGCGACTTCAGCGACGTCGACTGAGACCGCTGGCCGGCTGGCCGGCCGGCCGGACGGATGGACGGACGGACCCGGGGAGGGCGGCGCTCCGCATCCTCCCCCTCACCACCGCTGGGCAAGAACGGACGGACACGGACGGACGGGAGATGTGCTCGGGGCAGCTGCCGGGGGCTCGGTGGGCAGGCCCGGCCCGGCCCCCCGGCCGCACCGGGGCCCGAGCCGGTTCCCCCCGTTCCACTGAGGCGCTCGACGCGTCCTGTTCATAGTGTGCATAAACTGTACATAGCTGTATATTGTCCAGAACTTAACTTATTCTGATTTTTAGCAGTCAGCCCTTTCCGTTCATGCGTTGGTTCTTCCTTTCCATTCTTCTGGATTCCATTTCCCCGTCCCCCGGACCCCCGCGTGAGAAGGGCATTTTTTTTTTTTCCTCTCTTCTTTCCATACGAAACCAAGCGAGAGTTCCTGAGCCCCCAACTTCCCAGCCCGGGCCGGCGGTCTGGACGGCGGAAAGCCAAAAACCAGGAAAATGTCGGCAGAGGCGTATCCCCTCTGCCGAAATGCCGTATTCTCCAACATGGTGCTGCTTGTATTCTTTTTTCACGATCTGTAGGGTTTTTTTGCTTTTGTTTTTTTCCTGTTCGGAAGACTTTTTGAATGTTGAATTATTTCTGTAAATCACACTCTTTGCACAAAGTACCACGTATTTAAATGAGGGAATGTAAATTTACAATGACGTGTATTTTAAGGAAGGAAATGACGTATTTTGAGGGGTGCTTTGTGGAAAGAGGTGACGGGTCAGTTTATGCTATGTGCACCACTCGCGAATCACCAAAAACACTTATTGCTGCCCTAAATGATTCTTCTAGAGATTCTCTTTTCCTTCTGGTTTGTCCTCCGTCATCCCCTAACGTGGCTTCGAGCCTCTGAGTTTGTTCTTTTTCTTCAAAAATCGCCTCCCTTCTCTCTCCCATAGATTTTATTTTTTTTTAATAGATGTGTCTCCCTGTTTATTTATTGTAGAAAGTGTATTAATTTGCTTTATAATGAAAAATAAATTTGAAAAAGTATATTGATATGCATTTTTATACAGGCACATGAGAATTCAACTTGCTTTGGGAGAAAAATGTATTAGAGTTTGTTGTATAAAAATGACTCGATGGCTTGTGTGTAATTTGATTTTTTTTTTTTTTGTAACTCGTAATCCTTTGTTTACAATGAGGGGATTTATGTAACTCGGTTTTAATTTAGAACACTTTGGTAGCAATAGAAACTTTGGATACATTTTTGTATGGTACATGTGATGTATATAGAATTAGTACTTTATTTTTATTTTTAAGAGGTAAAGCATTATGTTAGGGTAAAAAAGGAGGGCGGGTTTCCAGAGCTGCATTTTTTTATATTAAAAAATAAAGTCAAGATTTTGATCGCCGTAGCCGCTTTATTCCCACGCCCACCGAAATGCCGAATCTGGATGACGAGGGTGGTCCTCGGGGCGATTCCTGACTCCGTTATTTCTAAATGCGTCATTGAACCCTCCGTTGCCGAGAGAAGCTAAATACGGGACCAAGGTATGTCATCTGGAACACCAAATGATGCAGAGGGAATTCAGGAAGCAAATTCATTCATTCATTCAATCGTATTTATTCATGGCCTTTTTTTATTACAGATTAGCTAAGAAATTGAAGCTAGCCCTCTTAAAAGAATCTGATAAATTTCATTGGAATAGCATTCTCCACGGTTAAACCTCCTCGTATTTTTTTCCATTTTCAAGAGATGTTCAATTACTTCGACAATTGTTTTTAATGCTGCTTTTTTACACTCTCCATTGTTCGTATAGATCCCTTAGGGGTTTGGAAATAAAACCTTTAATAATGATAATGGTATTTAAGCGCTTACTCTGTGTCAAGCACCGTTCTCGGCACTGAGGTAGACAGAAGCCAGTCAGGCTGGTCGCAGAGAAGCAGCATAGCTCAGTGAAAAGAGCCCGGACTTTGGAGTCAGAGGTCATGGGTTCGAATCCCGACTCCGCCAATTGTCAGCTGTGTGACTTTGGGCAAGTCACTTAACTTCTCTGGGCCTCAGTTACCTCATCTGGAAAACGGGGATTAAGACTGTGAGCCCCATGTGGGACAACCTGATCACCTTGTAACCTCCCTCGCGCTTGGAACAGTGCTTTGCACATAGTAAGCACTTAATAAATGCCATTATTATTATTATTATTATTATTATTGTCCCATATGGGGCTCACTGTGTTAATCCCCATTTTACAGATCAGGCAACTGTGGCACAGAGAAGAGTGACTTGCCCAAGGTCACGGAGCAGACAGGTGGTGGAGCCGGGATCCCAGATCCTTCCACCTCTAGGCCCATGCTCTATCCACTAGGCCACACTTCTTCTGCTGCTGACCTGGGTTTTTTGTGTTTTTTTTTAAATGGTATTTATTAAGCGCTTACTATGTGCACAGCACTGTTCTAAGCGCTGGGGAGGTTACAAGGTGATCAGGTCCCACATGGGGCTCACAGTCTTAATCCCCATTTTACAGATAACTGAGGCCCAGAGAAGTGAAGTGACTTGCCCAAAGTCACACAGCTGACAAGTAGCGGAGCCGGGATTTGAACCCATGACCTCTGACTCCAAAGCCCGGGCGGGTTTCTGTTTGGCGGGGGCATTTCTGTCGAGGGCAGGGGAGTCTCTGGGGTGAGCCAGCCCGACAGACCCCTAGGCCACCTCCACTTTACTCTCTCCTGGACTCTTGTAGCATCTGTGCTCTGGGCAAACCCAATCAATCAATCAATCAATCATATTTATTGAGTGCTTACTGTGTGCAGAGCACTGTACTAAGCGCTTGGGAAGTACAAGTTGGGAACATATAGAGATGATCCCTACCCAACAGTGGGCTCACAGTCTAGAAGGGGGAGACAGAGAACAAAACAGAACATATTAAAATAAATATGTACAAGTAAAATAGAGTAATAAATATGTGCAAACATATATACTAACCCAAGCACTTAGTACAGTGCTCTGCACACGGCAAGCGCTTGATAAATACGATTGAATGTTGATTACATTTGGGCCAATGGGACCCTATATGGACCCCCCTCTCCATATAGCACTGTATATGGGTGATTGGTGCTGTATAGAAGCGCTGTAGGAGGAGAGCGGAGGTTGAAGAAGCAGCATGGCGTAGTGGATAGAGCACTGGCCTGGGAGTTGAGAGGTCCTGGGTTCTAATTCTGGCTCGGCCACTTGTCTGCTTTGTGATCTTGGGTAAGTCACTTTACTTCTCTGGGCCTCAGTTACCTCATGTGGAAAATGGGGATTAATAATAATAATAATAATGATGGCGTTTATTAAGCGCTTACTATGTGCAAAGCACTGTTCTAAGCGCTGGGGGGATACAAAGTGATCAGGTTGTCCCACGTGGGGCTCAGTCTTAATCCCCATTTTACAGATGAGGTCACTGAGGCCCAGAGAAGTGAAGTGACTTGCCCAAAGTCACACAGTTGACAAGTGGCGGAGCTGCGATTTGAACCCACCACCTCTGATTCCAAAGCCCCTGCTAAGAGCCCCATGTGGGACCACCTGACTACCTTGTAGCTACCCCAGCGCTTAGGACAGTGTTTGGCACGAAGTAAGGGCTTAACAAATGCCATAATTATTATGGAATATAATTAATAATATAATGATTATTGAAGACACGATCCCTGGCATGGCTCGCTGTGGCCGAACGAAGCAACCACAGTAACTACCGAGAAGCAGCATAGTGGATAGGGCCTGGGGGTCATCATCATCATCAATTGTATTTATTGAGCGCTTACTGTGTGCAGAGCACTGTACTAAGCGCTTGGGAAGTACAATTTGGCAACATATAGAGACACTCCCTACCCAATAGTGGGCTCACAGTTTAAAAGAGCCCACTAAGGGTCAGAAGGTCAAGGGTTCTAATCCCAGCTCCGCCACTTCTCTGCTGTGTGGCCTTGGGCAAATCACCTTACTTCTCTGGGCCTCAGTTACCTCAACAGTAAAATGGGGATGAAGACTGTGAGTCTCATTTGGGACAGGGACCGTGGCCAACCTGATTAACTCGTATCTACCCTAGCGCTTAGAACAGCGCTTGGCACATAGTAATTCCCCCCTCCTGCCTGCCCTGTCCTCATTTCTGGCCTGAGTGAAGTATGGGGTCAGGTGGAATAATCGAGGGAAATTCATTAAATTCTCAGACATTCATTTGCTTAGGCTTTGTGTTCTTGCAATTGAGGGGAGTTTCTCGAAAATTGACTGGGAAGGGGTATTTGGTGATGTGTAGAGTTTGTGTTTTTCTTGTTGAAAAACTGGGTTCTAATCCTGGCTCCACCGCTTACCTGCTGTGTGACCTTGGGCAAGTCACTTTACTTGAGCATTCCTCCTACTTAAGACTGAGCTGTCTGTGGGATTTGATGATCATGTATCTACACCAGTGTTCATTCATTCATTCAATCATATTTATTGAGCGCTTACTGTGTGCAGAGCACTGTACTAAGTGCTTTGGAAGTACAAGTTGGCAACATATAGAGATGGTCCCTACCCAACAGCGGGCTCGCAGTCTAGAAGCCTGCTAATAATAATAATGATGATGGCATTTGTTAAGCGCTTACTATGTGCAAAGCACTGTTCTAAGCACTCGGGAGGTTACAAGGTGATCAGGTTGTCCCACGGGGGGCTTACAGTCTTCATCCCCATTTTACAGATGAGGTAACTGTTAGTACAGTGCTTGACACATAGTGAGCGCTTAAAATGCCATAGTTATCACTATCACCATTGTTATCATTATTATTATTACTATATGTATTAGAGAAGTAGTGTGGCTCAGAGGAAAGAGCCCGGGCTTGGGAGTCAGAGGTACTGGGTTCTAATCTCGCTCTGCCACTTGCCAGCTGTGTGGCTTTGGGTAAGTCAATTAACTTCTCTGGGCCTCAGTTACCTCATCTGTAAAATGGGGATGAAGACTGTGAGCCCCATGTGGGACAAATTGATTACCTTCTATCCCTTCAAGCGCTTAGAACAGTGAGCCCGCTGTTGGGTAGGGACCGTCTCTGTATGTTGCCAACTTGTACTTCCCAAGCGTGTAGTACAGTGCTCTGCACACAGTAAGCACTCAATAAATATGAATGAATGAATAAATGAATGCTTGACACATAGTAAGCGCTTAACAAATGCTATTATTATTATTATTATTATTCTGTTGAAGCTGCTGTTCTACTCTATTCTTCTGGTGCAGTGTCGGGTCTTGTCCACGAGAGGGAGCAGCGAATCTAGGTTTGGGGGCATTGCCTTGGTTTGTGAATTAATAATAATAATAATAATAATAATAATAATAATAATAATGGTATTTGTTAAGCGCTTACTATGTACAAAGCACTGTTCTAAGCACCGGGGAAGATACGAGGTGATCAGATTGTCCCTCATGGGGCTCACATCCCCATTTTACAGATGAGGTAACTGAGGCACAGAGAAGTTAAGTGACTGGCCCAAAGTCACACAGCGGACAATTGGCAGAGCTGGGATTTGAACCCCTGACTCCAAAGCCCAGACTCTTTCCATTGAGCCACGCTGCTTCTCCAATTACTGTGGATTTACAGCCTAGTTTTTTCCCTCTTTAGGCATGGATAATTAAGTATTTATTAAAAGGGGGATTAAGACTGTGAGCCCCATTTAGTACATGGAATATATCCAACCTGATGAGCGTGTATCTATCCCAGCGTTTAGTAGAGAAGCAGCGTGGCTCAGTGGGAAAGAGCCTCAGTTACCTGGGCCTCAGTTACCTCATCTGTAAAATGGGGATGAAGACTGTGAGCCCCCCGTGGGAAAACCTGATTATCTTGTAATCTCTCCAGCGCTTAGAACAGTGCTTTGCACATAGTAAGCGCTTAATAAATGCCATCATTATTATTATTAAAGAGCCCGGGCTTGGGAGTCAGAGGTACTGGGTTCTAATCTCGCCCTGCCACTTGCCAGCTGTGTGACTTTGGGTAAGACACTTAACTTCTCTGGGCCTCAGTTACCTCATCTGTAAAATGGGGATGAAGACTGTGAGCCCCATGTGGGACAAGTTGATTACCTTGTATCCCTCCAAGCGCTTAGAACAGTGCTTGAAACATAGTAAGCGCTTAGCCCGGGCTTGGGAGCCAGAGGTCATGGGTTCTAATCCCGGCTCCACCACTTGTCAGCTGTGTGACTTTGGGCAAGTCACTTCTCTGGGCCTCAGTTACCTCAACTGGAAAATGGGGATGAAGACTGTGAGCCCCACGTGGGACAACCCGATCACCTTGTATCCTCCCCAGCACTTAGAACAGTGCTTCGCACATAGTAAGCGCTTAACAAATGCCATTATTATTATTATTATTATTATTATTGTTATTATTATTGTTATTCTGTTGGAGCTGCTGTTCTATTCTTCTGGTGCAGTGTCGGGTCTTGTCCACGAGAGAGAGCAGCGGATCTAGGTTTGGGGGGCATTGCCTTGGTTTGTGAATTACTGTGGATTTACAGCCTAGTTTTTTTCCCTCTTTAGGCATGGATAATTAAGTATTTATTAAAAGGGGGATTAAGACTGTGAGCCCCATTTAGGACATGGAATATATCCAACCTGATCAGCTTGTATCTATCCCAGCGTTTAGTAGAGAAGCAGCGTGACTCAATGGAAAGAGCCCGGGCTTTGGAGTCAGAAGTACTGGGTTCTAATCTCGCCCTGCCACTTGCCAGCTGTGTGACTTTGTGTAAGTCACTTAACTTCTCTGGGCCTCAGTTACCTCATCTGTAAAATGGGGATGAAGACTGAGCCCCATGTGGGACAAGTTGATTACCTTGTATCCCTCCAAGCGCTTAGAACAGTGCTTGACACATAGTAAGCGCTTAGACCGGGTTTGGGAGCCAGAGGTCGTGGGTTCTAATCCGGGCTCCACCACTTGTCAGCTGTGTGACTTTGGGCAAGTCACTTCACTTCCCTGGGCCTCAGTTACCTCAACTGGAAAATGGGGATGAAGACTGTGAGCCCCACGTGGGACAACTCGATCACCTTGTATCCTCCCCAGCACTTAGAACAGTGCTTCGCACGTAGTAAGCGCTTAACAAATGCCATTATTATTATTAGTATTAATTATTATTATTCTGTTGGAGCTGCTGTTCTACTCTATTCTTCTGGTGCAGTGTCGGGTCTTGTCCACGAGAGGGAGCAGCGAATCTAGGTTTTGGGGCCTTGCCTTGGTTTGTGAATTACTGTGGATTTACAGCCTAGTTTTTTTCCCTCTTTAGGCATGGATAATTAAGTATTTATTAAAAGGGGGATTAAGACTGTGAGCCCCATTTAGGACATGGAATATATCCAACCTGATCAGCTTGTATCTATCCCAGCGTTTAGTAGAGAAGCAGCGTGGCTCAGTGGAAAGAGCCCGGGCTTGGGAATCAGAGGTCATGGGTTCTAATTCCCCCTCTGCCACATGTGTGCTGTCACTTGCTTGGGCAAGTCACTTAACTTCTCTAAGCCTCAGTTACCTCATCTGTAAAATGGGGATTAAGACTGTGAGCCCCACGTGGGACAACGTGATCACCATCCCTCCCCTCTCAATTGTCAGCTGTCTGACCTTGGGCAAGTCACTTAGCTTCTCTGTGCTTCAGTTACCTCATCTGTAAAATGGGGATTAAGACTGTGAGCCCCACGTGGGACAACCTGATCACCATCCCTCCTCTCCCAATTGTCAGCTGTGTGACCTTGGGCAAGTCACTTAGCTTCTCTGTGCTTTAGTTACCTCACCTGTAAAATGGGGATTAAGACTGTGAGCCCCATGTGGGACAACCTGATCACCTTGTATCCTCCCCAGGGCTTAGAACAGGGTTTTGCACATAGTAAGCGCTTAACAAATGCCATCATTATTATTATTATTATTATTGTATCCCCCCAGTGCTTAGAACACATAGTAAGCACTTAACAAATGCCATCATTATCGTTATTACAGTCCTGGCACAGAGTAAACACTTAACAAATACTAAGCAGCGTGGCTCAGTGGGAAGAGCATGGGCTTTGGAGTCAGAGGTCATGGGTTCAAATCTGGACTCCGCCAATTGTCAGCTGTGTGACTTTGGGCAAGTTACTTGACTTCTCTGTGCCTCAGTTCCCTCATCTGTAAAATGGGGATTAAGACCGTGAGTCCCATGTGGGACAACCTGATCACCTTGTAACCTCTCCAGCGCTTAGAACAGTGCTTTGCATATAGTAAGCGCTTAATAAATGCTATCAGTACTATTATTATTAAGAGCCCGGGCTTGGGAGTCAGAAGGTCCTGTGTTCTAATCCTGGCTCCGCCACCTGCCCGTTGTGTGACCTTCAGCAAATTGCTTCCCTTCCCTGGGCTTCAGTGACCTCATCTGTAAAATGGGAATGAAGAGTGTGAGCCACATGGGGGACAGGGACTGTGTCCGACCTGATTAACTTGATTAACCTGATTAACTTCCAGTGCTTAAAACAGTGCTTGGCACATAGTAAGTGCTTAACACGTACCATTATTATTATTATTATTATTATTATTATTATTATTATTATTAAAAAGGAAAAGAAAAAAAAGAAGGGGCCCTCTCCAACCTGACTACCTTGTATCTGCTCCAGTGCTTGGCATGTAGTAAGTGCTTAGCAAGTACCATTATTATTATTATCATTAAAAAGAAAAAGAAAAAAAAGGAGAGCCCGCTGCAACCTGATTAACCTGTATCTACTCCAGTGCTTAGAACAGTGCTTGGCACATAGTAAGGGCTTAACAAGTACGATTATTATTATTATTCATATTAAAAAGAAAAAAGAAAAAAAGGGGGGCCCACCCCAAACTGATTAACTTGTATCTACTCCAGGGTTTAGAACAGCGCTTGGCACATAGTAAGGACTTAACAAGTACGATTATTATTATTATTATTAATATTAAAAAGAAAAAAGAAAAAAGGGGGGGACCACCCCAAACTGATTAACTTGTATCTACTCCAGTGCCTAGAACTGGGCTTGGCACATAGGAAGCACTAAACAATTACCATAATTATTATTGTAAATTATTATTATTATTATTGAAAAGAAAAAAAAGGACCTGCTCCAACCTGGTTAACTTGTATCTACTCCAGCGTTTTGAACAGCGCTTGGCACATAGGAAACACTCAACGGGTACCATAGTAATAATGATAATTATTATTATTATTAAAGAGAGCAAGGGAAAAAAAAAGGGCCCACTCCAACCTGATTACCTTGTTATCTATCCCAGTGCTTAGAACAGTGCTTCCACATAGTAAGCGCTTAACAAGTATCATAATTATTGTTATTACTAATGAAAAAGGACAAAAAGGGACCCGCTGCTTTGGATGTGAGGGGGTCCAGCATGTAGCGGGGGGTAGGGGGGAAGGTCTACGAGAGGCCGGCACGACCAGTGTGTCTCCCAGAGGTTTTGGAGGCTGGGTTTTGGGGGAACAGTGGAGGTCCGTCCTCAGGGGTCGAGGTTTCAGGGTGGGGGGCAGACCGCATGCCCCTCCTGGCTGCTGACTGAGCGGACTTCCTCCTCCAGGCAGGCCACTGGCGGACTCTCTCTCTCTCTCTCCTGGTTGCAACATGGATAGAGCCTGGGCTTCGGAGTCAGAAGGTCATGGGTTCTAATCCCGTCTCTGCCACTTGTCTGCCATGTGGCCTTCATTCATTCGTTCATTCAATCGTATTTATTGAGCGCTTACTGCGTGCAGAGCACTGGACTAAGCTCTTGGGAAGTACAGGTTGGCAACATCTAGAGACGGTCCCTACCCAACAACGGGCTTGTAGTCTAGAAGGGGGAGACAGACAACAAAACAAAACATGTAGACAGGTGTCAAAATTGTCAGAACAGAATTATAGCTATATAATAATAATAATAATGATGGCATTTATTAAGCGCTTACTATGTGCGCTTCTAAGCGCTGGGGAGGTTACAAGGTGATCGGGTTGTCCCATGGGGGGCTCACAGTCTTCATCCCCATTTTATAGATGAGGGAACTGAGGTCCAGAGAAGTCAAGTGACTTGCCCAAAGTCCCACAGCTGACAAGTGGTGGAGCTGGGATTTGAACCCATGACCTCTGACTCCAAAGCCCGGGCTCTTTCCACTTTGTAAAATGGGGATTCAATACCTGTTCTTCCTCTTACTTAGATTGTGAGCCCCTTGTGGGCCAGGGACTGTGTTCGAACTAATTAACTTGTATCTACCTCCGTACTTAGACTGTAAGCTCGTTCTGGGAGGGGAATGTGTCTGTTCATTGCTCTAGTGTACTCTCCCAAGCACTTAGTGCAGTGTTTTGCACAGAGCGCCCCATAAATACATTTGAATGAATGAATGAACAATGCTGGACACATAATAAGCAGTTAATGAATACTATTATCATAAAATAATAATCAAAATACTAAAACTACTACTGCTAATAATAGCAAACAGCTGTTTATGGGTAAGCCTAAAGGCACTGGAAGATTCAGTCCAATTGAGTTGGACATTTTAGTAATGAGAAAGAAATAATTTTGAGGATCTGTTAAGCCCCAGAGATTAGCCTGGCTTGGGACCCAACTCATCCATGCCGAGACTTCATGGAGTCAATCCCCCCCATCTAGGGAGTAGCCACTTTCCTTTAATCAGTGGTATTTATTGAGCACTTATCGTGCCTAGGAGAAGACAGTACAGTGCAGTTGGTAGACACAATCCCTTCCCACAAGGAGTTTCCAATCTGTTGGGCGCAGAACAATCTACTGAGCATTCTGGTGAACACAATAATAGTAGATATCCCTGCCCACAAGGAGCTTACAATCTACCGAGTGCAAGAGCACTGCACTAAGCGCTTGGGAGAGTACCACCCAGGCCAGTGGGGAAGAAGAGTCGATGCTAGATGAGAGAGGATGTTGGTATCACACCGCTCATTCCGTGGGAGTGTGGAAGGTTGGCAGAAAATGGCGTGGGCTGGTAAAAACTTGGCCCTAATTACAAGGCTGTGTTAATTTGCCCAGATTTTCCAATCAAGGCCTTCCAACCTTGATCACAGCCTTTCCTGGGAGAAATAGATCTCTGTAGCCAATGAGCAGAACGGAATACGACCGGAGAAATTCCGTCAGGGGCAGAAGATAAAGTAAGAGCCGCTTTCTAACCCAAACGGCCTGAGGAAAAAGAGACTGGGTGAATTTATAACTGTTTGGGCATTTATGTCCGTATCATTTTAGAGAAACCTGAATTTAATTCCCATTTCGAGTTTTGGTAAGGTGATGAGTCAACCGTGGTGAATGCGAGATGGAAAAAAGAGTATTTTGCAGGGTGGAAAGATTCATGTGCGTTTGCGTCGCTCTGCGTATCGGGATTCTATTCTTTGAGAGTGGGGCCCTGGGAGATTGTGAAACTATCTCGGCACAATGGGGAGGAAAGAACTCATTTGTTCTGCTCCTTTGACACCACTAGGACCCTATCCCTCTCTGGGTAGGGATGACAAGTTAGATGTGAATACATTTCCCTGAAGAGCTATAAATTGGATCGAAGTGTGTTTACTGATGGCAGGAGACGTAACGATATTCGTCCGTCACTGCGGAGATGAATCTTTCTCCCCGCCCTTCAGTCCTGAAGGAACATTTGCTCATTGGTACAGACGTGTGGCTTCGGAGAACTAACATTTGGAACACAATGCACATGGGATGAACCGGTGGCAGATAAGCTATCTCTTCTGGAACCCTACAGCTCAGAGCCGGGAGGCTAAATGAAGTGGAAAAACAGGTAATTGGACTGTTGTGATTCGAGAGAGGAAAATGGCTTGTATGTTATTTCCATTTATTTTCACGCCTTTAGCATAGACTTCTTCCATCTTCATTTTGTGAAGGGAAAGGGAGGCTGGGCCACGGGGAAATACTTTTCCAATCAGCAGAGGGGTGGAGGATCTGTTGACTCTGGAAGGTTTGCAGTCAGAAACACCCACAGGGATCTGGGGTTTGGATGGAGAAGCAGCGTGGCTTAGTGGCAAGAGCCTGGGCTTGGGAGTTAGAGGTCGTAGGTTCTAATCCCGGCTCCGCCACTTGTCAGCTGTGTGACTTTGGGCAAGTTACTTAACTTCTCTGCACCTCAGTTCCCTCATCTGTAAAATGGGGATGAAGACTGTGAGCCCAACATGGGACAACCTGATGACCTTGTATCTCCCCCAGCTCTTAGAATAGTGCTTGGCACATAGTAAGCGCATAACAAATACCGTCTGTATTATTATTATTATGGATCCGTGGATGAGAGGTCCAGGCTGGGTCACTGGGGGAAAGTCAGGGATGGAGAGGGGAGAGTCAGGGGGTGTTGGTTGGTCCGTGCTGCATCACTTCATGGAAAGTTAGTGATTGAAAGAAAAAAAAGTTGAGGGTGTTTTGTGGGCTCTCTCTCTTATCATGAGGTGTTATTAAAACCCTTTTTGTGTAAATTAAGACGATCAGATTGTAAGGAATACTGTTACTGGCTCATATTGTGACTTTTGCTTCTTTTATATATTCCAAACTACCGAGTAGAGTGCCACGGAGCAACCATCATTAGGAAGGTCAGCGGTGTGGCCATCTTTCTTTGAGAAGGGCAGCGGTGTGGCCGTCTTTGAGAAGGGGAGCGGCTTGGCAGTGTTTGTTGAGGGAAACGGAGCAACGATCTTTAAGAAGAGCGAGGTGAGGGGGCCGTGGTGGATTATGGCCATCTTTGAGAAGGGCAGAGGAGCCACCACCCTTGAGAACGTCACTGATGCAGTCATTTTTGAAGAGGACAGCGGAGAAAAGCTCGGGTGGCTATCTTGGAGAAAGGCCTGGAGGCCACCATCTTCGGAAGGTCCCAGACGGCCATTTCCCCCAGCACACAGCACCCTACGGCCGACTTGGACTAGAGGAGCAGTGTGGCCTAGTTGAAAGAGCACGGGCCTAGAGATCAGAGGACTCGGGGCCTAATCCCGGCTCTGCCAATTGCTGTGTGACCTTGGGCGAGTCATTTAACTTCTCTGTTCTCAGTTTTCTCAACTGTAAAATGGGAATTCAATACCCGTTCCCTCTCCCACTTCAGACTGTGAGCCCTCACGTGGTACAGGGACTATGTCCAACCTATTAACTTGTACCGATCCCAGCTCTTAGAACAGTGCTTGACACACAGTAAGCGCTTAACAAGTACCATCAAACAAAGACTTACCTTGCTTAAGGCTTGAAGCCGGCCCCAGGGAACTTGGATAGCACTCCAAGCTCCCAGGTTTTCACACCAGTCCTGTCACCTGCACATTCCACGGTCCCATGGTGTCCCCGCACGTGCATTCAATTGTGTGCAGAGCACTGAGTTAAGCGCTGGGGAGAGTCCAATATAACAATCAACAGACACATTCTTGGGCAGATCACGTGTGTGACGAGCACCTTGATGACATCGCTGACAGGCCGGCTAATCTACGGCTTGGTTGTTTGTTAGCCGTGTGAAGCTTAAACCCTTTTTGGGGCGAATCATAACATTTTATGTTGAGTAAGGACGAGGGGAGTCATTGACGAGTTTTTATTTGGAGGAAATGGATAGTCCGAGGCAGCGTAACCATAAAACTGATTTAGGAAGTTTCTGAGGATTCCGACATCCGCTCATTATTCATCAGCCCGTTTTTGTTGTCCAGGGTACGTGAATGTGACCGCACATTTTAATGGAAGATAAATTTCGTGTAATAGAGAGACGTAGCTTGCGGTGGGAAACGGTCGTGGTTCTGTGTGGCTTTTCCTCCAAGATTCTCCCACACTCCGGCCCCTGACTTTCAGACACGGGGAAGGGGTCAGCTGAGAAATGGTGGGTGAGAAGCAGAATTCACTCACTCATTCATTCAATCGTATTTATTGGGCGCTTACTGTGTGGGCAGGAATGTGTCTGTTCTTCTATCGTACTCTCCCAAGCGCTTAGTGCAGTGCTTTGCACACAGTAAGTGCTTAATAAATACGATTGAATGAAAGTTTTAGCCCCTCCTGGATTTAAGGGAGTTGATCTGCCTGGCTTTGGGAACAGAAAAGTAAGGAGCTGGGGGAGTATGTGGAATCCAGAGTTCTTTGACCCTTTCTCCCCCATGACCGTCCGCACACCCCTATCCTATATGATGATGGCATTTATTAAGCGCTTACTATGTGCAAAGCACTGTTCTAAGCACTGGGGGGGATACAAGGTGATCAGGTTGTCCCACGTGGGGCTCACAGTCTTAATCCCCATTTTACAGATGAGGTAACTGAAGCCCAGAGAAGTTAAGTGATTTGCCCAAAGTCACACAGGTTATAGTTGGCGGAGCCGGGATTTGAACCCATGACCTCTGACTCCAAAGCCCGTGCTCCTTCCACTGAGCCACGCTGCTTCTCTAATATTCTATATCTAACATGTCCCAAACAAAAACCTTCTGGCTGTCATCCTCTGTGGTTGGAGGATTACCTTGCATCTACCCTAGCACTAGAATAGTGCTTGACACATCGTAAGCACTTAACAAATATCATAACTAAAAAAAAATGACCCCAGCTCATTAATAATAATTATAATTGTGATCTTTGTTAAGCGCTTACTATGTGCCAAGCGCTCTTCTAAGCTCTGGGGTAGATACAAGGTAATCAGGTTGTCCCGCGTGGGGCTGATAGTCCTGAGAAGCAGCGTGGCTCAGTGGAAAGAGCTCGGGCTTTGGAGTCAGAGGTCATGGGTTCAAATTCCAGCTCCGCCAATTGTCAGCTGTGTGACTTTGGGCAAGTCATTTAACTTCTCTGTGCCTCAGTTACCTCATCTGTAAAATGGGGATGAAGATTGTGAGCCCTCCATGGGACAACCTGATCAACTTGTAACCTCCCCAGCGCTTAGAACGGTGCTTTGCTCTAGTAAGCACTTAATAAATGCCATTATTATTAATCCCTGTTTTAAAGATGAGGTAACTGAGGTCCAGAGAAGTGAAATGACTTGCCCAAGGTCACAAAACATACTAGTGGTGGAGTCGGGATTAGAACTCACATCCTCTAACTCCCAAGCCTGGGCTTTTTTCACTAAGCCACGCTGCTTCTCGTGCTTCTTGCTGGTTCTAGAGAAGCACCATGGTGTAGTGGTTACAGCAAGGGCCTGGCAATCAAAAGGACATAGTTTCTAATCCTGCATGGTCTGCTGTGTGACCTTGGGTGAGTCCCTTTACTTCTCTGGGCCTCAGTTACTTACTATGTGCCAGGCACTATACTAAGCGCTGGGGTGGGTACAAGCAAATTGAATTGGACACAGTCCCAGTCCCACGTGAGGCTCCCTGTCGCAATCCCTATTTTACAGATGAGTAAACTGAGGCCCAGAGAAGTGAAGTGATTTGCCCAAGTGAGTACCAGAGCTGGGATTAGAACCCATGACCTTCTGACTCTCAGGCCTGTGCTCTATCCACTGAGCCACGCTGCATCCGCCCTGGGCCTCGACGTTGAGTTTCGGCGCTTCCAAAGGCAAATAGTATCCTCTTCAACACTAAACCGTATTAGAGTGATCCCCCAGACCTTCTTCTGCTTTCTAATTCCCTGAATACCAGGGCCCAGGAGAGCTTGGCTGGAGAAGACTGATTATTCGATAAGTCCTCTCGGGTAGAGAGCCTTGAGTGGGCTCTTCAGATGGACCAGATCATAGGGTCGATTCGGCAAGTGGCCCGATCACTGTTATTTCTGAAAAGTCAAGGAAGGTTTTCAGGAGGCAGAGGTGGGAGGGAAGCAACGAGGCTCCAGAATTGACCGGAAGAATGTGGTCCCGCCCATCCGTCCTGCCCAGCCGAGGTCTCTGCCTCTGACAGCGGCTCCAGGACGTCTGGAAATGGGGGGCCCCCCCAAGGCACCCGGACTGTTATATCCTTAGTTGAGAAGGAGTGTGGCCCAGTGGAAGGAACACAGGACTGGGAATTTTTGTCTTGACTCTCCACCTGTCTGTCGTGTGATCTTAGGCGGGTCACTTCACTTCTCTGAGCCTCAGTTTCCTCATCTATAAAATGAGGATTTGACTACTTACCCCACCGTTGGGCTGTGAGTGCCTGGAGGAAGGGGCCCTGTGTCTACCAGATTACCTTCTATCTCCCCTGATGCCTAGTACAGTGTTTTATTTATAGTAAGCATTTAACAAGCACCTCCATTATTCTTGCTTCTCCTCTTCATCCTCCTTTTTTATTCATTCATTCAATCGTATTTATTGAGTGCTTACTGTGTGTAGAGCACTGTACTAAGCACTTGGGAAGTACAAGTAGGCAACATATAGAGACGGTCCCTACCCAACAACGGGCTCACCGTCTTTTTGTTCTCTTCATCCTCGTCTTTGTCCTCCTTGGCCTCCTCCTCCTTGTCCTCCTCTTCGCCTTCTTCTTTGTCATCCTCCTTCTTCTTCTCTTCCTCCTTCTCTACGTTCTTCCCTTCCTCCTCCTCCTCCTCCTCCTCCTCTTCGCCCTCCTCTTCCTCCTCTTTGTTGTCCTTCTCTTCTCCTCTTCTTCCTCCTCCTCCTCCTCTTTGCCCTCCTCTTCATCATTGTTGTCCTCCTTCCCCTCTTTCTCCTCCTCCTCCTCATTCTCCTCATCTTCCTCCTCAGCTTCCTCCTCTTTGTCCTCCTCTTCACCCTCCTCCTCCTCTTTGGCTTCCTCTTCATCCTCCTCACCCTCATCTTTGCCACCCTTTTCACCCTCCTCTTTGTCCTCCTCTGTTGTATTGTACCCTCCCAGCTGCTTAGTAGAGTGCCTTAGTAGAGCACCTTAGTAGAGAAGCAGCATGGCTCAGTGGAAAGAGCCCGAGCTTTGGAGTCAGAGGTCATGGGTTCAAATCCCGGCTGCACCACTCGTCAGCTGTGTGACTTTGGGCAAGTCACTTAACTTCTCTGGGCCTCAGTTACCTCATCTGTAAAATGGGGATTAAGACTGTAAGCCCCACATGGGACAACCTGATCACCTTGTAAATTCCCCAGCGCTTGCAACAGTGCTCTGCACATAGTAAGCGCTTAATAAATGCCATTATTATTATTAGTAGTAGTAGTAGTACAGTGCTGTGCACACAGTACATCCTCAATAAATACGACTGATGGGTGGATCACATTCTCCCTATATTTCGTTCTTTGTCCTGTTCCTCTCCCACAGTAGACATTAAGAAGTAGTGTGGCCTAGTGGAAGGGCTCCCCCCACCCCGGGGCTCAGGAAACAAGCATTCTAATCCTGCCTCTACTACTTTCCTGTTGTATGACCTTGGATAAGTCGTTTAATTTCTCTGTGCCTCAGTTTCCTCATCTGTGAAATTTATTCATTCATTCAATCGTATTTATTGAGCACTTATTCATTCATTCAATCGTATTTATTGAGCACTTTTATTCATTCATTCATTCAATCATCTTTATTGAGCACTTACTGTGTGCAGAGCACTGTACTAAGCACTTGGGACGTATAAGTCGGCAACATATAGAGACGGTCCCTACCCAACAACGGGCTCACAGTCTAGAAGGGGGAGACAGGCAACAAAACAAAACATGTCGACAGGTGCAAACCTACAGTGTGCAGGGCACTGTACTAAGCCCGCGGAAAGTACAGTTTGACAACAAATAGAGACAATCCGTAAAATGGGTGTTCAATACCTGTGCTCCCTTTGCCTTAGGCTGTTAACCCTCTGTGGGACAGGGAGTGGCTCCAACCTGCATAAATCTGTTTCCACATATATCTGAGGAGTAGCGTGGCCTAAAGGAAAGAGGGCTTGGGAGTCAGAGGACCTGGGTTCTAATCCTGACTCTAGCAAGTGACTGCTGTGTGACCTTGGGCTAGTCACTTAAACGTTTCTGTGCCTCAGTTACCTCATCTGTAAAATGAGGTTTCAATACCTACTCTCCCTCTATATTTAGTTTTGTGAGCCCTGTGTGGGGCAGGGACTATATGCCTCAGCACTTAGTACAGTGCCTCGCAAGTAGTAAGTGCTTAATAAATGCCATAATTATTATATTATGTCTGACCTGATTATCTTGAATCTTCCCCAGCACTTAGAACAGTGTTTGATACGTATTAAGCACTAAGAAGTACTATCATTCTTATTTTGATTATTATTCTGCCCCAGTGCTCAGTATAGTGGTTGGCCTGTAGCAAGTGCTTAACAAAGACCATGATCATGATGCTCTTTGTGGGCAGGGAATGTGCCTACCAACTCTTATGTCATACTCTCCCAAGCACTTAGTACAGCACTCAGTCAGCGCTCAATAAATGCCATTTATTAAACTCATCTACTAGACCATAAGCTCGTTATGGGCAGGGAACATATCCACTAATTCTGTCATACTGTACTCTCCCAAATGTTTTGTAGAGTGCTCTGCACAAAGTAAGTGCTCAATAAGTACCATTGATGGATGATGATGATGACGATTGCATTCAGTCTCCTGATCAGATGCACTCTGTGCTTAGTACAGATCCAAGAGCTTAGTACAGCGCTTTGCACACAGTAAGCGCCAATAAATAGGATTAAATGAATACACACCTACATCCACAGTCCTCACAAGAGGACTCCAGCTGCCTGCAAGGGGGCCAGGGAGAGACCTTCAAGCCTCTTGGAGAAGAGGTGAGATGAGGGGGAGGAGGACACCACACAATTCTTTAGGAAGTGGAGAGATAGTCCTCTGTCCCTTTAAAAAAAGTACTTTGAGTGCTTACTTTGGGTAGAACACTGTACTAAGTCCTTGGGAGAGTACGATGAAGTAGACACTACCCCTGCCTTTAAGGAGCTTACAGTCCCATGGATACAGAGCACAGTATTAGGTCCGTGGGAAGTACAGTAGAATTAATAGACCTGTTGTCCATCCTCAAGGAGCTTCTAATCTACTGTGTGCAGAGCACTGTGCTGAGCATTTGGGAGAGTACCATCAAGTAGATACGCTCCTCATCCTCAAGGAGTTTACAATCCCTTGGCCTTGAACTTTTTGGCCATCAGAAGAGAAGGAACTGGCATTTCCACACGCCAAATGGCTGCCTTCTTTAGTGTTTCATCCGAACCTGGGACCTCAATCTTCTCTTTGAAGGGGTAGGTTTTGTCGGTGCAATTCTCATCACCCGAGTCCCGGCCACTCCCCACATAAAACATCAGCGATTATTCATTTGGGGAAATGATTCCCCCAAAGTAATGAAATCATATTTCTCCTTTAGTAGGACCTAATTGTTTTTTTCTTGCATTGAAAACAACATTGTTTGTCGGAGGAGTGGCTCAGAGTTGATTTCCTCATTCTTAGCTTTGGGCATTAATAGTTGGGAGGTTGAAAACCAATTTGTTGTTTCCATTTTCTAAGGACCCCTTGCTGTTCTACCTTGTTAATGGGAATTACCCTGGGAGTTGAGAGAGAATACTATTCTACATCCAAATTTCAATCAATTTTGAGCACTGTGGAATTTTTTTTTTCAGGGAAAAATACCATCTTGTCGGGACAAACAGCCTCTGACCTTTCCGAAGTCTTGAAGTAAGGTCAGTTGACCAGCCCTGGGGAGATAACGTGGCCAAACAGCTCTGCCGGGGCCTGGGGGTGGACGTGTGAGGAGGATGGTTGGATGTGTAAGGGGAATGGATGGAATGGAAACAGTGGAGGGTAGAGGAAAAACTTTGAAAACCCAGTGAAGGACACCTCTAAGGATATGCAAGGGCTCATCCCGGGGCAGTTGGGAAGAAGTAGCAGAAGGCAGGCCACCGCCTCCCCTGCCGGACTTTAACCTCCTCCCACTAAACTGGGATGGAGAGGAAAGCGCTTCCCTGTCTACGCCCTCCTTTCCTCTTCTCCCACTCCCTTCTGCGTCACTTACTCCCTTTATTCATCCCCCCTTCCAGCTCCACAGCACTTTATCCATAACTGTCTTTTATTTATTTCTATTAATATCTGCCTCTCCCTCTAGACCGTAAACTCGTTGTGGGCGGGGAAGGTGTCTGTTCTATTGTTCTAATTGTACTCTCCCAAGCGCTTAGTACAGTGCTCTGCACACAGTAAGCGCTCAATAATTACGACTGACTGACTGAGGAGGGCTGGATGGTCCGTGCAGGGTCATTTGGGGGAGAGTCGGAGTGGAGAAGGGAGAGTCAGAGGAGGTGGATGATCTGTGCTGAGTCTCTGGAGGAGAGTCAGGGATGGAGAAAGGAGAGTCAGGGGTGTTGGATGGTCCTGGCTGCGTCACTGGGGGACAGTCAGGGGTGTTAGATCATCATCATCATCATCAATCAATCGTATTTATTGAGCGCTTACTATGTACTAAGCGCTTGGGAAGTACAAATTGGCAACATATAGAGACAGTCCCTACCCAACAGTGGGCTCACAGTCTAAAAGGGGGAGACAGAGAACAAAACCAAAGATACTAACAAAATAAAATAAATAGAATAGATATGCATGTACAAATAAATTAAATAAATAAATAAATAGAGTAAAAAAAATATGTACAAACATATATACATATATACAGGTGCTGTGGGGAAGGGAGGGAGGTAAGATGGGGGGATGGAGAGGGGGACGAGGGCCCACCCTTGCCCACGAGGGTGGATGTTGGGCTTGTTTCTGGACAGCAAAATGCCAGTCTGGATTGGCATCTGGAAAGTTCCGTAAGAATGTGACTTTCAGCTTAACTCCAGCGTGCAATTCACTGAACACATTTAATCTTCTCCATTCGCTGCTATTGATCTGCGGGAGAAGCGGCCTCCTGATGGATATTTATCAGCACGGTTCAATCGGCACTATAACCCTGGATTTTCCTCCCAGCTTTACCATAAACAGAAAATGACCCCAAGTGATTTTTTTTGTCTTTCCCCTCAGGGAATCACCTTCGAGAGGTTTTGCTCGCCGTTTGGGGTCACGGCTCAGGCAGAGCGAATAATAATAATGGTATTTGAGAAGCAGCGTGGCTTAGTGGAAGGAGCCCGGACTTGGGAGTCAGAGGTCGTGGGTTCTAATCCCGGCTCTGCCACTTGCCAGCTGTGTGACTTTGGGCAAGTCACTTTCCTATGCCTCAGTCACCTCATCTGGAAAATGGGGATTAAGACTGTGAGCCTCAGTGGGACAACCTGATGACCTTGCATCTACCCCTGCATTTAGAACAGTGATTGCTGCATAGTAAGTGCTTAACAAATACCATCATCATCATTATTATTATTATTATTACTATGCACCAGACACCGCACTAAGTACTGGGCTGGATATAAGCAAATCAAATTAGACCCAGTCCCTGACCGATGTGGGACTCACAGTCTCAATCCCCATTTTCCAGATGAGGTCACTGAGGCCCAGAGAAGTGAAGTGATTTGCCCACGGTCACACAGCAAAGTGGCAGAGCCGGGCTTATAACCCATGACCATATGACTCCTAGGCAGGTTCTCTCTTCACTCCACCACTTCTTCCCTACCCCAGCGCTTAGAACAGTGCCTGGCACATAGGAAATGCTCGGCAAATAGCATGACGACTACTACTCCTGATGATGCTGATGATGATGGTAAAAAGGCTAGCGGGTTTTGGACCCAGGCCAGAGACGTGGGTTCTAATCCGGGCTCTGCCACTTGACTGCCGTGTGACCTTGGGCAAGTCACTGAACTTCTCTGTGCCTCAGTGACCTCATGTGTAAAATAAGGATTCAAAGCGTGAGCCCCCCGTGGGACAACCTGATTACCCTGTATCTCCCCCAGCGCTTAGAACAGTGCTTGGCACATAGTAAGCGCTTAACAAATACCGTGATTATTATTATTATTATTATTATTATTTTATTATTAGAGTGTAGAATGAAGGAGGCACCCAAATCATCCACAAGATGGAGTCGTCTCATAAAGAACGGCTCCCCTGCATCCTACCTGGCAACGGATCCCATTTATCCATCCTTCCATCCATCCGTCCGTCCTTCCATCCAACAGACCATTCACTTATCAGTCCGGGAGATTTTTCTCCTGAAGACAGACCCCGACACACCCCAGGAAATTGGGAGTCCTGCCGGGCCGTTAAAATCACACCACGCTCCTGAAGGTTTAATTCAGTGGGATTTGCCCACAATGCACTGCGGGTGGACTCTGGGCATCCCAGGACCGCAAAAGCTTCAACAATGACAGAGACGGAAAAGGCTGCTAGGAAAACCGATAGAAAAAGCCCCCACTCCGTCCCCAGCCCCGCTTGTCGAAGTTTTAAAATTTCCACTGCTAAGCACCAAAAAAAATAATTTCGGAGTCAACGTTTTATCACATTAAGCGCCGCGCAGCAACAACTGCGGAAGCCAAATGAAAAGCCCGTAATTACCGAGCAATTAGGAGATCAAAGTGCAAAGTACCCCAGTTACGTTAAGTACAAACAGTCCAATTAAAGTAATTAGTACCGATCAGAACCTCACAATCGCAATGCTGGCGTGCTTCTGCTTCGTTAATAAAGAATGAATTAGTTTGCCATTTAAGAGGGACCCAGATGATGACTGGCAAATAAACACGAGATGAACGCTGAGCTCTATTTTTTTTTTTTTGAGACGATTACTAAGTGAAGCAGAAAGCTGAAATGTTCGGTTTGAACGATCCTCTGAGTCCCTGGAATGGTTAGGATCCTAAAGAAATCCTACAGGTCCGGGTGCTCCCTCCCTCCCATAATGATAATAATAACTACAGTTCTTAAACACATACTACGTGTCAAGCACTGTTCTAAGCGCTGGAGTAGATACAAATTAATCAGATTGGACACTGTCCATGCTGTGAACCCCTTAAACATGTTGCTCCATATCCCAGGTCTATGTCCTTACACTCTATTTCCCCCATCTGCAATTTCCTTTAACGTCTGTCTTTCCCTGTGATAATAATAATAATAATAATAATGGCATTTATTAAGCGCTTACTATGTGCAAAGCACTGTTCTTAGCGCTGGGGAGATTACAAGGTGATCAGGTTGTCCCCCGTGGGGCTCACGGTCTTAATCCCCATTTTACAGATGAGGTAACTGAGGCACAGAGAAGTTAAGTGACTTGCCCAAAGTCACACAGCTGACAAGTGGTGGAGTTGGGATTTGAACCCCTGACCCCTGACTCCAAAGCCCGTGATCTTTCCACTGAACCACGCTGCTTTTCTGTAGACTGTAAGCTCATCGTGGATGGGAAACGGGCCCACCAACTTGATCACACTGCACTTTCCCAAGCGCTTAGTACAGTGCTCTGCACACAGGAAGCGCTCAATAAATACCACTGATCAATCGATTCAGTGAAATGCCCTGGGAGACGGGTTGGAAACAGCTGCTGTGAAACATCACACAACATATGGTCTAATTCCCTTTTCCATTAGCTCTTTCCCCTAAAGCGCCAACGTATACATACTCTTTAACTTTGGCATAAAAATGTTTCTTTCCACAAACTAGTTCTGCATCAGGCTAGTGATGCAGCGTGGCTCAGTGGAAAGAGCACGGGCTTTGGAGTCAGAGGTCATGGGTTCGAATCCTGACTCCGCCACATGTCTGCTGTGTGACCTTGGGCAAGTCACTTAACTTCTCTGAGCCTCAGTTACCTCATCTGTAAAATGGGGATTAAGACTGTGAGCCCCACGTGGGACAACCTGATCACTTTGCATCCCCCCAAGCGCTTAGAACAGTGCTTTGCACATAGTAAGCGCTTAACAAATGCCAACATAATTATTATTATTATTATTATTTTCAGGCTAAAATGGTCTTAATACAGTCATAAAACATGAAAACGGCTATATGCAAGAGTTTGATAGCTCTCAGTTCTCAAGAAACACTTGTGAGCTGTTCCAAATACCTACGAGGAAAAACTCCACACTGAAGAATTATCTATTCATTCATTCCATCGTATTTATCTAGCGCTTACTATGTGTAGAGCACTGGACTAAGCACTTGGAAAGCACAATCTATGGGGGTTCCACAGGGAGCGGGAACAGAGTCAAAGGGTCCAGTTTCTAGTTAACCAGACACCATTTAGTAAAATATCTTCTTTCAGAGCCCATCTATACATCATAACTGAGACTATAAGTAAACTGTACTGAGCGCTTGGGAGAGTCCAAAAAAGTAAGTTCTCAAGACGCGTCCAGTCTACTGTGCACAGAACACTCCCCTGAGTGCTTGGGAAAGGACGATGGAGTGAGTAGACACGATCCTTACTCCCAAGGAATATTCAATTTTGCCCCTCTGCAAGGGGCAAGGACTCTTAGGTGGCAAGCAGCAGTTTCCTGAACTCCCAATCCGCAGAGGTGTGGATTTTGTTAGTCATCCTCCGCTGTTTGGATTTGCGATCGCCTACCAGAAAAATCCCTCTCCCGCCAACGTGCACCTTCGGAGCCGGGGACTGCCGCTCACAAACTCTGTCATTTTCAGACTGGCGATGGAGAGGAAATTCGATTTTACAGTCGCACGTCATGGCTCTCTGGAGCCTGCTAGGGGGTTGAAACTCCTGGAAGTTCAAGTAGCAGGGAAAGCACAATCTATGGAGCCCAGGGTCGTCGGACGGGGGCAGATTTACTTCGAGTCATCGGCGGGACCCCTTTTATTAGCTTAGATTTTACGGCCTGGGCTGCTGGGACCGGAGCGGGTGGCTCACCGGTGGTTTTAAAGCACTCAGTCACCTCACCCCTTCCTGGCTCACCTCCCTGATTTCCAACTATGACCCAGCCTGCGTACTTTCTCCTCTAATGCCAACCTACTCACTCTACCTCCATCTCGTCTGTCTCGCCACCGACTTCATCATCAATCGTATTTATTGAGCGCTTACTATGTGCAGAGCACTGTACTAAGCGCTGTACTTCTCGCCCCCCATCCCGCTCCGGCCTGGAACTCTCTCCCCCTTCGTAGTAATGATAATAAATATTTATTTTACTTGTATCTATCTATTCTATTTATTTTATTTTGTTAGTATGTTTGGTTTTGTTCTCTGTCTCCCCCTTCTAGACTGTGAGCCCACTGTTGGGTAGGGACTGTCTCTATATGTTGCCAGCTTGTACTTCCCAAGTGCTTAGTACAGTGCTCTGCACACAGTAAGTGCTCAATAAATACAATTGATTGATTGATTGATTGATTGGTTGATAATGATAATAATTATGGTACTTGTTAAGTGCCGGCTCCCTTAAGTAGAACTCTCTCAAGCACTTAGCACAGTGTTCTGCCCAGGAAGCATTCAGTTTTGCTTTGTTGTCTGTCTCCCCGCTTCTAGACTGTTGTTGGGTAGGGACCATCTCTATATGTTGCCGACTCATACTTCCCAAGTGCTTAGTATAGTGCTCTGCACACAGTAAGCGCTCAATAAATACGATTGAATGAATGAATGAGTTGATTGATTGCATGGAGTGTGTCTGTCTTCCATGTTCAGGGTAAAGACAGATATCCAGCTATGAAAAAAAAAGTTCAGAATTTCTTCTGCTCCAGATTCCTAATGCGTATTTCCTCTAGACTGTAAGCCCATTATGGGCAGGGAATTGCCCGCTAATTTTGTTGTATCTCTCCCAAGTGCTTCAAACAGTGCTCTGCATATAGTACCGCTCAATTAATAACAGTTTTTTTTATGGTATTTGTTAAGCGTTAACTTCGTGCCAGGCACTGTACTAAGCACAGAGGTAGATACAAGATAATCAGGCTGGACAAAGCCCCTGTCCCACATGGGGCTCACAGTCTTAATCCCCATTTTACAGTCGAGGTAACTCAGGCCCAGAGAAGTGAAGTGACTTGCCTAAGGTCACACGGCAGACAAGTGACGGAGCTGGGATTAGAACCCAGGTCCTTTGACTCCCAGGCCCGGATTCTATCCACTAGGCCATGCTGCTTCTATTGATCTAGACTGAAAGCTCACTGTGGGCAGGGAGTGTGTCTGTTTATTGTTGTATTGTACTCTCCCAAGTGCTTGTATAATGCTCTGCACACAGTGAGCGCTCAATAAATACGACTGAAAGAACGAGTGATTGATTGATTGGTATCCAAGACTCTGGATGGTGCTGCCTGATTGAACCCTCAGTTCAATCCCACAGAGCACTGTGCTAAGCACTTGGGAGAGTACCGTAGACGTAGTAAACACGGTCCCTGCCCTCAAAGAGTTCTTGGTTTTCTGAATGCAGAACAGTAGGCAAAGTAGTTGTGAGAGGACAAGAGAGTTAGTAGACTAGAGCCCTCCATTCAAGGAGCTTACTGTCTACTTTGTGCAGAGCACTGTACTGAGCGTTCAGGAGAGTACAACAGAGTGAGTAGATGCTATCCCTGCCCTCGAGGAGCTTACAGTCTACTGCATGCAGAGCACTGTACTGAGCACTCAGGAGGGTACAATACAGTTGGTAGACACAATCTCTGACCTCAAGGATATTATGGCCTATGGTGTTCGGGGTGCTGTACTGAACGCTTGAGGGAGAATAATAATAATAAAACTACTACTACTACTACTAATAATAATGGCATTTATTAAGCGCTTACTATGTGCAAAGCACTGTTCTAAGCGCTGGGGAGGTTACAAGGTGATCAGGTTGTCCCATGGGGGACTCACAGTCTTAATCCCCATTTTACAGATGAGGTAACAGGCACAGAGAAGTTAAGTGACTTGCCCAAAGTCACACAGCTGACAACTGGCGGAGCCGGGATTTGAACCCATGACCTTTGACTCCAAAGCCTGGGCTCTTTCCACTGAGCCACGCTGCTTCAGTGGATACAGTGGAGAGAAGAGTCCTGTCCTCAAGGAGCTGAGGCCCCCTTTTCCTCTGCTCCTCTTCCCTTCTCCATCACCCCAACTCCCTTCCTTTGCTCTATCCCCCTCCCCACCCCACAGCACTTGTGTATATATGTACATATTTATTTTGTATTTATTTCATTAATGATGCATATATATCTATAATTGTATTTATTTATACTGATACCTGTCTACTTGTTTTGTCTTATTGTCTGTCTCCCCCTTTCTAGACTGTGAGCCCGTTGTTGGGTAGGGATTGTCTCTATTTGTTGCCAATTGTACTTTCCAAGCACGTAGTACAGTGCTCTGCACACAGTAAGTGCTCAATGAATACGATTGAATGAATATAGGCTAATGGGGGAGACATATGCTTGCCGACTTGTACGACAACCCGGCAACATATGTTGCCGACTTGTACTTCCCAAGAGCTTAGTACAGTGCTCTGCATACAGTAAGCGCTCAATAAATACAATTGAATGAATGAATGAATGGTTAAATAAATTACAGACCGGGGAGCAATAGAGTAGATAAAATATGTGCGGAAGGGCTCATGGAGTTGTGGTAACATGGGTTTAGGTCGAAGCAACCATTTCATGGTTCCAACAAATGAATCTAGAGAAACACTCTTCATTTGAGTATTTTAATTGAGCAAATCCATCATGTTGTCTCCCCTCTACAGTTGCCCCCATGAATCAATGTAATTTCAAGTGTTCTTGGAAGCTCCTTCTCTTTTCCCTTGAAAATGCCTCACGTCCTGACTTGAAAGTGGTAAGAGCTGAAGGGGGAGATGTGAGTGTCTCTGACATAAGGTTGCAGCATGGCTCAATGGAAAGAGCCCGGCCTTGGGAGCCAGAGGTCATGGGTTCAAATCCTGGCTCCGCCAATTGTCAGCTGTGTGACCTTGGGCAAGTCACTTAACTTCTCTGCGCCTCAGTTACCTCATCTGTAAAATGGGGATCAAGGCTGTGAACCCCACGTGGGACAACCTGATCACTTTGTATCCCCCTCCAGCGCTTAGAACAGTGCTTTGCACATAGTAAGCACTTAACAAATGCCATCGTTATTATTATTGTTATTATGGTTGTCCTCAGAAAATGCATTTTTTTTGCTGTGATCTTGGGCCAAGCAAGTCTCTTCTCTGGGCCTCAGTTACCTCATCTGTATAATGGCGATGTATAATGGCGATTAAGACTGTGAGTCTCTTATGGGACAGGGACCAAGCTGTGTGGCTTAGTGGAAAGAGCATGGGCTTGGGAGTCAGAGGTCGTGGGTTCTAATCCCGGTCTGCCACTTATCATCATCAATCGTATTTATTGAGCGCTTACTATGTGCAGAGCACTGTACTAAGTGCTTGGGAAGTACAAATTGGCAACATATAGAGACAGTCCCTACCCAACAGTGGGCTCACAGTCTAAAAGAACTGCTGTGTCACCTTGGGCAAGTCACTTAACTTCTCTGTGCCTCAGTTCCCTCAGCTGTAAAATGAGGGTTAAGACTGGAAGCCTCACGTGGGACAATCGGATTACCTTGTGTCTGCCTATCCCAGTGCTTAGAACGGTGTTTGGCACATAGTAAGCACTTAACAAATACCATTATTATTATTATTATTATTATTATTATTATTATTATTATTATCTACCTCAGCCCTTAATACTGTGCCAGGCACATAATCAATCAATGGTATTTATTGAGCATACGTTATGTGGAGAACACTATACTAAACGCTTGGGAGAGTACAGTATGACAGAATTAGCAGACATGTTCCCTGCCCATACACAGCTCTTAACAAGTACTGTAAAAGAAGCGCAATGCCTTTAGTAAGCTCTTGATAAATCCCATCGGTTGATTGAAACGGACTTCTGGGTGATGGGAAGGGCTTGGGGAAGACTCCGGGAGAGGCCGTCTGTCCCTTGGGATGGACTTGAGTTGACAATACTATTTAACAATTGTATCTGTTCAGCGTTTACTATGTTCTAGGCACTGTACTAATTGCAGGGGTCAATTTTTTTGTGGTATTTTTTAAATGCTTGTCTTGTCTTACGCTCACCATATCTTGTCTTATCCTCACCGTACCTCGTTCTCGCCTGTCCCGCCATCGACCCGCAGCCCACGTCATCCCCCGGGCCTGGAATGCCCTCCCTCTGCCCATCCGCCAAGCTAGCTCTCTTCCTCCCTTCAAGGCCCTGCTGACAGCTCACCTCCTCCAGGAGGCCTTCCCACACTGAGCCCCTTCCTTCCTCTCCCCCTCGTCCCCCTCTCCATCCCCCCCATCTTACCTCCTTCCCTTCCCCACAGCACCTGTATATATGTATATATGTTTGTACATATTTATTACTCTATTTATTTATTTATTTATTTATTTTACGTGTACATATCTATTCTATTTATTTTATTTTGTTAGTATGTTTGGTTTTGTTCTCTGTCTCCCCCTTTTAGACTGTGAGCCCACTGTTGGGTAGGGACTGTCTCTATATGTTGCCAACCTGTACTTCCCAAGCGCTTAGTACAGTGCTTTGCACACAGTAAGCGCTCAATAAATACGATTGATTGATTGATTATGCTGCCGAGTAATTTCCGACCCATAGTGACTCCATGGACACATCTCTCCCAGAACGCCCCGTTCTCCATCTGAAATCGTTCTGGTAGTGGATTCAGAGAGTTTTCTTGTTAAAAATCTGGAAGTGGTTTACCACCGCCTTCTTCCGTGCAGTAAACTCGAGTCTCTGCCCTCGACTCTCTCCCGTGTCGCTGCTGCCCAGCAAAGGTTAGTTTTGACTTTTAGCAGATGGCCTGCCACTCACTAGCCACTGGCCAAGCTAGAAATGGAATGGACAGGCCTCTGATTGACTCTCCCTCCCATAGCGGAGACTGGTAGAGTGCTAGAAACTCTTCAAGTGCCATCCTGAGTGGGGGTTAAGTACTTACTATGTATTAAACACCATTCTAAACGATGGAGTAAGTACAGGTCAAGTTAATTAGGTCACACACAGTTTCTGCCCCACTTGGGGCTTGCAGCCTGAGTAGGAGGGAGAACGGGTATCGAATCCCCATTTTACAGCTGAGAAAACCGAGGCATGAGAGAAGCCAAGTGACTTGCCCAAGGTCACACAGCAAGCCATTGGCAGAACCTCTTAAGATAATGGCTCCATTTTGTGAAAAACCTACCCTAACAGCCAGGGCTGGGTATTCTAAGATTGTTGGGGGCTCAAGTTCAAGACGTCTCCTTCAAAAAGGAGCTAAATAGCTGCTCCTGTGAAGCGAGTGTTATCTTTCGCCTTTAATTTTCGGCAGATCCCAACATGGTGGAGACGTTTTCCGCCTCAAGTTCAAGACGTCTCCTTCAAAAAGGAGCTAAATAGCTGCTCCTGTGAAGCGAGCGTTATCTTTCGCCTTTAATTTTCGGCAGATCTCAACATGGTGGAGACGTTTTCCACCTCCTCAAACTCAAGGAAGTTTTCATCGGCCTGTCGGTCTGTCTCCCCCTCTACACGGGAAGCTCATTGTGGTCAGGGACTGTGTCTATTGTTCTATTGTACTCTCCCAAGCGTTTAGTACAGTGCTCTACCCAAAGTAAACACTCAATAAATACCACTGAATAAATGAAGGAAAAGGTGGAAGAAGCTCAGAATTGGATCAAAAAAGGATTTCTTTTTTCGCGACTGGAAACCGCTTCAACCTTCCTTCCTGTTGGCCATTTCTGGTCCCGTTTAAGACAAGGCCCTGACCCTTTCCAAAAGAGGTTATAATGATGGTGTTCTCCCCCCTCCTCAAGCTGAGTAAATATTCTAATGGAATGTGCTACTGTTTAAATTACCGTTCAATTTGACAAGGAATTGGTTTACCCGTATTTACATTCCGGCGGAATCTGATTTCCATATTCATGACATGTTTTAAACTAATTGCCATGAACCCGTTGGAGAATTTGCATGCTCCATTATTGAAAAGGGATCCCGTCCTTCTCCGGTGTTATTAATATTTATCCACCTACCGGCTCTGTCTCTGCCCTTTCTCCTCCTTCGTCCACGCTGCACAAATTAAAGTGAAAAACAGAAGCCCCATAGCCTGTTTCCACCCTCAGCATCTGACAGCCCGAAACATGTGGCAGGAATCATGTCTACAAACTCTGCTGTACTGTACTCTCTCTTACAGTAGACTGTAAGCTCCTTAAGGGCAGGGATCATGTCTACTAACTATTGTACTCTCCCATTCGCTCAGTACAGTGCTCTACCCACAGTAGACTGTAAGCTCCTTGAGAGCAGAAACTGTGTCTACCGACTATTGTATTGTACTCTCCCAAGCGCTCAATACAGTACACTGTAACTCCTTGAGGGCAGCGATCATGTCTACTATCTATTGTACTCTCCTAAGTGCCTAGTAGAGTGCTGTGCACATGGTAAGTACTCAATAAGAGAGAAACAGCTTGCTGTAGTGGATAGAGCACAGGCCTCGAAGTCAGAAGGTCATGGGTTCTAATTCTGGCTCTGCCACTTGTCTGCTCTGTGACCTTGGGCAACTCATTTCACTCTCTGTGCCTCAGTTATTCATTCATTCATTCAATCGTATTTATTGAGCGCTTACTGTGTGCAGAGCACTGTACTAAGCGCTTGGGAAGTACAAGTTGGCAACATATAGAGACGGTCCCTACCCAACAGTGGGCTCACAGTCTCTCATCAGTAAAATAGAGATTGAGACTGTGAGCCCCAAATGGGACAGGGACTGTGTCCAACTTGATTTGCTTTTTATACACCCCGGTGCTTAGTACAGTGCCTGACACTTAGTGCTTAACAAATACCATCATCAACAGTATTATCATTGTTAATCATCATCATCATCATAATAATGTTGGTATTTGTTAAGCGCTTCCTATGTGCCAAGCACTGTTCTAAGTGCTGGGGTAGACACAAGGTAATCAGGTTGTCCCCCGTAGGGCTCACAGTCTTCAGCCCCATTTTACAGCTGAGGTAACTGAGGCACAGAGAAGTTAAGTGACTTGCCCAAAGTCATACAGCTGACAAGTGACGGAGCCGGGATTAGAACCCACGACCTCTGACTCCCAAGCCCAGGCTCTTTTCCACTAAGCCACGCTGTTTCTGTTAATCGTCATCGACTGATTAAACCCTTTGGAAATTAAGTCTGCTTTCACTCTTGTCTGCTGAGGACTGAGGATTAGTGGGTTGGGTAAGTCTTAGTTATCTAAAAGTGGTCTTCCCAACCCCGATAGTCATCCTATCCCCAGCCCCCCAGCCCTTATGTCCCTTTCCTTACCCTCTGCCATTTCCCCTTTTTGTAATTTATTTTGACATCTGCCTCCCCTTCTAAACTCTATGCTCACTGTGAGCTCTTAGTGTTTTTCTCTCCAAAGTGCTTAGTTCAGTGCTTGCTACACACTGTTAGCACTCAATAAATACCATCGATTTATACACCGAGGAACATCTGTTGTCCCGCTTTCCCGCAGTCCCAGGACCTGGGTTCTAATCTTGGCTCTGCCTACTGCTTGCTGCGTGACCTTGGGTGAGTCACTTCACTTCTCTGGGCCTCAGTTAATTCATCTGTAAAATGGGGATTCAATACCTGTTCTCCCTTCTACTTAGAGTGTGAGCCCCATGAGGGACAGCGACTGTGTCCGACCTAATTAGCGTGCACCTACCCTAGTGCTTAGAACAGTATCTGAAACATGGTAAGCGCTTAACAGATACCATTGAAAAAAAATCTGACCACTCTGCTCTAACCTCTGTGCTTCCCCGGCCCCCAGCCCAGCTGTGCTTCCAAAACGCAGAGACCAGTGGTGCACTTAATGTAGCAAAAAGCAGCTTCTTGGGGAGGAGGCCTTGTTTCTGAACCAGATAGTCGTGATTCCCCAATCAATGCGAAGACTAGCTACTGATACATAAATCACAATACATTATCTGTTTACTGCTTGTTATGATAATTGGGTGTCCTTTGGAGAAGGAACAAATTTGTTTTAATTTATACGGAGCAGATGCTTCGATTTCTTGACGGAGAAAGTAAATCAACAGGTTCGGGGCGGTGAAAGGGTGGGACATTCCGGGCTTTGGCCTTGGGGTCTTGAAGCTGTGGGCCTCGGACTCCATCCGGCCACATTTATCAAAGCGCTTGCCCCTGCTCTTCTTCCCTCCCAGACCACCATCTTCAACCGTCCGCTCTCCAGTGGCTTTTTCCTCACTGCTTTCCACCACGCTCACACCTCCCTTTTTCTCCACATCTCTCTCCAGTTATCGCCCCATCTCGTGTCCGCCATTCCTCTCCAAACTCTATTAGAGAGTTGTCTGCATCTGCGGTCTCCACTTCCTCTCTTCCAAATCTCTCCCTGACCCCCTCTGATCTGTCTTCCACTCCCTTTACGTCCCAGAATCTGCCCTCTCAAAGGTCACCAGTGACCTCCTTCTTGCCAGATCCAACAGCCTCTACTCCAGCCTGATCCTCCTTGACCCCTCACTTGCCTTCGAAACTGTGGACCGCCCCCTTCTCCTGGAATTGTTATCTGACCTCCACTTCCTTGACACTGTCCTGGTTCTCCTCCTGTCTCAGTCTTATTAGTGGGCCCCTCCTCATCCTCCCACCCCCTAACTGTGGGATGGTCCCTAAAAGTTCAGTTCTGAGTCCCCCTCTATTCCCCATCCACACCCGCTCCCTCGGAGAACTCATTCACTCCCACGGCTTCAACTGCCACCTCTGTGTGGATGATTCCCAAATTTCCCTCTCCAGCCCTTATCTCTCTCCCTCTCTGCAGCCTCACATTTCCTCCTGCCTTTAGGACATCTTTACTTGGATGTCCCCTCAATACCTGAAATTTAGCATGTCCAAAACAGAAGGTCCCATCTTGCTCCAACAAACCATGTCCTGTGGTTTCCCTCGGATGGAGCCAAGGAGGGAACCTGGAGTGTGGAACAGGCCAGCTTCATTCATTCCTTTAATCATATTTATTGAGCACTTACTGCATGCAGAGCACTGTACTAAGTGCTTGACCTCAGAGTTCACAGACCACCGGTTCTGTCATGGCCCCAGCCCAGCCCGGGACACACTGGCCTACCAGCTGGCCTGGGGGGACGTTTGTCATCCAGAGCTCTGGACACCCGCTCGGCTTTTTTCAAACCTGCCGGCAGGCAGCCACTTCCCCATACCAAGGAGAAGCAGCGTGGCCTGAGGGAGAAAGCCAGGGCCTGGGAGCCAAAGGACCTGAGTTCTAGTTCCAGCTCTACCACTTGTCTGTTGTGTGACCGTGGGCAAGTCACTTCACTTCTCTGGGCCTCGATTTTCCGCTTCTGCAAAAGTGGTGGTTCAATTCCAGTCCTCCCTGCCCCTTAGACTGTGAATCCCATGTGGGACAGGGACTGTGTCCATTGGATTAACTTCTATCTACTGCAGTGTTTAGTACAGTACCTCAATCTCATCCATCTGTCCACTGACGTCTCACCCACATTCTACCTCTGGACTGGACACCCTCCCTCCTCAAATCCTACATATCCTACTCTCTCCCCCTTCAAAGCCTTATTGAAGGCATATCTCTTCCAAGAGGTTCTCCCTGACTAAGCTCTCCTTTCCTCTTGTCCCACTCCCTTCTGCATTGCCCTGATTTGCTCCCTTTATTCATCCCACTGTCCAGCCCCAAAGCATTTCTGTCCATATCTGTCATTTCTTTCTTTCTATTAACGTCTGTCTTCCCCTCTAGACTTGTTGTGGGCAGGGAGTGTGTCTGCTTATTGTTGTGCTGTACTCTTCCAAGCACTGAGTACAGTATTTTGCACACAGTAAGTACTCAGTAAGTATGATTGAATAACTGAAAGAATACAGTGTCTGACACATAGTTAGTGCTTTGATTTGAGAGAGTTTTGGCCTGATTGCATTGACTTCCTGAAGAACACCTCTTCCTTTCTCAGGTCACCCCTGAGTTACAAAGGAAGGGGAGGTGTGGGAATGGAGGGGGGGGAGCCAGATGGCAGCATCACCGTAGACTTGATCCTTCCTAAGCATATGCCAGAGATCTGCGAGCTTGTGGATAGTTGATGGGAAAATGAAAACCCAATTAGCAGGAACGATGGGTTTTGGAGAGCCGGCAGCACCCCAGGTGCATTGTGGGTTTCCAGACAAATTTCCCCAGCAATCCAGGTGGATGGATTTATCGGGCTGGAGAGGCCGCCCCGCTGACAGAACCGAGTGGAATGGCCCGGGGGTAAATAAACAGTTTAAAAATGGATTTCAAATACAAAATAGCCGTCCCAGGTGACTGAGTTTGAAAACCCAGCTCATCCTTCATACCTTCCCAGAAAACATTTCTGTCTCTCTTAATCCAATCACAGAGAAAAAAAAAGGTCTGCAGGAAATTCCGATTAAAATAGCAACCGGGGGTCAGTCTTAAGCTGCCCGAGGCTCAGGAGCTCCAGATTGAAGCTGCGACTCCTTCTCTCTCTCTTCTGATTTTTCTGCTGCATACAGGGGAGGGTGTGGAAGTGGAAGTGGAAGTGGAAATTTGGATGGGCTCAGGAGAAGCCTGTTTCCCAGGTTTTCATTATTTCCTGCTGAGGGCAAATCAATCAATAGCATTTATTGAGTGCTTACTGTGTGCAGAATACTGTACTAAGCACTTGGGAGAGTCTAACGCTTCGTCAGGGTAGTAATTAGTATGTATATTGCTCTTTGAAGAAGTCTTAACAGCATTTATTGTCTGCTATACGTCTGTATGCTATACTAAACTCTTGAGAAGGACAAAGCAAAGAAGAGACCCATTTCCTGCCCTCAGGGAGCTTCTACCCTAATGGCTGATTGTCGACGACCTTATTTTGGAATACCAGCTATGCAATCGAAGCATCTAGGGGAAGGTTTCCATTCCAGTCCAGTGGTATTTATTGAGTGCCTCCTGAGGCACTGTACTGAACTCTTGGGAGAGTACAACACCAAGGCACATGTCCCCTGCCCTTGGAGAGTTTACAGTCCAACAGGGGATGTAGACAACATGAAAGTATAAAGCAATTCAGGAAGACTTTGCTTACAGTGCCGATGATTTAAATCCTTCATGGCCAATCAATTAACCAATGTCATTTATTGTGTCCTTATTGGGTGCAGAGCACTGTACTAAGCACTTGGGAGAATACAATACAACACAACAGAGTTGGTAGGTACATTCCGTGCCCATGAGGAGCTTCAGTCTGCAGCCATGTTCAAGATTAGTGTTAGATTTTTCATGTCCCTAATTCATCCCTCTAATAATCCACTCCAGGGCCCCTCTTGACTGGAAGCTTCTAGAGGGCAGGGATTGTGACTACCATTCAACATCTGTTCTCCTTCCTACTTAGACTGTTAATCAGGTGACCCACCTGATTGTATCTTAACTTGTATCTATACCAGCGCTTACAACAGTGCTTGACACATAGTAAGTGCTTAACAAATTCCCTAATAATTCTATTGTACTGTCCCAAGTGCTCAGTACTATGGTCTGCACATGGCTGGCTGGAAGCTCCTGAAGGGCAGGAATCATGTCTAATGATACTATTGGACTCTCCCAAGCGCTTAGTCTAGTGGTCTGCACAGACTGCTCAATAGATGCCCTTGGTCATTAATTGACTGATTGATTCTTGTACTCAAGGAGCTTTGAAGCTAAATTCCTCACCAGTGACTGTTCTAAGCACTGGGGAGAAGTCAAGGTGATCAGGTTGTCCCACGTGGGGCTCACAGTCTTCACCCCCATTTTACAGATGGGGGAACTGAGGCCAGAGAAGTTAAGTGACTAGCCCAAAGTCACACAGCCGACAAGTGGCAGAGCCGGGTTTAGAACCCATGACCTCTGACTCCCAAACCCGGGCTCTTTCCACTGAGCCACGCTGCTTCTCTAGACAGTAAGCTCGTTTTGGGCAGGGAATGTGTCTGTTATACAGTTATACTGTACTCTCCCAAGCGCTTAGTACAGTGCTCTGCACACAGTAAGCGTTCGATAAATACAATTGCCTGACTGGCATTTGATGGATTGATTGATTGCTGGCAACGCTGCAATAAAAGATTCATTTGATCTAAGCTAGTTTCCACTGTAAAACATCACTTCAGACTGTAACTCATTTTTCTGTTTCTTCCCAGTTACACCCACCCCCTTGATCACAATTGAGCATGCAAGAGCAATTAGTGTTGCCTCCAGACCAAAGGAAATTGATTGGGAATAAAAGCCTTGTGTGAAATTGCTTCTGTGAGGAGGCTCCCTTTGAGATATTCGAGATGGAAAGATAAACCAGATTCCTAGCTGAGAACACATTCCTTCAAAGGTACTTCATTTTTATTTACTTTTGCAAATGTGAATCGCTGTAAATTCCCCCTATCCCACTTCTTCAGCTTCTCCCATTCTCCCACTTCTCCCACTCCCTTCTGTGTCACCCTCGCCCTTGGATTTGCTCCCTTTATTCCCCCCTCCCTCAGCACCACAACACATATCCATATCTGTCATTTATTTATTTATATTAATGTCTGTCTCCCCCTCGAGACCATAGGCTCGTTGTGGGCAGGGACCATGTCTACCGACTCTGTTATACTGTACTCTCCCAAGCTCTTAGTACAGTGCTCTGCACATGGTAAGTGCTCAATGAATGTAATAATAATAATAATGATGGTATTTATTAAGCGCTTACTATGTGCCAGGCACTGTTCTAAGTGCTGGGGTAGATACAAGGTAATCAGATTGTCCCACTTGGGGCTCACAGTTTTAATCCCCATTTTACAGATGAGGGATTAGAACCCACAACCTCTGCCTCCCAATCCCAGGCTCTTTCCACTAAACCACACTGCTATCAGTTTCAATCTTGGATTGTAATAATGAGAATAATTATATTGGTATTTGTAAAGCACTTACTATGTGCTAGGCACTAAATTCTGGGGTGGATGCTAGCAAATCGTGTTAGACACAGTCCCTGTCCCATGCGGGGCTTACAGTCTCCATCCCCATTTTACAGATGAGGGAACCGAGGCACAGAAAAAGGAAGTGACTTGTCCAAGGTCACAGTCCTATGCTCTATCCACGACTCCATGCAGCTTCTGGCTCCTTGTAAACTCCTTGAGGTGAGGAATTGAGCTTTCTACTTGTAGTATATATTCCCAAGCATCTGTGCAGTGCTCTGCACAGAGATTACTTCAGGCCAGTGCTCCGCACATAGTAGGTGTTCAGTACAGGGCTCTGCACACAATAGAAGCTCAATACAGTACTCTTGGCACAATAATTCCCCAGTAAAGTGGTAGGTGCACAGTAGCGTGGCTCAGTGGAAAGAGCCCGGGCTTGGGAGTCAGAGGTCGTGGGTTCTAATCCTGGATCCGCCACTTATCAGCTGTGTGACTCTGGGCAAGTCACTTAACTTCTCTGTGCCTCAGTTACCTCATCTGTAAAATGGGGATTAAGACTGTGAGCCTCATGTGGGACCACCTGATTACCTTGTATCTACCCAGTGCTTAGAACGGTGCTTGGCACATAGTAAGCGCTTAACAAATACCACAATTATTATTATTATTACAGTGCCCTACACACATGTCTGATATAGGGCTCAGCGCACCCTTAGGTAATCAAAAAGTGCTCTATCCAAGCAGGATCCCAGAACAATGTTTTGCATGCAGTAGACACTCAGAAAAATACTCCGCACCCAGTAGGTGCTCAGTTCTTTGCCCTATTCTCCATCAGAGGTTGCTCTGAGGGGTGAATTTTTCCGTGCGTTTCTTCGGCTAGGTTGTCCCGAGTTCCAATTCCGCAGGTCGGGATCCTCTCTACAAGCTCCTTGTGGTCAGGGAGCCTGGCTACCAACTCTGTTGTACTGTACTCTTCCAAGCACTTAGTACAGTGCTCCGCACACCATAAGCACTCAACAAATAGCATCGATTCATTGATTCTCCTCTCCAGCTCCTGTACCTCAGCACTGATCTGCCACTTCCTGGACCTGAGCAGTGCTTTGTGAGTGGCCTTTCCTTCAGCCAGTCAGTGGCATTTGTTGAGCACCTACTGTGTGCAGAGCACTGTACTAAGCATTTGGGCGAGTATGACACATAGTTGGCGGCATGGAGACCGCTGACTTTGGGAAAGGGGATGGGAGAAGAGAGATTTGTTTATGAAACCCAATAAACTGAGTCATGAATCTTTCCGGAGGGAAACCATTGGCTTCCGGGTAATTCTTCGGAGAACGAATGTCACCCGTGGGCTGGAAGTGAAAAGGAGCACCTATCCCGACATTCTGTGTCTGAGGATTTCCACGTGTTCAGACTAGAGAAGCAGCATGGTTTGGTGGATAAAGCCCGGGCCTGGGAGTTATGGGTTCTAATCCAGGCTCTGCCACTTGCCTGCTGTGTGGCCTTGGGTGAATCACTTCATTTCTCTGGGCCTCATTTCCCTCATCTATAAAATGGGGATTGAGACTGTGAGCCCCCCGTGGGACAACCTGATCACCTTGTATCCCCCCAGTGCTTAGAACAGTGCTTTGCACATAGTAAGCACTTAACAAATACCATCATCATTATTATTATTATTACCGAGAAGCTGAGAGGTCTCAGTGAGGAGTGGGAATTATTTGTTACCAAGATGTGGGGGAGGGTGAGCACAGGGGGTCTATTCCCCAGGAAAGTTGTGTGGATGGGAATTAGCAGGAGTTCCCAGAGGGGCTAGGATGAGCAGTGAATGCTGGGTCACTGGGAGGAGAGTAAAGGATGGAGAGGGGAGAGTCAGGGGGGTTGGATGGTCCATGCTGGGTCACTGGGAGGCAGTCAGGGGTGGAGAGGGGAGAGTTGGGGTGTTGGATGGTTCATATACACATATCAGGCTATAAGATTGAAAACAGTCCCTGCCCTACACAGAGCTCTCTATCTTATCCCCATTTTACAGACAAGAAACTGAGGCCCAGAGAGGTTAAGTGACATACCCAAAGTCACACAGAACACCAATGGCCGAGTTGAGACTCCAACCCAGGTCCTCTAGGTTGCCCTACCCTTTCCAATAGGCCACAGCACTTCCCTTCTGGAGTTAGAATGCCCTGAGCTGACTGGGGGCTCACCTGAGGTCATCCAGTCCACCCACCTGCCTCTAGGCCACAAAATCTCACTGGGGACCAGAGGTCCATCAGACAACACATCAGAATACCATTCAAGTTCCTTTTTTTATTTTTAAAGAAAGCATTTCTGCCGGAGACATAAGCGGGATGTATATAATTTAACCGACACTCCGTATTTCATTCATTCATTCAATCGTATTTATTGAGCACATACTCTGTGCAGAGCACTGGACTAAGCACTTGGGAAGTGCAAGAGAAGTACAGAGAAGCAGCGTGACTCAGTGGAAGGAGCATGGACTTTGGAGTCAGAGGTCATGGGTTCAAATCCCGGCTCCGCCACTTGTCAGCTGTGTGACTTTGGGCAAGTCACTTCACTTCTCTGTGCTTCAGTGACCTCATCTGTAAAATGGGGATTAAGACTGTGAGCCCCTCGTGGGACAACCTGATCACCTTGTAACCTCCCCAGCACTTAGAACAGTGCTTTGCACACAGTAAGCGCTTAATAAATGCCATCATTATTATTATTATTACTAAGTTTGGGGGAGTGCATTTTAACATTAAACTGACACGTTCTCTGCCCACAACAAGCTTACAGTCTAGGGGGGAGAGAGACATTAATATATGTAAATAAATAAATAACAGATATTAAATGCAAATTATCCCGTTCTCCAGAAAATACTCCTCCAGTTCTCTGGAAGCAGTGTGGCATAGTGGAAAATGCCCAGGCCCAGGAGTCGGGAGGCCTGGGTTCTAATTTGGACTCTGTCAATTGCCTGCCATGTGAGTTGGGTAAATCATTTCACTTCTCAGTGCCTTAGTTTCCTCATCTGTAATTGTAGGATTCAATACCTGTTCTCCTTCCTACTTAGATTGTGAGCCCCATGAGGGACTGGGACTGTGTCCAACCTGATGGGCTTGTATCTATCCCAGCACTTAGAACAGTGCTGGACACGTATTGAGCACTTAACAAATACCATTTTTTTTTTAAAGACTCGCTTTTTCCCTTCAGGTCTCAGAAGATTTCTTCGTGTTTCCTCTTCTTCTGCATGGACAATTTGAACCCGCTTGAGACAAGCAGAAATCTAAAGGGTGATTTGTCTAAGGGGAAGGCGTAATTCACTTACACTCATTCAATTAACACCCAAACCCTCACATTTTCTGAAGCCATTTTCCAGGGATCAGAATGGGCCTGGTCACTTCATCTCCCGCAGGGCTCCAGGAAGCTGACACAGCTGTCTGTGCTGGGAATTTCCGGCAAACCCCAGAGGTTCACTTTTCCCCGGAACACCAAGAGTGTAGGGAAAACTTTCCGACCGTCCCTCCGTGAGGACGGGGGCTTGATAGGGAACACGAAAACACACGAGGCTCTCCAAAGAATCCGGGCAGAAGGTGAAGGTCTGAAATTTCTCTGCCGAGTGGTTTCATTGACTTGAAAAGACCGAAAGGATTTCGGAGGATTATCTTGGCTCAGATAGCTGTCAGTCCTATTAATCAGCCTTTATTGATTGCTCCGGGCTTTTGTCTCTTCGAGCTAAACACGAGGTCTGTATTACTTTGCCCTTGGACCCAGGACCGAGAAAGAATTATGTCCCTGAGTGGCATATGAACGCGGCTGTGGGTAGGAGGGAGGCCGGTTAATCCGGGGAGATGGAGTTTGCTTATCTTCAAGACGTTAACTGGCTCTTTATTGGCTTGTTCCCAAGTTCTTAAATGCCTTGAGGCTGAATAACAATAATGATGGCATTAAATAAACGGTTACTGTGTGCTAGACGCTGGGTTGTGTGGGGCTATCAATCTGTTTCATCCTCATCTTAAAACACCTATTCAAATGTATAAATCATATAATAATAACAATAGTAATTGTGGTATTTGTTAAGCACTTACTTGGGCCCAGGCACTATAGTAATAATAATAATAATGATGGCATTTATTAAGCACTTACTATGTGCAAAGCACTGTTCTAAGTGCTGGGAAGGTTACAAGGAGATCAGGTTGTCCCTCGGGGGGGCTCACAGTCTTAACCCCCATTTTACAGATGAGGGAACTGAAGCCCAGAGAAGTGAAGTGACTTGCCCAAAGTCACACAGCTGACAATTGGCGGAGCTGGGGTTTGAACTCATGACCTCTGACTCCAAAGCCCGGGCTCTTTCCACTGAGCCACGCAGTTGGGGTGGTTACAAGCAATTCGGGTTGGACACAGTCCCTATCCCACGTGGGGCTCACAGTCTCAATCCCCATTTTACAGATGAGGGAACTGAGGCCCAGAGAAGTGAAGTGACTTGTCCAAGGTCACACAGCAGACATATGGAGGAACCAGGATGAGAACTGTTGTCCACCCCCGCCGCGTGTTCCAGCAGAAGTGGCATTGGCTGCATTTTCCCTAAAAGTTTAGCATAACCGACTCCATAACCGACGACGGCCTCGCGGAAGATCCTGTAAATCGAGGAGGGCTGACACTGATCAAAGCGGCTGCTCCCTTTCTAAAATGACCCCATCCTGTGTGGGCGATGTCTCCTGCTAACATTTCCTCACAACAGGGTGCCAGAGTTTCACACGCGCGGGAATCCTTTGTGTAGTTCAGATGGGGAACCAAATAAAAGGGAAGAAGCACTAGAATCGGGGCTGTTCGTCCCTCGTCCCTCCCGGGAGGTGAACGGATGAGCAGTCAGCTTTCCTACCTCTATTGCTCTATCTGAACTCAGGTCTCCGAGCCATTCTTCCTATCAGCATCACCACCTTGGGTTCTCAAATCCTGCGGCTGATTTACACTGGTTAACTTATTTTTCCCCCAACTTGACGATAACAGAACTCATGACCTTCTGATTCCTAGGCCTGTGGTCATTCCACTAAGCCATGCTGCTTATATTAACATCTGCCTTCCCTTCTAGAGCGTATGCTCACTGTGGGCAGGGAACGTGGCTACCAGTGGATTGTCTTCTCCCAAACGCTTAATACAGTGGTCTGCACACGGTAAGTGCTCAATATATACTGACAATGCTTCTGCTGTTGATGATATAATAGTAATGATGATTGCATTTATTAAAGCGCTTACTATGTGCAAAGCACTGTTCTAAGCGCTGGAGAGGTTACAAGGTGATCAGGTTGTCCCACGGGGGGCTCACAGTCTTAATCACCATTTTACAGATGAGGTAACTGAGGCCCAGAGAAGTTAAGTGACTTGCCCGAAGTCACACAGCTGACAATTGGCAGAGCCGGGGTTTTGAGCCCATGACCTCTGACTCCAAAGCCTGTGCTCTTGCTATTGAGCCACACTGCTTCTCTACTCTCCCAAACATTTAATACAGTGGTCTGCATCCAGTAAGTGCTCAGTAAACACCATTAATTGACCAACCAACATCTGAATTCTCCTCTCTCCATCTCTGACTCTTCTCCAGTGACCCAACACAGACCATCCCACACCCCTGACTCTCCCCTCTCTTTCCCTAACTCTCCCCCAGTAACCCATCCCGAATCTAAGCTCTTAGTACAGTGTTCTGCACACAGCAAGCGCTCAATAAATACGATTGAAAGAATCATACAACCCGACTCTGCCCTCTCCACCCTGACTTTCTCTCCCTCTCTGCTTTTCTTTCTCACTTTTTTTCTGCCTGTCAACTCTATTTCTCTCCCTCTACTGTATCTCTGTCTCTGTCTTTCCTTCCCTCCATCTGCATCTTCTTCAGTCTCTTCCTTTGCCTCTTTCTCTGCCTCTCCCTCTGTCATTCATTCATTCATTCAATCGTATTTATTGAGTGCTTACTGTGTGCAGAGCACTGTACTAAGCGCTTGGGAAGTACAAGTTGGTAACATATAGAGACGGTCCCTACCCAACAGTGGGCTCACAGTCTCTCTCTCTCTCTCTGTCTCCCTCACTCTGTCTCTCTCTCCTAAGTGGGTCTCTATCTCTCCCCCCTCTCTATTTCTCTCACTCTTCCTCTCTGCATCTCTTCCTTCCTTTCTGTCTCCCTTTGTCTCTCCCTGTTTCTCTGTTTGTCTCTCTGTCTCTCTCTCAGTCTCCCTCTTTCTGTCTCCCCCCAAGGCTACGAACTGCCTTGCTCCGATTCAACCTCCATGGTCCTTTCAACCCAGGACTCTCTCTCCAACAGTTGCACCTGGGCGTTTGGTGTCAAAAGGACCTGGGTTCTAATCCTGGTTCCTCCCCGTGCCCGTTGTGTGACCCAGGACAAATCACTTCACTTCTATGTGCCTCAATTCCCTCATCTGTGAAGTGGAAATCAGGACTGTGAGCTCGATGTGGGACAGGGACTGTGTCCAACCCTAGTATCTTGTATCTGCCCCAGAGCTTCCCCTCTCAGGATGGCACCCGGAGAGTTTCCAGTACTCTACTGGTCTCGGCTATGGGAGGGAGAGTCAGGCAGAGGCCTACCCATTCCATTCCTAGCTTGGCCAGTGGCTAGCGAAAGGCAATCTGCTATAAATCATAACTCCCCTGTGCCGGATGGCAGTGGCACAGGAGAGAGTCGAGGGCAGAGACTCAAGTTTACTGCGCGGAAGGCGGCAGTGGTAAACCACTTCCAGATTTTTACCAAGAAAACTCTCTGGATCCACTACCAGAACGATTGCTGATGGAGGTGGGGCGTTCTGGGAGAGATGTGTCTGTGGAGTTGCTATGGGTCGGAGATGACTCGACAGCATAAGACAAGACCCCAGCGCTTAATATGGTGCCTGGCACATAGTAAGTGCTTAACAAATACCATAAAAAAAAAGGCTCACAAAGGATGTTTGCCCATGATGGGATCTCTGCAGAGAAGCAGCGTGGCCTAGTAGAAAGAGCCCGGGCCTGGGGGTCAGAGGACCTGGGTTCTAATCCTGGCTCTGCCACTTACCTGGTGTGTGACCTTGGGCCAATCAATTCACTTCTCCGTGCCTCAGTCTGCAAAGTGGGGATTCAGTACCTGTCCTTCCTCCTATTTAAACTGTGATACCCATATGGGACCTGATTATCTTGCATGTACCCCAGCGCTTAGCACAGTGCTTGGCATACAGTAAGTGCTTAACAAATACCACGACGACGATTACGATTATTATTAGGCTTCCAATACAGTCTCTGCATTCAGCAGGGTCTGAGAACAGTGCTCTGCACATGACATGGGTTCAATAATTACTACGCTCAATGATAATTTTGATCACTATCTTGAATCCAGAGTTTCGTGTAAGCGACCACGTTACTGATTCTTTCCCTCATACATCTCCAAGACAGCCTTATTGCTGAATATTTAAGTGATTCTGAACACTGTCTAACATTTTTATAGAGCTTTCATAAAGTCTTTGCAAGTGTGGATTTTATGGCGGTGGCTATGAAGTATTTGACAAAATTGAAACTGCTTTATTTCAGCTCTCTCCAGTCCATGCAAGCCCATTTTTCTGAATGTTAGTCCAAACGGACTCCGTGTTTGTTTCTGGGGTTTCCACACACATGATGAACGCCCTCTCACTTGGACCTGATTAAATCCTTTTCATGCAGCCCCAAAATGCCCCCTAACCTCAGATTTATAGATTTTCCAACACGCATTAGGTACCTTATGTCAAATTGGATCTTTCACCTCCTGAAAATAATTCTTCAGGCTAGCTGGACTAGCTAGAAAGCATTCAGGGAAAATAGAATATTCATTCATTCATTCAATCATTTATTGAGTGCTTACTGTATGCAGAGTACCGTACTAAGCGCTTAGAAAGTACAATTCATTAATAGAGACAATCACTGCCCACTCCGGGCTTATAGTCTAGAAGAGGGGAGACAGACATCAAAACGAGTAAACAGGCATCAATACAAATAAGGAGAATTATAGATATATACACATCCAAAAAAAAAGGCATCAATATAAATAAATAGAATTACGATTAGAACTGAGAAAGAGCAACAGCTTCTAAAACATCAAGCATTCGGAAAGCTACTTTCGCAGGCAAGCTTTGGTGGGAGGAGGGAGGGAAACATCCCAGATGCTAGTCCAAGGGCTTAGCACAGTGCTCTGCACATAGTAAGCACTCAAGAAATACAGTTGATTGACTCATAGGCCCTGATAGGACAATGGGAATTAGTCCTGGTATTTATCCCTCGAGTTCAAAGATAAAATATTTTTCCTCTGTAGAGACTGAAAATAAATTAATCTGTTATCACGCCTATCTGTTATGGGCCAACCGTCACCTGACAGCAGGCCACAGATTAACACGCTAACTCTGTTAGCATGTTACCTGGTAACATGTTAAGTGTGATAATGTGGTCGGCCTGTGAACCCGCCACTTATCACGGAATTGACAGTGGCTCCTGAAGTATTCATCGCCCACTGCAGACCACAAGGGTCTGGGTGAGAGAGTGTGGATGGTTGGATGCCAACCTTCACCACCACTGGACTCCAGCCCATGATTTGCAGGTGGTAAGATAATGATAATACCATCTGTGGTATTTTATTAAGCACTTACCAGGTGCCAAGCACAATAGAAGATAATCAGTTTAAACAGTCCCTGTCCCACACGGGGCTCACAGGCTAAGGGAGAAAGAGATGGGTATTGAACCCCATTTTTGCAGATGAGAAAACTGAGACTCAGAGAAGTGAAGGGTCTTCAAGTTCACAAAGCAAGTAAGCAGTGGAACAGAGATTTGAACACAGGTCCTCTGTCCGTCAGATCTTTGCTCTTTATTATTATCATTATTATAGTTGTTAAGCACTTACTGTGTGCTGTTCTACACTGTTCTAAGTGCTGGGGTAGATACAAATTAACCAGGTGGGACACAGACCCTCAAGGGACTCACATTCTAAGTAGGTGGAAGAACAGGCACCTTGACTTGACACTTGTCCACATGTTTTGTTTTGTTTTCTGTCTCCCCCTTCTAGACTATCAGCCTGTTGTTGGGTAGGGACCATCTCTATATGCTGCCAACTTGTACTTCCGAAGCGCTTAGTCCAGTGCTCTGCACACAGTAAGCGCTCAGTAAATACGATTGAATGAATGAATGAACAGGCAGTGAATCCCCATTTTGCAGATGAGGAAGCTGAGACACAGAGAAGTGAAGTGACTGGTCTACGTCACACAGGCAAGCGGCAGAGCCGGGATTAGAACCCATGTCCTCCGACTCCCAAACCAGGGCTCTTTCCTTACTTTTTCCTCCCTTCTTTCAAGTGATTGTGCTCACACTGGAAAGTCAGTGGGACTCTGGAGATAATCAGGACACATGGACGTCTCTGCAGATCATTTCCTGCTCCCCAAATCTCCCACGGTGAGCTGAGGGATGAGACTGTGTTTTCATTTCTCGGAGGGAGAATTTATTTATTTATTTTGGGAACCCTTGAAAAGAAAGCCCAACATCATCTTTTCAATAAAAAAAGGACATTATTTCAAAGCAATCAACAAGGAGAGGAAAACAAACTAAGAGCCGACGAAGGAAAAGTTATAAAGCAATCAAACTATGGTAATTCACGGAAAACAATAGCTGGGATGATGTGTTCACATATTCTGCTCCAAGTTATTATCCTAGATTCTGTTAAGCAATCAGAGCCCATTACGCTGTGACAAAGGAGGTCTCTACTTCATTGTCATTATCTCTTAATTCAATCGTGTTATTGATGGCATGTGCCACTGCCTTAATATTGAAGTTTCCTCTCTTGCATCTCTCTGGAGAGGCGAGCTGACTCTGCAGTAGAAACACCAATCGGTCCGTTGTTGTCCTGATCTGAATGTCTTGTCGGAAAGAAAACATTCCCTGTCATCTCCTGTCTTTCTCCTGTATCACTCCTTCTGAATTTCCTCTATTTTCAACTCTGCTTATTGTACTCTCCCAAGCGCTTAGTACAGCACTTTACACACAGTAAGCGCTCAATGAATACGACCGATTGATCGCCTCATCACTTAGTGGAAAGGGCACAAGGCCTTCCGGATCCAGGCAAACGGAACAGATAATAGTAAGTGCTCAATAAATACGATTGAATGAATGAATAATAATAATAGTCATGGTATTTGTTATGCACTTACTATGTGCCAGGCACTGTAGTCAGCGCTGGGGTAGATACAAGCAAATCAAGTTGGATCCAGTCCCTGTCCCACATGGGGCTCACTGTCTTAATTCCCATTTTACAGATGAGGGAACTGAGGCCTGGAAAAGTAAATGTGACACAACTCCATGAAAGCAAGAGTGGCCCGGCTTAGTTGAAGGAGATGGAATTGGCAATCAGGCGATCCGGACGTGGGTCCTAATCCTGGTTCAACCAGAGTCCTCTTGGGGGGTCTTGGCCAAGTCTCTTAACTACTCTGAGCCTCAGTTTCCTCATCTGAAAAATAAGGATGAGAGATTGTGAGTACTGAGGGGGTTTGATCTCATAACCAGACTGAGCCCCCTCTCCCCCTCCCCATCCCCCCCACCTTACCTCCTTCCCCTCCCCACAGCACTTGTATATATGTATATATGTTTGTACGTATTTTTTACTCTATTTATTTTATTTGTACATATTTATTCTATTTATTTTATTTTGTTAATATGTTTTTTTTTGTTCTCTGCCTCCCCCTTCTAGACTGTGAGCCCACTGTTGGGTAGGGACCGTCTCTATATGTTGCCAACTTGTACCTCCCAAGCTCCTAGTACAGTGCTCTGCACACAATAAGGGCTCAATAAATACGATTGAATGAATGAATGAATGAATGAATAACCTCGTACCTATCCCAGTGGACGGCAGATAGTATGTGCTTAATAAATGTACTGATCATAAACTAGATATGATCCAAAGCAGGAAATACCCAATAGCTTCAGTTGAAACACAGATTCTATTCATCCTTTCTCTGGTGAGCAAGAAGCAAGTCACAAAATTCATTTTCCAGCACCCTCTAAAGAGGTGAATTTTTTTTGCGGTTAGAATTCTTCATTTCCTCTTGCCAAAAGTGTTTTGTTTTTTTTTGTTTCCAAAGGGAGCAATCCACTCAAAGGATAGAATTTAACTGCGTTTTTTGCAAATAGTATCTAGAATCTTCGTTGCCAGACTGGACTGCTTTCTTAGACTTTAAGCTCCGTGAAGGGCAGGCACTGTGTCTGACCTGATTATCGTTTCAGTCAATTGTGTTTATTGAGTTAATATTAATATTATTATTTGTTAAGCCCTTACTATGTGCCTGGCAGTGTATTAAGCACTGGGATAGATACAAACAAAACAGGTTGGACAGAGTCCCTGTCCCACATGGGGCTCACAGTCTCAACCCCCATTTTATAGATGAGGTAACTGAGGCACACAGTAAGTGCTTCACAAATACCACCAAATACCACCACCTCTATTATTAGAAGACCCCCACAGTATCGAGTCCCGTAGAGCCGTAATAGTAATAGTATTTACGAAGCACTTACTGTGTACAGAGCATTATACGGAGTGTTAAGTACTGTACTAAGCAGAGAGAGCAAATTAGGTTTTCAGAGGAGGGATGAGGGGGTCAGAGTAAGGTCCTGCTACTATCCACACTCTTTCAGGGTGGAAAGCAATTAAAAGAAAACACAATTGCATTTACCCATAGGTCCTGTGGCCTTAATTTAAAATCTCCCTCAACCCCTGACAACGCACCTTTTGAAGAGAAGCCACAGCGTTCTTGGAAGGAGGCCGGGGCTGAAGGAGTTGTACTTTTTTCCCTTTTAATTAATGATTTTTCTCTCTCCCTTCAATCGATTTCAACTCTCTTAATCCGGGCTGTTTAATCACATCCCAACCCTCTAGGCCAAATCATTGTTTCCAGGGTCAGGGAGAGAGAGCTCCAGGAAACTGGGAAATGTTGAAAATGACTAATGTCTTCAGGCCCAGGAGTGCTCAGCTTGGAAAGGCTAAGCTAGAGGGCTGATCAGGGGACTAGTCAGTGGAGACAACTTATTACTATTATTATTATTACTAATAATAAATTCTCCCCCCCTTCTAGACTGTGAGCCCGTTGTTGGGTAGGGCTTGTCCCTATTTGTTGCTGAATTGTATTTTCCAAGCACTGAGTACAATGCTTTGCACACATTAAGCACTCAATAAATATGACTGACTGAATGAATGAATGCTCTGCACACAGTAAGCGCTCAATAAATACGACTGAATGAATGAATCAGTGAACAAATACAGTAATGTGGTATTTGTTAAACACTTTCCACATACCACTGATCGACTGATTGATGCATTATTGGTAGTAGTAGTAGTGGCCGGGGGGGAACAACCTTTTGTTATTATTAATAATGATATCATTTATTAAGCACTTACTATGTGCGAAGCACTGTTCTAAGCGCTGGAGAAGTTACAAGGTGATCAGGTTGTCCCATGGGGGGCTCACAGTCTTAATCCCCATTTTATAGATGAGATAACTGAGGCTCAGAGAAGTTAAGTGACTTGCCCAAAGTCACACAGCTGACAAGTGGTGGAGCCAGGATTTGAACCCATGACCTCTGACTCCAAAGCCTGTGCTCTTTCCACTAAGCCGCACTGCTAATTATAATAATGTGGTATTTTTTAACCCCCTTTCATGTACCATTGATCAGTGGATTGATATAGTATTGGTAGTAGAAGTAGTAGCAATTAGTGGGAAGGGAGATAATGATAGTAATGATAATGGTATTTGTTAGGCACTTACTGTGTGCCAGGCACTGTAATAATAATAATAATAGCATTTGTTAAGCGCTTATTATGTGCCAAGCACTGTTCTAAGCACTGGGATAGATTACAAGGTCACCAGGTTGTCCCACATAGGGCTCACAGTCTTAATCCCCATTTTACAGATGAGGTAACTGAGGCCCAGAGGAGTGAAGTAACTTGCCCAAAGTCACACAGCTGACAAGTGGCGGAGCCGTGATTAGAACCCGTGACCTCTGACTCCCAAGCCTGGGCTCTTGCCACAAAGCCACGCTGCACGAGCAAATTGGTTTGGACACAGTCCATGTGAGCAGGTCACAGTCCCAATCCCCATTTTACAGATAAGGGAACCGAAGCCCACAGAAGTGAGGTGATTTGCCCAAGGTCACACGGCAGACAAGCGGCAGAGCCGGAATTCGAACCCAAGACCCCAGGCCTAATTCTCTTGCATTCTCCCAAGCGCTTCACACAGTGTGTCGCACACAGCGGGTGCTCGATGAAAACTTTGGCTTGACGGACTGATGTCATCTGATTTCTCATTTGGTTTTTTTTCACGAGCGACTGAATTAGGTGGGTTGCACGGGGTTGGTAGCAGAGAAACTTTTGACCCTCTTCTCAAAATGCCAGCATCATAAAACAACGCTCTCCGACTTCCAAAGACTCCAGGTAGTCCCTTAGTAGGGGGAGGCTATAATTATTTGACTCCAGACTCTCTCTCCGGAACGAAGTGAGCAGATATGGTAGGTGTTTTATGATCTGTTTCTCACAAGAAGTTCCCAGTTGTGCCTAGAAATACTACAAAAAGCGAAATCATGCCCTGGAATTCTAGTTGGTAATGACAATGGATTCTCTTGAGCCTTAGCTACTGTCTCTACCTAATAATTCTCTTTCTAGTTAACAGATCTTTTATGGACCCCATCCATAAAAATCCCAGTCTAGGCCGGGAAATGATAAAAAAAAGCTCCTTGCATAACAACCATGTAGTATATATGCCAGTATCATTCGCTGCTTCAAGAGGAGCACTGCCCAAAGCCCAGAAATGAAAGAGATGCCTAGCGGAAGGAGCCCGGGCCTGGGAGTGAGAGGACCAGGGTTCTAATCCCGGCCTCTCCTCTTGTCCGCTGTGTGATCTGGGGCAAGTCACTTAACGTCTCTGTGCCTCAGTTCCGTCACCTGCAAGATGGCGATGAAGACCGTGAGCCCCACGTGGGAAAGGGACTGTTTCTGACATGATGAACGTGAACTTAGAACGATGTTTGGCACACATTACGTGCTTAACAGATACCATAAAAAAAACAAAGGAACAAACAAAAAAACTCGGCCCTTCTTGCTTGGGACATTGTTTCTTCCCATTTCTGTCTTTGTCCTTCTGGAGTTTGCATCCCCTGATCCTCACGACCTGGTTCCCCAAGGTTACCCGAAGGGGCATCGATTTTCATTACCCATCACCTCTCCCTATGGCCGCATTCGATATCTCTTAACAAAGATAGATTTAACTCCCCTCTTTATGGATTTACTTGATCTCAGCCCGGCCGGTAAAGAGAAGCCGCAGCGTGGTCGGATCCCGTGATATTTTCCATTTCTCCGTGCAGGTGGGTAACTGGCTCCATCTGAGAGAACCTGAAAGGAATCAATTTGTGAATGAAAAATGGACTTTCTAGAGGATTTCCAGTTATTTCTCCATAGATTTAACTCCAGATTTTCCCTGCCCCGCCGCCCCAAAATCGACTCTCTGTGTTCGTACGGCTGGTGTGTTTTACACCAGCATGAAAAGAGAAGCAGCGTGGCTCAGTGGAAAGAGCCCGGGCTTGGGAGTCAGAGGTCATGAGTTCTAATTCTGCCATTTGCCTGCTGTGTGACCATGGGCAAGTCACCTAACTTCTCTGTGCCTCAGTTCCCTCCTCTGTAAAATGGGGATGAAGACTGTGAGCCCCATGTGGAACAATCTGATCACTTTGTATCCCTCCCCAGCGCTTAGAACAGTGCTTGGCACATAGTAAGCGCTTAACAAGTACCAACATTATTATTATTATTATTTACATGTTAACATTTAAAATGACACCCAGTTTACTCCTAGCTTTTATAAAGTCTGTCCTATCTTGACCACCAGTCAATCAGTAGTATTTATTGAGCACCTACTATGTGTGGAACATTGTACTAGGCACTTGGAAGCGTACAAAAGAGACAAAAGACATGATTCCTGCATTCAGGGAGTTTACCATCTAATGGGGGATTCGATCATGGTTAGCTTCTTATTCATCTATTGTGTGACCTTGGGCAAGTCGTTCATTCATGCATTCAGTCGTATTTATTGAGCGCTTACTGTGTGCAGAGCACTGTACTAAACGCTTGGGAAGTACAAGTTGGTAACATATAGAGACGGTCCCTACCCAACAATGGGCTCACAGTCTGCACCCCAGTCATCTGTAAACTGGGGAATGAGACTGTGAACCCCACATGGGACAGAGACTGTGTCCAAATCCATTTGCTTGTATCTGCCCCAGCGCTTAGTATAGGGTCTGGCACATACCGCTTAACAAATACCGTCATTATCATGTTTATTACACTGCTCTGCTCCTTATGGGCCCCCAGTCACTACTCTGCATCCAACAGGCCCCCAGTTCACTGCTCTTCCCCTGATAATAATCATAATAATTGTGGTATTTGTTAAGCACTTACGATGTGCCAGGCACTGTACTAAACTCTGGGGTAGATAGCAGAGTGGCTCAGTGGAAAGAGCATGGGCTTTGGAGTCAGAGGTCATGGGTTCAAATCCCGGCTCCGCCGATTGTCAGCTGTGTGACTTGGGGCAAATCACTTCACTTCTCTGTGCCTCAGTTACCTCATCTTTAAAATGGGGATTAAGACTGTGAGCCCCATGTGGGACAACCTGATGACCTTGTATCCTCCCCAGTGCTTAGAACAGTGCTTTGCACATAGTAAGCGCTTAACAAATGCCATTATTATTATTATTATTATTACAAGGTAATTGAGTTGGACACAGTCCCTATCCCACATAGGCCTCACAGTCTTCATCCCCATAGATGAGGGAATTGAGACCCAGAAAAGTGAAGTGATTTGCCCAAGGTCACACAGCAGATGAGTGGCAGAGACTGGCTGGATGCCCAGTACAGTGCTCTGCACCCCTTAGGCCCCCACTTCATTGCTCTGCCCTGATGGGTACCCAGTAATAATAATAATAATTATTATTATAATACTGATATTTGTTAGGCACTTACTATGTTCCAGGCACGTACTAAGTGCTGGGGGTGGATACAAGCAAATTAGGTTGGACACAGTCCCTGTCCCACATGGGACTCACAGTCTCAATCCCTGGCACAGAGAAGTGAAGTGACTTGCCCAAAGCCACCCAGCTGACAATTGGCGGAGCTGGGATTTGAACCCCTGACTCTGACTCCAAAGCCCGTGCTCTTTCCACTGAGCCACGCTGCTAGACCTGATCTCTTCACCCCGAGGGCAATCAAATGTGCAAAAATGCAGTCTGGATTTCTCATCTAGGTTGTAATTACCCTTGAAATGAAAATACTATTTATAATAATGATGGAATTTTTGTAATGGTATTTGTCAAGTGCTTACTATGTGCCAGGCCCTGTATTAAGTGCTGGGATAGATGCAGGTTAATCAGGTTGGACGCAGTAGAATGTCAGCTCCTTGGGGACAAGGATAAATTCTACTATCTCATTCATTCATTCATTCATTCACTCATTTACTGAGTGCTTTCTGTGTGTAAAACACTGTACTAAGCGCTTGGGAGAGTACGATATAACAACAGATATATTCCTGCCCACAAGGAGCTCACGGTCTAGAGGGGGAGATAGACATTAATAGAAATAAATAAATAAGTGAATAGAATATAAGTAAATGGAATATAAATACACAAAGAGTATAAATAATAAAAAATCCTCTATTGTACTCTTCTAAGTGCTTAAGACAGTGTTTGCACACAGTACACCATAAGGTCCTCAAGGATAGGAATCATGTCTAACTCTATTGTACTCTCCCAAATGCTCGTACAGTACTCTGCACACAGTAGACTTTAAGCTCCTTGAGGACAGGCATCGTGTCTGCTAACTAGTGTACTCTCCCAAGTGCTCTTCACACCTTACACTGTGAGCTCTTCAAAGGTAGGGATCATGTCTAACTCTATTCCACTCTCCCAAGTGCTTAGTACAGTGCTCTTCACACAGAAGACTGCACACTCCTTGTTGACAGGGACCGTGGCGACTAACTGTTATACTCTCCCAAGTGCTCAGTACAGTGCTCTGCACTCAGGGGACAGGAAACTCCTTGAGGGCAGTGATCGTATTTCTCAACTCTGTTGCATTCTCCCAAGAGTTTAGTAAGTGCTCTGAAGAGAAGAAACACCCCGTGCATATGACGGATCGATGGATCGATCGGGATAGGAGGCCGCGACTTGAGGAAGAGGAATGTTGCTACGGTGAGAGCTGGATTTAAATCCCTCTCCCAATCCCATTTGTCGGTCACAGGCAGGAATCGTGGCTTGCTTGTGAATAGATAGAAACACCACCTCTGGAAGAATTGGTGTGTGGGGGTTGGGGGGTGGGAAGGAGAGGATCATTTATCATCAGAATCGCACCTGACAGCAAAAACATACAGATGGTTAAACTTCCTTGTATGCCCATTAATAACGATCAAACTTAAATCTAAATGGGAGCACGTATGGCCAACGGCTTTATCTGACATTAGCCGCTGGGTTACGGTTAGGGAAATGTTTATTTCCCGGCGTCCTTTGGTTCCGGGAAACAGGTGGAGCAAATCGAGTCATCTTCCATCCTCAGAGATGCCACTCTGGTGATCGTTTGTCTTGCGAGAGTCGGGGTAGGAAGGGGGTCAAAGCTCGATGATGATGATGATGATGATGTTATTTGTTAAATGCTTACTATGTGCCAGGCACATAGTAAGCGCTGGGGTAGATACAAGATAATCAGGTTGGACTTTGAGCTCGAGCCTCAATTCCCTTAGAGTGTGCTCACACACACACACACACACACACACACACACACACACACACGCCTCCCCACACATGCATGCACACGCACATGAGCACACACATGCTCCCTCACACACAACCCTTTCACATCCTCATACACACGCAGCACCTGTACTCAAACACATATGAACGACCACATGTCCACACAAACACCCACACCCAGAAATACACAAGCAGGCTGTCCTTTGTCATCTTGCCAGGTTCACTGTGTGCAATGCCTGTCTCGGTTTTTGCTTTTGCCCCATTGGATTACAAGTTTCTTGAGGGCGGGACTTGTATTTTTTCCTCTGAGGGTTTACTACAGTACTCTGAATCCAATTAGGCACACATAAACACCACTAATTGCCTCCTATTTCTCTTTCTCTTTCTCCTTCTCCCCCCTTCTTCTTCCTCATCCTCATCCTCCTTGCCCTCCTCCTCCTCTCCCTTCCCTCTTTTCTTCCTCCTCCTTGTCTTTGTCCTCTACACCCCTCATCTTCCTCCCCCTACTCCTCGTCCTCCTTCTTCCTCCCCCTCCTCCTCTTCCTCCTTCTCCTCCTCCTCCTCCTTCTCCTCCTTCTCCTCCTCCTCCTCCTCCTTCTTCTCCTCCTCCTCCTTCTCCTCCTCCTCCTCCTTCTTCTCCTCCACCTCCTTCTCCTCCTCCTCCTCCTTCTCCTCCTCCTCCTTCCTCCTCCTCCTCCTTCTTCTCCTGATCCTCGTCTTCCTCCCCTTCCATCTCCACGTCCTTGTCCTCTTTCTCCTATTCCTCCTCCTCCACTTCCTCTTCCTCCTCCCCTTCCTCCTCCATGTCCTCATCCTCCTTCTCCTAATCCTTCTCCTCCTCCTCTTCCTTCACCTCCTCCTCCTCATCATCCTCTTTCTCCTCTTCTTTGTCTTTCACCTCATCCTCCTCATCATTGTCTTCTTCCTTCTCCTAATCCTTCTTCTCCTCCTCTTCCTCCACCTCCTCCTCCTCCTCATCCTCTTTCTCCTCTTCTTTGCCCTCCACCTCATCCTCCTCATCATTGTTTTCCTCTTCCTCCACCTCCTCCTCCTCCTCATCCTCTTTCTCCTCTTCTTCGCCCTCCACCTCATCCTCCTCATCATTGTCCTCCTCCTCCTCCTTCTCCTCCTCCTCACCATCCTCCCAGCCCCCCGCCATCCTCTGAGAGCCAGCCTGCGGTTCCAGAGGCCCTCAGGTCTGGATGACCAAACGGAGATCCCCCCATCCAGCCGACGGCCTGGATTTCCAGGAAGGGAGCATCCCTCTGAATGCCCGCCTCCTGGGAAAGAGCCCATCTCCCAGGGAGATGGGAAGAAAGCGGGCTGTTTCCATGGTGATCGGCCACTTCCCCAGCATCCTCTAGGCAGGCCCCATGGAAGGACTGATGCCCTTCTGTTCAGCCATGATGAATGTTGGCACCGACAATGCTCCCTGTCCCGGCCTGAGGTCCGCTGGCTTCACCACTTGTCTGCTGTGTGACCTTGGGCAAGACACTTCACTTCTCTGGGCCTCAGTTACCTCATCTGAAAAATGGAGATTAAGATTGTGAGCCCCACGTGGGACAACCTGATTACCTTGTACTTACCCCAGCGTTTAGAACAGTACTTGGCACTTACTAAGCACTTAACAAATGCCATCATTCTTCTTCTTCTTCTTCTTCTTATTATTATTATTAATCAGGATATTTCCCCAATGCCTGCTGCAGACAGAGAGACCACAACTCTTTGGATAGCTTCCCCTCTGATAACACCAATCATCATGAGAGTAATTGTGGTAGGCGCTTACTAGGTGCCAAGCACTGTGCTAAATGCTTGGGTCGATACAAGACAATTAGATCAGGCCCAGTCCCTGTCTCACCCAGGGCTCACAGTCTAAGGGGGAGGGAGCACAGGTAATTCATCCCCATTTTACAGATGAGGGAACTGAGGCACAGAGTCTTGCTCATCGTGGGGTCATGTGAGGAGGGGACAGTAGAGAGAGAGAGGGAGGAGAGAGAGAGAAGGGGAGAGACAAATAGAGGGAGGTGGACAGAGGGAGACAGGAGAGTGAGACAGAGGAAGAGAGGCAGAGAAAGGAAAAGAGAGAGATAGAGAAGGAGAGAGACAGAGAGAGAGCGAAGGTGATAGACACAGAGAAGTGGAGAGAGACCAAGGGAGAGAGGCAGAGAGAGAGAGAGAGAGGGACAGAGTGCTAAGTGCTTAGTATAGTGCTCTGCACACAGTAAGCGCTCAATAAATATTATTGATTGAATGAGAGAGGGAGAGTGTGAATCTGGAACTTTGATTTGAATCTTACAGCGGTTCATATCTTGCTCTTCTTCTTGCCTCTCCTATCAATGACCACCCCTCACCCCTTCGGTCCTGACCAGAATTCCCTCCCCTCCTTCATTTCTGACAGACTTCACCTCTCCTCACCTTCCAAGTTCGTCTGAGATCAGCCCCTACCCCACACAGGAATTCCCATTTAACAGTACAGTAGAGCAGGGATCTTTAGGCCTATTTTTCCACATGAGAAAAGTAAGGCCCAGAGAGGTTCACTGCCTTGTCCAAAGTCATACAGCCAGTCAGTGGCAGAGCCAGGATTTCAACCTGGGTCTTCTGGTTCTTCACCCTCTCCACTCTCTCCACCCTCCCTCTCCCACCATCATTCTCCAGACTGTAGACTCATTATGGGCAGGAACATGTCTGCTAATTCAGTTGTACTGTAGTCTCCCAAGCCCTTAGTACAGTGCTTTGCACATTGTAAGCACTCAGTAAATACCAGTGGCGGGGATGGAACGTGTCTGCTGTTGTACTCTCCCAAGCACTTAGTACAGTGCTCTGCACACAGTAAGTGCTCAGTAAAGGATTGAATGAACGAATTGATGGTCATCAGCAATGGTATTTCTTGAGCGCTTACTGTGGGTAGAGCACTGTACTAAGCACTTGAGAGAATGCAGTAAAGGGTTCAAATCCAAGTGCAAGGGTGCCACAGAAGGGAGAGGGAGAAGAGGAAATGAGGGTTTAGTCAGGGAAGGCCTCTTGTAGATGGGATTTTAATAAGGATTTGAAGGTGGGGAGAGTGATCGTCTGTTGGATATGAAGAGGGATGAAGTTCCAGCCCAGAGGCAGGAATGATAGTAATAATAATAATAATAATAATAATAATAATAATAATAATAATAATGGTATTTCTTCATTTACTGTGTGCCAGGCACTGTACTAAGTGCTGGGATGGATACAAGCAAATTGTACTGGACACAATCTCTATCCCCCATGGGGCTCACGGTCTTCATCCCCATTTACAGATGAGGGAACTGAGGCACAGAGAAGTGAATTGACTTGCCTAAAGTCACACAGCAAACAAGCAGCAGAGCTGGGATTAGAACCCAGGTCCTTCTGATTCCCAGGCCCAGGCTCTAGCTATTAGGCCACACTGCTGCCCGGGACGTGGGTGAGGGAGGGGTCTCTCTTTGAGCCAGGATGATTTCAGGGTCACAGAAAGTGAGGGTCACGGCTCAGAGAAACCATGGTTGAAAGTACAATGACCCCAGGTCTCATTTACATCCATGACCACTGCACACAGTGGAAACCTGGAGGAGAAAGAGACTGCATCATTCCAATAAATAAATCATTAAATACCAGTTTAGCCTTTCCCACATTGAATCATTCTTTGCGTGCAGGGATATATTTCTCGATTAAGGAGCCTCACTATTAAACCTCTAAAAGTGTCCCTTTAATTGGTGATCGTATTAGCCAAAAGGAAGGTTTACTTCAGTGTCTTACATGAGGCACTTTGAATTTTCAAGAAATTTAGCCTCGTTTGCTGCTTTTTATGGAGGGCTTTAATTGAAGTTCCAGTCTCTCATAGAAGCTTTGGGCAACAGGCCTGAAGGGAAATGCGAGGAAGGGCCAGTCAAAAGAAGATGGGCTTTCTCTGGGCTTCAATTCTCTCTGTTTTTCTGGATAAGCTAGCTGCCTCTCACCAACACTTCAAATTTGAGCCTCAGTCAATCAATCAGTCATACTTATAGAGAGCTTACTCTATGCCGAGCAATGTACTAAGTGCTTCGGAGAGTATAATGTAACAGAGTAACCTTGGTGTTATCCTTGGTTTTGTTCTCTGTCTCCCCGTTTTAGACTGTGAGCCCACTGTTGGGTAGAGACTGTCTCTATATGTTGCCAACTTGTACTTCCCAAGCGCTTAGTACAGTGCTCTGCACACAGTAAGCGCTCAATAAATACGATTGATTGATTGATTGATTGATTCAAATCCCGGATCTGCCACTTGTCAGCTGTGTGACTTTGGGCAAGTCACTTAACTTCTCTGTGCCTCAGTTACCTCATCTGTAAAATGGGGATTAAGAGTGTGAGCCCCACATGGGACAATCTGATCACCCTGTAACTTCCCCAGCGCTTAGAACAGTGCTTGCACATAGTAAGCGCTTAATAAATGCCATTATTATTATTATTATTATTATTATTATTGTTATTATTATTATTATTAGTAGTAGTAGTAGTAGTAGTAGTATTCAACCCACGTGTTCGATCTGTCACCAAATCCCATCAGTTCGACCTCCATGACGTGGCTAAAATAGCTATCGCATCAATTCAGTCACTTAGCCTAGCCCAACTTAATTACTCTATCAGCCTCCTTGTTGACCACCCTGTCCCTCTCCACTAGAGTCCATACTTCACTCTGCTGCCTGGATCTTTTTTCCTCAAAACCATTCAGTCCACTTTTTCCCATTTTTCAAGCATTTCCATCAGTTGCCCATCCACCGCCGCGTCAAGCAGAAACTCCTCACCAACGACCTTAAAGCCCTCAATAATAATAATAATAATGATGGCATTTATTAAGTGCTTACTATGTGCAAAGCACTGTTCTAAGCACTGGGGTAGATACAAGGTGATCAGGTTGTCCCACGGGGGGCTCACAGTCTTAATCCCCATTTTACAGATGAGGTAACTTGAGGCACAGGGAAGTGAAGTGACTTGCCCAAAGTCACACAGCTGGCAACTGGCAGAGCCGCGATATGAACCCGTGACCTCTGACTCCAAAGCCCCTGCTCTTACCACTGAGCCACGCTGCTTCTCAATCCTCTCGCTCCCTTCAACCTCACCTCGCTTCTCTCCCATTACAACCCAGTCCCAGTACATTGCTCCTCTAATGCCGACCTTCTCACTGTGCCTAGACTTCATCTATCTTGCCACCGACGTCTCGCCCTCCCTCTTCATAACCCAGAGATAATCACTAGGCTGTAAGCTCCTTGAGGGCAGTCATGGTGTCTACCACTCCATTGCATTGTACTCTTCCAAGTTCCTAGTACAGTGCTCTGCACGCAGTAGACTGAAAGCTCCTTGAGGGCAAAGATCCTGTCTACTAACTATTGTACCCTCCCAAGTGCTTGAGTAAGGTGCTCTGCACACAGGAGACTGTAAGCCCCTGGAGAGCAAAGATTCTGTCGACTAACTCTTGCTGTACTCTCCAAGTGCTTTGTACAGTGCTCAATGCACGTAGCAAACAGTAAGCACCATTGATTGTCTGATCAGTTGGTAAATACTCACTGCCTGCCAAGAACCAGATAATCAGTTGGAACTCAGTTCCTGTCCCTTACAGGATTCGTAGTCTAGAGGAGAGGGAGAGGGTATTTCATCCTCATAATAATAATAATGATGGTATTTGTTAAGTGCTTACTTTGTGCCAAGCACTGTTCTAAGCACTGGTGGGGGGATACAAGGTCATCAGATTGTGCCACATGGGACTCTCAGTCTTAATCCTCATTTGACAGATGAGGTAAATGAGGCACAGAGAAGTTAAGTGGCTTGCCCAAGGTCACCCAGCTGATAAGTGGTGGAACCGGGATTAGAACCCGTGACCTGTGATTCCCAAGCCCGTGCTCTTGCCACTAAGCCACGCTGCTTCTCATTGTAATAATAATTATAATTATGGTATTTGTTAAGCACTTACTATGTGCCAAGCACTGTTCTAAGTGCTGGGATAGATATAAGGTAATCAGGTTGTCCGACCTGGGGCTCACAGTCTTAATCCTTATTTGACAGATGAGGTAACTGAGGCACAGAGAAGTTGGATGAGAAGCAGCGTGGCTCAGTGGAAAGAGCACGGGCTTTGGAGTCAGAGGTCATGGGTTCAAATTCTGGCTCTGCCAAGTGTCAGCTGTGTGACTTTGGGCAAATACTTCACTTCTCTGGGCCTCAGTTACCTCATCTGTAAAATGAGGATTAAGACTGTGAGCCCCCCATGGGACAACCTGATCACCTTGTAACCTCTCCAGCACTTAGAACAGTGCTTTGCACATGGCGCTTAATAAATGCCATCATTATTTTTATTATTATTATTCTTATTATTAAGTTAAGTGTCTTGCCCAGGGTTACACAGCAGACAAGTGGCGTAGCCGGGATTAGAACCCACGACCTCTGACTCCCAAGACCTGCTCTTGCCATTAAGCCACGCAGCTTCTCATTGTACCGACGAGGGAACCGAAGCCCAGAGAAGTGAAATGACTTGCCTAAGGTCACGCAGCAGGTAAGTGGCAGAGCCGGATTTAAATCCCAGGTCTGGGCTCTTTCCACTTGGCCACGCAGCTTCCAGCAATGGAGTGAGGACAGAGGGGAAATAGAATGGTTAACAGAGGCAAATCCAGCAGAAAAGTGGTGATGATTCACACAACAGCACAGTGGTTACAGAGCACTGTTCTGCAGAGTGTGCCGAGCACTGTATTTGTCACTTTGGGAGAGACTAATAGTTAGCGGACATGATCCCTGCCCTCAAGAAGCTCGCAGTATACCTTGCGGAGAGCACTGTACAGAGAGCTTGGGAGAGTACTATAGAGTATATAGTTTGTACATATTTATTACTCTATTTATTTATTTATTTTACTTGTACATATCTATCCTATTTATTTTATTTTGTTAGTATGTTTGGTTTTGTTCTCTGTCTCCCCCTTTTAGACTGTGAGCCCACTGTTGGGTAGGGACTGTCTCTATATGTTGCCAATTTGTACTTCCCAAGCTCTTAGTACAGTGCTCTGCACATAGTAAGTGCTCAATAAATACGATTGATGATGATGATGATGAGTTAGTAGAAATCCCTCAAGGAGCTTACAGTCTTCTTTATGTAGAGCACTGTACTGACCACTTGAGAGAGCGCAATACAGTGGAGTTGATAGACATGATCCTTGCTGTCAAGGAGCTTACAGGGCACGTCCCCATCTCCATCCCCTGCATCTTACCTCCTTCCCTTCCCCACAGCACCTGTATATATGTATATATGTTTGTACATATTTATTACTCTATTTATTTATTTATTTTACTTGTACCTATCTATTCTATTTATTTTATTTTGTTAGTATGTTTGGTTTTGTTCTCTGTCTCCCCCTTCTAGACTGTGAGCCCACTGTTGGGTAGGGATTATCTCTATATGTTGCCAGCTTGTACTTCCCAAGCGCTTAGTACAGAGCTCTGCACACAGTAAGTGCTCAATAAATACAATTGATTGATTGATTGATTGTGTGCGGAGCCCTGTGCTGAGTGCTTGGGAGAGTGCAATAGAGTTAGTGGACATGATTCTAGACTGTGAGCCCACTGTTGGGTAGGGATCGTCTCTATATGTTGTCAACTTTGTCAACTTGTACTTCCCAAGCTCTTAGTACAGTGCTCTGCACACAGTAAGTGCTCAATAAATATGACTGATTGATTGAGAAGCAGCATGACTCAGTGGAAAGAGCACGGGCTTTGGAGTCAGAGTTCATGGGTTCAGATCCCGACTCCGCCACCTGTCAGCTGTGTGCAAGTCACTTAACTTCTCTGTGCCTCAGTTACCTCATCTGTAAAATGGGGATGAAGACTGTGAGCCCCCCGTGGGACAACCTGATCACCTTGTAACCTCCTCAGCGCTTAGAACAGTGCTTTGCACATAGTAAGCGCTTAAAAAATGCCATTATTATTATTGATTGATTCCTGCCCTCAAGGAGCTTACAGTCTACTGTGTGCAGAGCACTGTACTGAGCACTTGGGAGAGTCTGATACAATAGAGCTGATAGACATGATCCCTGCCCCCAAGGGGCTTACGATCTCATGGGCTAATTGGTAGTTATTTCTGGAAAACCTGATTTGAATTAATGAAAAGATCAGGTATTTTCGGGGCCATGCATGTTTTAAAGTAGTGGAAGGGAAAATCAGTCTCACCCAAGCCATTTGTGTGTCCTAGTGGATAGAGCACAGGCCTAGGAGTCAGAAGGACCCAGGCTCTAATCCTGGCTCTGCCACCTGTCTGCTGTGTGACCTTGGGCAAGTCACTTCATTTATCTGTGCCTCCGTTACCTCATCTGTAAAATGGGCGGGGGGGGGGCGGGGGGTAAGTTCTACTCCCTCCTATTTAGACTGTGAGCCCCATGTGGGACAGGGACTATCCCATCCGATTGACTTGTTTCTACTCAGCGCTTGGTACATAGTAAGTGTTTAACAAGTAGCATTATTTTCCCTCTAGACTGTAAGCCCATTGTGGGCAGGGAATGTGTCCGTTTATTGTTATAGCGTACTTTCCCAAGCTCATGTCCGTTTATTGTTATAGCGTATTCTCCCAGTCTCTTAGCACGGTGCTCTGCACACACTAAGTGCTCAGTAAATGCAACTGAATGAATAAATGAACGAAGGAATGAGATGCCAAGGTTAATCCTGGGAGCGCAAGACAGTCTGTATTCATTCCATCGTGCGTTCGTTCCACCCTCTCCCGAGAGATTCTTAGATACAAGTCTGGATGGATCAATCAGAATATGTACTGTGGGTGCAGAGGAGTTCACAGAAGTTCATCCAATATAAGGCTCCACTGAAAAGGGAGAGAATATTAAGGATGACATTACCCTGGTCCGACAGGAATCGATATATGGCCATCATCTCGTTGGTGATCGCTGCCAGCTCGTTGCAGTGCAAGGCTGGAAAATTATACCTGGGAATTCGGTCATAGTTAGTGATGGGGAAGGCTGTCTGCTTTAAGATGACAATGATGATGATAATAATAATAATAGTAATAGTATTTGTTAAGTGCTTACTATGTACCAAGTACTGTTCTAAGCGCTGGAGTAGATACAAGGTAATCAGGTTGTCCCATGTGGGGCTCACACTCTTAATCCCTATTTTACAGATGAGGTAACTGAAGCACAGAAAAGTTAAGTGGCTTGCCCAGAGCCACACAGCTGACAAGTAGCAGAGCCGGGATTAGAACCCATGTCCTCTGCCGTGCTCTTGCCAATTGGCTCCTTGTTGCTTCTCTAATTTTAAGCTCGTTATGAGCAGGGAATGTGTCTATTAATTCTGTTGTATTGTCTTCTTCCAAGCATTTAGGACAGTGCTCTGCACATAGTAAGTGCACTATAAATCCGATCTTTTAGACTGTGAGCCCACTGTTGGGTAGGGACTGTCTCCATATGTTGCCAATTTGTACTTCCCAAGCGCTTAGTACAGTGCTCTGCACATAGTAAGCGCTCAATAAATACGATTGATTGATGATGCTAGGCACTGGTGAAGATCCACTGGTGAAGTTGGGTCACAATCCCTGTCCCTCCTGGGGTTCACAGTCTAAGTAGGAGAGAGAATGTTATTGAATCCCGATTTTGCCGATGAGAAAGCTGAGACCCAGAGAAGTGAAGTGATATGCCTCAGGTAATAATAATAAATAATAATAATAATAACAACGGCATTTATTAAGCGCTTACTATGTGCAAAGTGTTGTTCTAAGCTCTGGGGAGGTTACAAGGTGATCAGGTTTCCCATGGGGGGCTCACAGTCTTAATCCCCATTTTACAGATATGGTAACTGAGGCACAGAGAAGTGAAGTGACTTGCCCAAAGTCACACAGCTGACAATTGGCAGAGCTGGGATTTGAACCCATGACCTCTGACCCCAAAGCCCGTGCTCATTCCACTGAGCCATGCTGCTTCTCAGGTCATGGCAGGCAAATGGTAGAGATGGGATTAGAACCCAGGCCCTCTGGCTCTCAGGCACGGGCTCTTGCCACTAGGTCACAGCTCTGATTCCTAAGGACCAAGGAAATTGAGTCATTTGGGAAACTCCGGAGGTTCAAACCACTGGGCAGAGCGGATGGAATGATCCTGGGGTCCGGATCAAATGACGACATCCCGAGATGGTAGTCATGGCAATGATAAGCAGGATGGATGGAGGGTATTGGACCAAGATGGCAGTGACTGAGAAGACAATGGCAGCATGAGATGGCAAAGACAAATGGAGAAGATGATGACCTTCTTGGTGAGAGTTCACTGGGCCATTTTGCTACTTGGTGCTTCCCGAGTGCTTAGTACAGTGCCCTGCACCCAGTGCATGCTCAATAAGTGCTCTCATAACTACTACCACTGGACCACAGTGATTACGCTCCAATCAGAACTCTCCTGTGTTCTACCATTTTAAAACAAAATTCCCAATGACTGGAAAGAATTCCGTTCCCAGTATTTTATGACTTCTTGCGTGATGTCCTGGAATTTCCCCTGAAATCTCTCGGTGGGGCTATTAAGTTTGGAAAGAAAATGACCCTTAGTTAGAAGGTTGAAAATGAATTCGGCATAGTAATGGTATTTGTTATATGCCAAGCACTGTGCTAAGCTCTGGGTAGCTCCAAATAGGTTTGATGCAGTCCCTGTCCCTCATTTATTCATTCACTCATTCATTCATTCATTCATTCAATCATATTTATTGTGTGCTTATTGTGTGCAAAGCACTGTACTAAGTGCTTGGGAGAGTATGATATAACAATAAGCACATTCTCTTCTCACAACAACACGGGACTCGTATGTGGGTTTGATCCCTATTTTACAGATGAGAAAACTGAGTCCAAGAGAAGTGAAGCGACTCTTCTAAGGTCATGTACAGCAAGCAAGTGGCAGACCCAGAATTAGAACCCAGGTCCCCTGACTCCCGGGCCCAGGCTCTTTCCACTTGGCCGCACTGCTTCCAATCTGATTCAGTGATACATAAAGGGTTCCTCTCTGCCCTTGAAAAAACTTTTAGACTGTGAGCCCACTGTTGGGTAGGGACTGTCTCTATATGTTGCCAATTTGTACTTCCCAAGCGCTTAGTACAGTGCTCTGCACATAGTAAGCGCTCAATAAATACGATTGATGATGATGATGATGAAAAACGTTCAGTCCAGGCCCCCAAATGAGGGCGACCATTTTGTGGTGTATCCCATTGGCCATCCGTAGAATCCACCTGCCGGGCAGCAACCCCGAAACCTCATCCTTTTCCTCACTCCTCCCGTCTGGAGGCCCTTGCTCGTTTCGACCGCCTTGAAGCGGTCCGCTATTGAGCGCCGGCTTCGGCACCGATCTCTCCTTTCTCTCTCAGGCCTCTCACTCCTACCGACGGATCCCACGACTCCGACCGGAGAGGAATTCCAATCCCTCCCAGTTATGAAAATCAGGGCGGCGCGCGACTCATCCATCTGGCTTCGCGGCCATCGGCGAGATGTAACCGAGGCTGCGGCATTTTCTTGACGTGCTCTACCCTGGCCCCCAAATATCTCATCTTTCCCCAGTTGACAGAAAGAAAATGAATCGCCCCGACAGTGATTTGTCATTTGGAGGATCCTACGGGAAACCGCCGGCTCCGAAGGCCCCGTCCGTGTAGTTCCCCAGAGAAATGTCTGTCTGGATTCAGCTGGAATCCGGGCGGGAGGGGGCTTTTCTATTTTTTTTTTTTTGGTAGAGGAGGGAGAGGCTTGGAGAAAGAAGCAGAGAGGTTAATTGGTCTCAGTCTGAACATCTCAGCATCCTCTGAATCGAGCCATGGCAATTCCTCCCCGAGTCCTGCAGATAGCAGTAGAATACTTTCTCTGATCCGCTTTCTCTCTGCAATGAGGTCAAACCGATTCCTGGTTAACTGTTGAGCTACGATTGACTTGGGTGTCTAACAGGTTCCCATTCATTCACTCATTCAATCATATTTATTCAGCACTTACTGGGTCTAATCCAGGTGTTAAGCACCTGGGAGAGTATGCTATGACAACAGATGGACACATTCCCCGCCCACAGTGAGCTTACCGTCTTGAGGAGATTTGTACCATGGCATGATATTTTCACTGGGGAAATTTTAAGAAATCACTGCAGGGGAAAGACTGGGGTCCTGGGATTTTTTTTCTTGGGGGAAGGCATTTCTTTCTGGAAGGAATTTAGTCTTTAGGCTCGAAATTGGTAGCTCGTTATGGGCAGGGAACGTGTCTGTTAATTCTGTTGTACTGTTGTGTTGTACTTTCCCAAGAGCTTGGTTCAAGTGCGCTGCACATAGGAAGCACTCAATAAATACCACCGATTGATTGATCGGTAGAGGGGAGTTGGGAAAAGACCTAAGAGAGCTGTCCGAGACCCCAGCTTGTGATACTACTCAGAGATGTTGTAAATCACTTGCATTTGTTTCCTCAAACGGGCTTCTTTTACTGTTTCATTTACTTTATGGATACTTAAGGCTTACCAGAAACCTTAATGCTCCAGGCACTTGGTTTTAAATTAATATCACATTTAATTTCAAACTAATCAGGATGGGAACATTAGGAGACACACATAAGTGCGAAACAGATAATGAAATTTTGGAAGCCATTTGAATTTTCAAAATCCTCGCCCAGGACAGAATGACAATTGTATGCTCACAGGCAGAGGAAGATGGTCTTCGGCAATCTAGTTTTCTCCCCGTAGCAATTGGTGTAATGTCCCCATAGATTGGAGGTGTTCCCCTTCCCCCCCCACCCCCGGTTCACTTAATTTCTCTGTGCCTCAGTTCCCTCATCTGCAAATTGGGGGATTCATTGCCTGTTTTCTGCTTAGAATGTGAGCCCCATGTGGGACCTTCTTATCTGGTATCTACCCCAATCCTTACTGCAGTGCTTGGCACATAGTAAGTGCTTAACAAATACCCTAATTATCGGGCATCTACTGGGTGTGCAGAGCTGTGCTGACTGCCTACCGTCTAGGAGACAAGGACCTTGCCCTTGATGAGCTTACAGTTTCTTAGATGGTCATTCATTCATTCATTCATTCAATTGTATTTGTTGAGCACTTACTGTATGCAGAGCACTGTACTAAGCGCTTGAAAAGTACAATTCAGCAACAGAGACAATCCCTACCCAACAACGGGCTCACAGTCTAGAAGGGGGAGACAGACAACAAAACAAGCTGAATTGTACTTTCCAAGCTCTTAGTAATAATAATAATGATTATGGTATTTGTTAAGCACTTACTATGTGCCAAGCACTGTTCTAAACACTGGAGTAGATACAAGGCGATCAGGATGTCCCACGTGGGGCTCACAGTCTTCATCCCCATTTGACAGATGAGGTAACTGAGGCAGGGAGAAGTGAAGTGACTTGCCCAAAGTCACACAGCTGACAAGCAGCGGAGTCGGGATTAGAACCCATGACCTCTAACTCCCAAACCCGTGCTCTTTCGGCTAAGCCACGCTGCTTCTCCATGCTGCTTCTTCATGCTGCTCTGCACGCAGTAAGAACTCAATAAATACAATTGAATGAATGACAAACAAAATAAGTAGACTTACTTGTTTTTATACTTAAAAATGATAGACTATAGTTTATATTCTATGTATTTTAATATTATATTTATATTTTATATTTATACATATAAAGACTATATTTAAGCAGAATACCAGTATAATTTCCTTATGATGGCCAGCTTAACTTTGGAAGGGGATGTTAAAATGGGATCTGGAATTGTGTAAGGATTTTCCAATTCAAATCCACTCCTAAGTGTTTGGCGCTCAGAGGGCAAGTGTTTCGGCCCTTGAAGGGGTCTCATCATCATCATCATCATCATCAATCATATTTATTGAGCGCTTACTATGTGCAGAGCACTGTACTAAGCGCTTGGGAAGTACAAATTGGCAACATATAGAGACAGTCCCTACCCAACAGTGGGCTCACAGTCTAAAAGATAATGATGGTATTTGTTAAGCGCTTACTATGTGCAAAGCACTGTTCTAAGCGCTGGGGAGGTTACAAGGTGATCAGGTTGTTCCACGGGGGGGTTCACAGTTTTAATCCCCATTTTACAGATGAGGTAACCGAGGCCTAGAGAAGTGAAGTGACTTGCCCAAAGTCACACGGGTCTCGTGCAGTCAATCGATCAGTGGCATTAATTGACAGCTGAATCTGCTCAAATTGCTGGTCTGAGCACTTGGGGGAGGATAATAGAGTTAGTAGACATGATGCCTGCTCTCAAGGAGTTTCCAGTCCAGTGGTCTCTGACCGGAGAGAGTACAGTTTCCACTCTCACTGCCGGGAAAGAGGATTTTTAGAACAACGCTCTGCTTCTGTAGGCAAAGTGCTCAGCGGATGGGTCTTCCTAGCTCAGCGTCCCATATCCGAGGGGCTCGGTGGTTCCTGAAGGTGGTCACGGCATTCCGCCCGTCCTCAACAGCCGAGGTGGGATCAGATGGACCCAATGAGAAGCAGCGTGGTCAGGTGGATAGAGCATTAGCCTGCCCCCAGCTCTGCCACTTGTATGCTGGGTGACCTTGGGCAAGTCATTTCACTTCTCTGGGCCTCAGTTTCCTCATCTGAAAAATGGGGATTAAGACTGTAAGCCCCATATGGGACATGGATTGTGTTCAATCCGATTAGCTTGTATGTACCTCAGCGCTTAGTATAGTGCCTGGTACATATTAAACACTTAACAAATACCTGAAAAAAAATAGACTGACAGGGAAAGGCCTAGCAAACCCACAGCAGGTTTTTGTGAAGACCATCCCAAGGCTCTTCATCTTGTCGCACACTGCGGCATTGTGAAATATGGGTTTGGGCACTAATTTAAATGCAAAAAAGCAAACAGGGCTGTAATTAATATTGTAACTTCAGGCAAATATTCCTTCCTGTTCTGTCTCAGGACAGAGGCTCACTCCTCGCCGTGAATGATTGGTTCTACTGTGGGTTCTGCCTCTTGCCGGCCATGTGACCTTGGGCTAGTCACTTCACTTTTCTGTGCCTCAGTTTCCTCATCTAGACTGTAAGCTCGTTGTAGGCAGGGAATGTACCTGTTCTGTTGTTATATTGTACTCTCCCAAGCACTTCATACAGTGTTCTGCACACAGTAAACGCTCAATAAATACGATCGATTGGGCCTATTTGTATTTACTGTATTGTAATCTTGAGTATTGCATTTATTTATTCACTATTGAGTTTGTCCATTCTGATTCCACTCTGTGGAATATTTGAATACGAGCAACATTTGTGGGTATGTCTCCCTGTTAGATTGTAAACTCCTTGTGGGCAGGGTTCGTGGAGCGGAATCCCCTTTCTCCCTCCCTATCAATCGATGGGATTTAATGAACACTTTCTGCATGCAGAGCATTTGAGCACTGTGGTAAGTATTTGCAGTGTTTCATTTGATGGCAGAATATCCCCAGATTGACCAATTAGGGAATTCAAAATGTGGAGAGAGGCAGATGAACGGGGTGACAAAGGGAAAAACCTTGATTTTTTCATTTCAAAAGCCACGGACCCTCTCCTAGCTGCCGATTTGGAGCATGAAATCTGGAAGATTTTACCGATTGATCTTCCGGGACTTTCAGATTTGTCAATTACCAGTCTCCAGTCCTGCCCCAAAGACTTCCTGTGTGAAGAAGCAGCGTGGCCTAGCGGAGAGAGCCTGGGCCTGGGGGTCCGAAGGATCTGGGTTCTAATCCTGGCTCTGCCATTTGTCTGCTCTGGGCAAGTCACTTCACTTCTCTGGGCCTCAGTTCCCTCATCTGGAAAATGGGGATTAAGACTGTGAGCCCTCAGTGGGACAGGAACTTTGTCCAACCTGATTACCTTACCCCAGCGTTTAGTACAGTGCCTGGCACAGAGTAGGCACTTAACAAATACCATACAGGAAAGACGAAGATGCTAACTTTTCATTTTCAGTGGGGGAGTGAGAAGAATGAGGAGAAATGTGCTTCAAGGCACTGAGAGGGAGCAAGGCTGCCATCTTAGATCTTCTTCAGCTCTCAGGTCTGGTAAGAGATGAGAGCAAGGTTCGGAGTCCAGGGTTAATGATAATAATAATAATAACAGTGGTATTTGTTAAGAGCTTACTATGTGCCAGGCACTATTTTAAGCACTGGGGTAGATACAAGATGATTGGGTTGGACAAAATCCCTGTCCCACAGAGGGCTCACAATCTTAATCTCCATTGTACAGATGAGATAACTGAGGCACTGAGAAGTGAAGCGACTTGCCCAAGGTCACACAACAGGTAAGTGGTGGAACGGGGATTAGAACCCAGGTGCTTCTGACTCCCAAGCCCGGGCTCTATCCACTAGGCTATGCTGAACCATCAGTCGATCAGTGGTACTGACTGAGCGTTTTGCTGCCTTAGATCATATGTGGACACGTGGCTGAGAAGCACGCTGAGAAGCAGTGTGGCTCAGTGGAAAGACTACGGGCTTTGGAGTCAGAGGTCATGGGTTCAAATCCCGACTCCGCCAATTGTCAGCTGGGTTACTTTGGGCAAGTCACTTAACTTCTCTGTGCCTCAGTTACCTCATTTGTAAAATGGGAATGAAGACTGTGAGCCCCCCGTGGGACAACCTGATCACCTTGTAGCCTCCCCAGCGCTTAGAACAGTGCTTTGCATATAGTAAGCGCTTAACAAATGCCATCATTATTATTATTATCTCAATCCCACTTCAGAGGGGTTCATTTCCTCTTCCTCATGTCCCGACCAGCCGACACCCAGCTAGGAAGTTGAGCCTAGACCATCGGCTTGTTGTGGCTACTTCACTTCTCTGGGCCTCAGCTACCTTATCTGTAAAATGGGTATCGAAACCATGAGCCCCACATGGGACAGGGACTGTATCCAATCCCATTTGCTTGTGTCCAACTCCAGCATTTAGTACAGTGCCTGTTGTATAGGAAGCACTTAACTTTGAGAAACAGCGTGGCTCAATGGAAAGAGCACAGGCTTTGGAGTCAGAGTTCATGGGTTCAAATCCCGGCTCCTCCAATTGTCAGCTGTGTGACTTTGGGCAAGTCACTTAACTTCTCTGAGCCTTAGTTGCCTCATCTGTAAAATGGGGATTAAGACTGTGAGCCCCCCGTGGGACAACCTGATCACCTTGTAGCCTCCCCAGCACTTAGAACAGTGCTTTGCACATAGTAAGTGCTTAATAAATGCCACTATTATTATTATTATTAAATACCATGCTATTATTATTATTATTCAGCACTCAGTAAATGCCATCAATTAATTAATGATCAGCCACCGGACCGGCATTTGAGTTGTTCTGGTAATAGCGGGGATGGTTGAGATTGAGTCATCCACACTCTCTCTCCCAGTCGTCCCATGAGACATGGCAGGCAAAGAGAACGGAGGCAGTCACCTCTACACAGGCAAGAACGATAAACCCCTTTTTTTCTTGGATCCCATTTCATTTCCTTGTTTCTGTTTTTGTTTTCCTTATTCTCCCAGGAGGGTGATGCAGGCGAGTGAGGAGACAGAGGCAGGGGGAGGAAAATTGAATGCCTGAATTCCGCTCTGAATTCAACCAACTACTTTTATTTCCCATTTAACAGTCTGAGTTCCAAGAGGTCAGGGGCTGTGTCTGTTGAGTTTAATTAGGTCCGGGTGGGCATTGAGTAAATTGATCCTCACTCTCCCCATCCGTAGAATAGAATGAATTCTACTGAGCCTCCTCAAAGGGACACGATGCTCTCTTGCTTGTTAGCATTGAACCGAAATGCTTCAAAACCAGTGTTTCCTGGGAAGGAAACTGATGTAAAGTCTCGGACCATATCGGCCCCAGGGCTGGCATTTGTAAGAAAGGCATTTTCCCCAAACCGGCCGAGACAAATCGAGCATCGGTTTCCTTCCCTCGCTCAACCCTGGCTTTCTGCTTTTGGAGAGAATTTGCCCTCTGCCCACTCCAAAGCCCTGGCAGTAAAACTGCCCATGTGCCTGGCAGATGACATCAGTACTTAGAGCACTCAGTAAGTGCTCAATAAATACAATGGATCGATCGATCGATTGAGGATCGATTGAGTGCCTTAAGGAAGATTCCATGGATTGTCTGAACCCAGTCTTCCAGGGCAACGTTACCCTGAGGTGGATCTTCATTCATTCATTCCTTCCTTCCTTCCTTCCTTCATTCATTCATTCAATCGTATTTATCGAGCACTTATGGTGTGCAGAGCACTGAACTAAGCAATTGGGAGAGTACAATACAACAATAAGCAGACACATTCCCTGCCCAAGATGAGCTTCCTGGGATTTGTAGATTAGGAAACTCACTAGTCACTCCTGGAGACTGGTTGTCAAGATATCATCTTGAAAGAGTCACTTTGTCAATTATCACCATATTTTTAATTAGCTTGGAAGCCATTAGAAGTCTTATTACCCTTGTTTTTTAAGTTAAAATTTCCCGCTAATTACTAACTATAATTTCAAAGGCAGAAGTTGTTAGTAGCAGAGGTTATCTTTTTGACTTGTGTACATATATATTACTGCTTTTATTTTCATTAGCCTAAATACAATGTTATGAATATGGATGAATTGTGCCAATCTAATCCTTTTTTTTTAATAGAGAACATACACTTAGCTTGCGCTACTCATTATGGCTGTTATGACATGGCATTTCATAATATTACCTGTCTGTTCTGGGCCCAAACATTAGCAAACATTCAGGTAGATGTGACAGGTGACATATGAGACAGCAGCTCAGAAACATGACTAATAAAGTCTTTGGATGTTGGATCTATCCACGATAATAATAATGATGGTATTTGTTAAGCGCTTACTAGGTGCCGAGCACCGTTCTAAGCACTGGGGTAGATACAAGGTTATCAGATTGTCCCACGTGGGGCTCACAGTCTTAATCCCCATTTTACAGATGAGGTAACTGAGGCAGTGAGAAGTGAAGAGACTTGCCCAAAGTCACACAGCTGACAAGTGGCGGTCGTATTTCTTGAGCGCTTACAGTGTGCAGAGCACTGTACTAAGCACTTGGGAGAGTCCAATGAAACAATAGAACAGATACATTCCTTGCCCACAATGAATTCGCAGTCTAGAGGGATTGGGGGAAGCGTGAAGGCTGGAGAAGGAGAGGGGAAGAGAGGCGCATCAGGAAACATCAAAAATCAATCAATCGTATTTATTGAGCGCTTACTGTGTGCAGAGCACTGTACTAAGCGCTTGGGAAGTACAAGTTGGCAACATATAGAGACGGTCCCTACCCAACAGGGGGCTCACAGTCTAGAAGGGGAGACAGGGAGCAAAACCAAACATATTAACAAAATAAAATAAATAGGATATGTACAAGTAGAATAAATAAAGTAATAAATATGTACAAACCTATATACATATATACAGGTGCTGTGGGGAAGGGAAGGAGGTAAGCCGGGGGGGATGGAGAGAGGGAGGAGGGGGAGAGGGAGGAGGGGGCTGAGTGTGGGAAGGCCTCCTGGAGGAGGTGAGCTCTCAGTAGGGCCTTGAAGGGAGGAAGAGAGCTAGGTTGGCGGATGTGCGGAGGAAGGGCATTCCAGGCCAGGGGGAGGACGTGGGCCGGGGGTCGACGGCGGGACAGGCGAGAACGAGGCACAGTAAGGAGATTAGCGGCAGAGGAGCGGAGTCTCCCCTTCCTCCCCCAGACGAAAGACCACCCAGCCCCAATCTACCGAGGCCTCCTGCAGCCCCTTCCCCTGCCCTTCTCCTGCCCTTGCTCCGTGCCAGTCTCTGCTGCCACTCTGGCTGGTGGCACTACATGACTTCATGGGCAGAATCGTGTGACAAGAGTGGGCCCCACCAGATCGGCCAGCCCCAGACCTAGACTTTAGTTCACGCGACCCATTCATTCAGGGGTATTTATTCATTCATTTGATTGTATTTATTGAGCACTTGAGCACTGTACTAAGCGCTTGGAGCGCTTACTGCGTCCAGAGAACCGTACTAAGTGCTTGGGAGAGTACAATACAACAATAAGCAGACCCATTCCCTGCCCACGATGAGCTTACAGTCTAGAGACTAGCGGGGCATTGTACTTCCCACAGCCTGAGTAGGCCCTACGGAGTTCATTCATTCACTCAATCATATTAATTGAGCGCTTACTGTGTGCAGAGCACTGTACTAATCAATCAATCAATCAATCAATCGTATTTATTGAGTGCTTACTGTGTGCAGAGCACTGTACTAAGCACTTGGGAAGTACAAGTTGGCAACATATAGAGAAGGTCCCTACCCAACCATGGGCTCGCGGTCTAGAAGGGGGAGACAGACAACAAAACGAAACATGTGGACAGGTGTCATCAGAATAAATAGAAATAAAGCTAGATGCACATCACTAACAAAATAAATTGAATAGTAAATATGTACAAGTAAAATAAATAGAGTAATAAATCCGTACAAACATATATGCAGGTGCTGTGGGGAGGGGAAGGAAGTAGGGTGGGGGGGATGGGAAGGAGGAGAAGAAAAAGGGGGCTCAGTCTGGGAAGGCCTAGATCAACTCACTGTGGGTTCTAACGGCCACATCAACCCCGTGAATCAATCCGTCAGCGGGATTTATTGAGCACTTACCATGTGCAGAGCACTGTACTAAGCGCTTGGGAGAGTACAGTAGAACAACGGAACAGGCACATACATAGTTGGCGTTTATCCAACAGCATCTCTGGCCTGAAGTTTGAGTAGGATGAGTTGGTCTGGTACTTTCTCCATTCCACCCAGATCCTTGCTTTCCACTTTTAATCTTCAATATTCGCCATTTACAAACAATTGTAGCTGATTAAACTTCTGTCACCCTTGTTGTCAGCAGTCTGAAAATAGATCCGGGGGGAATTAAGTCCATTACAGACTTGCTTCAGCCAATAAACTCTGCCATTTAGTTCTGGGGATCCAATTTGCGGGACGATTTTATGTGTGCGGCGAAATCATTTTTAAGAAAAAAAAAGTTAAACCAATTACTCGTCTGGGTTGGAATGCCTCATGAGTGATAATTGTCTCAAAAACAATCACTCACTGCTGAAAAAAATTCTCCGGCAGAAGAAAAAAAAAAACGCCTTATAACCCACCGCTAATTCATCAGTTTCCGCTGTTGACTAAATTCCCTGAGTATTTAATATATTTAAAAGGTGGAAAATTCCATTATTTGATTAAACGCATTGAGAGATGGAGCTCGGCGTTGACAGCTCTGACCCAGATTGATGTTTTACAAGGAATCGTTGAATTGGTGTCAATCACCATTATCGTCTAAGGTGTGTAGTCTGCTCAACTCTGTGTGTGTGTGTGTGTGTGTGTGTGTGTGTGTGTGTCTTTATGATCCCCGAGACGAGATTCTTCCTCTTCATGGCAGGGAAATCATCTCCAAATGACACCTGGAATAGATACTCCTCTAGGTGTGATGTAATACCATGGAACATGGGCATCATGTAATGGCATCTGAGAAGCAGAATGGCGTGGTGGATAAAGCCCGGGCTTGGGAGTCAGAAGGTCATGGGTTCTAATCCCGGTTCCGCCGCTTGCCTGCTGTGTGTCGTCGGGTGAGTTGCTTCACTTCTGTGGGTCTCAGCTACCTCGTCTGGAAAATGGAGATTGAGACTGTGAGCCCCAGGTGGTACAGGGATTGTGTCCAACCCGATTTGCTTGTATCCACCCAGGGTTTAGTACAGTGTCTTGCACATAGTAAGTAATTAAAAAATACTACGATGATGATGATGATGATGATTATTATTAATATCTTCCAAGGGCCTATAGGTGGAAATCTGGGTTCCATCTGAACCTGGATGTTTGTGAGTCTGGCACTGTGTCCAACCTGATGATCTTGTAGCTACTACAGTGCTTAGAACAGTGCCTGACATAGTAAGCTCTTAAAAAGTACTATTATTATTAGTATTATTATTATTCTCTGCATTTCCAGAGCCATTTGTGCCCCCTATCCAACATGGCCACCTCTTCCGGGACTTAGAACATGGCAGCAGGAACACAGTGGCTTTTGACTGTAGAAAGCAGTGTGGCCTATTGGAAAAACCATGGGCCTGGGAGTTCAGGGGACCTGGGTTCTAATCACAGCCTTGCTGTTCATCTGCTGCTTGACCTTGGGCGAGTCACTTCACTTCTCTGCACATCAGCTTCCTCACCTGTAAAATAAGGAGTCAATACCTGCTTCTAGACTGTGAGCCCGCTGTTGGGTAGGGACCGTCTTTATATGATGCCAATTTGTACTTCCCAAGCGCTTAGTACAGTGCTCTGCACACAGTAAACACTTAAAAAATACGATTGGATGAGTGAATGAATGAATGTTCTCCATCCTGCTTGGACCATGAGCCCTATGTGAGACAGGAATCCGATCAACTTCTATCTCCCCAGTGCTTAGCTCAGTGCCTGACAAGAAAAACAGTATTATTGACGATGGTAATAATAACAGCAATAACGATAATAATAATGATAGAAATCCTGGATTGGAGGTATCCTGGTCGAAGAAGAATTTCTAGACCCCAAGATGCCTGCTGGTCTGGTAACGGAGAAGCAGTGAGGCCTAGTGGATAGCATTCCGAGCCTGGGAATCAGAAGGACCGGGGTTGTAATCCCGGCTCCGCGGCGTCTCTGCTGTGTAACCTTGGGCAACTCACTTCATTTCTCTGGGCCTCAATTTCCTCATCTGTAAAAATGGGGATTAAGAGAGTGAGCCCCATGTGGACAGGGATTGTGACAAGCTGATTACCTTGTATCTACTCCAGTGCTTAGAACAGTGCCTGGCACATGGTAAGCACTTAAAAAATACTACAATTATTATTATTCTTGCCCGTGTCTTACAGGGGGCAGACCAGTTGAAAACTGGACAGTCTGATAGAAAATCGGATGACTGGATCACCTACTCTGCTGCCTCCCTGATTACTAAGCCAGTCAATCATATTTATTGAGTGCCTAGTGTGGGCAGAGCACTGTACAAAGCACTAGGGAGGGTACTATACAACAATAAATAGTCACATTCCCAGCCCATGGTGAGCTCACTCCTCCTTCATCTCCTCCAAGCTGACTCTCCATCCTCCCCTCACCCTGGAACTTTGGTTGTACCACAAGCCTCCCCTCTGGCTCCTTCCACTCTCCTCGCTCTACATCTAGTCAATCAATTGGTCGATTGATCGTTCTAATGGTATTTATTGAGCACTGACTGTGTGCGGAGCGCTTGATTAAGCACTTAGGAGAGGTCCGGGCAATAGAGTTAGTAGACGTGATTTGTTTTTTTAAATGGTATTTGTTAAGCGCATACTATAGGCCAGGCACTGGCACTGGGGTAGATACAAGCTAATCAGGTTAGACATAGTCCATGTCCCACATGGCGCTCACAATCTCAGTCCCCATTTGACAGATGGGGAAACTGAGGCCCAGAGAAGTGAAGTGGCTTTTCCAAGGTCACACAGCAGGCAGGTGGCGGAGCCGGGGTTAGAACCCAGATCCTTTCGACCCTCAGGTCCTGCCCTTAAGGAGCTCATATTCTCATTCTTTGTGGAGATCTCCAAGCCTCTCCCGAATTCAGGAGTTAGGCATGGACATTTCATCTCTTTAAAATGTGGATCAGAATCCCTCTCCCTGGTCCTCAAGGGCCCCCCTGGTTACATATTTCTTCCCCTGAAAGCAGAAACTCCTGATGATCAGCCTCATGACTCTTTAACCAAAGTGGAGAGCTCCCTACCTTTCATTCATTCATTCAATTGTACTTACTGAGCGCTTACTGTGGGTACTGTACTGTACTGTTTGGGAGAGTTCAATATAACAATAAACAGACACATTTCCTGCCCACAATGAGCTTACAGTCTAGAGGGGGAGACAGACGTGAATAGAAATAAATAAATGACAGATATGGTCATAAGTGCTGTGGGGCTGGGAGGGTGGATGAATAAAGGGAGCAAGTCGGGATGATGCAGAAGGGAGTGGGAGAAAAAGAAAGGAGGGCTTAGTCAGGGAAGGCTTCTTGGAGGAGATGGGCCTTCAACAAGGCTTTGGAGTGGCTGGGAGGGAGCTAGGAATCGCCATATGTCCATATCTCTCATTTATTTATTTTTATTAATGTCTGTCTCCCCCCCTTCCCTCCCTAGTGTGTTATCTTGTTGTGGGCGAGGAATGTGTCTACCAACTTTGTCACAGTGAACTCTTCCACACTCTTAAAATGGGGTCTGCACACAGAAAGTGCTCCATAAATATAATTGATTGATTGATTAATCTGTGTGGCACTTTGAGCAATAGGATCGAACAGTGGGGAGAACTTCCCTCAAATGCTTCGCCCGTCCGCTTTGCTTGAGTGGGTCCAGGCTGATGATCTTTCCCAGTATGGACACGTCATTCTCGGACCCTGGGATCAGCAGAGTCTGGGTGCAATTAGTCCTTTCCCAGTGAACACGTTTTTCATTAAAGTTCGTTAATTAACTCAGTCTTCAGTTCAGTTGTTTTATTACAAAGAAGAAGAAATCGGGGGGGAAAAAAGAGAAAGAGAAGTCACCTGGTTTTTGCGCTTCGCTAAACAGGAGCGTAGGGAGCTAAGCAATGCTAAAATGGGTCAGAATATGGCCCATCCATCCCTGTGTACTGTGGTAAGCTTTTAGCACAGGGCACTGTGTTAATCAATCCATCCGTGGTATTTATTGAGCGCTTACGGTGTGCAGAGCACTGAACTAAACACTTGGGAGGAAACAATATAACAGAGTTAGCAGACATGCTCCCTGCTTACAAAGAGCTTACAGTCAGAGGGATTGTGTTTATCAACCAATCATTCATTCATTCAATCATATTTACTGAGCATTCACTCTGTGCAGAGCACTGTATTGAGCAGTCGGGAGAGTACAGTTGAACAGTAAACAGACACATTTCCTGCCCACAACGAGCTTAATCAATTATATTTATTGAGCACCTCCCCAAGAACTCATCCCATTCCTGTTTTTCCACGTCAGCTTCTTCTAGGATTTAAAAAGGAAAAAAAAATTCTCTTTCAAAGCTCTTCCTCTTCTACTTTTAACGAGAAGGCATTTAATGAGACACTTCCTTGTTTGCAATCCCTCCTAATTGGTTTCTCCAAGAATTCCTCTAATCTGGAGACCTTAGGTAAACCTTTTCTAGCAAACTATAAGCACGTTACCCTCCCATGGTCGGTATTCCTCTATACTCACAAATCTTTACCCATTGCCACACTGTGGCAATTAAATCGGAACTTGTTAGCTTGTCTTTGGTCTCTTTTCAGTTTCTCTCCCACTGCCTCTTCGGGAAGTTCTGAATCCGTAAGTCAGAATCAGTATGCTACTGTTTTCAGGTCCTTCGTTTTTCTTCCACCTCCACTGACTCAATTTTGTCTCTCTCAATCAATCCATCTAACAGTCAATCATATCTCATGAGTGCTTACTGTGTGCAGGATACTGTACTAAGCACTGGGGAGTACAACATGACAATTTAAGGGACACATTACCTGACCACAGTGGGCTTTAAAAACAAACAATAATAATAATTCATTCAATCACATTTATTGAGCACTCACTGTGTGTAAAGGACTGTATTAAGTGCTTATAGAAATTAACAATAATAATAATGATAGTGTTTGTTAAGCTCTTACTATGTGCCTCTAGCCTATAAATTCCTCTATAGTCTGTAGTCTCCTTCTGGGGGGGACAGACATGTCTACTAAATCTGTTATAGTATACTCTCCCAAGCACTTAGTACAGTGCTCTGCACACAGGAAGTGATCGATAAATATGATCAATTGCTAAGCACTGTACCGAGTGTTGGGATACACAAAGTATGTACAAATGGGGCACTGTCCCCGTGACACACGGGGCTCGCAGCCTGTAAGCTCATTGAGAGCAGGGATGGAGTCTTTTTACTGTTATATTGTATCCTCCCAAGCACTCAGTACAGTGCTCTGCACACAGTAAGCGCTCAGTGAATACGACAATGAATGAATGAGATTGGAAACTCCTTGAAGACAGGAAACTTGTGTCTTGCTTCTGCTGTCCTCTACCAAGTGCTTCGTAGAGTGTGTTGCCCCATGTGGGACAGGGAGTGTGTCCAATCTGATTATTTTGTGTCCACCCCAGCGATTTCACTGTTTGTTACCTGAATACCCACTCTCGTGAGCACCAGGAAGTAAAACATCAGTGAAAATATCTTTGGCCAAGCGCGCCTCTCCTGCCAAAACATCTCTTCGCCTGGTTGTCCTTCCCGCATTTATTCATTCAATCATATTTATTGAGTGCTTTCTTTGCGCAAAGCACTGTACTAAGTGCATTGAGTGGATTACATCGCCTCTCAGAGAATTGAGGAGCGATTCCTTACATAGACTTGCAGCTAGAAGCCCGCACCCTGGATCTCATCCCAAACCTCAACCACACAACACTTGGCACTTGGGATAGCGCCCGGGCTTGGGAGTGAGAAGGTCATGGGTTCTAATCTCAGCTCTGCGACTTTAGGCAAGTTGCTTCACTTCCCTGGGCCTCAGTTCTCTCATCTGTAAAATGGGGATTGAGACTGTGAGCCCCACATGGGACAGGGGCTGTGTCCAACCCGATTTGCTTGTATCCGCACTCAGCGCTTAGTACAGTGAGTGGCGCCTAGTAAGCGCCTAACAAATGCCACAATTAATATTATATCTGGAATTTATTTTAATGTCCGTTCCCACCTCTATACTGTAATCTCCAGTGGGCAGGAAATGTGTCTACGACTCTGTTGTATTGTACTCTCCCAAGTACTTAGAACAGTGTGTGCACACGGTAAACACTCGATAAGTACCACTGATTGATTGGTTGCTTATTACCATTTTCCAGAGGTGAAAACCGAGGCACAGAGAAGGAAGGTGACTTGCTCAAGGTCATACAGCAGACAGGTGATGTAGCCTGTTCGGAATCGGGAGACCCCTAACTTCCAGGGCTAGGCTCTTCCCACTTCCCAGATGGACTTTCTCAGGTCATGAGTGAGTTTGAATTGCTCTCTGTTTTGCCTGTAATAATAATAATAATGATGGTATTTGTTAGGTGCTTACTATGTGCCAGACACTGTTTAAGCGCCGGGGTAGATGGAAGACAATCTGGTTGAACACACAGTCCCTGTCCCACCGAGGGCTCACAGTCTTAGAGATGAGGGAACAGAGGCCCAGAGAAGTGAAGTGACTTGCCCTAGGTCACAAGGCAGGCACGTGAAGGAACCGGGATTAGAACCTTTGACCTTCCGACTCCCAGGCTCTTGCTCTATCCACTAGGTAATATTCCCATCTTTGGGAAAGGCAGGACATTCCAGAACTTGGAGGAAATTGTTCCCTAGAACATAGCCGGGTTGCTGGGGGAGGGCACATTCCACGTAGCTCCAGAAGTTTAATTTAATTAGCAACTTGTCATACATGATTTTTCCAGCAGTTAGCATAATTACCAGCAGACAAATTGATATTATGATGTTGGCCATATGTGTGTGTGTGTGTGTGTGTGTGTGTGTGTGTGTTTTCCCTCCCCGCTAATTACCATTTTATCTAATCAGCATCTGAAAATAGTTACTTTCTTCCAAATGTCAGCTGCTGCATGAGACTGTAAATATATTTATAGGAGCCATTTAGAAGCCGGTTGGATCGGTGAAAGTGGATTCTTTTTTATATGCTGGTGTTCATTCTCATTAAAATTGATTTTGTTTTGGTTTCGGAGCCTCAGGTAGACACATCTGAACCCTTGAACCTGAACAAATCTAAGCATTTCCTCTGACAGCATTCAGATAATAATAATAATAATAATAATAATGATGGTATTTGTTAAGGACCTTTTATGTTGGAGGCCCAGTACTAAGCACTGGGATGGATATAAGCAAATCAGGTTGGACACAGTCCCTGTCCCAAGTGGGGCTCACAGTGTCAATCCCCATTTCACAAATGAGGGAACTGAGGCCCAGAGAAGTGAAGTGACTTGCCCAAGGTCACACAGCAGACAAGCGGCAGAGGTGAGATTAGAATCCATGACCATCTGACTCTCAGGTCTATGCTTTATCCATTACACCATGCTGCTTCTCTGCTGTTTCTGATGTGAAACAGATATGAACGCCGTAAATTAATTTAGCGTATATGCATCAGAATGAGCTTATGGGATAATTTCAGTCAATCTAAGGTATTTATTGAGTGTTTACTTTGTGCAGAGAACTGTACTAAGCACCTGGGAGAGTACAGTACAATAGAACTGGTAGAGAAGCAGCGTGGCTCAGTGGAAAGAGCACGGGCTTTGGAGTCAGAGGTCATAGGTTTGAATCCCAGCTCCGCCAATTGTCAGCTGTGTGACTTTGGGCAGGTCACTTAACTTCTCTGTGCCTCAGTTACCTCATCTGTAAAATGGAGATTAAGACTGTGAGCCCCCCATGGGACAACCTGATCACCTTGTAACCTCCCTGGTGCTTAGAATGGTGCTTTGCACATAGTAAGTGCTTAATAAATGCCATTATTAACTGGTAGACACATTCTCTGCCCCACAAAAAGCTTACAGTCAGAGGACTGTAATTTCCATATGAATGGCTCATTCCAGATGTCCATAATTTAACATCAAATGGGTAGGGACTGCCTCTATATGTTGCCAACTTGTACTTCCCAAGTGCTTAGTACAGTGCTCTGCACACAGTAAGCGCTCAATAAATACGATTGACTGATTGATTAGTGTCTGTCTTCCCTTCTAGACTGTAACTTCTTGTGGGCAGAGAACATGTCTACTAACTCTGCTATGTTGGATTCTCCCAAGCCCTTAATACAGAGCTCTGTTCCCAGTGAATGCTTAATAATAATAATAATAATAATAATAATAATAATAATAATGGTATTTGTTAAGTGCTTACTATGTGTCAAACACTGTTCTAACCACTGGAGTAGATACAAGGTAATCACATTGGACACGGTTCCTGTCCCACATGGGGCTCACGGTCTTCATCCCCATTTTACATATGAGGTAACTGAGGCCCAGAGAAGCAAAGTGACTTGTCCAAGGTCCCACAGCAGAGAAGTGGCCGATCTGGGATTAGAACTCAGGTCCTTCTGCCTCCCAAGCCCGTGCTCTATTCACTAGGCCATGCTGCTTCCATAAATACCACTGGTCGTTGAAACATAGGGAAGGAAAAATGGGAAACGATTCTGTTTCATGTTCAATGTGGAAGGAAACGTTCTCTGCACTCTACTGATACCAAAGAAACATTTCTTCTCTGAAATATTTAGGGAATTCAAAATTAGTCTGTCACCAGCCTCTCAATGATAGAAACGTGGGCGGATGAGGAAATACCAAGACCCTTGATGTCTTCTACAAACTATTAAGCAAAGCAATCCTTTCTGTATCTCTTTTCTCTTTTGCCCAGTGTTGACCTCGAGTTTATTCAAACGCAACACTTCGGTGGGGGAAGGGAAATGCAGCAAATCAGCATATCGGTATGGAAACATGACATAAAAGAAATCAGGCTGTCTAGAAAAGAAATCAGTCGACTGAAAACGAGATGAGGCAGAAGAGCTTCCCTTCTTTCTATCACCCATAATGATAATAATAATACTAATTATGATATTTTGTTAAGTGCTTACTCTGTGCCAAGAACTTTTCTAAGAACCGGGGTAGATCAATCAGTCAATCAATCAATCATATTTATTGAGCTCTTACTGTGTGCAGAGCACTGTACTAAGCGCTTGGGAAGTACAAGTTGGCAACATCTAGAGACAGTCCCTATCCAACAGTGGGCTCACAGTCTAAAAGATACAAGTAAGCTCCACATTGGCAGGGAATGTCACTGTTTATTGTTGTTTTGTACTTTCCCAAGTGCTTAGTAGAGTGCTCTGCACACAGTAAGCGCTCAATGAATATGACTGGATGAATGAATGAATAAAAGTTAATCAGGTTGGACACAGTCCCTGTCTTACATGGGGCTCACAGTCTAAACTCCCATTTTACAGATGAGGTAAATGAGGCATGGGGAGGTGAAGTGACTTGCCCAAAGTCACACAGCAATCTAGATGTGACATTTAGACCGTAAGCTCGTTCTGGGCAGGGATCGGATCCACTAATTCTGTTTTATTGTACTCTTCCAAGAGCTTAGTTCAGTGCTCAGCACACGGTAAGCCCCCAATAAATACCATTGATTGATTGATTGATTGTGGAGAGTTGAGGGTCAGAGAGAGGGAAAGTGTCTGGGTTGTCCCTGTCATCCTGAAGGCCTAGTGGAAAGAGTCTGGGCCTGGGTGTTAGGGGACCTGGGTTCTACTCTTAGTTCTGACACTGGCCTGCTATATGATACAGGGCAACTCACCCTCTCCGGACCTCAGTTTCCTCATCTGTAATTTTATTTTAATGGCATTTATTATGTGATTACTATGTGCCAGGCATCGTACTAAGCGCTAATGAATACAACCTAATCAGATTGAATACAGTCCCTGTCTCACATGGCACTCATGGTCTTAATCCCGCTTTTACAGATGGGGTAACTGAGGCCCAGAGAAGCGAAGCAACTTTTCCAAGGTCACACAGTGGACAAGAGGAGGAGCTGGGATCAGAAACCAGGTCCTTCTAACCCCCAGGCCCGGTCTGTAGCCGTTACACCACGCTGACGGGCTGCTGGGATCTCAGTCGGACAAGAATCGGCTAGTAGGTCGTTTACGTAGTGCAGGCTGGAGACGATCCTCGGTTAATGGCACTTTTAAAATACGCTCCCGCAAGAATAATGAATGTCTATGCAAAGCTATTTTTGAAGCTATAAATGAGAGGTAAATGTCACGGTGGCGGGACTGGAAAGTATTAGAAAATGAATTGTGAGGGAAAATCCACATAGACGTCAGGTGGTAATGGATGCTGTAAGCTTTCAGATTTCTTCCTTCCCTATTTTCTGGGATTCTGGACCAAGAAGGCCGTAGCAGTGTTATATTTTTGTATATAATAATAATAATGATGGTCTTTGTGAAGCGCTTACTATGTGCAAAGCACTGTTCTAAGCGCTGGGGGGATACACGGTGATGGGGTTGTCCCACGTGGGGCTCACAGTCTTAATCCCCATTTTACAGGTGAGGGAACTGAGGCACAGAGAAGTTAAGTGACTTGCTCAAAGTCACACAGCTGACGATTGGCAGAGCCGGGATTGGAATCCATGACCTCTGACTCCAAAGCCCATACTCTTACCACTGAGCCACACTGCTTTTCGTGGCTCAATATATATAACATTGCTACAGCCTTCTTGGTCCAGAATATATATATTCCTTGGTATCGGTAGAGTGAAGAGAGAGTTCTTTCCGTATGGAACGTGAAACAGAATCCTTTCTCCTTTTTCCTTCTCTATGTTTCAACAATCAAACAATGGTATTTATGGAAGCAGCATGGCCTAGTGGATAGAGTACGGGCCTGGGCTTCAGAAGGACCTAGGTTCTCATCCCAGCACTTGTTATGTTATTCATATCATCATCATCAATCGTATTTATTGGGCACTTACTATGTGTAGAGCACTGTACTAAGAGCTTGGGAAGTACAAATTGGCAACATATAGAGACAGTCCCTACCCAACAGTGGGCTCACAGTCTAAAAGAAATAAAGAAAAAAAAATATTCATATATATATATATATATATATATATATATATATATATATATATTCATATATAACATTGCTCTAGCCTTCTTGGTCCAGATTCCCGGAAATTAGGGAAGGAAGAAATCTGAAAGTTTACATCATTGATTACAAGCTGATGTCTACGTGGATTTTCCCTCACGGTTCATTTTATCTATTCATTTTACAGCATGGCCTAGTGGATAGAGCATGGGCCTGGGAAGGCAGAAGGACCTGGATTCTAATCTTGGCTCCACCACTTGCCTACTGTGTGATCACAGGAAACCACTTCACTTCTCTGGGCCTCAGTTACCTCATCTGTCAAATGGGGATTAAGACTGTGAGCCCCATGCGGAACAGGGACTGTGTCCAACCTGATTTGCTTGTATCAATCCCAGCACTTAGTACAGTGCCTGGCACATAGTAAGAGCTCAACAAATACCACTATTATAATTATTATTATTATTATTACCACTATCATATATATATACATAGATATATGAGAAGCAGCATGGCCTAGTGGAAAGAGAACTGGCCTGGGGGTCAGAATAATAATAATAATAATGTTGGTATTTGTTAAGCAATTACTACATACCAAGCACTGTTCTAAGTGCTAGGGTAGATGCAGGGTCATCAGGTTGTCCCCCGTGTGGCTCACAGTCTTCATCCCCATTTTACAGATGTGGGAACTGAGGCCCAGAGACGTTAAGTGACTTGCCCAAGGTCACACAGCTGACAAGTGGCGGAGCTGGGATTAGAACCCATGATCTCTGGCTCCCCAGCCCGGGCTTTTTCCACTGAGCCATGCTGCTTCTCTAGAACAACCCAGAAAGACCTGGGTTCTAATCCTAGCTTTGTTACTTGTCTGCTGCGATCTTAGGCAAGTCACAGCTTCTCTGTGCCTTAGTTGCCTCATCCGTAAAGTGGGTATGGAAGCTGTGAACCCCACGTGGGACATGGACTGTGTCCAACCTGGTCAGCTTGTATCTACCTTATCGCTTAGTCCAGTGCCTGGCACGTAGTAAGTGCTGAAGAAATGGCATGGAAAAATGTGTGTGTATAGACACACACATGAAAACACACGGACATCCAGATCCAGGATGGATCATCCAACACTCCTGACTCTCCCCTCTCCATCCCTGTCTCTCCCCCAGTGTCCCACCCACGGATCCACCCAAATTCCCCCCGGCAGTTGCTGGATTTTCCGACTGCATGGCTCCCTGGGGGAACGGATTCCTTGTGCTCAGCCCCCGCTGGAGGAACAAGTGTCTTCCTGGTTCTGTTTCTTTTCTTCTACCTTTGGAGTGTGCGCAAGTAAGATTCTCTACAAGGAACACATCCTGCTGTGTTCTACAATTCACTGAGGACCCTCTTACGCTGGTATCATAGGAGAAAACACCATTAATCAGAATAATTTAGAACCCTTCTTGGAGGAATAAAAGCTCCGCGTCCCCTGAGAGGACGTCTCCTGTTGAACTCAAGTTTCATCTAGCAGCATCTTTTCCCTCTCTGCTGTCTTCGAAGGTCTTTGCCACAATAACAATGCCGAGAGATTGTCACGTTGCTTTTGGTGATTTTGGCTCAGTCTTCGCTCACTTGGCTTTCACGATCGGTTCATTGCTTTGGGATTGGGCGAAATGCTGGATTTATTCATTCAGTCAATTGTATTTATAGAACGTTTCCTGCGTGCAGAGCACTATACTAGGTGCTTGGGAGAGTGCAGTATAACGATAAACAGACACATTTCCTGCCCACAATGAAACCAGCTTACAGTGAAGAGGGGGAGACAGACATTAATATAAAGAAATGAATTACAGGTACATAAATAATTGCTGTGGGGCTGGGAGGGGGGATGAGTGAAAGGAGTGAGTGAGAGTGATGCAGAAGAGAGCGCAAGAAGAGGAAAGGAGGGTTTAGTTAGGGAAGGCATCTTGGTGCTGGATAGGGTTCTTAGTTGACCAGTTGGAGCAACTGGAATCTCCTCACCCAGATTTCTTTCTAGACATGATTTCTTTCTTTCTTCTCTCGGCCTGCCAAGGCGGCTTCGCACTTCAGCATACTGAGAAGCAGCATGGCCTAGGGAAGCAGCATGGTTTAGTGGATAGAGCATGTCCTAGGAGTCACAGGTCACGAGTTCTTCCTCCCTTCAAGGCCCTGCTGAGAGCTCACCTCCTCCAGGAGGCCTTCCCAGACTGAGCCCCTTCCTTCCTCTCCCCCTCGTCCCCCTCTCCATCCCCCCATCTTACCTCCTTCCCTTCCCCACAGCACCTGTATATATGTATATATGTTTGTACATATTTTTTTACTCTATTTATTTATTTATTTTATTTGTACATATCTATTCTGTTTATTTTATTTTGTTAGTATGTTTGGTTTTGTTCCCTGTCTCCCCCTTTTAGACTCTGAGCCCACTGTTGGGTAGGGACTGTCTCTATATGTTGCCAATTTGTACTTCCCAAGCGCTTAGTACAGTGCTCTGCACATAGTAAGCGCTCAATAAATATGATTGATGATGATGATGATGATGAGTTCTAATCCCGGCTCCACCACACGTCTGCCGTGTGACCACAGGCAAGTCACTTCACTTCGCTGTGTCTCAGTTACCTCCTCTGTAAAATGGGGATTGAAAGCGTGAGCCCCACGTGGGACAGGGACTGTGTCCAACCCTATTTGTTCTTATCTACACCAGCTCTTAGTACAGTGTAAACATGTAGTAAGCGCTTAATAAATAACACAATTATTATTAATGGAAAGAGCCTGGGCCCGGGAATCAGGAGACTTGGGCTGTAATTCCAGCATTACCTCCTGAACCCAGATCCTTCTGACTCTCAGGACCGTGCTCTATCCACTAGGACACACTACTTCTCAGAATTTTCACACTGCTAACCAAACCACACTGAGTACAACGCTGTCACTTCGATGTCGCCTTTTGGCCTTTCTTCATTGTCTTTTTGCTCTTTGGCGGAGCACTAATGGTGTAGAACGAAGTCTAACCCAGAGAATCGATGAATGATACTTATCGTTATTTGCAAGACAGTGAAGCGTAGATCCCATCCGACACTCTTAACTCTCTCTTTAATATTTATCCCACCTTTTTCTTTCAAGTGGGTTTCCCACTTTCATTATCTTATGAATCGATGGCGATTATAGAGAAAACACACTTGCACTTTTATACAATGCAAACTCTCCTTCCTCCCGAGTCCTAATTCCCCGACAAAAAGTCCTTCTTATTCTCTGAGGTTAGAAGGCCAATCAATGAATGATGCTTGTTTTTGTTAATTAGAAGAACCCAAACTGGATGAAAATGTAATTATGCCATCCCACCCTGTTTCAACTCTCGGGTTTTGAAGTCTTCCCTCTCAGGGGTGCTGTAAATTGGGAAGGAGCCCCACATGGAATTTATTAAGCCCTTACTATGTGTCAAACACTGTTCTAAGCGCTGGGGTAATCAATCAATCAATCAATCGTATTTATTGAGCGCTTACTGTGTGCAGAGCACTGTACTAAGCGCTTGGGGGTAGGTACAGGTCAATTAGATCGGACACAGTCCCTGTCCCGCACGGGGCTCACAGTCTAAGTAGGAAGGAGGACAAGTATTGAACCCCCATGTTACAGTTAAGGAAATTGAAGCTCAGAGATTTCTTTATATTAATGTCTGTCTCCCCCTCTAGACTGTAAGCTTGTTGCGGGCAGAGAATGTGTCTGTTTATCGTCATACTCTCCCAAGCATTTAGTACAGTGCTCTGCACACAGTAAGCACTCAATAAATACCATCTATTGATCAATTTTGACATCTCCTCCAAAAAGCCTTCCCGGACTAAATCCTCATTTCCTCTTCTCCCTCTCCCTTCTGCGTAGCCCTTGATCTTGGATTTGTACCCTTCATTCACCCACATCCTCAGCCCCACAACACTTAGGCACAGAGGCTTAATTTACTTTATGGGAAGCAGTGTGGCCTAGTGTGAAGAGCATCTGCCCAGGAGTCAGAGGACCTGGGTTCTAATTCCGGTTCCATCTCTTGTCTGCTATGAGACCTTGTAGAAGAAGGAGTAGTAATAGTAGCAATAGTAATAGCCGTCTACTACTGCAAGTGAAGTGACTTGCACAAGGGCAAAGCTCATGGTGTAACGGTTAGCACTGTGGACTCTGAATCCAGGGATCTGAGTTCAAATCTCTGTGGGACCTTTAAAGTTTAGGAAAAGAGCATGACCTAATGGATAGAGCTCAGCCATGGGAATCAGAAGCCCTGGATTCTAATCTTGGCTCCACCACTTGCCTGCTGTGTGACCTTGGGCAAGTCACTTCACTTCTCTGGGCCTCAGTGACCTTATCTATAAAACTGAGGTTAAGACTGTGAGCCTCATGTGGGATAGAGACTGTGTCCAACTTGATTACCTTGTATCTCCCCCAGCGCTTAGGACAGTGGGCCCAAAGTCACCCAGCAGACTTAACAAATACCGTCATTATTTATTATTATTATTATTATTCATTCAATTGTATTTATTGAGCATTTTCTGTATGCTGAGCACTGTACTAAGCACTTATTATGTGCTTAATAAATATAACAACCACAACAGCACAACAGTAATAATGATAATAATGATAATAATAATGCTATCAAGTAACCATGACTTCTTCCTCCCTAGGACAGGCTCTCTGTCCCTCAGCTTCTCAAGATTTCAAATACGGGGCAACTACGACTACTTGATATTAATCTAAATTTCAATCTTACTGTTGACCCATTTTCTTTGCCCCTCAAATCCCTCGGGTCCTTGAAACAACCCCTTCGGCCTTCTCCTCTGGCCGCCTCGGCTAGTGTAGGAATTATTTATGGAATCATTTTCTGTTCCCGGTGAATTGAGTAAGAATCCCGATGATTAAAAGATATTAAAATTTAATTAAGGGAAGCAAGAGAGGAATAATGGGAGCATCATTCGTTAACGACCGATTGAGGTGAGGGAAGAGTTTCACGAGACTTTGGGGGGGTGGTCAAAAGAAGTGAAAAACGTAATTGTTCTAATGGAAGTAATTGTCCAAGGCTGTGTGCGAAGTGTCGATGTCTCTCAGCGGAAAGGCGATAAACACTCAAAGAAGGCGTGTGGGCACTTTTGGAGCAAACCAGCGCGATTCGCTGCCCTCGGCATTCATTTTCTTTGGGGAAGATAGATCAATCGATCAGTTCATTCACTCGTATTTATTGAGTGCTTACTGTGTGCAGAGTTGTATTTATTGAGTGGTCACTATGTGCGGAGCATCTCTCTAAGCGCTTGGGAGAGGACAATATAATAGAGTAGGGAGACATGATTTTAAGGGGTGACTTCAGAAGTCCTCTGGCCTTGACTCTCAGAGGATTCAGGGAGTTGAGGACGCTGGGTTAAAAGAGGGAGCATTTTCTAAGGCCTGTGGCATCTTGTTCAGGTTCTGCTGCCTCACTCCCCCTCTGATAGACTTTACAAATGAAGGACTTGGCAGATTCAGCCTTCAGGTGCCAAGAGCAGGGCTGGAGATGGTCAGCACCCTGGGGGACTCACAGAGGTCCATTTTAATGATCCCTTTGGCATAGCTTAAGCCCTGAATGGATGATAAGCACTAATAATAATAATAATTGGCATTTGTTAAGCGCTTACTATGTGCAAAGCACTGTTCTAAGCGCTGGGGAGGATACAGGGTGATCAGGTTGTCCCACGTGGGGCTCACAGTCTTCACCCCCATTTTACAGATGAGGTAACTGAGGCCCAGAGAAGTTAAGTGACTTGCCCAAGATCACACAGCAGACATGTGGCGGTCGGGATTCAAACCCATGACTGTTGACTCCAAAGCCCGTGCTCTTTCCACTGAGCCACGCTGCTTCTCTGTGGGAGAAGTGGCATGGCTCAGTGGAAAGAGCATGGACTTTGGAGTCAGAGGTCATGGGTTCAAATCCCAGCTCCGCCAACTGTCAGTGTGTGACTTTGGGCAAGTCACTTAACTTTTCTCTGCCTCAGTTACCTCATCTGTAAAATGGGGATTAAAACTGTGAGCCCCCCGTGGGACAACCTGATCACCTTGTAACCTCCCCAGCGCTTACAGCAGTGCTTTGCACATAGTAAGCGCTTAACAAATATTATTATTATTATTATTATTAGGTCACCACTTCTCTGTGTGGCTTTTGTTGTGGAAACAAACCAAGGCAGACCCTTGAGAAGCAGTGTAGACTAGACTGTACTATTCCCCTCTAGTTTTCATTCTGAGCAGGGGACATGTCTGCTAATTCTGTTGTATTGGACTCTCCCAAGCGCTTAGAATAGGGCTCTACACATAATAAGCGCTCAATAAACACCACTGACTGGCTGGTTATTGACTAGGGGAAAGAGCCCAGGCTTGGGAGTCAGAATATCAGGATTCTAATCCTTGCTCCACCACTTAATTAATTAATTAATTAATGATGGTACTTGTTAAGCAATTACTATGTGCAAAGCACTGTTCTAAGCATTGGGGGGATACAAGGTGATCAGGTTGTCCCATGTGGGGCTCACAGTCTTAATCCCCATTTTACAGATGAGTGAACTGAGGCACAGAGAAGTTAAGTGACTTGCCCAAAGTCACACAACTGACACTTGGCGGAGCCGGGATTTGAAACCCTGACCTCTGACTCCAAAGCCCGTGCTCTTTCCACTGAGTCACGCTGCTTCTCTAATAATAATAATAGCATTTATTAAGCGCTTAGTATGTGCCAAGCACTGTTCTAAGCGCTGGGGAGGCTACAAGGTGATGAGGTTGTCCCACGGGGGGCTCACAGTCTTCATCCCCATTTTACAGATGAGTTAACTGAGGCAAAGAGAAGTGAAGTGACTTGCCCAAAGTCACACAGCTGACAATTGGCGGAGCCGGGATTTGAACCCATGACCTCTAACTCCAAAGCTCATTCTCTTTCCACTGAGCCACACTGTTAAGGTCATACACTTGCCTGCTGTATGACCTTGGGTGAGTCTTTTCATGTCTCTGGGCCTCAGATTCCTCATCTCCAAAATGGACATTAAATATCTGTTCTCTCTCCACCCTAAACCAGAATCCCTGCTCTCAATTAGCTTATAGTCTTAATACATGAGCCCTGTGTTTGTTCAGGGCTTTTGTCTGACTAAATTATTCTCTATCTACCTCAGTGTTTAGCACAGTGCTTGGCACACTGTAGTCATTTCAGAAATATCACAATTATTATGATTATAGTTCCTTTCCTTCTTCTTCTTCTCTCTTTGCCAAGGGCTTCCAAGAGGAAGCAGTGGAAAGGGCCTAGACCTGTGTTCTAATCCTGGCTCTGCCACTTGTCCGCTGGGTGACCTTGGGCAAGTCACTTCATTTCTCTGAGCCTCAGTTCCCTCATCTGTGAAATGGGGATGAAGACCGTGAGCCCCACTTGGGGCAACCCGATTACCTTGTATCTACCCCAACGCTTAGAACAGTGCTTGGCACATAGTAAGCGCTTAACGAATACTATTAAAAAATGGAATGCTCAGGCTTCTTGATGAAACATTGCTACATGTGCTAAAAACTGCTTTTAGTGAGAGTCATTCCAGAAACCACGATTCTTGGTAGAAATGCTTTTTGTGCATAAACAAAATAAATCAGGAACTGCAGAAAGGGTCACTGGAATAAGAGGTAAACATTTACGGTGATGAATGCTTTTATGTAATGAATGAAAGGGTGTAATTATTTTGTGTTGTAATTACATTATTTTAGTAAGACCCGCGGACAGATTATTTATTCTTGTCAACAAAATGACTAATAAAGGGAGTTCAATTTCTAGAGCTCTTAGTGGCATTGATTTATTCCACCACAACTCAGCTCTGAGGAAAAATTAGGCAGATAATCTGTGCAGTGCTCGTGTTAGACTGTGCTTTGGGGACTAGGGTTATCCGGCAGGCTGAAAAGAGAAGGTGATGGTTGTGGATCCACGCTTGGCTTTCTCCTTGGATTGGGACAGTGTGGCTTGGTAGGAATTACTAAGAACTGGGAGTCGGGAAACCCAGGCTCTAGTCTCACTTTTGCCAATCACCTGCTGGGTGACCTTGGGCAAGACATTTAGCTTCTCTGTGCCTCAATTTCCTCATCTGTAAAATGGGGAGCAAATGCTGCTCTCCCTGCCACTTAGACTGTGAGCCCCTATTTGAGCCTTGAGGGGAAAGGGTCCTGTGTCCAATCTGACTATCTGGACCTTATTGTTATATTGTATATCTTATTGTTATATTGTATAGAGACGCAGCGTGGCTCAGTGGAAAGACCCCAGGCTTTGGAGTCAGAGGTCATGGGTTCAAATCCCGGCTCCTCCACATGTCAGCTGTGTGACTTTGGGCAAGTCACTTCACTTCTCTGGGCCTCAGTTCCCTCACCTGTAAAATGGGGATGAAGACTGTGAGCCCCACGTGGGACAACCTGATTACCTTGTATCTACCCCAGCACTTAGAACAGTGCTTTGCACATAGTAAGCGCTTAACAAATACCAACATTATCATTATTATTATTACTCTCCCAAGCATTTAGTACAGTGCTCTGCACGCAGTAAGTGCTTAATAAATACCACTGAATGAATGAATCCTCCCCAGAGTTTAGCACACTGTTGGCACACAAGAAGTGCTTAATAAGTGCTCCGATGACTATTTTGATCATTATTGCTGCACTCCAGCCCTGTTTGTTGGAAAGTCTTAACAACTCTTTCAGAAAAGGCTCTCGTGATGGAGATCATGATTGTACGGATAATGGTTGTCGTCTTTACGAAGCGCCTATTCTGTGCCGAGAGTGAGGTAGATACAACATATGCAGATAGACCACAATCCCTGTTCCACATGGGATTGGCTTTGACTCCTCAGAACCCTGTATACCATACAGGGCAGGAATTAAAAATCAATCAATTAATCAATCAATCAATTGATGGTATTTATTGAATACTTGCTGTGTGCAGAGCATTCATTCATTCATACAATCCTATTTAGTGAGTGCTTGCTATATGCAGAGCACTGGATTAAGCGCTTGGGTGAGCACAATATAACAACAGACACATTCCTGCCCACAGTGAGCTCATGGTCTAGAGGGAAGCCACCACAGACATTTGGAAAAAAATCTAGAGACTGACCAAGATTAAAAATAAATCTTGCAACTGGGGCCAACTTTGATTTTAAACAATGGGAGGAGCCAGGGTTGAGTCTTCCAGTGTACCGTGGATTGCATGGGGCATGGCTTCCGCAGGGTTGAGGAAATAATGGCGATGGAGAGCCCCATGGGGGACATTGAGTAGTTCTAAAATCTGCTCATCATTTGCAAAGCCCTTCTGCTATCTCACCTCCTACAGGAGGCCTCCCATGCTTAATTTTTCTTTTCCCCAGATTGCACTTTCACAACCACCTTGTTAACATTTTGGCACCAACAGCATACCTGGGCACTGTAGTGCTTTTGTACTTAGAGAGTCACACTTTCTACTAATTAGCCATTAATTCTGCAAGTATGCATTTTTCTATTCTCTTTTTCTTCCTACCTGCAATTACTTTGTGTCTGTCTCCCCTCCTAGGCTGCTTGAGGGGAGGTACTTACTCTATTGGACTCCTCCAAGTGCTTAGGACAGTGCTCTGCACAGAGTAGATTGTAAACTCTTTGAGGGCAGGGATTGTGTCTACTAAATTTATTTTTATTTAATGGTATTTGTAAAGTGTTCATCCTTTCTTATGCTGTCAAGTCATTTCCAACCCAGAGTGATTCCATGGACACATCTCTCCCAGAATGGCCCACCTCCAGTAGTGTAGCCATAGAGTTTTCTTGGTCAAAATATGGAAGTGGTTTATTACTGCCTTTTTCCACACAGTAAACTTGAGTCCTCACCCTCAACTCTCTCCCATCCCGCTGCTGCCCAGCACAGGTTAATTTTGACTTGTAGCTGATTGCCTTCCACTTGCTAGCCACTGCCCAAGCTAGGAATGGCATGGACAGGCCTCTACTTGACTCTCCCTCCCGTAGCCGAGACTGGTAGAGGACTGGAAACTCTCCAGGTGCCACCCTGAGAGGGCAGTTAAGTGCTTACTATTATTTATTTATTTATGTTAATTTGTTAAGTGCTTACTATGCATCAAATACTGTACTAAGCTCTGGAGTAGATGCGAATGAATCAAGTTGGCCACAGACCCTGCCCGATATCAGGCACACAGTCTTAATCCCCTTTTCACAGTTGAAGTCATTGAGTCACAGAGAAGTGAAGTGACTTGTCAAGGTCACACAGCAGACTCGTGGCTGAACCGGGATTTGAACCCAGGTCCTTCTGACTCCCAGGCCCGTTTTCTATATGCAAGGCCTCCTGATTACTAATGCTTCGGACTCTCCCAAGTGCTTAATACAGTGTACTCTGTACTTAGTAGAGTGTAAGCCCTCTAAGGGCAGAGACTGTATCTGTATCTCAACTGAACTCTCCCAAGTGCTTAACACAGGGCTGGGAACCCAGAAAGCTCTCAGTGAATACTGTTGTTCGATCATCTGATCAATTCCGATTGAGGACAGTTTAATGGCACAAAAAATGCAAACTCTTTCAAGGTCCTCGTTATATCTTTTCTATAAATCAAGAAAGTAGGGGTGCTGTAGTGTGTTGAGATATCTGGAAAGGGCCAGACCTGAGAAAAGATTTCTAGTAATCCGTTTGCATTATGACCTCAAAAATACTGCTAAAAGGAATGGAACGGTCCTAACAGGGACCATTTTATTGATTTGTATCACTTATGTGGATTTGAAATGAATCTAAATGCTCTGTTAACAGGGCCAATGTTCCTTAGGGAAATTAGTTAATTTTCCATTGTCAACAGTAAGCAAAAACACTTTCCTCTGCTTCTGGGCATAAAGTCTAAAGGGAAATGAAAATTAATTTACTATTCAGGTTTTTGCATAATCAAATTAAAACTTCAACATCTGCCCTGGATAGGGATTCTCTCTCTCTCTCTCTCTCTCTCTCTCTCTCTCTCTCTCTCTTTTTTTAAATATGAGATTTCATGATTGCGGCAAACCTTCTCCGGACTCCAACATTCCCTAGCACAGACCTGTTTCCCCAGATTCTCCATTGTCCTCTGGGAGGGGGAGGTGAGTTGATTTTGGATGTTTTCTCGAAGGGGCAGCAAGGACAGGTTTTGTGACTTTTAGAGGAGGAAGAGTTGCATCGTTCCATTATGATTCCTGCTAACTCAGTCAGTCGTATTTATTGAGTGCTTACTGTGTGCAGAGCACTGTACTAAGCCTTGGGAGAGTACAATATAACAGTAGAACTGACGTATTCCCTGCCCACAACAACATTCTAGAGGGGGAAACAGACTTTAATGAAAATGAATAAATTATGGAGATGGACATTAGTGCTATGGGTTGGGAGGGGGATGAATGAAGGGAACAATTCAGTGTGGTGCAGAAGGGAGTGGGAGAAGAGGAAAGGAAGGCTTAGTCAGGGAAGGCCTCTTAGAGGATATGGGCCTTTAATAAGGCTTTGAAGCAGGGCATTGTCTGTTGGATATGAGGAGGAGGGCATTCCAGGCCAGAGACAGGACATGGGTGAGAGGTTAGTGGTGAGATAGATGAGACTGAGGTACAGTGAGAAGGTGAGCATTAGAGGAGTGAAATGTGTGAGCTGGTTAGTAGTAGGAGAGTAGTGAGGTGAGGTAGGACGGGGCAAGTTGAACTAGAGCTTTGTAGCCAATGGTGAGGAGTTTCTGTTCAATGTGGAGGTGTCTGGACACCCACTGGAGGTTCTTGAGGAGTGGGGAAACATGGACTGAATGTTTTTGTAGAAAAATGATCTGGGCAACAGGGTGAAGTATGGACTGGAGTGGGGAGTTATAGGAGGCTGGGAGATCAGCAAGGAGGTGGATAGTATTCAAGGCGGGATAGGATAAGTGGTAGCAGTTTAGATTGGAGAGGAAAGGGCGGATTTTAGAGGTCTTGTGAAGGTCGAAGCAACAGGACTAAGTGATGGACTGAATATGTGGGTTGAATGAGAAACAGGAGTCAAGGATAATGCCCAGGTTATGGGTCTGTTTTAGACGTATTAATTTGGAGGTGATAGGAGAATATCCAAATAAAGATGTCCTGAAGGTGGGAGGAAGTGTGAGACTTCAGAGAAGGAGAGAGATAAGGGCTAGAGATGCAGATTTGAGTATCCTCTCTACAGAGCTAATGAGTTCTCCAAGGGAGTGGGTGTAGATGGGGAATAGAGGGGGACCCAGAACTGAACCTTGAGGGACACCCCCCACCCTCAGTGTGGGGGTGGAAGGCAGAGGAGGAGTCTGCGAAAGAGACTGAGAATGAGCGGCCAGAGAGATAGGAAGAGAACTAGGAGAGTTCAGCTGAGGTTGGGTAATAATAGGAACAATAATAACTGTGGTATCTGTTAAGTACTTTACTATGTTCTAGGCACTGGGATAGATAAATATAATTGGGTTGGACACAATCCCTATCCCACATGGGGCTCACAATCTTATGTTTCCAGGTTTAGTCATGGACTTTCCATCCTTACGTAAATCATTTCATGTGGCCCAATGCCACCCACCATTTTGGGAAATATTGTCACAAAACAAACCATTATGTTGCTGACTTGTACTTCCCAAGCACTTAGTATAGTACTCTGCACACAGTAAGTGCTCAATAAATACGATTGAATGAATGAATGATTCAGCAAGAAGGAGATCATTGGTTAACTTTTGAGAGGGTGGTTTCTGCGGAGTGAAGAGGACAGAAGCCAGACAACAGGGGCTCATGGAGAGAACTGGAGGAGGGGAACTTGAAACAGTGAGCGTAGACAACTCGCATAAGGAGTTTGGGGAGGAGTGGGAGGAGGGAGATGGGCGATGAGTGGAGAGATCCGTGGGATCAAGGGAGGAGAGATATGGGAATGTTTGAAAGCAGTGGGGAAGAAGCCATTAGAGGGCAAACAGTTGAAGATGGCAGTTCGGGAGGAAAGAAGAGAGGGGCCAAGTGTTTCGAAGGAATAAAGTTAGATGTGCAGTTGGAGGGGGTGGATTTTGAGAGAAGGAAGGAGAGCTCCTGTAGAGATTCTCCTGGGAAAGATGGGAGAGGTGGAAAAGGGGCAGGAGGGGGGAGGGACTGGAGAGAGGCAGAGGAGATTTCAGGGAAATCAACCAATCAATCAATCGTATTTATTGAACACTTACTGTGTGCAGAGCACTGTACTGAGCGCTTGGGAAGTACAAGTTGGCTTGGGAAGTACAAATCACACTTGATAGTGTCAGTTTTCTCAGGAAAGTAGGTGGCCAGGTCATTATGGGGGAGGAGAGAGGACAGAAGGTTTGAGGAAGGTGTTAAGGATATGGAAAAGCTGGTGAGGGTGATGGGCACGGGTGCCAATAGGGATGTAGAAATAATTTTTCCAGGCAGAGGAGGGGGCAGAGTTAAAGCGTGTAAGAATGCTGGGTCACTGGGAGGGAGTCAGGAATGGAGAGGGCAGATTCAGGGGTCTGGGATGGTCCATATCTGAGCAGACAGGCTAAACCAGTCAGTCATGGACTTTCTTTCTATTCTTATGTAAATCATTTCATGTGGCACAATACCTCCCACCGTTTTGGGAAATATTGTCACAAAACAAACCATGTTAACTACTCTACCCACTCCGGAACAATAATGGTGATTACCTTGAAGCAGCTATCAAATAAGCCACTATTGAAATATCCATTCATCATTTTTACCCTCACCGTAACCTGATCATCTGCCCTTTAAAGCTCATTAACCCTAGTAGCCTTTTAATATCACAAATATTCTGCCCCTCGCTCTTTCGTGTGACAGACGTCTTTGCAAATCAAATTTTTCCAGGCGGTCTGTCACGGAAGCGCTGGGAATACATTGTCATCTGCAATCCTTTCCTCCCATGTAAATGCCTGCTGTGTGTCCTCGGGCAAGACAATTAACTTCTCTTGGCCTCAGTTTTCTTCATCTGAACAATGAAGATCCAATACTTTTCCTCCTTTCCCCTTTAGAACGGTGAGCCCCGTGTGGGACAGGGACTCTGTCGGGCCTGATTATCTCTTATCTACCCCAGCGCTTCGTAATTAGCACTCAGTACATAGTAGGTGGTCAGCAGATGCCATAATTATTAATGCCATTTTTAGTGAGAAAACTTACCCCCCTCCTCCCATCCAGACCTCCTCAGCGAACTTGGCAATAACGTGCTCTTGGACCATTATTTAAGAAGCATGGCCTAGTGGAAAGAGCACGGAGAGAGTCAGAAGGACCTGGATTCTAAACCCAGCTCTGCCACTTGTCTGCTGTGTGACGTTGGGCAAGTTGCTTGGCTTCCCTGGGCCTCAGTTACTTCATCTGTAAAATGGGGATGAAGACTGTGAGCCCCACGTGGGACAGGGATGGTATCCAACCCAATTATCTTGTACCTACCCAAGGGTTCAGTTCAGTGCTTGGCACATAGTAAACATTTAACAAATGCCGCTATAATTATTATTATTATGACTGAATCTTGCACTATTAACCTAGATGTGCAAGAAGCAGTTTTCAGCTGATGCTCTCTCCTTCAATAATAAGGCATTTTAATTCATTATGACTTTCTTGATTGACAACTTTTATGGTGCCATGCTATTACGTTTGGCTTCTAGCAGCTTTTCTATGATATTATAGATCAAAACAACACATGATGCACTTGAGAATTCAGATAAATCTTTTTAATGAAGGTCTATTGCTAGGGGCTTGGGAATCAATCTCCCAGCCTAAAAATGGGAATTTTAATTCCTCTATATTCATAAACGTTTGAGAGGCAAACTTTATAAATCAAAATCCTTTCCAGACGAACTGTTTAGATCATTTTGATATCAATGTGCAGAACTAAGAGTCTTGTTTACTCTTCATAAACATTTCTCTGGGTTTTTAAATGCAGACACAATAATTAATCAAATAAACGCCTTGCCTCGTATAGAACACTATCCTATCCCATTTGTTCTTAGAGCCACTTGTTCCTTGAAAGGCTCTTTATAATCTCCAAATTCTCTATCACCATTTCAGCTTCAGTACACTTAGAGAGCTCCTGACAGGGTCAGTAGGCACTTAGCTCAGAGGGAATGGTGAATATTCTGATTTATTTCTCTTGTCCGTGATGGTATCTGCCATCCTAATCACCATCCTTACTAGCCTCTCTCTATCTGCGTCTAGAGGTTCTTGAAGAATACATAGCTCTCCTGGCCCACGGGCTGATGGTCAGAGATAGGAGAAAATCTCACGGCAAATCCTTTAGCTCTCTTAAGAGAGCAGCAAGGGGGATTTAAGTTAGCTTTAAAGTAAGTCTTTCTGAGCATGAGGACTGTTCTGCTCTGCTTTCATGAAAAGGTTCCTTTAAAATGGGATAAATATCCAGAGTTCCTCAGAACTCATATGTTGGGCATGAATGATGGGACTTTCTGGAAAACTGAGCTCCTATACATAAGGTGAAATCAAAGAGTCTGGGCTCCCCCCCCCCCCGGACCCGACTTCCTCCTCCTCTTCTTCCTTAATTGTCTTCACTTGGGTTCAGAACTCTCTATTGATCACCTCCTCTGGGAAGATAATTTATACTGAGTATTTACCTGTGTAGAACTCTGTCCAGATGGAGAGAAAACAGTTATTGAATCTCCACTTTACGGGTGAGGAAACTGAGGCATAGGGAAGATAAGTGACTTGCCTAAGGTCACAGAGCAGGCAAGTGGCAGAGCCAGGATTAGAACTCAGGTACTCCCAGGCCTGGGCTCTTACCACTGGCTCTTTCTTCTCTCTGTGCCTTAGTTTCTTCAACTGTAAAATGGGGAGAGAAGACCTGCTCTTTTAGATTGTGAATGTTTTCGGGGGCAGGTGTTGTCTAATCTATTTGCCTTGTATCCTCACCAGCGCTTAGCACAACATCTCACAAGGCCCACAGAGAGGACTTATCGCTACGGTAACTGGAAAAATGAGCTCGATTCCCATCAGTTCCCTCTGCTTCCCTGAAATGGAGGGCATTGAAGAAGGCCCCATTAGAAAACTGTTGGCCTTGTTTGCTTTTGGCTTGAAAACTCTCAATCACCTTGTCTTGGCAAGCTTGTGCCTTGGGCAAGTCACTTATCTTCCCTGTGCCTCAGTTTCCTCACCTGTAAAGTGGCGATTCAATGCCTGTTCTCCTGTCCCCTGAGACTGTGATCTCATTGTAGCCCAGGGACAGGGTCTCTATGGTATCTAGCACAGAGCTTGGCACAGAGTAAGTGCTTAAGAAGCACCAGAATGATAATCATTATTCTCGGTGCCTCAGTTTCCTCATCTGTAAAACAGGGATTCAGTGCATGTTCTCCTTCCCACTGAGACTGTGATCTCCATGTGGACCAGGGACAGGGTCCGTATGGTATCTAGCACAGTGCTTGGCTTTTCAAATCTGACAGCTACGATTAACATGGAATGGGCCAAGGAGTGGACCCGGGAGATCCCGGTTGGAATCTCTGGAGCTCCATGGAGATAGCCTCCATTCAGGTGGGCGAGAGGATGATCCCAGGCCTGTGGGTTGAGGAGGGGCTTAGTTCTGAGGCCCATCATCATCTGGCCATCCTAGGAACACCTAACAACTGCCTTGAAGAAGATTCCGGCCCTCCTGACGAATGGGAGCATTAAAATATTCCAAACCATGCTCTCTTTCTCCCTACTTCATCATCCTACAGATCGTGTTTCAGTACAGATCTGCGCAGATTTCATTTATACAATTATAATTCCCCAAAGCTCTTGGTGATTCAGTCCATAATTTCCACTTTGAAGCAATCAGAGTCTCAGAACTCCTAATACAGTGTCAGTAATTATTCATTATAATTACTAATAAGTCTATTTGTTTGAAATGCCGTTCTCTGAGTTAAAAGGGCCATCGGATACGGACCCACTGAGATTTCACTGGGTGTTTTTGAGTTATTTCAAGATTTTGAAGAGTGCAAGTAAGTTCAGTCCGTCGGGCATATTTATAACGTCCTAATAGTTAAAATTATGGACTCGCAGATGATTAAATTGGAAAGAACTTTGCAGAGTCAGCACAGATTTATGTACTGGAAACTGTCCTGAAGAGAACGAGGCAAGCCTTACAAAAAACCCAAATTTAGATCACTAACCCAGCTGAACATTATCACTTCGATTTGACCATCTTTGCAGCTACTGGCCCAAAGGTACAAGGATAGTATTTGGGGTAGCAGAAAGAGCCTGGGCTTGGGTGTCAGAGGTCATGGGTTCTAATCCTGGCTCTGCCATTTGTCTGCTGTGTGACTGTGGGCAAGTCGCTTCACTTCTCTAGGCCTCAGTGACCTCCTCTGTAAAATGGGGATTAAGACTGTGAGCCTCGTATGGGACAACATGATTACCTTGTATCTACCCCAGCGCTTAGAACAGTGCTTGGCACATAGTAAGCGCTTAACAAATACCACCATTACTATTATTATTATTACCCCAGTGCTTAGAACAGTGCTTGGCACATAGTAAGCACTTAACGAATTCCATCATTATTATTATTTGTTATGTGCTTAGTATGTGCCAAACACTGCACTAAGCGCTGGGGTCAACACATTGGATGCAGTCCCACTCCCACACGGGGCTCAAAGTGCAGAGAAGGAGCATGGCTTAATGGATAGAACACGGCTCTGGGAGTCAGAAAGACCTGGGTTCGAATTCTGGCTCTTCCATATGTCTGCTGTGTGACTTTGGGCAAGTCGCTTCACTTCTCTGGGCCTCAGTTCCCTCATCTGTCAAATGGGGATGAAGACTGTGAGCCCCACGTGGGACAACCTGATCACCTTGCATCCCCACAGCGCTTAGAACAGTGCTTTGCACATAGTAAGTGCTTAATAAATGCCATTATTATTATTATTCTCTGGGCCTCAGTTACCTGATCTGTAAAATGGGGATTAAGACTGTGAGCCCCGTGTGGGACAGGGGCTATCTACCCCAAGGCTCAGAACAGTGCTTGGCACATAGTAAGTGCTTAAGAAGTACCATAGAGATAGAACAGGTATTAAATCTGCATTCAATCCCCTCTAGACAGTAAGCTCATTGTGGGCAGGGAATGTGCTTGGCACATAGTAAGTGCTTAACAAGTACCATAATTAATAAGTAGGAGATAGAACAGGTATTAAATCTGCATTCAATCCCCTCTAGACAGTAAGCTCATTGTGGGCAGGGAATGTGCTTGGCACATAGTAAGTGCTTAACAAGTACCATAATTAATAAGTAGGAGATAGAACAGGTATTAAATCTGCATTCAATCCCCTCTAGACAGTAAGCTCATTGTGGGCAGGGAATGTGCTTGGCACATAGTAAGTGCTTAACAAGTACCATAATTAATAAGTAGGAGATAGAACAGGTATTAAATCTGCATTCAATCCCCTCTAGACAGTAAGCTCATTGTGGGCAGGGAATGTGCTTGGCACATAGTAAGTGCTTAACAAGTACCATAATTAATAAGTAGGAGATAGAACAGGTATTAAATCTGCATTCAATCCCCTCTAGACAGTAAGCTCATTGTGGGCAGGGAATGTGTCTACCATCTCTGTTATACTGTACCCTCTCATATGCTTAGTACTGTGGTGAGCCCTCAATGAGATGCCTTATTAGTGACCGTTTGTGATGCCGTGGACAATAACAGGGAGGAGACTTTGCGAAGCCACTGATGGGCTCTACCTGAGACAGGTGACATGTCTACATGACAGATGCTCCATCTGTGGGGGCGGAGCATGGAGGGAGAAGGGGCTTTCTCTCCCTGTTGGACCTGATAACGGGCCTGGACTAATCATCGACTGCCACGTAGAGCCACAGCTGTGTCGCCTAGACCAGAGAAAAGGGGGTTGCTTTGAATCCTGAGCGTGCACCTGAAAGCTTAGCACCTACAGTAGAAGCAGCAGGAGAGCAGTACTTGGAAGCAGAAAGAAGAAGCATGGAAGAAGAGCACGGCAAGTGCTTAATAAATATGATTAATTGGTTGATTAAATCCCCATTTTACAGGTGAAGAAATTGAGACCCAGAGAGGTTAAGTGACTTGTCCATGGTCACACAGCAGGCAAGTGACTTCTAGGGCTGGTGGGCTCTTTCCCTGTTCTAGACTGTGAGCCCGTTGTTTGGTAGGGGCCATCTCTATATGTTGCCGACTTGTCCTTCCCAAGCGCTTAGTACAGTGCTGTGCACACGGTAAGCGCTCAATAAATACCTCATTTTACCTCTTTGTGCCTCAGTTTCCTCATCTGAAAAAGGGGGATAAAATACCTGTTCTCCCTCCCCCTTAGATCATGACCCCGTGTGGGTCAGACAGTCAGGCAATTGTATTTATTGAGCCCTTACTGTGTGCAGAGCACTGTACTAAGCACTTAGGAGAGTATGATATAATTATATAATAATAATAATAATAATAATGGTGGTATTTGTTAAGCACTTACTATGCGCAAAGCACTGTTCTAAGTGCATATATATATCAGATACATTCCCTGCCCACAGTGAGTTTACAGTCTAGATAGTGTCTTATCTGATTGCACTGTGCTCACCCCAGAGTTTGGCAGATAATAATAATAATAATTATGGTATTTGTTCATGCTTCCTATGTGCCAGGCTCTGTCCTAAGCGCTGGGGTGGATACAAGCAAATCAGGTTGGACACAGTCCAAGTCCCACATGGGGCTCACAGTCTTAATCTCCATTTTACAGATGAGGTAATTGAGGCACAGGGAAGGGAAATGACTTGTCTAAGGCCACACAGCAGACAAGTGGCGGAGCTGGGACTAGAACGCATGGCCTTGTGACTCCCAAGCAGGGCTCTATCCACTACGCCATGCTACTTCCCATAGTATGTCCTTCAAAAATACCAGTTAATATTACACTGTGCCCTTCTTCATGTTATATTAACCATGGCAGAACTTTCACATTTAAATGCCAATAAAAACATTTCCTGGAAAACATAAAGGTACTTGCTCCCTACCTTCTCGATGGTTGAAGCAATGATTATTAGAACCTGAAAGCTTACAGTTTGTCATTCAGAGGTTGGGGGATGGAAGTTGGTTTGAACAGCAGTTTAAGGGAGCAACAGATTTCATCTTTATTCCAGCAGTTTTATGAGGGAATTATACCATTAAGAAGTAGAGGACCAGAGAGGGACAAGAAATGGTGACAGATCCAACAGGAAGTTGTAGCAAAAGTGAGCCTGCTAAACATTATGATATCTTATCCACCCACAGGCTACTTTCTTAAAAGGATACATAATTGAGAAGCAGCGTGGCTAGTGGAAGGAGAAGGGGCCTGGGAATCAGTGGCCCTGGGTTCTAATCCCAATTTTGTGCAATCTGGAAGGTCGCTTAACTTCTCTGTGCCTCAGTTACCTCAGTTGTGGGCAAGGAATGTGTCTGTTGTACTGTCTCAAGAGCTTAGTACAGTGCTTTGCACACAATAAGCACTCAGTAAATAGGACTGAATAAAGGAATGAATCTGTAACAACAAGATCTGTAAGACAGTGAACCCCATGTGGAACACGGACTGTGTCCAACCTGGGTAGCTTGTATCTTCCCCAGCGCTTAATATGGCACATAGTAAGCACTTAACAAATACTATTAAAAAACAAACAAAACAAACCTCTTGAATTGAAAACTGGCTCTTTGCCAGAGGGAAGAATAGGAAATTGGGAACTGGACTGGAAATTTTACTTCAGAAATTCTCAATTAGACCCAACATCATTAACTTAGTCTCCATGGGTCAATATTCACATTCTCTGTCAATGGACCAGTGAGTTTTAAAATGCCAAGTGATTTGGGAGAATGAGATAAAGCAGAGGGGACTGGGAAACTATCATCTTACTTGCCTGAGGACAGGAAAATCTCACAGTTCTAGAATATTACTGCACTTGTGTCCGTTTCCATAATTTAGTTATTTCTATTAATGTCTGTCTCCCCCTCTAGACTGGAAGCTCATTGTGGGCAGGGACCGGTTCTAGCAACTCTCTATTGTACACTTCTAAGCACTTCGTTCAGCACTCTGTAAGAGCTCAGCAAATACGATTGATTGATTATTTGCAATTTTGCATTATCTCTGCCATCTCCACCTATTCATTCTTGGGGCAGCTGAGAGCTGACTTTAATTGACCTCTGAGAGAAGACTTGTTCTAGGCATATATGCCTTTACCGCTCCACCTCCTGCAAATAAAATAGCCCCCTTTACATAAGCCTAGAGTTGCTTCTAATTCTCTTATTTCTAGAGAGTTTGATCCTGAAAAAAAAGATTCGTAATGGAAAAAACAGTTTTAAAACATATGGCAATTCTGCTCTAATTTACCAAATGGCTCTATTTTATGAGGCAGTGTGTCCCCCATAAATCACATGTAAATTATTTCTGAGAAATAAAAATAAACAGAAATTAGATTTCAAAGAAAAGCCCAAAGGCTCTTGAATGTTTTTGAGGCTAACTTATTATATAGAAACAGTTAAAATATTAATGTGTCAGGATCAGGGCTGGAAATTTGTTTTCTATTTGATGAGTTGTAGAGATTTGTAAACTTTGAACTATTTTCATCACCTCTCTAGGCCCATGCTCCATCCAGTAAACCACATTTGCTTCCAAAATCCCATCTCCCTCTGGTAGTCTTTCTCATTCCCAAACTCCCCACCTTCCGCACCTCCTCAGCCTTTGGGGGCTCATCCCTCCCACCCCCTTTGTTCTGTCTACCTTCCTCTTCCCTGCCACCAGTCTCACAGCCCTTAGCACTTAGAACAGTGCTTGACACACAGTAAGTGCTTAACAAATACCATTATTATTATTATCATTATTATTATTATTACTGCTAAGCCCTCCTTTGTTCTTCTCCCACTCCCTTCTGCATTGCTCTGACTTGCTTCCTTTAATAATAATAATAATAATGATGGCATTTATTAATCACTTGCTATATGCAAAGCACTGTTCTAAGCGCTAGGGAGGTTACAAGGTGATCGGGTTGTCCCACAGGGGGCTCACGGTCTTAATCCCCATATTATTCATCTCCTCTCCCAGCTCCACAGCCCTTATGTTCATATCTGTCATTTCTTTATTTCTATTCAATTTCTTTATTTCTATTCATGTTCTGTCTCCCCTCATCTCCTCTCCCAGCTCCACAGCCCTTATGTCCATATCTGTCATTTCTTTATTTCTATTCAATTTCTTTATTTCTATGCATGTACTGTCTCCCCCTCTAGACTGTAAGCTCGATGTGGGCAGGGAATGAGTCTATTTATTGTTATATTGTGCTCTCCCAAGCGCTTAGTACAGTGCTTTGCAGTCAATAAGCTCTCAATAAATGAATGAATGAAGAGAATGAATGCAAGGACTTTATACCTGATTACTTCCTCCTATCAGAAATGTATTTTAGTGTCTGCCTCCCCGGCTAGATTGTAAGGTGCTTGAGGGGAGAGATTATGTCTTCTAAGGGCTCAATACAGTGCTCTCTGCCCATGACAGAATGAGCACTCCCTGAGTGCGGAGGTCATACCTAGTAAGTCTCTAGTCCCCTCCGAAGGGTTAGCACAGTCTTCTGCACAAAGTATACCCCTAATAAATACTACGGATCAATTAATTGCCACCTACTTATTAGGGTCCCTAATGAGGAGAGCAACCATTACACAGTTCCTCTAAGTGTCCTGATTTTTGTCGTTCCATCAGTTGATGATATCTATTGAGCTCTTACCGTGTACAGAGCAGGGTATGACGAATTCGGAAAAGCACGACATGATAGAGTTGGTAGAGAGAACTCTTGCCCCTAAGGAGCTTTCAATCTAGATGGAGGTACGGACATTGAAATGAATTACAGCTAGGGGAAATGTCAGAGGGTAAGGCTATGGATGTGAATGCTGTGGGATATTCTTGGCTTTATAGGACTGGGCAAAAGGATGAGAAAAACCACAGCCCTCAGAAGGCCTGGTGGGAGAATCTCAGATTTCTGCATATTTTAAATAAAAATATATTTAATTATGATGCAGCCCAAGCCTTGACCTTCTTGGATTTCTGTATTTTTCATTTAAGGGTGGATGGAGTCTGGAATGATGGATATTTCCCTTTATTTGAGAAATTATACATTCAGCTGATTCTCTCTCTCTCTCTCTCTCTCTCTCTCACACACACACACACACATGCACACACACACATTCTCTCTCTGGGATTACCCTGTGATCGATTTTGGACAGACATTTTGATTCATCATCAGTTTGTACACCATTTAGCTCTAGTCCCTGAGAGACTTCTCTATTTCCCATTTCTCTGAGGCTGCATCCAGCTTCTAATTCTGGGCGTCCTGAAACCGTTGCCCTGAAACATTGTTACTAAACCCTCATAATTGCCCCCTGGAGAATAATTGTCTTTACACACTGACATCCTTGGCTGTGTCGTCTTCCATGCGAGTCCATGTGGAACAAAACGGAGAAACTGGGGCAGGGAAGATCCATCCGACACAGGGGTAGGAAAAGGGGAGACTCTGATTCATATTGTATCATTAGGCCAGGGCTCTGGTTCTCCTCAAACCACCAGGCAGTCACTTAATCCATTAGGAATTCTGGAGACGGTTTGATTCTGATGATATTCTGTCCAGAAACCCTGGACAGAGCTTCTTCACTTGCTTGCACTAGGTTAGAGAGCTTGACATGTTATGAAACCTAATAGGAGTGACATTGTTCTTGTCATTCTTCTTCTCGTCCTCCTCCTCTCCCACTTCCTCTTCCCCTTTGTCTTCTCTTCTTTCTCCTTCTCTTCCTCCTTCTTCTCTTCTCCCTTCTCCTCTTCCTTTTTTCTCCTTCCCATCCTCTCCCCTTTCTTCCTTCTTCTCTCCCTTCTTCTCTTCTTCCTCCTTCTTATCCTCTCCTCTTCTCCTCTCCCTTCTGTTCCTCTTTCTCCTCTTCCTCCTCTCCATTTTCTTCCTCCTTCTTCTCCTCTTTCTCCTTCTCTTCCTTCTTCTCTTCTCCCTTCTCTTTCTCCATCCTCTTCCTTCTTCTTCTCCTCTCTCTTCTTCTCCTCTCCCTTTTCCTCTTTCTCCTTCTCCTCCTCTTCCTTCTCATTCTCCTCCTCTTCATACTGAATGTGGAGCTCCAGGCTAGAGCAGATCATCATCAGATCAGATCTGCCTCATCAGATCCTCTGCTATTTTACACTTAATTTATCCCAGAAGCTTCTGAAGACCATCATCAGTCCTGGTGATTTAATGCTTCTCAGCTTCTTGGCTTTCTCCCTCCACTTCTGCCATAGAGACTTCACTGTCTGTCTAGGCTGAACCCTGGCTTCCGATGAAGTGGGCCTTCATAATGGGAAGTTCCACCTCATTCTCTTCAGTAATTACCGATGCAAAAAAGGAAAAAACAATTCTCTACTCCTTCCCCATCTTTTTAAGTCTCTCCTAGTTACTCTGGAGTGAGTTCTGCCTGGCTATCCAGCATGAGTCTGTGTGTGGGCTGGGAACTTCTCATCTACAACCCAGTCCGCACACTTTGCTCCTCTAGTGCTAACCTTTTTACTGTGCCTCCATCTCTCCTGTCTCACAGCCAATCCCTAGCCCACATCCTGCTTCTGGCCTGGAATGCCCTCCCTCCTCTAATCCCACAGATAACTACTCTCCCCCGCTTCAAAGCCTATTGAAGGCCCATCTCCTCCAAGAGGCCTTCCCAGACTAAGCCTCACTTTTCCTCATCTCCCACTCCCTTCTGCGTCCCCCTGACTTGCTCCCTTTGCTCTTCCCCCCTCCCAGCCCCAAAGCACTCATGTATACATTTGTAATTTTATTGATATCCTCTCTCTCCCCCACCCCAGCCCCACAACCTTTATGTCCATATTAGTAATTTTATTCATTTGTATTGATATCTGTCTCCCCTGCTCTAGACTGTGAGCTTGTTGTGGGTGGGGAATGTCACTCTTTATTGTTATCTTGTACTTTCCCAAGTGCTTTGTACAGTGCTCTGCACACAGTAAGTACTCAATAAATGTGATTGAATGAATGAATGAATGTTATATTGGGCTCTCCCAGTGAGCACCACAATACCACAGAGTTGGTAGACTGGCTCCCATCTAAATTCTGGTAAAGAGATTTGAGGTCCATCAATCTCCCTCCAATAATGGGCTCCCTTTACAACTTCTTTTGGGTAATTTAAAATGTTTCCACTTCTGCATTCCTCTCCATCACACTCAGAGCTTCGAAGAAGTCTATGCCTTTGTTTATAGACGAGACTTGTGATTTGCAGCCGGGATCCTGAATTTTCTTAGAATAACAACCCTCAAGGTCCCAGCCCGCCGGAATGTTTCCGTTGATGTCGAAGAGAGAGGAAACAGCTTTTATTAAACCTCGGAGCATTATGGAAAGCTCTGGCTTTAGAACGGTGTAATTTGATTAACAGTATGATTTTTGGATCTTTTTCTAAGCCCAAGGAACCGCTTGGGGAATTTCAGCAGAAAACCAGGTGAATAGTAACTGCGGGGAGGTAATTTCTAGAAGGAAGTTTTTGTGAACTCATTTGGATGGAGTTATGGGGAGAGGAAAATGTCCTGTTCCACACACAGAATGACCCCAGAGATGGAGTTGCAACGTAGAGGACTAAGGGCTTATGGTTTTGACACCTGTCTATATGTTTTTTTTTGTTACTTGTCTCCCCCTTCTAGACTGTGAGCCCTTGTTGGGTAGGGACCGTCTCTATACGTTGCTGACATACTCCTAATTGCTTAGTACAGTGCTCTGCACACAGTTAGCGCTCAGTAAATACGATTGAATGGCCCTTACTGAAGGCACATCTCTCCAAGAGGGCTTCCCTGTCCAAGCCCTCCTTTCCTCTTTTCCCATTCCCTTTGGCATCCTCCCCTCCCAGGGCCAAGCACTTATGTCCATATTCGTAATTTCTCTTTATGTCTGTCTCTCCTTCTGGACTGTAAGCTCACTGTGGGCCGGGCATGTGTCTGTTATACTGTTGTGTTGTCCTCTCCCAGGTGCTTAGTACAGTGCTCTGCTGTTGGGAGAGGACAATACAACAGTTGGTAGACATGTTCTCTGACTGTAAGGAGCTTACGATCTAGAGGGGGAGACAGACATCACAAAATAAGTTACGGATACGCAACTAAGGGCTGTGGAGCTGGGGTTGGGGTGGATTAAGATGGCCTTTTATGCCAGTTAGAATAATGCCATGTACTTCAGATAAAGAGAAGAGTGGGAAAGAGGTGTTTGAATATAGGCAACTGTATGAACCAGTTAATCCCTTCCCATAGCTCTACTTTCTGAAGAAGGTGGAGAAATTGAGACTTGTATTAGAGAATGTAAACTCCTCCACTAATGATGGTATTTAAAGATAGTATTTGTTAAGTGCTTACTATGTGAAAACCACTGTTGTAAGCACTGGACCATAAGCTCCTTTTGGGCAGGGATCATGTCTACCAACTCTGTCATATTATATTCTCCCAAGCTCTTAGTGCATTGTTCTGCACACAGTAAGCACTCGGTAGATACCATTGATTGATTATGAATTAGAAAGGCAGATAGAGAAAGTTGATTCCAGACATCCTTGAATGAAAAAGAACAGTTTTAATTTAGAAAGGACTGACTGTCCTCTTTCAGATAGGAACCTATGCCTCCAAGCCCCATAAGCGCTTAGTACAGTGCCTGCACACAGTAAGGCGGGTCTTCCTGGTTCTTGACATTTACAGCAAAGGAATTGTTTTTTTATTTTTTCTGTCTCCCCCTTCTAGGCTGTGAGTCTGTTGTTGGGTAGGGATTGTCTCTATCTGTTGCTGAATTGTACTTTCCAAATGCTTGGGGAAGCAGCATGGCTCAGTGGAAAGAGCCCGGGCTTGGGAGTCAGAGGTCATGGGTTCGAATCCCGGCTCCGCCACTTGTCAGCTGTGTGACCTTGGGTAAGTCACTTAACTTCTCTGGGCCTCAGTTACCTCATCTGTAAAATGGGGATTAAGACTGTGAGCCCCAAGTGGGACAACCTGATCACCTTGTATCCCCCTGAGCGCTTAGAACAGTGCTTTGCACATAGTAAGCACTTAACAAATACCACCATTATTATTATTAGTAGTAGTACAGTGCTCTGCATACAGTAAGTGCTCAATAAATATGATTGAATGAATGAATGAATAAGCGCTCAATAAATACAATCGAGTGAATGAATTTCCCATTCTGCTAACAAGGTCCCACACGCAGGACTATTTCTTCTCCACTCCCTCTACTCTGCCCATTAAAATCCCAAAAGTTTTTCCACCAACAATAATTAACAAATAAAAATCATTATACTTTGATGTGCATTCATACCAAGAACACAGGACTTGGAATAGAATACATCATCCAAGAGCAAGTCAGGTTATTTTTGTTTCTCTCAAAATCCCAGCATCCCACTAGAAAATCTTTGAGCTAAATTTGTGAGAGCCTTGCTTGTAAACCTGCCTTAAATTCATCCCAAAGAGCAAGGGGCACATTTAAGCACGGATGTTAGGCAGGACGTCAATATTTATTTGGATTGTGTGTTTGCTTTGAGATTTGTCTGGATATACTTCCTTAGCTTGGAACTCTCTCTTCAAGTCCTTCAAGGAGCCTTCCCCAGTGAATTCCCATCATCGCTCTAAGTCGTATAAGCCCATCAGATGCCTCTAGCACTTATGACATTATCATACCCATCCTCCACAGTTTTATATAGATGGTTATTCAGTCACACATTCAGTTATTTATCTAATCTACTCTGTCAATATTTTGTCTGTCCATTCGTCTGCCTTCCCAATAGGGTACAAACTCCTTTTTTGGAATGGAATGTTTCCCTTTTGGTTTTGTACTTCCCAAATGCTTAGTTCAGTGTGCTACTACTATTACTATTACTACAACTACTATTCATGCTACTATTACCTCGTTATCATTACTACTACTAGAAGTACTAGAGTAACTACTAGAGAAGCAGCATGGCTTAGTAGAAAGAGCATGGGCTTGGGAGCCTGAGGTCGTGGGTTCTAATCCTGCCTCCGCCACTTATCAGCTGTGTGACTTTGGGCAAGTCACTTAACTTCTCTGTGCTTCAGTTACCTCATCTGTAAAATGGGGATTAAGACTGTGAGCCCCACGTGGGACAACCTGATTGCCTTGTATCCACCCCAGTGCTTTAGAACAGTGCTTGGCACATAGTACAAGATAATTGGGTTGGACACAGTCCCTTTCTTGCATAGGGCTCACAGTCTGAACCCCCATTTTACAGATGAAGAAACTGAGGCCCAGAGAAGTGAAGTGACTTGCCCTAAGTCATTCAGTAGACACGTGGCAGAGCTGGGACTAGAACCCATGACCATCTGACTCCCAGCCTCGTGCTCTATCCACTAGGCCAGTTTAGAGCAGTGTTTAGCATAGTAAGTGCTCAACAAGAAACATTAAAAAAAACTACAAGTTATGATCCTTTATATTGAAGATGATGTAATTGAGGTGAAAAGACTGGTGCATGACTGATAATTCCAACCACCTTGGGCACACAAGACAACTCAGAGGGGATGATGACTAATATATGCACATATACGTATTCTAAACTGTGAGCCCGTTATTGGGTAGGGACCATCTCTATATGTTGCCTACTGGTACTTCCCAAGCGCTTAGTACAGTGCTCTGCACACAGTAAGCGCCCAATAAATATGATTGAATGAAATGAATGAATAGTAAGCATTTAACAAATACCATCATTGTTATTACTGTTATAGCGTCTACTGCTGTTACAACTACTATCACTACTACATTATTATTACTATTCATTCATTTAATCATACTTATTGAGTGCTTATTTTGTGCAGAGCTCTGTACTGAGAGCTTGGGAGACTACAATATAACAATAAACATTATTGTTTACAGCATTATCCTTACAACATTATTGTATCATTAGCATTACAACATCACAACATTACTGTAAACATCCCCTGTCGATAGTGAGCTTACAGTGCAGAGCGGGAAACAGACATTAATATAAATAAATGAATGATGGATATGTACAAAAGTGCTGCGAGGCTGGGAGGGGGAATGAACAAAACGAGCATGTCAGGGAGACCCGGAAGGGAGTGGGAGAAGAGGAAAGGGTCTTAGTCAGGGAAGGCCCCTTGGAGAAGATGGGCCTTCAATAAATTTTTGAAGGGGGGATAGTATAGTCCTACTACTATCATTACTATTATTGCTATTACAACAAATACAACTGCTATTTTTACTATAGTTTTTACTTCCACTACACTAGTATTACTACTATTGATGATGATGATGATGATGGTATTCGTTAAGCACTTACTAGGTGCCAAGCACTGTTCTACACACTGGGGTAGATACAAGGTAATGAGATTGTCCCACGTTGGGCTCACAGTCTTAATCCCCACTTTCCAGATGAGGTAACTGAGGCCCAGAGAAGTTGAGTGACTTGCCCAAAGTCATACAGCTGATAAGTGGTGGAGCTGGGATTAGAACTCATGACCTCTGACTCCCAAGCCCGGGCTCTTTCCACTAAGCCATGCCACTTCTCTATTGTACTATTACTATTATTACTACTATTGCTACTACTGCTATTGCTATTACTATCAATACACTGTTTTTACCATTACACGGTTATTACTACTACTATGATTACTACTACTGCTACTATTACTACTACTGCTGTTACTGCTACTGGTATTGCTGTTACTACTACACTACTATTACTACTACATTGCTACTACACTATCAGCGTGGCTCAGTGGAAAGAGCATGGGCTTTGGAGTCAGAGGTCATGGGTTCAAGTCCCGGCTCCACCAATTGTCAGCTGTGTGACTTTGGGCAAGTCACTTAACTTCTCTGAGCTTCAGTTACCTCATCTGTAAAATGGGGATTAAGACTGTGAGCCCTCCGTGGGACAACCTGATTATTTTGTAACCTCCCCAGTGCTTAGAACAGTGCTTTGCACAACAAATACCATTATTATTATTATTATTATTTCACCTTCTACTGCTACTATTACTACAACTACTACTGCTATTATTATCAATACTGTGGCAACTACTGCTACTATTACTACTACTGCACCCCTGGAAATACACTCTATTCCAGGCTATGTTCTAAGAGGGTGAGTGATGTGGCAACCAAATGAATTTAGAGCCACTTCAATGGTGCTTTCATATCTGAGGTTGATAATTTCTCTTCCTTCCTCTTCTACTTTTGTTCCTGGCAGCCAGCGCTAGGAATAATTGGTTGTTTCCATTATTTTTGGCAAAGGCTTTTGCTCCATTTTTCTGTACCTCACTCTCTTGCCTCTGAACCATTTCCCGGGTGTATGTGCCAATCCACCCTTTCACAGTGCACTAGGAGTTTGGATTATAATTCCCAAGTCTTGCCAAAGGATTTTGCCTCTGGTCCAAGATCCCAGCCTATCTGTCTAGAATATGCCTCTGTGGCCTTAGAGAATTTCCATCAAAAGCATCCCCCAAATCATTTCCAGCTTGTGATAAGTAACTGAAATAATGAGAACTGGCAGTTCACCACTTGTTCCCCGTGCTAATTCAGAGTTTCAGGTTGCTTGGGAAATCACCCCAATATGCCTGAAAGTGTTACATAGTACCTTTCCTGACCACCTGATCTCTGAGCTCCCGCTCTGGAAAGAGCAGCCCCCTTTCTCCGAAAGTTTGGGATTGGTGTCAGATCTTCAGGCCCCAAATGGACTACTGTCGGTTTTCGTTTCAGCCGTTGGAGTGAGCTGTCGGGGGACTACTTGTTGAATTGTTTTGGGGTTTGTCATGATTATCCAAAATGTGAGTTTTGCCAAAATGGCAGCTTAGTTCAGTCAGCTCCCAGTGGCCTCGTTCATTCTGCTCCTGGTAGCCATGTTCAATCATCTCCCGTGGCCTCAATCATTCAGTTCTCAGTAGCCAAGTTCTGTCAGCTCCCAGTGGCCACATTCATTCCCCTCCCAGTAGCCCTATTCAGTCAGCTCCCAGTGGCCATGTTCATTCATTTTGATGCTATTGATGCCTGTCTACTTGTTTTGTTATGTTGTCTGTCTCCCCTTTCTAGACTGTGAGCCCGTTTTTGGGTAGGGAATTGTACTTTCCGAGTGCTGAGTACAGTGCTCTGCACACGGTAAGCGCTCAATAAATACGATTGAATGAATGAATGAATTCAGCTCCCAGTAGCCATGTTCAGTCAAATCCCAGTGACCACTTTCATTCAGCTTCCAGTAGCCATGTTCAGTCAGCTCCCAGTGGTCACTTTCATTCTGCTCTCAGTAGCCATGTTCAGTTAGCTCTCAGTGGCCACTTTAATTCCACTCCCAGTAGCCATGTTCAGTCAGCTCCCAGTGACCACTTTCATTCCACTCCCAGTAATAATAATAATATTAATAATAATAATAGCATTTATTAAGCACTTACTATGTGCAAAGCACTGTTCTAAGCGCTGACAGTAACCATGTTCAGTCAGCTCCCAGTGGCCACATTCATTCCGCTCCCAGTAGTCATGTTCATTCAGCTCCCAGCAGCCTCATTCATTCAGTTCCCAATGGCCACTTTCATTCAGCTCCCAGTAGCCATGTTCAGTCAGCTTCCAGCAGCCTCATTCATTCAGTTCCCAGTAACTGTGTTCAGTCAGCTCCCAGAGGCCACATTCATTCAGTTCCCAGTAGCCATGTTCAGTTAGGTCCCAGTGGCCACATTCATTCAGCTCCTGGTGGCCTCATTAATTTAGCTTCCCATGGCCTTATTCATTCAGCTTCCAGTGGCCTTATTCATTCAGCTCCCAGAGGCCACATTCATTCAGCTCCCAGTAGCCATGTTCAGTCAGGTCCCAGTGGCCACATTCATTCAGCTCCCGGTGGCCTCATTAATTTAGCTCCCCGTGGCTGCATTCATTCAGCTTCCAGTAGCCTTATTCATTCAGCTGAATGAATGAAGAGGCTCCCAGACTGAGCCCCTTCCTTCCTCTTCCCCTCGTCCCCCCTCCATCCCCCCATCTTACCTCCTTCCCTTCCCCACAGCACCTGTATATATGTTTGTACATATTTATTACTCTATTTATTTTACTTGTACATATCTATTCTATTTATTTTATTTTGTTAGTATGTTTGGCTTTGTTCTCTGTCTCCCCCTTTTAGAATGTGAGCCCTCTGTTGGGTAGGGACAGTCTCTATATGTTGCCAACTTGTACTTCCCAAGCGCTTAGTACAGTGCTCTGCACACAGTAAGCGCTCAATAAATACGATTGATGATGATTCAGCTCCCAGTAGCCATGACCAGTCAGCTCCTAGTGGCTGCGATCATCCAGCTCCCAGTAGCCATGTTCAGTCAGCTCCTAGTGGCTACGATCATTCAGCTTAGTACAGCTCAGACTAGTACAGCGCTAAGCACTTAGTACAGTGCTCTGCGCACAGTAAGCGCTCAATAAATATGATTGAATGAATTCAGCTTCCAGTGGTTGCATTCATTCAGCTCCCAGTGGCCACATTCATTCAATTCCCAGTGGCTGCATCCAATCAGTTCCCAGTGGCCACATTCATTCAACAACTAGTGGCTGCATCCAATCACTTCCCAGTGTCTGTGTTCATTCCATTTCTAGTGGCTACAATCATTCAGCTCCCAGTGGCTGTGTTCATTCAGTTCCCAGTGGCCATGTTAAGTCATCAGTTTCCTCTTTTCCAGGCACACGGAAATACAGACAGAGAGCCATTAATGCAGCTCAGGAGCCCATCTACTCCAGCTCCATTACAGTTTGAGGGAGAGCATTTTTCTGGTCTTCCTCTCTCCTCTCAAAAACAATAAATCCTCCTGATGGAGCCACAGGAGACAAAAAAAAAAAAATCCCAAATCTCTTGACAAAGGGGGTGGGATTTTTGACCAAAAGAATAGCCAGAAAGTCCTTGAAGAGACCCTGGGATCAAAAAGACGGGATGACTTCAAAGAGCTTGATTTTTAGACTGTTTTGTTGCTAATTTTAACTGAATATTCATTCATAACAAAGACCCAAGCAGACAATATTTCCTGATTGCAGAAGAAAAGAGTTCTAAAGAGACCAGCATGCCTCCCTTCCACATTCCTTTATGGATCAGTAATTTCTTCATAACCAGTCTTCTGATGAGCCATTACGGCAGGAATACATTTAAACACGTTACAGTTTAATCAGAGTTGGCATCTGTCAAACGGGTCTGATTTACCTCAGACATTTTGTGGGCCGCGTGATAGGTTACGATGAGTTAACCAAACAGCAACACAAAATCATCAGCTAGACAAAAACGTTTTCATTGCTTGCTGGGAACTGACACGGGGTGGGCCAGGGTGGGCGGTGAGACTCAAACTTCAAAGTTGGGTGGATTTTCTCTCAAAACGGCTCCCATCGATTGGTGAGATACCTCGTCAAGGAAGGGAGGCAGGCCAAAATCCACCTCCGGGCTCCGGCTGCGATGGATCAGGGCGAGAAGTTGGGAGACGACCACAGTCGGCATTCCAGACTGACATACTGCCATCCGGAAAGGAGCGGTAATTTCGGAGCAGAAGTTCTGAGAGGATCTCAAGATGAGGAAGCAAGATGGATGTCTGAGTTGTCGAGTGCTTAATAGAGTGCTCTGCACATAATCTACTGTGGACAGGGAACATGTCTACCAACTCTGTTATATTGTAGTCTCCCAAGTGCTTAGTCATAATAATAACGATGATGGCATTTTTTAAGTGTTTACTATATGCCAGGCACTGTAGTAAGCGCCGGGGTGGACACAAGCAAATCGGGTTAGGCACAGTCCCTGTCAATCAATCAATCAATCAATCAATCAATCATATTTATTGAGCGCTTACTGTGTGCTGAGCACTGTACTAAGCTCTTGGGAAGTACAAGTTGGCAACATATAGAGACGGTCCCTACCCAACAGTGGGATCACAGTCTAGAAGGGGGAAACAGAGAACAAAAGAAAACATATTAACAAAATAAAATAAATAGAATAGATATGTACAAGTAAAATAAATAAATATCCTACGTGGGGCTCACAGTCTCAATCCTCAGTTTACAGATGAGGTTACCAAGGCCCAGAGAAGTGAAGAGACTTGTCCAAGGTCACATAGCAGACAAGTGGAGGAATCAGGATTAGAACCCATGACCTTCTGACTCCAGTCCCATGCTCTATCCGCTACGCCATGCTGCTTCTGGGAAGTGCTCACTACATACGATTGCTTGATTGATAATTACCAGTCAATGAATATTCTTGATTGATGTCCCTACCCCCTACTCCCTCAGCCTTGATCCCTTTACCCAGCTCTAAGAAGTTCTGAGAAGTTTTCAGAAAAATCCCTTCCAAATCCATCATGTTTCATTCCAGAGGGAAAGAAGAATTGTGGAATCCTAGAGCCACCCTTTAGGGAGTCATCTAGTGCAGGGCAAGAAGATGACTGCAGTGTTCTGAAGTCAGAACATAGAGTTATAGCGTCAACAAGGCTGCTCATTTGTGGTAAGTCAGAAGGACAAGAGTACTTTGTCAGGATTGTCAGCTCTGGCTAGATTCCTGCAGCCTTTCTTGCCTTGGAACATCTCTCTTTTTTACGTGTTTTTTTAAATTATGACTAATTTAAGCCCTTACTACTTCTAAGCTCTGGAGTAATAATAATAATAATAATTATGGTATTTGTTAAGCGCTTATTATATGCCAAGAACTGGGGTAGATACAAGGTAATCAGCTTGTCCCATGTGAGGCTCACAGTCTTAATCCCCATTTTCCAGATGAGGTAACTGAGGCACAGAGAACTCAAGTGGCTTGCCCAAGGTCACCCAGTGGACAAGTGGCGGAGCCGGGATTAGAACCCATGTCCTCTGACTCCTGAGCCCGTGCTCTTTCCACTAAGCCACGCCAGCTGATCAGATTGGACACAGTCCATACCCAAAATGGGTCTCACAGACTTAGTCCCCATTTATAGATAAGGTAACTGAGGCACAGAGAAGTGAAGTGACTTGCTCAGGGTCACACAGCAGAAAAACATTGGAACCAGACCTAGAACCCAGGTCCTTCTGACTCCCAGGGCTAAGTTCTTTTCTCTCTCACACAAAAGGCATACAAGAATATCTCTCCTCTTTGACATGAATTAGGTAATTTCTTAATTCCTCTCCATTCCATCATTGTTTCTTGGAGTACACTGTCAAACAGCGATAATAATGATAAAAAAAAACCCCTCATGATCTGTGAGTCTGGCTAAAAAGATTTGTTATGCTAAATTCTGAGGCAAGAGTTCTGGGCTGGGGATTTATTCAAGCCTGGTTTTCTGTTCAATTAAATTGTAAAGAGCAGTGGCCTTTTAGTATTAAAAGGCAGTCCAAAGTAGCACGCAATTTTCGTCGTACAGTTAATTCATTTATAATAAACAGGATTCGTATCATGAATATCACAGTCATAAATATTTAATTGCTCTTTAGGCAGCAAGATGGGGGTAGGGGATTGTTTCTTAATTGTAGACGATCCAATGGCACGATACTGCGGAAAATCAAATATGTTTTATGGACCCTGAAATGACTCTGGGCTGATATTCGTTTTAGTTCTTTTGTATTGTTTGTCTATTCATTTCTTCATTGGCTCATTCATTCATTTTTAAACGTAGTGTCCTTAACCGTCAAACTAGCTGGGGCACACAAGGCCTAAAGGGAAAGACAAATTAGAATACGTGAACCAAAAAGGGCTGTCCAGCTGTGCACGGGGCACTCGATTAAAATCAATCCACGGTACTTACTGAGCACTTACTGTGGGCAGAGCACTGTACTAGACATTTGGGAGTGCGCAATAAAACAGAGTTGTTAGGCACGTTCCCTGGGAAGCCTAGTGGATAGGGCACGGGCTTGGGACTCAGAAGGATCTAGGTTCATTCATTCCTTCAATCGTATTTATTGAGCACTTACTGTGTGCAGAGCACTGTACTAAGCGCTTGGGAAGTACAAGTCGGCAACATATAGAGACGGTCCCTACCCAACAACGGGGTTCTAAGCCTGGCTCCGCCACTCATCTGTTGGGTGACCTTGGGCAAGTCACTGAATTTCTCTGGTCCTCAGTTCCCTCATCTGTAAAATAGGGATTAAAACTGTGAGCCCCATGTTATTCAATAAATAAGGGCTCGATAAATATGATTGATCGATTGAGTGATGATGACGATGGCATTTATTAAGTGCTTACTATGTGCAAAGCACTGTTCTAAGCACTGGGGTGGTTACAAGGTGATCAGGTTGTCCCACGGGGGTTCACAGTCTTAATCCCCATTTTAGAGATGAGGTAACTGAGGCACAGAGAAATTAAGCGACTTGCCCAAAATTGCACAGCTGACAAGTGTCAGAGCCGGAATTTGAACCCATGACCTCTGACTCTAAAGCCCGGGCTCTTGCCATTGAGCCACACTACTTCTCCTGGTAGTGTACCCGTACAGTTTTCTTGGTAAAAAAATATGGAAGTGGTTTCCCACTGCCTCTTTCTGCGCAGGAAACTTGGGTCTCTGCCCTCGACTCTCTCCCATGATGTGCTGCCCAGTACAGGTGACTTTTGACTTGTAGCCTGGCACATAGTAAGTGCTCAATAAATACGATTGAATGAATGAATGAATGCTTAACAAATACCATTTAAAAAAAAATAAGGAAGTACCTAAGGAAGTGCCAAACATCCCTGTTTCTACTGTTCTGGAGACACGATTACATATGAAAATTAAAGCTTGAGTAACACAATTGCTAGGTCAATAGGTCAGAGCTGGGTTCATCTTCTCCCCTCCAGTGACCCAGCCTGGACCATCCTTCCATCAATCAATCAATCAATCAATCAATCAGTCAATCGTATTTATTGAGCACTTACTTTGTGCAGAGCACTGTACTAAGCGCTTGGGAAGTACAAGTTGGCAACATATAGAGACGGTCCCTACACAACAATGGGCACACAGTCTAGAAGGGGAAGACAGAGAACAAAACCAAACATATTAACAAAATAAAATAAATAGAATAGATATGTACAAGTAAAATAAATAGAGTAATAAATATGTACAAACATATATACATATATACAGGTGCTGTGAGGAAGGGAAGGCCCTGACTGTCCCCCAGTGACCCAGCATGGAGCATCCAACACCCCTGACTCTCCCCCTCCATCTCTGACTTTACTCCGGTGACCCAGCACGGAACATCTAACACCTCAAACTCTTATCGACTCTATTCCTGGATTTGCCGTATTTCTGCAAGTAGATTGATTTTCCTTTTCCCATGGAACAACTGTTCTAACGAGAACACACGTTTCGGTTTTCTTAATTGCTAAATCGTACGAGGTTCAAAGATGCGGGCACTAGATCAAATTCACTGGGTCGTGGTACATATTATTAGCCATGTTATTAATAAAAATAACCCTACGTATTTCAGTGGGACCGTTTTGAAGGAATTTTGGGAACTTTGACAGCCTAAGAAACTGAAAATCTATAACAATACTCAGATAAAAATACCTAGATAAATATATCTCTTGTCAAATGGGGAACAGATTCATATTTGGGCTTTTAAGGGAGAATGACGTCTGCTCTTCAGGGAAGAAGAGGAAAATTTGTTACACTTTGAGTCGAACCAACAAGAAGTTTTAAATAGTCTCTTTGTGCAGGGATTTGTTTTTCAACCACCGATGCTTTCTGTCCTTGGTTTCTGTTTTTGCCTTGTGTTTTTTTGGTGTTGATGAAGAGGCAGTGTCTTCCCTGTTCAGTCTCCCTCCCGTCTTCCTCCAGGATCCTACCTCCTAGACGCTGTTCCTCGTGAATGTGTAACGCTCCAAAACTGTTTGCCACAACACAGCGTAGCTTGATGGAAAGAGAATGAAACTGTTGCCAACTTCCCAAGCGCTTAGTACAGTGCTCTGCACACAGTAAGCGCTCAATAAATACGATTGATTGATTGATTGATTGAAACTGGGAGCCAGAAGAACTGAGTTTATTCCCACCACTGACTCTCATCTGTTCTATGATGTGGTCAGGTTATATAAGGTCACTGTAATAATAATAATAATAATAATACTAGCGTTAAGTGCTTTCTGAGTGCTAAGTGCTGGGTAGGTAGGGGATAATCAAATTGGGAAGCAGCATAGGCCTGAAAGTCAGAAGTCATGGGTTCTAATTCTGGCTCTGCCTCTTGTCTGCTGTGTGACCTTAGGCAAGTCACTTCCCTTCTCTGTGCTTCAGTTACCTCACCTGGAAAATGGGGAATAAGACTATGAGCCCTATGTGGAACAGGGACTGTGTCCAACCCAATTTGCTTGTAACCACCTCAGCGCTTAGTACAAGGCCTGGTACATAGTAAGCATTTAACAAATACCATTATTATTATTACTATTATTATTAAATTGGACAGGGTCTCTGTCTCACACAGGCTCTAGTCTAAGAGGGAGGAAAAGGCAGGGATATGATTCCCATTTTACAGATGAGGAAAGGGAGGTCAAGAAAAGTTAAGTGACTTGCCCAAGGTCACAGAGCAGGCAAGTGGCGGAGTCAGGATTAGAACTCAAGTCTCCTGACTTCTTGTCCTGTGCTCTATCCTCTAGGTCATGTTGCTTCTTGTTCTACCCTGATTTCCTCATCTCTTAATTGGGGATAAAACGATTGGGGAGTCTTCCTCGTTCTTAGATTGTAAATCAATCAGTCAGTCAATCGGATTTACTGAGCACTTCCTCTGTGCAGAGAACTGTATTAAGCGCTTGGGATGGTACGAAACAACAATAAACAGACACATTCCCAGCCCACAACGAGCTTACAGTCCAGACAGGGAGACAGACATTCGTATAAATAAATCCATACAGATATGAACATCATAATAGTAATAATAACTGTGGCATTTGTTAAGCTCTTATTATCTGCCAGGCACTGTACTAAGTGCTGGGATGGATACAAGTGGTTTGGGTTGGACATAGTCCCTGTCCCACGTGGGGCTCACATCTCAATCCCCACTTTACAGATGAGGTAACTGAGGCCCAGAGAAGTGACTTGTCCAAGGTCACACAGCAGACAAGTGGCGGAGCTGGCTTAGTACAGTGCTCTGCACATAGTAAGCGCTCAATAAATACGATTGATATATATGACATATGACCTTCTGACTCCTAGAAGTGCTGCAGGGCTGGTGGGTGGGTGGGGGAATCCTTTATGAATTAGGCGTGATGACTGATCTGATTATCCGGGGGCTACAGTGCTCAAGCCACCTACTAATCAATCAATAGTATTTATTGAGTGCTTACTGTGTGCAGGGCACTGTTCTAAATGCTTGGGAAAGTACAATACAGCAGAGGAGGTAAAGATGATTCCCTGCCCATAAAGTTGATCGATGCCATGTTATGATTGTTATGGATAGGTTGTCCAATTCTCTTAAGAGGATTAAGGGCAATTTCCCAGGAGAATTAGCCGGCAAGCTGGTTTGTCCGTTTATTGTGTCTCCCAGCCACTGGTTGCCTTCGTTTAGCCAATACCAGGCAACACGTGTAATTTAGACCAGTCTTGTATGTGCACGTGGGTGAGTTCAGATCTGTTGTATTTTCCCACTCTTTCAATTCTTCGCGTTTTGGCCTTCTGACCCTTCTCCCTCAGAATGATACAAACGCATCTTAATTTCACGCTGACAACCGAGAGGGTAAGACTCTCTCAGTGTTCTCGGTGTTTGACACTAAATTCAAGGGTTTATCATTTCTCGATGAAAAATTCCTCTCGAATAAAAGTTTCGCCTACTAAGGGTTTCCATAATGAGGGTTTTTGATGGTCGTGCTAAAAGCGGGAGAAGGATTTAAAACGCGGCCATGATTTCAGTGTTACAGATGTGTAAATAATTAAAGGTTGTGGGAAAGGAGATCTATTTCTGTCCATTTTGACCTACGGAATGTTTCTACATCATTTCCCGGGAACAGTAAAGGTGCGTCTGGTTTTAATGGGGAATTTGGGTTTGGGAAGTTTGGGGTCGTGAGGTTTTCAGGGTCCTGAGAGGCATTGGGGAGGGTCTTAGGACCCTTCTGGGAGTGATAGAAGAGGATTTCACAGAGCATTATCTCTTTCAAGTGCCAATCTTTGGCCCTGACAGGAAGTTCCCAGGTGGGCCCTGGATCCTGAAGGACTAGCCCATTTTTTTTTAATGCTATTTGTTAAGTGCTAATTATGTGTCAGGCACTGTTCTAAGTGCTGGTGTAGATAATACAAGGTAATCAGGCTGGACACAGTCCCTGTTCCACATGGGGCTCACAGTCTTAATCCCCATTTTACAGATAAGGGAATTGAGGAACAGAAGAGTGAAGTGACTTTCCCAAGCAGACAAGTGGAGGAGCCGGGATTAGAACCCCAATCCTTCCTACTCCCAGGCTCGTGCTCCACCCACTAGGCCATGCTGAGCAAGTACTGAACCCCCATTCTACAGGTGAGGAAACTGAGGTACAGAGCAGCGAAATGACTAGTCCAAGGCCACACAGCGGGTGAGTCATGGAGCCGGGATTAAAACCCAGGTTTTGAGAAAATTCTAGCCACTTGTGGGGACTCACCGCACGTCCCCCTAAAACTGGAAGAAGTGGAACTTTTACTCTCCGTTGGCTAGAGAGGTTTTCTCAGAGCTGGCGCTTCAGCCGAGAAAACTTCAGAATGTCAAAGTGCTTTCGGTGAACCGCAAAACTCTCCTTTGGCTTGCTCTCTTCGCTCTTGGCTTTCTGACAACGAGACCATCTGTTTCTGCTGGACTCTGAGTCCTGGGCATTGGACGGTATCATCTCAGGTGGAGAACGGAAAGGAAGAGATGATGACACATGTGGTACTTGGATGCCTAATTCAGCAGAGCAGACCCAAATTGCCCCCATAAAACAATTGCAGTTTATCTTTTAGATGGTGAGTCTTTATAAAATAAACTGATGGCGGTCCCTGAAAGCAGAAGTACTTTACAATCAACCAATCAATCAATGGTATGTATGTTAAGCGCTTAGCAGTGTACTAGTGTGGCTCAGTGGAAAGAGCACGGACTTTGGAGTCTGAGGTCATGGGTTCAAATCCCAGCTCCACCACTTGTCAGCTGTGCAACTTTGGGCAAGTCACTTAACTTCTCCGGGCCTCAGTTACCTCATCTGTAAAATGGGGATTAAGACTGTGAGCACCCCATGGGACAACCTGATCACCTTGTAACCTCCCCAACGCTTAGAACAGTGCTTTGCACATAGTAAGTGCTTAATAAATGTCATCATTAATCCCAGCTCCGCTACTTGTCTGCTGTGTGACCTTGGACAAGTCACTTCACTTCTCTGGGCCTCAATTCCCTCAGCTGTAAAATGGAGACTAACAGTGTGAGCTCCACGTGGGACAGGGACTGTGTTAACCTGATTAACTTGTACCTACCCCAGTGCTTAGAACAGTGCTGGGTACACAGTAAGCACTTAGCAAGTACTATAATTTTCTAGACTGTGAGCCTTTTGTTGGGTAGGGACCATCTCTATATGTTGCTGACTTGTTCTTCCTAAGCGCTTAGTACAGTGCTCTGCACACAGTAAGCACTCAATAAATATGTTTGAATGAATGAATAATTATCACTATTATTACAGCCTAGAGAAGGAGAGGGACATGAAAAGACATTTACAAATAGAGGAAATAGTAGAGCATAAAGTAACATTTCTGCTAGAGTTCGACATAAACATCTAATAGATAGCCATGACGTCCGACTGAGAGTGTCTTAAGACACCATTATCAATCAGTGGTATTTATCAAGCATTTACTGTGTGCAGAACACTGTACTAAGCGCTTGGGAGAGTACAGTACAACAGAATTGGAAGACGATCCCTGTCCACAAAGATTCATTCATTCATTCAATCATATTTATTGAGTACTTACTGTGTGCAGAGTACTGTACTAAATGCTTGGGAAGTACAAGTTGGCAACATATAGAGACGGTCCCTACCCAACAACGGGCTCACAGTCTAGAAGATCTTTCAGTCTACAGGGGAAGACAGACATGAAGGTAGATTAGCGATAGGTTATGTGGGAGAGTAAATACGACTGTTTAAATGCAGGGCAGACAGGATCACCATTCCGACTCAAGTTGAAACTACATGACTCTTCTCAGGTTGTAAAGAGCAAGACCTCAAAGACCTGATCTCAAGTTTCATCTTTTCCACTGGACTACTGGGTGACCTTGGGCAGGTCACTTAACCTCTCCGGATGTGAGTTTCCCCATCTGGAGAATGGAGATAAGATAGTTTGGGAGACCCATGGGGGGATAGAAATTGTGTCTGATCTCATAAACGTGTATCTACCCTGCTGCTTAGCACAGAGTAAGCACTTCCTAACATGATGGAAAGAGCCCGGGCCTGAGAATCAGAGGAACTGGGTTCTATTCTTGGCTCTGCCACTTGCCTGCTGCGAGGCCTTGGGCATGTCACTTCACTTCTCTGTGCTCCAGTTTCCTCGTCTGTAAAATGGGGATTTATTACCAGTTTTCCCCACCCAATAGACCATGAGCCCCATGTGGGACAAACACTGTGTCCACTCTGCTAAACCTGTATCTATCCCAGAAGAGCTTAGGGAGTGCTAAGCGCTTAGTACAGTGCTCTGCACACAGTAAGTGCTCGATAAATATGACTGAAAGAATGAATGAGATAGCTAATCAATCAATCAATCAATCAATGGTATTTATTGAGTGCTTCCTATGTGCGGAGCACGGTTCTAAATGTTTGGGGGAGTACAAGAGAATTAGCAGACACGTTCCCTGGTCAAAATGATCTTACAGTCTAAACAATAATCCATCATTGGTGTTTACTGAGCACTTGCTATGTGCAGAGCACTGTACTAAATACCTGGGAGAGTATAACACAACGGAATTAGCAGTCATCTTCCCTGCTCATAGTGAGCTCAAACGATTAATCTACTCCTTATCTCAGGAGTTTCTGTGGTCTCTTTATACCTATTAATAATGGTATTAAGCACTGACTATGTGCCAAGCACTGTTCTAAGTGCTGGATAGACTTTAAGCTCCTTGTGGACAGGGAATGTGTCTAACAACTCTCCCAAGCACTTAGCATAGTGCTCTGCACACAGTAAGCACTCAATAAATACCATTAACTGATATATTATGAGATAGACTCATTCTCCTGTCTTGCTTAAAGACAGCAGCCTCTAGAGATACTACAATCTGTTACGTTGTACTCTCCCAAGCTCTTAGTACAGTTCTCTGCATATAGTAGATGCCCCCAAAATATCATTGATTGCTGAATTGATTAACCATTGAATGTAAGCTCCTCGTGGGTAGGGAGCACATAGTACAGTGCTCTAAACACAGTAAGTGCTTAATAAATACAGTTGCATGCATATGTCCTTCAACTCTGTTGTACTATCCCAAAGCTTAAGGCTCGAATCCTCATGTATACATTATAGAACAGTGCTTGGCACATAGTAAGTGCTTAACAAATACCATTATTATTATTATATATTATTAATTATTTATATTAATGTCTGTTTCTCCCTCTAGACTGTAAGCTCGTTATGGGCAGGGGACGTACCTCCTAATTCCTTTATATCGTACTTTCCCAAGTGCTTAGTACAGTGCTCAGCACACAGTAAGCGCACAATAAATACCACTGATGATGATGATGATGATGTAGCAGGGAAAAAGCCTGGCCTAATGGAAAGAGCACGGGTTTGGAAAACAGAGGGCATGGGTTCTAATCCCAGCTCCACCATGTGCCTTCTGTCTGACCTTGGGCAAGTCACTTCACTTCTCTGTGCCTCAGTTCCCTCATCTGTAAAATGGGGATCAAGACTGTGAGCCCCATGTGGGACAGGGACTTGATTAACTTGCATCTACCCCAGCGCTTAGAACAGTGCTCAGCCCATAGTAAGCACTTAACCAATTCCACTATTATTATTATTATTATTTAGAACTTCTCTTCCAAATTCCCCATCCCAACACCCACAAACCATGGCTCTGCACCATAGCAGTTTTCAGAGGAAGTGGGTAAATTGAAACAAGATCTCCCATCTGCCTGGGAAATAACCACAGTGGGGAAGGGGATGTAATGGACATGAATAAACCTACAGAGTTGGAAAATAAATGAATTTACCCATCTAGCTCAATCTTCCTCATCATTTCTACTAGACAACCTTTGAGGAAAATGGATCCGTTTGAAACCTAAACAATACCTGACAGTAATTATCGTTTCCATTTCATGCAGTTGCGGATGTCATTCCATGCTCTCATTCATGGGGGTTGGAACTTTTTTGGGATACAGCTGAGTGCCACACACCTCTGACATTTTGAGGGTTGGGTTTCGGGCCCAGGACAATGAAGCGGAATGACATTTAATTACTGATGTGCAGTCATTCCATTCCGTTAATTATGATCTCTGGAGTTTAGTCATCATATGTAATTAACTTTTACTTTCATAAAAGCTTAATGGGCTGCAGAAGCAGCGATGACAATGAACCTCACACTTCAGGATTATTGACAGTATCCAAAATGAATTCCAGAAGGCAATTTTTCTCATTAAGTGCTACTCTTGCCATCTGCTCTTAAGCAAGCTCATCTTTACTTTTTTCTCTCTTTTTACAGCAGGGTGGATTATTATCTCTGATTTTTTTCCCCTGATAGTTGACAGTCACAAGGATGGCAGTTAGAAAGAAAAAACCCAACAAAACAACAACAGAACAATTTAACTCCGGACAAGCAATCATAGTCTATTCAAATAACTCTGACTGACGAGCCCATTTGAAAGCCCGGTTGGATTTTCTTTTTGTTTCCCAATAATTCTTCTTTTAATGGCATCGCGACAATTGCAATTACAAGGAATTTAATTTAGCTTATTTTTATACAGCATCTGGCTGAAAACTAAGAATCGTCTATGGATGGGAATGACTATAACTCTAAAATATGTTTCTTTTTCAGAATGGTGCATTGGGCGGTCAAAAGAGTCAGCATGACACACCAAAAATCTGGGAAACAATCCAAGGGGAAGGAAGCTCGCTCGTGAGAAATAGATCATGAACTAATGCCATCCTGGGGCAGATCCATGGTTCATCCGGGGCTCTGTATCTGAAGTGCTCCCACTAGACTGGAAACTCCTTGAAGGCACGGATCATGTCTACTAACTCTATTGTACTCTCCCAAGCGCTCAGTACAGCACTCTGCACACGGTAGACCAGAAGCTCCTCGAGGGTAGGGATCATGTCTACTCACTTTATCGTACTCTCCCTAATGCTCAGTACTGCATTCAGCACACGGTAGGCTGTAAGCTCCTTGGTGGTGGGTATGTGCCTACCAACTTTATCGTGTTATACTCTTCCAAGTGTTTAGTACAGTGCTCAGGACACAGCATTTGCTCAATAAATACAACTGGTTGATGGATTGAGAGTGGCCCCAGGAAGTTCGGAGGAATTGGGTTCTGGTTACCTTCAGACCCACTTTCATGAACAGGAGTGCATGGCTTAGTGAGAAGCAGCATGACTTAATAGAAAGAGCCCAGGTTGGGGAGTCTGAGGTCTTGAGTTCCAATCCTGACTCCACCACTTGTCTGCTGTGTGACCTTGGGTAAGTCACTTAACTTCTTTGTGTCCCAGTTACCTCATCGGTAAAATGGGGATTAAGACTGTGAGACCCATGTGGGACAACCTGTTTACCTTGTAATAATAATAATAATGATGGTATTTGTTAAGCGCTTACTATGTGCCAAGCACTGTTCTAAGCACTGGGGTGGTTACAGGGTAATCAGGTTGTCCCACATGGGGCTCACAGTCTTAATCCCCATTTTACAGAGGAGGTCACTGAGGCCCAGAGAAGTGAAGGATCTTGCCCAAGGTCACCCAGCAGACAGGTGGCGGAACCGGGATTAGAACCCATGACCTTCTGATTCCCAGGCCTGGGGCCTATGAGTTCGAACAATTGTATTTCAATCGGTGGTATTTATCGAGCGGTCACTGTGTGAAGAGCACTGTACTAAGTGCTTGGGAGAGAACAATAGAGCAGAAGTGATGATTACATTCCTTGTCCACAAGGACCTTACAGTCTAGAGAGGAATTTAAGGTCTAGAAGGGTTTAAAGCCTTCTGGTCAATCCTTAAGCAGACACTGCTTAGCTCTCAGGTTGATCATGATATGAGTTCACGGGTGGTTTTCCTTCTCTGCTATTAATTGACAATCCCATTTCCTTCCAACCTGCTCTAAAGCGTGTTTTAATGGACTTTTTTTTTACATGTACAATCCATTGCCCAAAGAATTACTCTAATAAGGCTTGCAATGACCAATGTAGGATTTAAGGAGTTGGGATTCAACAGATGCTCCAAGACTTAAAAAAAATAAACAAAAAACCCCAGTTTATAGATTGTCAGTACTCTTCCCGAGGAGGTCCAAAAGAGGCGTGATCTAGTGGAAAGAGCAGGGGCCTGGGAGTTAGATGACGTCACTTGCCTTCTGTGTGACCTCAGTTCCCTCATCTGCAGAATGGGGATTCAATTCCTATTCTCTTTCATTCGATCATATTTATTGTGTGCTTACTGTGTGCAGAGCACTGAACTAAGTGCTTAAAATGATGGTATTTGTTAAGCGCTTGCTATGTGCCGAGCACTGTTCTAAGCACTGGGATAGATACAAGGTTATCAGGTTGTCCCACGGGGGGCTCACAGTCTTAATCCCCATTTTACAGATGAGGTAATTGAGGCACAGAGAAGTGAAGTGACTTGCCCAAAGGCACACAGCTGACAAGTGGAGGAGCTGGAATTAGAACTCACAACCTTTGACTCCCAAGCCTGTGCTGTTTCCATTAAGTCACGCTGCTCCTACTTAGTGAGCCCCATGTGGGACTCGATTATCTTGAATCTACCCCAGCATTTATTTAGTGCCTGGCCCATAGTAAGCACTTAATAAATGCCATGATTAATAATAATAATAATAATAATGGTGGCATCTGTTAAGCGCTTATTATGTGCAAAGCACTGTTCTAAGCGCTGGGGGAGATACAAGGTGATCAGGTTGTCCCACGTGGGGCTCACAGTCTTAATCCCCATTTTCCAGATGAGGTAACTGAGGCTCAGAGAAGTTAAGTGACTTGCCCAAGGTCACACAGCAGCATGCAGCAGAGTCAGGATTAGAACCCAGGATTAGTGCTCTTTCCACTGAGCCACGCTGATTATTATTATCTGTCTATAGAAAAGTGTCAAGCTTAGAAGCAGGAGTGGAAGGTCAGCACCATTTCTATACTGGTGAGAACTCCTGTCTCTTAGCCTCCTTTTCGCCCTCACTCATGATGGCCGGGAGGGAGGTGTGAGAAGAAAGCTACTATCATCATCACCTGCATTAATGGAATTTATTGAGTGCCATCTGTATTAAACAATTTGGAGATTACAACAGAATCAAAGTCCAGGACTCAGGTGCAAACACCCCAGTGTTGCAGACAGGCAGATGAAACGTATTTACAGTCATTGGAAGCAGGAGGAAGAACAAAGGTGATGATAACGATGGTGGTATTTGTTAAGCACTTCTTATGTGCCAGGAGCTTGGGGGAGATAATAATAATGATGGTATTTGTTAAGCGCTTACTATGTGCCAAGCACTGTTCTAAGTGCTGAGGTAGATACAAGGTAATCAGGTTGTCCCACATGGGACTCAGTCTTAATCCCCATTTTACAGATGAGGTGACTGAGGCCAAGAGAAATGAAGTGACTTGCCCAAAGTCACACAGCTGACAGTTGGTGGAGCCAGGATTAGAACCCATGACCGCTGACTTCCATGTGGATCACTGTCTAAGAAGGAGGGAGAACAGGTATGGAATCCCCATTTTACAGATGAGGAAAGTGAGGCTCACAGAAGTGAAGTGAGTTGCCCGGGGTCCCACAGCCGGGATTGGAACCCAGGTCCTCTGACTCCCAGGTTGGTGCTTTCTCGACTACATCTTGTTACAGTCCACATTTTCCTTGAAACCTTTCTTCGTGGATTCAGTTGCTTTCTGTTTCTCCGGTTAATCATTATAGTAATAATAATTAAAGTATTTATTAAGCGCATACTCTGTGCCAGGCACTGTTCTAAGCGCTAGGGCAGATACAAGATAGTTGGGTTGGACACAACCCCTGTCCCACACGGGGCTCACAGTCTTAATCCCCATTTTACAGAAGAGGCCCAGAGAAGTGAAGTGACTTGCCCAAAGTCACCCAGCAGACAAGTAGAGAGTCCAAAGTGATTTCCTCAGGTGCAATGGGAACAAGTCACCATCCTCCTTCACTGGTCCGGATTGATTTTTGGACCTGTTTACAACGAGCAGCAACAATCTCTCTCTGCTGGGCTTGTGTTTGTGTGCATAGTACCTCTTCCACACCAGCTTGTGTGTCTGCAGAGAAGACTGGGCTGTGAGTGTGTGTGAACCACCTCTTTCACCCTTGCTTGTGTTTCTCTATAGATATGTGTGTGTGTGTGTGTGTGTGTGTGTGTGTGTACCCAGCACCTCTTACACACCAGCTTGTGTGTCTGCAGAGAAGATTGGGCTGTGAGTGTGTGCGAACCACCTCTTACACCCTTGCTTGTGTTTCTCTATAGATGTGTGTGTGTGTACCTAGCACCTCTTACACACCAGCTTGTGTGTCTGCAGAGAAGATTGGGCTGTGAGTTTGTGTGAACCACCTCTTACACACTTGCTTGTGTTTCTCCATAGATGTGTGTGTGTGTGTGTGTGTGTGTACCTAGCACCTCTTAGACACTTGCCTGCATGCCTCCGAGAAGACCGGGGCATATGTTTGTGCAAAGCACCTCTTACACACTTCCATGAGTACGTGTCACCACACTCCTCAAAAAACTCCAGTGGTTGCCCATCCACTTCTGTATGGAACAAAAACTCCTCACCACTAGCTTTAAAGCTCTCCAGCACCTTGCCCCTTCTTAATAATAATAATAATAATAATAATGTTGGTATTTGTTAAATGCTTACTATGTGCCAAGCACTGTTCTAAACACTGGGGTAGATACAAGGTAATCAGGTTGGCCCACGTGGGGCTCACAGTCTTCATCCCCATTTTACAGATGAGGGAACTGAGGCCCAGAGAAGTTAAGTGACTTGCCCAAGGTCACACAGCTGACAAGCGGCGGAGCTGGGATTAGAACCCATGACCTCTGGCTCCCCAGCCCGGGCTCTTTCCACTGAGCCACACTGCTTCTCCTACCTCACTTCCCTTCTCTCCCTCCTCAACCCAACCCTCACACTTTGCTCCCCTGGTGCTAACCATCTCGCTGGGCCTCCATCTCACCTGTCTCGCCACTCCACCCCTGACCCACGTCCTGCCTGTGGCCCGGAACGCCCTCCCTCCTCAAATCCGACAGACGATCAACTCTCCCCCAACTTCAACGCCTTACCGAAGGTCCATCTCCTCCGAGAGGCCTTCCCAGACTAAGCCCCGCCTTTCCTCATCTCCCACTCCCTTCTGCATTGCTCCCTTTGCTCTTACCCACTCCGAGCCTCACCGCACTTGTGTCCATATCGGTCATTTTATTTATTTGTATTCATCATCATCATCAATCGTATTTATTGAGAGCTTACTATGCACAGAGCACTGTACTAAGCGCTTGGGAAGTACAAATTGGCAACATATAGAGTCCCTACCCAAGAGTGGGCTCACAGTCTAAAAGGGGGAGACAGAGAACAAGACCAAACATACTAACAAAATAAAATAAATAGAATAGATATGTACAAATATGTACAAATAGGTATGTATTAATGCCTGTCTCCCCCCTTCTAGACTGTAAGCTTATTGTGGGCAGGGAATATCACTGTTAATTGTTGTGTTGTACTTTCCCAAGCGCTTCTTAAATTGCTCTGCACACAGTAAGCACTCAATCAATCAATCAATCAATCAATCGTATTTATTGAGCGCTTACTATGTGCAGAGCACTGTACTAAGCGCTTGGGAAGTACAAATTGGCAACACATAGAGACAGTCCCTACCCAACAGTGGGCTCACAGTCTAAAAGGGGGAGACAGAGAACAGAACCAAACATACCAACAAAATAAAATAGGATAGAAATGTACAAGTAAAATAAATAAATAAATAGAGTAATAAATATGTACAACCATATATACATATATACAGGTGCTGTGGGGAAGGGAAGGAGGTAAGATGGGGGGATGGAGAGGGGGACGAGGGGGAGAGGAGGGAAGGGGCTCAGTGTGGGAAGGCCTCCTGGAGGAGGTGAGCTCTCAGCAGGGCCTTGAAGGGAGGAAGAGAGCTAGCTTGGCGGAGGGTCAGAGGGAGGGCATTCCAGGCCCGGGGGATGACGTGGGCCGGGGGTCGACGGCGGGACAGGTGAGAACAAGGCCCGGTGAGGAGATTAGCGGTGGAGGAGCGGAGGTTGCGGGCTGGGCAGTAGAAGGAGAGAAGGGAGGTGAGGTAGGAGGGGGCGAGGTGATGGAGAGCCTTGAAGCCCAGGGTGAGGAGTTTCTGCCTGATGCGCAGATTGATTGGTAGCCACTGGAGATTTTTGAGGAGGGGAGTAATATGCCCAGAGCGTTTCTGGACAAAGACAATCCGGGCAGCAGCATGAAGTATGGATTGAAGTGGAGAGAGACACGAGGATGGGAGATCAGAGAGAAGGCTGGTGCAGTAGTCCAGACGGGATAGGATGAGAGCTTGAATGAGCAGGGTAGCAGTTTGGATGGAGAGGAAAGGGCGGATCTTGGCAATGTTTTGGAGCTGAGACCAGCAGGTTTTGGTGACGGCTTGGATGTGAGGGGTGAATGAGAGAGCGGAGTCGAGGATGACACCAAGGTTGCGGGCTTGTGAGACGGGAAGGATGGTAGTGCCGTCAACAGAGAAAAAAAATAATGATGGTATTTGTTAAGCGCTTACTACGTGCAAAGCACTGTTCTAAGCACTGGGGGGATACAAGGTGATCAGGCTGTCCCATGTGGGGCTCACAGTCTTAATCCCCATTTTACAGATGAGGGAACTGAGGCCCAGAGAAGTGAAGTGACTTGCCCAAAGTCACACAGCTGACAACTGGCGGAGCCGGGGTTTGAACCCATGACCTCTGACTCCAAAGCCCGGGCTCTTGCCACTGAGCCACGCTGCTTCTCCAATAAATATAACTGAATGACTGAATGTAAGACTAACGTAGGTTGTGCATAGTACCTCTCATACACTTCCTTGTGTGACTACAAAGAAGACTGGAGTCTGCGTGTATACTTGCCTGCTTATCTCCAGAAAATAATGGGATTTATGTATCTGCATACCTTGTAGACACTTTTTGGATGCCTCCAGAGAAGACTGGGATGTGCATTTGTACATAGCAAAGACTAGGGTGTGAGGATGTGTGTGTGAGTGCATAGCACCTCTTTCACACTTGCTTGTGTGTCTCCATAGAAGATTGGGTTGTGCACAGCCTGTGTCTTTCCAGAGCAGATTGGGGTGTATGTTAGTGCTAAACCATCACCTCCCCACCACCCTCCCCGCTTACATGTCTCCAGAGAAGACAGTTAAGTCTTAAATGGCAAAATCTAAGGTCACAATGAATGGAAAAAACTCCATTAATTATCTCCAGGAGACTCTCTATGCATCACTAACGACCACCCATTTAAAGAGTAGACTCCGTTCCAGAGAACTTTGTGAACGTGAAGAAGAAGAGTGGGAGCTAATTTGTTATCTAGCCTAATTAAAACTGATTGTTTTTCTTTACTGCTACTTACAGCCGATATCTTAATGCTTTGCCCTGGATAAGCAACAATAGTCCTTCTCAGCTCCTACAATAGCATTTAAATTAAACTTGATAGAAGAGCCATCCCGCTTTTCATTTATCTAACTAAACTTCTTAGGTGAAGAATCCGCATCTCTTAATGAAGGCTAATACTTTTTCAGCAATTTCTATGGCCCTTTTGTTGTTAAATAGCTGGTTAAGATTCCACTGAAAGGTGGTTCTTATTTATTCTTGTTTAAAGGTGTTTTTTTCAAGGTTGGTTATCCTCTCTTTCAAAGCCTTTGTTTCTAAGGATGCCTTTTTTCCCATTGTCTCCATCAGATTGGAGGAGGCTTTTATTGTAGTGTCCTAATGGAAAGAGCACAGGCCTGGGAGTCAGAGGACCTGGGTTCTAATTCTGACTTTACCCCTTGTCTGCTGTGTGACCTTGGGCAAGCTGCTTTGCTTCTCTGGGCCTCAGTTCCTTCATCTGCAAAATGGGGACTCAATCCCCATTCTCCCCTCCTACATAGACTGTGAGCCCCAAGTGGGACCCGATTGTCTTTTATCTCCCACAATGCTTAGTGCAGTGCTTGGTGTATAGTAAGCACATAACAAATACCCTAATTATTATTATTATTATTATTATTATTATTATTATTATTATTATTATTAGCCCCTTGTGGGACAAGGAATGTGCCTGATCTGATTACCATTGTTTAGCATGGTGTTTAGCCCATAGTAATCACTGAACAAATACTATTATTATTATTATTATCATCATCGTTATTATTATTATTTTCAGATTTTCTGATTTTTAGGCCTCTGAGGGACAGGAACCATGTCTAATTCCCACCTATATAACTGTAGACTGTGAGCTCATAATGGGCAGGGAATGTGTCTGTTTGCTGTCATATTGTACTCCTCCAAGCGCTTAGTACAGTGCTTTGCAAGCAGTAAGTGCTCAATAAATACAATTGAATGAATGAATATATAGTCTCTCCCAGTGCTTAGTACAGTGCTCTGCACAGTAAGTGCCTAATAAATACGATTATAATTATTAATATTATTATTAATGATATAATAATTAGGCTCAATGCTGGGGCAGGTGGGAGCAGGAGGCGCCATAATCTGGGAGAACGAGCACGGGGCAGAATGTCCGGAGTTGCGAGTTCAGGTCTCAGCTCTGCTACTGCCCTGCTGTGTGACCTTGGACAAGTCACTTAACGTCTCTGGTCCTTAAATTTCCTCACCTATAAAATGGGGATAGGAGACCAGGGCATGGAGACTCGGTCTGTTGGGACTAAGGTCTACCGTCTTTAGGCTTAGTACCTACAAAGTCCTTCATAAACATGGGAAATATTAATATAACATTATGATTTTATGGCAGGTTCCAATTTGCTTGTATCCACCCCAGTGTCCGGCACATAGTAAGCACCTAACAAATACCATAATAATAATTATTACTATTGGTGCTTTGCAGGGAAGTGGGGGAGGGGGCTTGGCAGAGAACCACAGGCCTGAAAATCTCCTCAAAGAAGGAAGCCCAGTTTGGAGAGGAAATCGGAACCTCATTGACCTGAGGGTGGGGAGACACATTCCTTCCGTGGGATCCAGGGAGAAAGGGTTCAAGACACAAAAAATACGAGAGCTGTGTGAATGTTCTGGTAAACTGGGGAGACCACTGCATTATTACCCTGTTTGATAATTGCCCACAGCACCTCTGAACGGTTTTTAAAGTGAAATAATAATAATAATGGTGGTATTTATTAAGTGCTTTTACTATATGCAAAGCACTGTTCTAAGCGCTGGAAGGATGGGCTGGAATTTTTCACAAAGGACAATGTCACCAGGGATAAATTTCGAGTCAATTTCTAGCAAGCCACACCTCTGCTTTTGTGTCTAGTGGAAATCTCCAATTTTTTTTTTAATGGTATTTGTTAAGCGCTTATGACGTGCCAGGTACTGTAGTAAGCGCTGGAGTAGATCCAAGCTAATCAGGTCGGACCCAATCCCTGTCCCACATGGGGCTCTCAATCTTAATCCCCATTTTACAGATGAGGGAACCGAGGCCCAGAGAAGTGAAGTGACTTGCCCAAAGTCACACCGCAGACGAGTGATGGAGTCGTGATTAGACTACATGTGTTGTTTTGTTGTCTGTCTCCCCCTTCTAGACTGTGAGCCCGTTATTGGGCAGGGACCGTCTCTATATGTTGCTGACTTGTACTTCCAAGCACTTAGTACACTGCCCTGCACACAGTAAGCGCGCTCAATAAATATGATTGAATGAATGAATGAATGAACTCTGGTCCTTCTGATTACCAGGCCCAGGCTCTGTTCACTAGGCCTCGCTGCTTCTCAACTGCTTTATCCCTCTCGTTACAAGGGAGTACGCGCTTCAGTGATGACAACCTCCACAGTCATGAGGCTTTTTAAGGTCACACCTCCTCCAGGAGGTCTTCCCTGATTTCACCCTTATTTACCTGGCTCCCTCTCCCTTCTGGGTTGTTAATGCACTTAGAGCTGTGCTTTCACCCCCACAACACGTACGCACGTATCTGTGAATTATCTATTAGAAATCATTTATGTATATTAATGTTTGTCTCCCCCTCTAGATTATAAACTCATGTGGTGGGGAACATATCTGCCAACTCTTATGTCATTCTCCCCCAATCGCTTAGTATAGTGATCTGCACACAGTAAAAGCTCAATAAATACCGTTGATCAATTCATTCATTCCTTCATAGTACCCGATTGGCTTGTATCTACCCCAGCGCTTAGTACAGTGCCTGGCACATAGTAAGCACTTAACAAATACCATTATTATTAATACCATTGAATGAATGAATTGATCAATGGTATTTATTGAGCACTTACTGTGTGCAGAGCACTGTATTAAGCCTTCGGGAGAGTACTGTATGACAGTAACAACTGATTGATTGAATGATTGATCACTGTCTGCTCTATTTTTTCCTCATATTTTTAATTTACTTTACATCTGCCTTCCCAGCTAGATTGTAAACTCCTTGAAAGCAGGGTTCAGATCTACTAATTCTATTAAATTCTCCCAAGATACTATTAATATGTCCTTGATTAGCACAGTTCTTTGATACATAGTAAAGTCTTAATAAATACCATAATAATTTTCAAGCTAAGGAATTCTGGAAGAAAATTCCAGTTATTTCTAAAGGCATATCTAGAACTAAGATTTTTAGATGCTTCCGACTAAAACTAAAGAGGACAGGCCAACCTCCAAAGAAATGACTTTTTTTCTTAGATGAAGCGTGCTACTTCCTCCGTAAGAAACTCATTAAGAAGAGTTACAATTTTCATGAGATTTTTTTTCTTTTGCTTAATTTCTCCTTGAACTTCCTCGATCTCCTCACTCTATCCCAAACAATTCCAAGTCTTTATTTCCTGGGTTCAATTTCATCCTAGACTGGAAGCCACTTAGCATCATCAACCCCTTCTGCTTTTAACTGGATAAAGGTCAAATAATCAGACATCTGAAAGGCCAGCTCATTTATCATCCTTTGATAAATGTGTCAGGCTATAATCTTTAGCACTAGATGATAGTGCCACACGATGAAAGGTTAATGGATTCAAAGCACTGGATTGATCTCAACAAGCGTGTAATGATGGCTCAGAGCAGAAATTTCTGTGGTGATTCAGTTGTGTGGAAGGATATTTGTGATTTTTCAGTTCTAATTACTAGAGCTGGCGTGGTCGGGAAGCGATGTTGAACAGAGGTCAAGATTGGTCTCTGCAACAAATCACGATTGCTCAGGACTTGCTTGTGTAATCAAAAACAAAACAAAAAAAGAAGAAGCAGCATGGCCTAGTGGATAGAGCATGGGCTTGGGAGTCTAATCTTGTCTCTGCCACTTGCCTGCTGTGTGACCCTGGGCAAGTCACTTCATTTCTCTGGGCCTCAGTGACCTCGTCTGTGCAATGGGAATTAAATCCTACTCCCTTCTACTTAGACTGTGAGCCCCTTGTGGGACAGGGACTGTGTCCAACCTGATTAACTGAAATCTACCTCAGCGCTTAGAGCAGTGCTTGGCAAGTACCGTAATTATTATTATTTAAAAGTAATAATAATAATGGTATTTGTTAAGCACTTACTATGGGCCAGGCATGGTACTAAGCACTGGTACTAAGTGAATAGAGTTGGACACAGTCCCTGTCCCACGTGGGGTTCACAATCTCAATCCCCATTTTACTGATGAGGGAACTGAGGCCCAGAGAAGTAAAGTGACTTGCCTAAGGTCACACCTCAGGCGAGTGGCAGGGCAGAGATTAGAACCCATGCCCCTGGCTCTTTCCACTAAACCACACTGCTTCTCTAATCCTCTGATCCACCCTTGTGAAAATTTCCTGCTAATAGTTCAGTCCATCCCTCCTCCCATCCCATATCGATCAGTCCAACAAGGAAGCCATTTGGAAGAGCGTATCTTCCTCTTCTCTCATCTGCAACATTTCCTTTGGAATACCAACGTTTCCCTTCTCCAAGTGGAATAGGCAACATCCGCTGTTGAGTCATGTTTGTTCGATCAGATTATTGAGTGCTCCCTGGGTGCAGAGCACTGTACTAAGCGCCAGAGAGCCCTGGATAAATACTGTTGATCATTTGGGAGAATACAATACAATAGAATTGATGGAAACTATATCTGCTCTCAAGGAGTTTTTAGCTAGGGGGATATTCCACATTGCCCCTGCATTTCAGTCCTCTTTTGGGGGTCACCAGACCCATTTAAAAATGCACCCCGTTTTCCTGGTGCACAGGGATTGTGTTCTTGCAGAAGCAATCAATTCATCAGTGGTATTTGCTGAGCACTTACTATGGGCAGAGCACTGTACTAAGCGTTTGGGAGACTACAGTACAACAGAATTGGTAGACAAGTCCCCTGTCCACAAGGCACTTCCAGTCTAGTCTACACTCACAATGGTGTACGTTGTCTGGGTCTTATGCCCTGCCGTTGTTTCCTCCGATACGACATCGTGCTGTATCCAGACAGAGGGGTGCTGTGGCAAGAACGTTCTCCAGTTCCGATGTAGCGTTCTATCCAAAGTGCACCTAGCGAAAAAACTTACACTCTGGCAGAATTGGATGCATTACAACAATCACAGCAACGTTGAATGCACTTTCCATTCCAGCGAAAGTCACACCCCAATCAATTCCTTGATGAAAATCCTCCGTCATCTACGTTATTAGAGAATCTTGGATAAGTTCCTCAGCTTCTTTGTGCCTTAGTTTCTTCATCTGTAAAATTTGAATTCAATATCCGTTCTCCCTCTCCCTCAGACTGTTGTCCCTCAGGGATCGAGTCTAAGTAAAGTGCTTGGTACCTAGTTAGGGCCTAACAAATATTGCAATGACTATGGCCTTGCTAATTGACTATGGTTTCTAAGCCTTGTCCAAAATAATTAATTAAATACTTATTTTGTTTTGGTTCACCTGATGAGTGGCAAATTTCACTTTCCATGATTTCCTATGGGAAACAAAACTTATTTGAGCATTCCTTCTCGGGGATTCTATGATCACTGAAACAATTAAGAGCACTGTAAGAGGATATAATAATAATGAATAATTATGGCACTTGCTAAGCGCTTACTATGTGCCAAGTTCTGTTCTAAGTCCTGGGATAGATACAACTTAATCAGGTTGGACACAGTCCCTGTCCCACATGGGGCTCACATTCTTAATCCCCATTTTACAGATGAGGTAACCGAGACTCAGAGACGTGAAGTGACTTGTCCAAGGTCACACAGCAGAGAAGCAGCATGGCTCAATGGAAAGAGCACGGGCTTGGGAGTCAAGGTTATGGGTTCAAATCCCGGCTCTGCCAATTGTCAGCTGTGTGACCTTGGACAAGTCACTTAACTTCTCTGTGCTTCAGTTACCTCATCTGTAAAATGAGGATTAAGACTGTGAGCCCCAAGTGGGACAACCTGATCGCCTTGTATCTGTTCCAGCTCTTAGAACAGTGTTTTGCACATAGTAAGCACTTAACAAATGCCATTATTATTATTATTATGATGATGATGATGATGATGATGTGGCAGAGCTGGGATTAGAACCGAGATCCTTCTGACACCCAAATTTGTGCTCTAATTACTAAGCCACACTGCTTCTCATCTACATAGTAGCTGAGAAGGGGTAAGATGGACAAATTAAAAAACCCTGGGGGTCTGTCCTTCAGGACAAAATTGCCTATCCAATTGAGAACCGCCACTGTTTCAGACTGAACTGGTGGAGGTGGAAAATGGTGAAAATCCCAGCCTCCTCACACCTCCCCAGCTTATAACATGAACCTGGATGACCAGAGTAGGTTCTCGGGGGACTTGGTTGGAAAGAAAGTTTGTAAAAATGGGCATTTTCCCTGCTCCAATGCTTCTTTCTTGCCACCCAATTGGACAGCCGTTTTATTGAAAAGGATTGATGTTATTTTATGTTTCTTCCTTTTCATGAGTAAAGCAATAAACAGAAACTGCCAGGACATGGTATAGATTGTCTTCTCAAGGGTAAAATCATTTCCCTTTGAGGTTTCTCTGACTTTGAGCAGCAAACTTTGTTAGCGACCTGGGCGAATGTCTTGATCAGGTACTGCCGAGGTGGTTGGTCATTTTTTGACAGAAAGTTACTGTGGGTACTGCTTTTTGGAGTCAGGGGAATTGTGTCATGTGACCTTGGGCAAGTCACTTACCCTCTCTGTGCCTCAGTTTCCCTATCTGTAAAATGGAGATGAGACCGGCCCCTTAGACCTACCTCACGTGAGACAGGGACTCTGTCCAATCAACGATTATAATTATTACCACTATTGCTACTTCTTCTACTAGTACTAATGATAACTGTGGTATTTATTATGGAGAAGCAGCATGGCTCAGTGGAAAGACCCCGGGCTTTGGAGTCAGAGGTTATGGGTTCAAATCTCGGCTCCGCCAATTGTCAACTGTGTGACTTTGGGCAAGGTACTTAACTTCTCTGTGCCTCAGTTACCTCATCTGTAAAATGGGGATTAATACTGTGAGCCCCCGTGGGACAACCTGATCACCTTGTAACCTCCCCAGTGGTTAGAACAGTGCTTTGCACATAGTAAGTGCTTAATAAATGCCATTATTATTATTGTTAAGCACTTACTATGTGTCAGGCCCTGTACTGAGGCCTGGTGTGGATACAAGTAAATCGGGTCAGTTAAAGTTCCTGTCCCACACAGTGCTCACAGTCTTAATCCACATTTTACAGTTGGCGTAACTGAAGCGCACAGAAGTGAAGTGACTTGCCCAAGATCACACAGTGGATAAGTGGCAGAGCCAGGATTAGAACCCAGGTCCTACTACTGCTACTATTTCTACTACTGCTAAAAATGAACTACTATTTCTATGGCTATTGCTATTACTACTACTGCTGGTTCTATTACTGCTACTACTACTATTACTAGTTGTTGTTGTTGTTGTCTTATGCAGTCGAATCGTGTCCGACCCATAGCGACGCCATGGACGCATCTCTCCCAGAATCCCCACTTCCATCTGCAGTCGTTCTGGGAGTGGATCCATAGAGTTTTCTTGGTCAAAATACGGAAAGCGTTTACCGCTGCCTCCTTCCATGCAGTAAACCTGAGTCTCCATCTTTAACTCTCTCCCGTGCTGCTATTGCCCAGCATGGGAGAGTTTTGACTCATAGCAGATTGTCTTCCACTCACTAGCCACTGGCCAAGCTAGGAATGGAATGGATATGCCTCTGCTTGACTCTCCCTCCCGTACTTGAGACTGGTAGAGGACTGAAAACTCTCCAGGTGTGACCGAGAGGCAATTACTTCTACTACCTCTACTATTATGAACACCAAAGGCAATTCTCCATATTTAGATTTGTTCATTCATCAGCATTGTCCAAGAGTTTTGTAACTGCCAGGAGTAGCCTCCTGTACTAGCAGGTTCGGGGAAATACGGGAAATTTCAAAACCCGGACTCCGACCTCTTAGAGTTTATAGGCTAATCCTGGCTCTGCCACATGTCTGCTGTGTCACTTCGGGCAAGTCTTCTTAGCTTCTCTGGACCTCAGTTACTTCATCTGGAAAATGGGGATTAAGAGTATGAGCCCTGTGTGGGACAGCGACTGTGTCCAACCTATCTTGCATCTACCCCAGTGCTTAGAACAGTGCTTGGCACATAGTAAGTGCCTAACAAGTACCATAATAATAATAATAGTTATTATTATTAATGTGCAGACCTACATAGATGAGGAGCACAACAGGAGAGATAAACAATGAATGCCAGGGAGAAAATAAATTCCTCCTGTAGTGTCTAGAAATATGTTTTCCGTCCTCAGCACTCTTTTTTTTAGTGGTATTTATTATGTGCTTACAAGGTTCCGGGCACTGTTCTAAACACTGAGGTAGATAGAAACTAATTAGGTCGGACACAGTTTATGTCTAATGCAGAGTTCACTGTCTTAATCCCCATTTTACAGGTGAGGTAACTGAGGCACAGAGAAGTGAAGTGATTTGCCCAAAGTCACACAGCAGACAAGTAGTAGAGCCGGAATTAAAACCCAGATCCTCTGATTCCCAGGCCTGGTCTCTTTCCACTAGGCCACACTGCTTCTCACCCAGATATTTTTGTTTCTGATTTTATGGTATTTGTTAAGCCTTAATATGTGCCAGGCATTGTACTAAGCGCTTAGATAGATACAAGCTAATCAGGATGTCCATGGCTCACATGGGGCTCACACTCTTAATCCCCATTTTATAGATGAAGTAACTGAAGCCACAGAAGTGAAGTGACTTGCCCAAGATCACACAGTGGATAAGTGGCAGAGCTGGGATTAGAACCCAGGTCCTTCGGACTCCCAGGCCTGTGCTCTATCCACTAGGCCATGCTGCTTCTCCTCCACATTTATGCACATATATATTGGTGTGTGTGTTTATTTGTTCAACTGTTGCATCTTGGATTTATTAGTTCTATTCCTTATACGGATATAGACATAAATGAACTCAGTGGGGGTTCAATAAGCACCTTTTATTACTTGGAGGAGGATAGGAGAAAGAGGAGAAAAGGAGGAGGAGAAAGAGGAGAAAAGGAGGAGGAGAAGGAGGAGGAGGAGAACGATGAAGAGGAGGAGAAGGAGGATGAGGAGGAGGAAGAGGAGAAAATAAATTACCAAAGAAATAAACAGGCGAGTTCCAGTAAGAGTGTGGATGCTGATGGGAGGACAGAAAGTTGGGAGAATTAATTAGGTCGGGAAATTATAAATATCCCAACCGATCTGTAAGGATCGAGTGCTGATGGTGGAAAAAGCCTTTGTATTGATGAAGAAACTGCCACTTCACCTCAGCCCTAGGACAGAAGTGATTTTGAAGATTCAGTTACCTAGATGAATCCTCCTTTAAACCATCCCGGCTCCTTATATCCTTCATCGAACCCAATTTTTTTCCTTTCTAGTCCCACACCCAACAGCACCTCATCCATTATAGGATGTTTTCCGCTCCTGAGCCGAATATTTTTCCTTCTTCAGGAAGCATCAGCATGTTTCTTGAGCCCATCTCAGTCTATTATTGCAAGCACGAGAGAGTTTTTACATGTCCGCCGAGGGGATAATGTATCTGCTTTATATCTACTTAATAGACACAGTTTATCACTGGAGAGAATCAAAGACCATCACCGCACATGATTATCTCACAATGGCCATATCTCACATTGATTGTTTTTATCTCATAATTTTGCCAGGGTGCTATACCCACTCCATTTCATCCTTCCCAACTAAGTGAGAGCAAGATTGGTGTGTCGAGCGTGCTGGATTCAAGCCTGGCCGCCGTTCATATTTTAACCCGGGACTGATTTGAAAACGTTCATTAGAGGTTTCAGCGGGATTGTCATGTGGACACCACAACGAGGGAAAAGTCTTCAAGGGACCGTGGATTTCACCGGGACAACCAGTTAAATCGTGTTTAAACTGCTGGGTTGAACTGGATGGATGAAACAATCAATAGCGTTTATTAAGTGGGTACTGTGTGCAGAGCGCTGTACTGAACACTTGGCAGAGTACGATGGAGCTAGAAGACATGAGCCCTTGCCTTAAAGGAATGAAAGGGTGTGAGACTAACACCAAATCTTACAGATTAGAAGGATGTAGCTCATATTACAGAAAGGAGGATAAAGAGAATGAAAAGCTGTATATGTGGGTGAGTAAGGTAAGTGCTTAAATAGGAGAATATGGAAGTCAGTGTATACAGAAGTGCCCTGTGATGAGTTCTGGGGTGGGAGAAGCAGTGGGGCCTACTGGAGAGAACATAGGACAGGGAGTCAAAAGACCTGGGTTCTAATCCCGGCTCCGCCACTGTCTTCTGTGTGACCCTGGCAAGTCACTTCACTATGCTGGCCCTCAGTTTCCTCATCTGTAAAATAGGTACTGAATACCTGGTCTCTCCCCTTCTTAGAATGTGAAACCCATGAGGGACAGGGATTATGTCTGGCCTGATTATCTTTAATCTGCACAAGTCCACTGTGCTCTGCATATGATAAGCACCTAAAAATAACACACATATTGGGATTATTAAATGCAGGGGGGGACTGTAAGCTCATTGTGGGCAGAGAACGTGTCTGTTATATTGTACTCTGTCAAGCTATTAGTACCATGCTCTGCACACAGTAAACACTCAATACAAATAACTGACTGAATAGTTAATAATAATAATAATAATAATAATAATGACAACGGTACTTGTTAAGTGCATTCTATATGCCAAGCACTGTTCTATGTGCTGGGATAGATACAACTCAATCAGGTTGGACACAGTCCCTGTTCCACATGGGGCTCACAGTCTATCCCCAGTTTACAGATGAGGTAACTAAAGCACAAAGAAGTTAAGCGATTTACCCACTGTCACCCAGCAGACATGTGACAGAGCCGGGATTAGTTCCCAGGCTCTATCCACTAAGGACTCTGAGGACTCAGATTTTTTTTCCCCTCGTGGAAACAAGAGATGAAAGGCCCAAGGAACTGTAAGGTAACAGGTAGTGTTTGCATTTACCATATTACCGTCACTACTTATCTCTCTGTTGGATGTCAAGGAAAAAAGCAAAAAAAAGCTTTCTTGTTGTAGGAAAATTAATAACAAACAAACCATTCCTCACCTCCCTGACCCGAGTGCAGATTCAGCTGACATCCGGTTAGAAAAGAGCCTCATGCTAGCCCTCCTCATTTTCACACTCGACAGGTTACTATTAAAAATGATTTATTTGGAATTGCTGGATGGCAAAGAATTTAGCGGCAATAGCTCTGAGCATTTATTCCTTTTTTATGATCAACGTGCAATTGAGTAATAAATAATTTAGTACCAAATATCAAATAAGGTTGTTTTTTTTTAATCTCATTTTAAAATGCTCTAGAAGGAGTTGATTCCTTTGGTAGTCGAGGGGAAAGAAGTAAGGGTTTTGGGAGCCAGGAGATCGGGGATTCTTTCCCAGCTTTGACTCTCACCCTACGTGTCATCTTGGGCCAGTCATTTCATCTCTCTGGACCTCAGTTTTCTCATCTGGGAAATGGGGGAGAAAATACTTGCCCCTCCCTATTCCTTAGGCTGTCTGGAAGTTTAAGGAGGTCTTAGCTGTGAAAGTGATTTGGACAAATCGGAGCATTCTGCCAATCTATAGTTTATATTACTTTTCCATTTTCTTTTTAGGTATCAAATCAGGATATATACCTAAATATTTAATCCAATATCTAAATTTCTAAATATCTCCAATTGTCTTTGGCTGATGCTTCCCACTGGGATAAACAAAGAGATTTCAGAGTTGACCCTGCTCATGTGGAGTGATATGAACCCCTCCCCTGTCCCCTCTAGACTGAAATCTCATTGTGGGCAGGGATTGTGTCCGTTCATTGTTGTGTTGTATTCTCCCGAGCACTGTGTACAGTGCTCTGCACACAGTAATCGCTTAATAAATACGATTGAATGAATGAATAATTGAATAATAATAATAATAATAAAAATAATGATCAGCTTGGCCTAGTGGCTAGAGCCCGGGCCTGGGAATCCGAAGATCGGGGTTCTAATCCCAGCTCTTCCACTTGTCCACTATGTGACTTTGGGCAAGTCACTTCACTTCTCTGGGCCTCAGTTACCTCATCTATAAAATGTGGATTAAGATTACGAAGCCCATGGTGGACAGGGATTGGGTCCAACCTGAGAGTTTTGGAACAGAGCGAGGAGGGGGAGAGAAGGTCTCAGGTTGCAGCAGAGTGCTAAGTGTTTAGTACAGCGCTCTGCACATGATCTTGTCTTGTCTTCCCCGTCTCCAACCCATAGTGACTCCATGGACACGTCTCTCCCAGAGTGCCCCGCTCTCCATCTGCAATCATGCTGGTAGTGTCGATAAATACCACTGATTGACCGAAGGATTGATCAACTGATTGAAAAAGGCAGGGAGGTTAAGAACCCACTGGAAAAATTCCCAGGGAGAGGAAGTATCCCCACCCCAACCCTGGCATCTGCTGTCTATAAATCTGCCGATTAATGCGGCTATTTTATTTTAGGACTGCTATCTTTGCTTCTTAATGAGAGAGAATGCAGCTGTACTCTCTGTTTTGTAGTCAGCAACCCGGCTTCCTGAGGTGAGGAGAAATGGGGCTAGAAGACAAAACCCAAAGGGATAAACTAGTCAGCGAAGGCCATCTTTCTCTGGCTAATGGACAGCTTTTATGGGGAGCACCTGGAGATTTATTCCTCGTGAATTTTGTTATCCTACATAAAGCAACGGCTGATTGAGTGATTTATCAGTGCTGGTGAAACTCAGAGAAGCAGCTACGAGTCTCTGGAGAACAGGGGAGTGTTTTGTTCTGTCTCTGTCAGTAAATTCAGCAGCAGGTAGGCGAGAGAGCACAGAAATCGGTATAAATCTGTATCTGGAAATGCTATACTGACCAAGTAACAGTGGTGCTTTTCAAGAACCGGTTTAATCTCTCCCTCATCCAATTTTCCCTCCTACCCTGTCATTTATGTACTTGGGTTTGTTCCTGCTTAAACACTCATCCCACCCCCTGCCTTACAGATGGTATGTACAGCTCTTTCTATTCTGTTGCTTCTGCCAATCAATTGTGTTTATTGAGTGCTTATCATGTGCAGAGCACTGTACTAAGCGCTTGGAAGAGTACCATAGGACAAAAGATACATTCTGTGCCCACAACCAGTTTACAGTCTACTGTAAATCCTACTGTGATTTATTTTGGTGCATCCCCTGATAGATTTGTAAGCTCCTCTAGGGCAGAGATGGCGTCTACTTACTCCATTATACACTCCCAAGAGTTTAGTGCAGTGCTTGGCACCTGGTAGACTGAAAGCTCTTTGAGGGGAAGGATTGTGTCTACTAACTCTGTGATGCTCTCCAAAGTGCTCGGTAGAGTCCTCAGCACATAGTAGACAGTAAATTCCGTGAGGGCAGAGAGCATATCTACTTTACTATATTGTCCTCTCCCAAGCATTTAGTACACTGCTCCACAAACAGTAAACTCTCAATAAATTTCACAGATTGATTGATTTGCTAATAAGGAGGCTGATATCAGTATTGAGCAGAACAGACTTAGATTTTCATGCGTAGACAAGTGGATTGGGTCCAACAGATTTTCATCTTTATTAAAGAAGTTTTAGGAAGACCAAACAGGAATTTAAAGGGAGTTATTTTCCTGTAGCCAGCAAAGGGCAGAAGTAGGGAATTTAATTAACGGTTCAGATAATCAAAAATAGTTTTCTCTCGTAAATCATTCTTGGAAAATTAATTTATGTATTTTGTATTTGCTAATGAGGTGGAAAATCTTTTCTCTGCCTGAAAGGGAATGTAAACAATACAATTTTTTTAAATATACACCATTTTCTTTATGTCCGTTTCCAACTGTAATTTATTTTAATGCCTGTCTTCCCCTCTGGTCTGTAAGCTTCTTGTGGGCAGGGATCATTTCTACCTATTCTTTGGATTTTCATTGATCCGATTGTATTTATTGCGCGCTTACTGTGTGCAGATCACTGTACTAAGGACTTGGAAAGTACAATTCGGCCACAGAGACAATCCGTACCCAACAACGGGCTGGATTTATACCTAGTCACCAAATCCTGTCAGTTCAACCTTCGCAACATCGCTGAAATCCTCCTTTTTCTCTCCATCCAAACTTCTACCACATTAATCCCAGAATTTATCCTGTCCTGCCTCGATGACTGTATCAGCTTCCTTGCTGACCTCCCTGCCTCCAGTCTCTCCCCACTCCAGTCCACAATTTTCTCTGCTGCTGGATCATTTTTCTACTAAAAAAATTCAGGCCACGTTTCCTCACTCCTTTAGAACCTCCAGTGGTTGCCCAGCCACCTCTGCATCAGACAGAAACTCCTGGGTGGGGACTGTCTCTATATGTTGCCAATTTGTACTTCCCAAGCGCTTAGTACAGTGCTCTGCACATAGTAAGTGCTCAATAAATACGATTGATTGATCGATTAATTGATTTAAAGCAGTCCACCTCCTCGCCCCCTCCTACCTCACCTCACTGCTCTCTTACTACAACCCAGTTGGCACAATTTGCCCCTCTGACACACCCCTACTCACTGTACCTCGATCTCATCAGTCTCACCTCTACCCTCTCGCCCACATCCTGCCTCTGGTCTAGAACACTCCTCCCTCTTCATTTCCAACAGACCATCGTTCTCCCCACCTTCAAAGCCTTATTAAAAGCACATCTCCTCCAAGAGGCCTTCTCTGATTCAACCCTCCTTTCCTCTTCTCCCACTTCCTTCTGCATCACCCTTGCATTTGGATTTACACTTTATATTCACCCCTCCCTCAGCCCCACAACCCTTATATATACATATCCATAATTTATTTATTCATATTAATGTCCTCCTTCCCCTCTAGACTGTAAGCTCATTGTGGGCAGGTAACATTTCTACCAACTCTGCTACACTGTAGCGTCTCAAGTGCTTACTAGATAGTAAGCACTAAATAAAAAGCATTGTTTGATTAATTGATTGATGGATCCCTGCACTCTGGGACATCAAATTACATTATAACTATTCTTATTTTTTTTCTGGAAGAAAAACACAATTTTTAAACCTCAAATGTGGCTTCCAATATGGATACATTTTATTTAGACGCCTTATGTTTTTTTAGGAAATCAGAGGACTGTAGCGTAGTGGGATAGAGCAAGGTCCTGGGAGTCAGAAGGTCATGGGTTCCAATTTCAGCTCCACCATCTGTCTGCTGGGTGACCCTGGCTAAGTCACTTCACTTCTCTGGGCCTCAGTTACCTCATCTATAAAACTGTGAGCCCCACATGGGACAGAGACTGTGTCCAACTTGATTTGCTTGTATCCACTCCAGAGCTTAGTACAGTGCCTGGCCCATAGAAAGCGCTTAATAGATACCATTATTATTATTAGGAAAGATACGTGTAGTATTATGTAATGATAGTTGTGGGCAGGAAATGGGCCTATCAACTCTTTTTTGTTGCATTCTCCCAAGCACTTGGTACAGTGCTCTACGCACAGCAAGTGCTCAGTAAATATGATTGATTGACTGATTCCCATGTCAATTACATCCCCCATTTTTGAGGAGTACAGCTGCTGTAATTTTTAGGAATTGAAGAATCAATCCATCGCTGGTATTTATCAAGTGCTTTCTATGTGCAGAGCACTGTACTAAGCGTTTGGGAGAGTGTAATACAACAGAATTAGCGGGCACATTCCCTGCCTGTAACGGACTTACAATCTAGAAAGAACGATGCTGAGAGAGAGTGCTCACATAAGCTACAGGGAATGGTCCAGACAGCTACCTGCAAACTCTGAAATTTCAAATTAGCTGAGGATCATTGAGTACGTTTAAAATCCCATGGCGTAATTCTGTTGGTTTATAAGTGGGGATATTTGTGGCCATGCTAATGTCACTTAACAAAACAGACGGGTCACGGTGTTTTCATTAGAGTTTAATCTGCCATGCACAACTCTTTCATCTTCTTAATAAATTAAGTTTTTTTTGTGGGGGTTGGTGGGAAACAGACCTTTCCAATTGCCCGGTTGACCAAGGATAATATACGAAAAGGGAAATTCTGCTTGCTTTCAGCATCGGTAGTGTGAAAAAGTTTTAGAGTCACTTTCTTTTCAGGTTTTCTTTGAGTCAGTCTGATTTGTCTACTTTGTTTCATTTTATCATATGAATGGTGTAGTTGTGTGTGTAACTGTGCATGTTTGTGTGTATGTTTATATGTGCATTTGTGTATGTTTATGTGGTCCTATGAGTGTGATTGTGTGTATTTGTGTATGTTTTCATGGTCATATGTGTGTGATTGTATATTTGTGTATGTGTATATAATAATAATAATAATAATGATGATGGCATTTATTAAGTGCTTACTATGTGCAAAGCACTGTTGTAAGTGCTGGGGAGTTTACAAGGTGATAGTCCCACGGGGGGCTCACAATCTTAATCTCCATTTTACAGATGAGGTAACTGAGGCACAGAGAAGTTAAGTGACTTGCCCAAAGTCACACAGCTGACAATTGGCGGAGTGGGATTTGAACCCATGACCTATGACTCCAAAGCCTGTGCTCTTTCCACTGAACCACACTTATATGTTTGTGAGGTCATGTGTGTGTAATTGTATATTTGTATATGTGTATATTCATTCATTCAATCGTATTTATTGAGCACTTACTGTGTGCAGAACACTGTACTAAGTGCTTGGGAAGTACAAGTCGGCAACATGTTTGTGGGGTCATGTGTGTGGGTGTATGTGTATACAATTGCATGAGTAGTGAGAAGCAGCGTGGCATAGTGGATAGAGCATAAGCCTGGGAATCAGAAGGTCATGGGTTCTAATTCCGGCTCCGCCGCTTGTCAGTTGTGTGACTTTAAGCCAGTCACTTCACTTCTCTGTGCCTCAATTACCTCATCTGTAAAATGGGGATCGAGATTGTGAGCCCCTTGTGGGACAGGGACTGGGAACCCGACTTGCTTGTATCCACCCCAGTGCTTAATACAGTGCCTGGCACACAAAAAGCACTTAACAAATACCACAATTATTATTATTATTATTTTTGTTTTAGCAGTCCTAGTAGCAGTAATAGTCCCAGCAGTCGCCGTAGTAACAGAGGAGGCCTTCCCAGACTGAGCCCCCTCCTTCCTCTCCCTCTCCTCCCCCTCCCCATTCCCCCGCCGTACCTCCTTCCCCTCCCCACAGCACCTGTATATATGTATATATGTTTGTACGTGTTTATTACTCTATTGATTTATTTTATTTGTACACGTTTATTCTATTTATTTTATTTTGTTAAGATCTTTTGTTTTGGTCTCTGCCTCCCCATTCTAGACTGTGAGCCCACTGTTGGGTAGGGACTATCTCTAGATTTTGCCAACTTGGACTTCCCAAGCGCTTAGTACAGTGCTCTGCACACAGTAAGCGCTCAATAAATACGACAATGAATGAATGAATGAAGAGAGGTAGTAAAAGAATGTCAGAAGCACTTGGCTATTCATCAGTTGTAGTGGAGAAAGATAATAACTGTGGTATTTGTTAAGCACTTACTATTTGCCAGGTAACGTACTAAGCGCTGGAGTAGATACAAGGTTGTCAGGTTGGACTCAGTCCCTGTCGCATGTGGGGCTCACCCTTCCCCACAGCACCTGTATATATGTATATATGTTTGTTCATATTTATTACTCTATTTATTTTACTTGTACCTATCTATTCTATTTATTTTATTTTGTTAGTATGTTTGGTTTTGTTCTCTGTCTCCCCCTCTAGACTGTGAGCCCACTGTTGGGTAGGGACTGTCTCTATATGTTGCCAGCTTGTACTTCCCAAGTGCTTAGTACAGTGCTCTGCACACAGTAAGCGCTCAATAAATACTATTGATTGATTGATTGATTTTACAGATGAGGTAGCTGAAGCCCAGAGAAGCGAAATGATTTGCCCAACGTCACACAGGAGCCGGGATGAGAACGCAGGTCCTTCTAACTCCCAGGTCTGTGCTCTAGTCACTGGGTCTGATGGGCTTAAATGAGGTCTAGGCCGGTGCCCAGACATCGCAGCATCTCCCAGTCTCCCGCCTCCGGCAAACCTAGTGTGTGTGTGTGTGTGTGTGATTGTGTGTGGGTGTGTATGTGTGTGTGGAGGTGGGTCAGGAGGAGATGCCATATTTCACAAGACTCTGGGGCTCTGTGCCCAGGGGAAGTATTTGCAGTGTCTCCTCAGCCCAGTCCAGTTTTTTTAACTTTTTAAAAATGGTATTTTTAAGAGAAGCAGCGTGGCTCAGTGGAAAGACCCCGGGCTTGGGAGTCAGAGGTCATGGGTTCAAATTCCGGCTCCGCCGCTTGTCAGCTTTGTGACTTTGGGCAAGTCACTGAATCAATCAATCAATCAATCATATTTAATTTAACTTCTTAAATTAAGAAATTAATTAAATTAGATTAATTAACTTCTCTGTGCCTCAGTTCCCTCATCTGTAAAATGGGGATGAAGACTGTGAGCCCTACATGGGACAACCTGATCACCTGGTATCCCCCAGCACTTAGAGCAGTGCTTTGCACATAGTAAGCGCTTCACAAATACCATTATTATTATTATTAAGCACTTATTAGGTGCCAGGCACTGTTTTAAGCACACAGATCCCCAGAAGGAGAGTCCGGGATGGGGTTGGGGAAAACGAGCAGGAGTCATCGTTGACCCCGGGGAGACCCAGGGGCCCAAAATCCTCCAGCGGTTGTCCGTCCACTTCTGTATCAAACAGAAATTCCTCACCATCGGCTTTAAAGCTGTCCATCACCTCCCCCCTCCTACCTCACCTCCCTTGTCTCCATCTCCAACCCAGCCCAGACACTCTGCTCCTCTAGTGCTCACCTTCTCACTGGGCCTCCATCTCTCCTGCTCACCACCCACAGCTGGCCCACATCCTGCCTCTGGTCTGGTACACCCTCCCATCTCAAATCCACCAGACCCCCGCTCTGCCTACCTTCAAAACCCTACTGAAATTGACTCATTCAATTGTATTTACTGAGCGCTTACTGTGTACTGAAATCACACCTCCTCCAAAAGGCCTTTCCAGACTAAGCTTTCACTTCCCCATCCAAGTTCTCCCTTTTGCGTGGCCTAAATTCTTGGGCTTATTCCCTTTAAGGACTTTGATATCCACTCTTTCCCCAGCCCCACAGCTCTTATGGACATATCAATCTGTCATTTATTTTAATGTCAGCCTTTATATTGTACTCTCCCCAGCACGTAGGCCAGTGCTCTGCACACAGTAAGCGCTCAATAAATACCACTGATTGATTTTGTGGGTGTGACATATGCTCCATGGGAAGCAGCGAGGCCTAGTGGATAGAGCAGCGTGGCTCAGTGGAAAGAGTCTGGGCTTTGGAGTCAGAGGTCATGCGTTCGAATCCCGGATCCGCCACATATCTGCTGTGTGACCTCGGGCAAGTCACTTAACTTCTCTGAGCCTCAGTTCCCTCATCTGTAAAATGGGGTTTGACTGTGAGCCCCACGTGGGACAACCTGATCACCTTGTATCCCCCCAGCGCTTAAAACAGTGCTTTGCACATAGTAAGTGCTTAACAAATGCCATTATTATTATTATAGAGCAGAGGACCTGGATTCTTATCCCAGCTCTGCCACTTGCCAGCTGGGTGACCTTGGGTTAGTCATTTTACTTCTTTGGGCCTCATCTTCCTCATCCACAAAATGGAGACTCAATACCAATTTCTCAAGTCACTAGATCAGCCCCACGTGAGACGGAGACTGTGCCCAATCTGATTTATCCTGCATCAACCTCAACGTTTAGTACAGAGCTGGGCACATAGCTAGCGCTCAACAAATATCCCAGTTATCACTGTTACCTCCCCATTTGCTTCAGCCATAATTCGCAAAGAATGGGGGGGGGGGGGGGTAGTGATTCCCCCGACATCAGAATCAATATCTGCGATGTATCCGCCCACGGAAGCTGAATGAGAATGAAATCAAGCACCTGTCTGAGAATCACATTCCAGAGTCTTTGATGTATTTCCTCTGTTTTCTCTGTTCTTGTTTGTGTGACACCTTTTATGAAAAGTTGATTCATGGCTCAGGAGAACCAGACCATCTGTCAGTTCACAGTAGGGGTTTTGCAAAGCAAAGAGTGTGTTCCCTCCTCTATCCGCCATCACTCTTCATAGGCACACTCCGAAAGAATTTTCCAATCCCGTTTGTCCCTTCCTCCAGGGGAGGGAGGTGGAATTCTCCTGAGTAGGGATGCTTTGATGAAGCAGCATGACATAGTGGATAGAGCACAGGCCTGGGAATCAGAAGGTCATGGGTTCTAATCCCACCTCCGCCAGTTGTCTGCTGTCTGCAAGTCACATCACTTCTCTGTGCCTCAGTTATCTCATCTGGAAAATGGGGGTTGAGACTGTGAGCCCCATGTGGGACAGGGACTGGGTCCAACTGGATTTGCTTGTATTCACCCCAGCACTTAGTACAGTGCTTGGCACATAGTAAGCGCTTAACAAATACCATTACTATTTCATCCTCCGAGTTAATTACACATTATTTTCTTCCTTTCTTTGAGGTCAGAATTGCAGCAGGGGGAGAGGGGGCCCTGCCAGTTGACCTTGGACAAGTCACTTAACTTCTGTGTACCTTAAATTCCTCATCTGCAATTTGTGGATTCAGTACCTGTTCTCCCACCTATTTACAATGTGAGACTTTCCCCTATCTGTAATTTATTTTGATGTCTGTTTCCCCCTGTAGATGGTAAACTCCTTGTGGATAGAGACCATGCCTACCAGTTCTGCTATATTATATTTTCCCAAGCACTTGGTATAGTAAGCATTCAATAAATATGATTGATTGCCTGATTGCATAGTATAGTCAGAAGCAATGTGGCCTGGTGGATAGAGTGCGACCCTAGGATTCAGAGGACCTGGATTCTAAACTTGTCTGCTGGGTGACCTTGGGCAAGTCACTTCTCTTCTCTGTGCCTCAGTTTCCTCATCTGTAAAATGGGCATTAACATTGGGAGCCCTATGTAGAACAGGGACTGCGTCCAGCCTGATGAACTTGTATCTCCTCCAGCGGTTAGAACAGTGCTTGTTGCATTGCAAGTGCTTAACAAATATTGTGATACTACTACCACTACTAATAACAATAATAATGATGATGATGATAATGAGTCTTTAAATCTCTCACCCTCCAAAGTTGGGGATCCAAGAACCAGAACACTGTTCTCCCATGCCAAAGCTGAAAGAAATTCCCCTGGTTATTTTTGTGACTGCTTATTTAGTCTTTTGAATCTGAGGTGAGAAATGTTGAATTACATTAGGCTACAGAGATAACCTGTTATTCCTCGATAATAATAATTGTGGTGTTTTGTAAGCACTTACGATATACCATGCAATGTACTGAGCACTGGGGAAAGCAGAAGCTAATCAGATCAGACACAATCTCTCTCCCACACAGTGTTTACAGTCTAATCAATCTATTAGTGGTGTTCATTAAGTGCTTACTGTGTATAGAACACTATTTTTTTTTAGTGTATATGTTAAGCACTTACTGTGTGCTAGGAACTGCGGTAGATATAAGCTAATCAGGTTGGACAAAGTTCATGTCCCACAACGTTAATTTCCATTTTACAGATGAGGCCGATGTAGCTTGGATATAATAATAATAATAATAATAATAATGGTATTTGTTAAGCACTTACTATGTGCCAAGCACTATTCTAAGCACTGGGGAAGATACAAGGTAATCAGGTTGTCCCATGTGGGGCTCACAGTCTTAATCCCCATTCTACAGATGAGGTAACTAAGGCCCAGAGAAGTTAAATAACTTGCCGAAAGTCACACAGCAGACAAGTGGAGGAGTCAGGATTAGAACCCCTGACCTCTGACTCCCAAGTCTGGGCTCTTTCCACTAAACTACATTGCTTTCCATAGTTCCCATCCCTACCCCCATGGCCTAGTGAACCTCTGAATAAAATCCTGGTTTATAATGTCCGTGCTTCTTGCAGTATGACAAAACTTCTCTGTCAGCATTAAGCCACTACAGTCTTTAACCAAGACGGTCTGGCTACTTTTGCTTAATTGTGCCATTATTAATCAGATGCTTGTCAAAGCGTATGATTGTACAAGAGTGTCTAAGTGGTATCACTACTTTCTCAGTTGGTATTCTGATAAATGGAAAGTAGGAGGGATAAAAGCCGAAAGAGAATAAATGCAGTGAGGGCTTTGGAAAGCCCCGTTAATAATAATAGTAAAAATAATAATGATATTTAAGTGTCTACTATATGCTTACTATGTTCTAAGCGCTGGGGTAGATGCAAGATATTAAGGTTGGAAACAGTCTCTGTCCCATTTGGGGCTCAGAGTCTTAATCCCTGTTTTGCAGATGAGGGAACTGAGGTCAAGAGAAGTGAAATGACTTGCCTAAGGTCACACAGCAGACAAGTTGCAGAGTCAGGATTAGAACCCAGGTCCTTCTGACTCCCAGGCCGGTGCTTTTTCCACTAGGTCAAGCTACATCTCAGACTGTATCTGATCCGGTTATCTTGTCTCTATCTCATTACTTAGCTCAGGGCTCGATAAACACCACAGTTGTGATTATTCATTTAATCATATTTATTATACGTTGCCAACTTGTACTTCCCAAGCGCTTAGTACAGTGCTCTGCACACAGTAAGTGCTCAATAAATATTGAATGAATGAATGAATGAATTTATTGAGCGCTTACTGTGTGCGGAGCACTGTACAGAGCGCTTACTAAGAGATTATGATGATGATAGACAATGAGCTCATTGTGGGCAGGGAATGTGTCATCTAACTCTAATCATAATAAGAATTATGGTATTTGTTAAGCGCTTACTAAATGCCAGGAACTATACTAGGCACTGGGATGGGTACAAGGAAATTGGGTTGGACGCAGTCCCTGTCCCACGTGGGGCTCACAGTTTCAATCCCCATTTTACAGATGGGGTAACTGAGGCACAGAGAAGCAAAGTGACTTGCCCAACTCACACAGCAGACAAGTGGCTGACCCAGACTTAGAACCCATGCCCGTGTTATAATGTACTCTCCTAAGCACTTCATTCAGTGCTCTGCACATAGTAAGTGCTCAATAAATACTATTGATTGATCGATAGATGACGATGATTGAATCAGGTTCTAAGCACTGGGATAGATACAAGGTTATCGGTTGTCCCATGTGGGGCTCACTGTCTTCACCCCCATTTTACAGATGAGGCAACTGAGGCACAGAGAAGTTAAGTCTTTGCAGGTGAGAAAATATGGTCCTTGACTGTTGTCTACCCCAGCGCTTCCAGCAGTGCTTGACTCATAATAAGCACTTAACAAATATCATCATCATTATTACAATTAACAAATACCATCATTATTACTGTTATATGAGGAGGGAAGGAGTTCCTCGCAAGGGGAAAAGTCAGTCAATCAGTCAATCAATGGCATTTATTGAGTGCTTACTGTGTGCAGAGCACTGTACTAAGGTGTTCCTGAGCATTGGTAGACACATTCCCTCCCTACAGCGAGCTTCAGTCTAGATGAAAGATAAGCTTAGTGGACTGGAGACAGGAGAATGAGGAGTGAAATGCCCCCAGACAGGTAACAAGGAGAAGCCTGTTTTTGGGTAGGGACTGTCTCTATATGTTGCCAAATTGTACTTCCCAAGCACTTAGTACAGTGCTCTGTACACAATAAGCACTCAATAAATACGATTGAATGAATGAATGAAAGGAGCAAAGCAGGCAACCATCCCAGAATTCTTTTTGTGAATTTCACTACAGATTTCTGTCTACATCACTAAACCTAAACCCAATCTGGCTGGAAAACGTCTTAAATTTCCAAACTAGGAGTAGAACAGTCGTGGACAATGCTTCTTTCCCTTTTAGTGATCTTCGCGAGGCTATTATTTTCTCCTTCTTTGTAAGGCAAGGAATGGGGAGAATGAAACCACAATTCATTTAGAGGATAATTGCAGAAGGCCATTTGAATATGAAAGCTGGCAAAGTAGGCTTTCACACTGAATGTCCCCAGCAAATTTCCTGTGCTTCAGACCACAAATTGGACACAAACGTTCACATCTTCTCTGCTGGCCCTGGACATAGAAATATTTTGTTGTTGTTGTTTTTAAATGACATTTGTGAAGTGCTTACAATGTGCTCCCCCTCGTCCCCCTCTCCATCCCCCCCATCTTACCTCCTTCCCTTCCCCACAGCACCTGTATATATGTTTGTACATATTTATTACTCTATTTATTTATTTATTTTACTTGTACATATCTATTCTATTTATTTTATTTTGTTAGTATGTTTGGTTTTGTTCTCTGTCTCCCCCTTTTAGACTGTGAGCCCACTGTTGGGTAGGGACTGTCTCTGTATGTTGCCAATTTGTACTTCCCAAGCGCTTAGTACACTGCTCTGCACATAGTAAGCGCTCAATAAATACGATTGATGATGATGATGATGATGCCAGGCACGGTACTAAGTGCTGGAGTAGATGAGCCCGTTTCTAGACGGTGAGTCAGTTGTGGGCAGGGATTGTCTCTCTTTATTGCTGTATTGTATTTTCTAAGCAGTAAGTACAGTGCTCTGCACACAGTAAGCGCTCAAAAAATACGATTGAATGAAAAGCTAATTCAGGTTGGACACAGTCCCTGTCCCACACAGGGCTCACAGTAAATCAGTCAGTCGTGTTTATTAAGTGCTTACTGTGTGCAGAGCACTGTATTAAATGCCTGGGGGCGTACAATATAACGAACACATTCCCTGTCCACAGCGAGCTTAGTCCCCATTTTACAGATGAGATCGCTGAGGCCCAGAGAAGTGAAGTGACTTGGCCAAGGTCACATGACAGACATGTGACGGAGCCGGAATTAGAACCCAGGTCCTTCCTAATCCCAGGCCCGGGCTCTTTCCACGAGGCCACAGTGCTTTGCTGCTGGTTGCATAGAGAAGCCACTGCAGGAACACCGTGTAATCCAGAGGATTACAGAGAATCCGTGTAATTCACCTCCTCCAGGAGGCCTTCCCAGACTGAGCCCCTTCCTTCCTCTCCCCCTCGGCCCCCTCTCCATCCCCTCATCTTACCTCCTTCCCTTCCCCACAGCACCTGTATATATGTATATATGGTTGTACATATTTATTACTCTATTTATTTATTTATTTATTTATTTTACTGGTACATTTCTATCCTATTTATTTTATTTTGTTGGTATGTTTGGTTCTGTTCTCTGTCTCCCCCTTTTAGACTGTGAGCCCACTGTTGGGTAGGGACTGTCTCTATGTGTTGCCAATTTGTACTTCCCAAGCGCTTAGTACAGTGCTCTGCACATAGTATGCGCTCAATAAATACGATTGATTGATTGATTGATTGATTGAGGGGAATAGCTGGCTTTAAGAGCATTTCCGTCTGCTAGGAAACCTGAAGGAAAAATTAACTTTATGATAAAACCTGTTCTTTTTCCTAACTCTCCAGCAATTCTTGAAACTCATGAAGGACTTCATTCATTCATTCATTCAATTGTATTTATTGAGCGCTTACTGTGTGCAGAGCACTGTACTAAGCGCTTGGGAAGTACAAGTTGGAATGGCAGAGCTCCGGAACAGGTGAGAAATAGACTGAAAGAGGCTTCCTCAAAGGCCTATGGATAGAGAAGAAGATGATGACAGTGATGATGATGGGGATGATGAGCCTGGTGATGATCTGTCTACATGTTTTGTTGTCTGTCTCCCGCTTCTAGACTGTGAGCCCGTTGTTGAGTAGGGACCGTCTCTATATGTTGCCGACTTGTACTTCCCAAGCGCTTAGTACAGTGCTCTGCACACAATAAGCGCTCAATAAATACGATCGAATGAATGAATGGAAGTTCCAGAGCTTTGCCACTTACCTGCTGTTTGACTTTGGGTAAGTCTCTCAACTTTTCCATTCCTCAGTTTTCTTATCAGTAAAATCGCTCCATCGTATTTACTGTGTGCTTACTGTGTGCAGAGAACTGTAGCCAACGCTTGGAAGAGTATGGCTCAGTGGACAGAGCCTGGGCTTGGGAGTCAGATATGGGTTCAAATCACTGCTCCACCCCTTGTCAGCTGTGTGTCTTTGGGCAAGTCACTTAACTTCTCTGCGCCTCAGTTACCTTATCTGTAAAATGGGGATTAAGACTGTGAGCCCCACGTGGGACAACCTGATCACCTTGTATCCTCCCCAGCGCTTAGAACAGTGCTTTGCACATACTAAGCACTTAACAAATGCCGTCATTATTATTATTATTGTTACAATATAATAGAGTGAGTAGGCGTGTTCCCTGCCCACAACAAGCTTAAAGTCTCAAAGGTAGTAAAATGGTAATGATTCATTCATTCAATCATATTTATTGAGTGCTTACTGTGTGCCCAGCATTCATTCATTCATTCAATCGTATTTATTGAGCACTTTGTGCAGAGCACTGTACTAAGCGCTTGGGAAGTACAAGTTGGCAATATATAGAGATGGTCCCTAACCAACAATGGGCTCACAGTCTAGAAGGGGGAGAACTGTATGATGCCACTGTCTTCTTAAACTGCGACGGGGCCCAAGTCTGACTTTTCATTCATTCATTCATTCAGTCATACTTATTGAGTGCTTACTGTGTGCAGAGCACTGTGCTAAGCGCTTGGGAGAGTGCAGTATAACAATAAACAGATGCGTTCCCTGCCCGCATTGAACTTACAGTCTAAAGGACCATCTTGAGTCTCCCTCAGTGCTTAATTCAGGGCATGGCACATAGTAAGCACTTTGAAAATATCACTGTGATGATGAGTCATGATTATATTAGAGTAATGATTGATGATGAGGATTATGATAATGACAGTGGTGGTGGTCGTGATTGAAGATGAAGACAAAGATGAAAATGGTGATGATGAACCAATGACAGTATTTGTTATGAGCTCACAATGTTTGGAGCCCTCCATCGGGTGCTGTTGGATTATTTCCATCCTTGGGCTCTTCCATCTTGTTTCTTCCCCTCTCTTGCCCCCCAATTCCCATCTCGAAATTCCTGTTCCTTCTTCTTCTTGTATACTGAGAGGTCCATATGAGTGATACCTATTTTTGAATTGATTTGCCTTTTCTTCAGCTCCTTCAGATCTCCTCCCTTTTATTCAGTGATTTAAGCCCCAACTGCTCATGAAACCATGGAAAGTGGAAGGGGGGGAATTCAATCTTCTTTATTAATTCCCAGCACTCTGACTCACTTCAACCTATTAGCTACAGCGAGTAATTACATAATGTAGTTACTTATATCTTCCTTCGGTAGATATATATTTCACTATAGGTGATCGTCACCATTCATCATGGAGAAATGGCAGTGTATAGTGGATACAGCATGGGCCTGGGAATCGGACGGTTCTAATCCCGGCTCCACCATTTGTCTGCCTTGTGACCTTGGGTGGTTAGTGGAAAGAGCCTGGCCTTAGGAGTCAGAGGCCGTGGGTTCTAATCCCAGCTCCGCCACTTGTCTGCTGTGTGACCGTGGGCAAGCCACTTAACTTCTCTGGGCCTCAGTTACCTCATCTGTAAAATGGGGATTAAGATGTGAGCCCCACATGGGACAACCTCATTACCTTGTGTATACAGTGCTTAGAACAGTGCTCTGCGCTTAGAACAGCGCTTTGCACATAGTAAGTGCTTAACAAACGCCATCATTATTATTATTATTACCCCAGTGCTTAGAACAGTGCTTGGCACATAGTAAGTGCTTAGCAAATACCATCATCATCATCCTCTGGGCCTCAGTTACATCATCTGTAAAATGGGTACTGAGGCTATGAGCCCCATGTGGGACAGGGACTGTGTCCAATCTAATATGCTTGTATCCACCCTTAGTGCTTGGTACAGTGCCTGACACATAGTAAGTGCTTAACAAATACCATTATTATTATTATTATTATTATTGTTATTATCATGATCATCATCATCATATATGTATAGGTTTGTGTGTATGTGGAACTGATTATAGGGTCAATGCATTTATTCTGTTGGTATATATATTCATGTATACTAGACTGTGAGCCCACTGTTGGGTAGGGACCGTCTCTATGTGTTGCCAACTTGTACTTCCCAAGTGCTTAGTACAGTGCTCTGCACACAGTAAGCGCTCAATAAATATGAATGAATGAATGGATACAATTCTATAAATGAATGAATGTCTGTCTCCTCCATTAGAGTAGAAACGCCTTTTCGGCGGGAAACAGGCCTTATGTTTCTGTTGGACTTTCCTGAGCACTTAGTACAGTGCATTACCCTCAGGGGGCACTCAATAAATATCTTTACTACTTCTAAGGGAAGCCACTAGGTGTTATGGAGGTAAGTCCTATCTATTATCTATTTGAATGCCTGTCTCCCCTTTAAAAAAAAATAAAATGTGGTATTTGTTAAGTGCTTACTATGTTCCAGGCACTGTATTAAGCACTGGGGTGGATACAAGCAACTCGGGCTGGACACAGTCCCTGTCCCACATGGGGTTCCAGGTCTCAATCCCCATTTTACAGATGAGGTAACTGAGGCACAGAGAAATAAAGTGACTTGCCCAAGGTCACCCAACAGGCAAGTGGCGGAGCTGGGATTAGAACCCATGACCTTCATTACTCCCAGGCCCATGCTCTATCCACTATACCATGCTGTAGACTATATGCTCCTTGTGGGCAGGGAATGTGTTTACCAACTCGGCAGTATGGTGTTTACCCCAATGCTCAGTACAGAGCTCTGTACACAGGAAGTGCTTAGTAAACCCCACCAAAAAGAAAATGATAGCTAGAACTTTTAAAGCCAGGGAAGGAGAAAATAGTTAACCAGATTGGTTAACCTTTGAAGTTTCCCATGTCAACTCCTCTGCGGTTATCTTCCTTTCCCACTCGCTCTAAATTATTGAAATGTGTAGTGTGCTGAAAGGAGCTGACTTTGGCTGCCCCAGGGCTGATTTCAAAGCATACACCATCAAAGGCAACGTGTTAGAAAGGCAGAGTTCAGTGTCTCTCCAAGAATGCTTTGATGGCATTGCTGGATAGGGGCTCTTCATCTGACAGGGGCTGTTAGTCTGACTTTGGTGTGACAGGGATCTTGTGACTTCCACTGACTTGGCAGAGGTTGGCGAGACCAGTTCTGCCCCAGCCCATCTCTACGAGCAACCAGGGGAATGGAGATTTGGAACGGTTCTCTGCCTAGCTATAATTTAGACATATTAATGTCCATCTCCCCCTCTAGACTGTAAGCTCCTTGTGGGTGGGGGTCACGTCGACCATCTCTGCTATACTGCATTCTCCTGAGTGCGCAATACGGTGCTCTATGTACGGTAAGCACTCGATAAGTGTCATTGATTGACTGATGGATAGAGGGTAGGGACCGTATCAGGTGGGAGGAATGGAGATTTGGATATTCCATTAGCATGGAAGTTCCTCCAGTTTTCCCATGTCACTTCCTGTTCCCACTCCTCCCCTCTGACTCCCAACGTCCCCAAATTGGCTTTTATCCCAGACTTGGCTCCAGTCTGCAGTGTGATCTAGGCATAACTGCTTAACCTCTTTGATCTTCATTTTCCTCATTTACAAAATGGGAAGAATACTTCTTACCTCGCGGGATGTTACGAGGGTGAAAACGCAATGGAAAACTGCTTTGGAGTACTAATTCATTTAATAATAATAATAATATTTGTTAAGCGCTTACTATGTGCCAAGCTCTGTTCTAAGCGTTGGGGTAGATACAAGGTAATCAATCTTATAGTAAGTATGGCATTTGTAAAGTGCTTACTATGTGCCAGGCACTGTACTAAGCGCTTGGGTGAATACAAGCAAATTGGGTTGGACACAGTCCCTGTCCCACGTGGAGCTCAGTCTCAATCCCCATTTTACAGATGAGGTCACTGAGGCCCAGAGAAGCCAAGTGACTTGCCCAAGGTCACACAGTAGATAACTGGCAGAGTCGGAATTAGAACCCATGACCTCCGGATTCCCAGGCCTGTGTTTCTATCCACTACACTGAGGACTTTGCAAAGTCCAAGTATTATTATGATTACTGGTCATGCTGCCGAACGCACTGACCCACTGAAGGTCGGAGTGAGGTTTTTCCTGCTAGAACAATTTGGAAAGCTTTGTTGCCGAGCAGAACCTTTCAGCGTGACCTCACTCTTCCTTTTGTTTTATAGCTCTGCACACTTGTCGTTAAAAGGTGTCCAGGGATGGGAACACTTATTATAAATCCCATCAATAAACAAGAGGGCTATATGCACCTTACTTACAGTTCAGGGCATAGGCTATTAGATACTGTTAAATTATTAGCCCAGTACCAATAGAGGCAACAATAATAAAACACACTCATAAGTTCCCCAAAGGAGCTTAGCATAAGTCCCCAGGCAAGTTCCAAAGCTCAACTGAGGCTCTGGAAAATCTGTTATTCCAATTTTAAGGCAGATAGACAATGGCTTTGAGATCCCTATTTGTTGCTGAATTGTACTTTGCTAGTGCTTAGTACAGTGCTCTGCACCCAGTAAACACTCAATAAATACGATTGAATGAGTGAATGAATCCCACTTGCCCGAAGAAAAAGACAAGTGAGAGAGTTGTTTTCATATGATCATCTTGATTTTTGAGAAAGACACTTGCATATGATTATCTTCATTATCAACATCATCATCATCTTCATCATCACCATCCATGTGAATCGTGTTCAGGACATTGTACTGAGCGTCTACTCTGAGATTTTTGTCCTAGTGAAAAGAGGAGGCCTGGGTTCCGATCCTGGATCTGCCACTTGCCTGCTGTATGTATGACCTTGTGCAAGTCACTTAACCTCTCTGGGCCTCCGGTTCCTTATCTGTAAAATAGGAATCATAATTAATAGTGGTATTTGTTAACTCCTTACTCTATGCCAAGCATTGGCGGGGACGCAGGATAATCAGATCGGACACCGTCCCTGTCCCACGATGGGGAGGGGGAATGGGTATATTCATCTCCATTTTACAGATGAGGAAACTGAGGCACAGAAAAGTGAAATTACTTGCCTAAAGTCACACAGCAGTCCTGAGGCAGAGATGGGATTAGAACCCAGGTTCCATGGCTCTCAAACCAGTGTGCTTTCCACTAGGCCCCATTGCTTCTTCTGAGAACCCCTACAGAGTTTATAAAAGAACCAGGACTTTGTATGACAAAGGTTTGAATATTCCAAGGAATTAGCCTGGGGCTGAGATTTCTCACCCTGAAATTCCCAGTGAGAGTCTCGGCCATATGAAATTTCTCTGAAGCAATAGTAGTAATAGTAGCGATATTAATATTAATAATAATAATGGTGGTATTTTTAAGCACTTACTATGTGCCAGGCACTGTACTAAGCACTGGGGTGGATGCAAGCAGAACGGTTGGACACAGTCCCTGTCCTACGTGGGGCTCACGGTCTTAATCCTCATTTTACAGATAGGGAACTTAGGCTCAGAAAAGTGAAGTGACTTGCTCAGGGTCACCCAGCAGACAAGTGGTAAAGTCGGGATTAGAACCCAGGTCCTTCAATCAAGCAAAAACTCCTCACTCTCGGCTTCAAGGCTGTCCATCACCTCACCCCCCTCCTACCTCACCTCCCTTCTCTCCTTCTCCAGCCCAGCTCGCACCCTCTGCTCCTCTGCCACAAACCTCCTCACTGCTCCTCATTCTCGCCTGTCCCACCATCGACCTCCGGCCCATGTCCTACCTCTGGCCTGGAATGCCCTCCCTCCACACATCCACCAAGCTAGCTCTCTTCCTCCCTTCAAAGCCCTACCGAGAGCTCACCTCCTCCAGGAGGCCTTCCCAGACTAAGCCCCCCCTTTTCCTCTCCTCCTCCTCTTCCCCTCCCCATCACCCCTCCAACTCTGCCCTACCCCCTTCCCCTCCCCACAGCACTTTATATTTGTACATGTTTATTACTCTATTTTATTTGTACATATTTATTACTCTATTTTATGTTTTATGTTTATATATGTTGCCAATTTGTACTTCCCAAGTGCTTAGTACAGTGCTCTGCACATAGTAAGCGCTCAATAAATACGATTGATGATGATGATGATGATTTTATTCATGATGTGCGTATTGCTATAATTCTATTTATTCAGATGGTATTGACACCTTACTACTTGTTCTGTTTTTTTGTCTGTCTCCCCCTTCTAGACTGTGAGCCCGTTGTTGGGTAGGGACCGTCTCTATTTGTTGCCGATTTGTACTTCCCAAGCGCTTAGTACAGTGCTCTGCAAGCAGTAAGCGCTCAATAAATAGAGAAGCAGCATGGCTCAGTGGAAAGAGCCTGGGCTTTGGAGTCAGAGGTCATGGGTTCAAATCCCGGCTCCGTCAATTGTCAGCTGTGTGACTTTGGGCAAGTCATTTAACTTCTCTGGGCCTCAGTGGCCTCATCTGTAAAATGGGGATTAAGACTGTGAGCCCCCCCATGGGACAACCGGATCACCTTGTAACCTCCCCAGTGCTTAGAATAGTGCTTTGCACATAGTAAGCACTTAATAAATGCCATTATTATTATTATTATTATTATGATTGAATGAATGAATTCTAACTCTCAGGCCTGACTCACTAGGCCATGCTGCTTCTCAGCATAATAGTAGTAGTAGTAGTAGTAGCAGCAGCAGAAGTAGTAGTATTTTTTAAGAGATTACTGGGGCAGAGCGCTGTACTGAACGCTGGGAAAGCATACACAGATGGGAATTAGACATGGTTCTAGGAGTAGAAGTGGGGAGAAAGGACTCGAGACAGACACATCAGGAAAGATGAAGTATTAAAACACAAGAAGAACAAAAGCACAAAGCAAAAGCAAAGCTCGGTAAGAAGTTGGGACTAGAGGAGCAGAATTTCAGGCTCTTGGCAGCTCAAGTCTGAAGTGCTATCCGAGGGACTTAAATCACCTTCTCGCTGATTTTCCGCCCTCTACTCCCTCTTCTCCATCTCCCAAACTTCGAATGTCACCATTCTCCGCTCCTGTAGCCAACAGCTGGCTTCCATTTCTCCACCGAGGACGTGAGTGGCAAGCTGCTACCCCACCAGGGGACATGATAAAATAAACATTCCTCACTCAGAATTCTAACTTGAGCAAAACACCTACTTAAAAAGCCATCATATTCATGATTTTTAAAACAACAGGGTGTTGATCGCCGAGAACTATTCACGTCGGCTTTCCTGGGTCTTGTATCACTGAACGGGGCGTGCTGATTTCGAAGACCTGATTTCTAAGTCCGTAGTCTATGCCATTCCCGAGGAAAAGAAAAATCAATATTGCATTACCCCCAGGTGTTGATGAATACATTATAACCGTGAGAGGTAGGTAAAAAACAGGTTTTAAAAGGCAACATCTGTGCTTATTCGTTTACCTGATTGGATTCCCGGGCTCGATAACATGCTTTCTCGCCGAAGAGAGATTTCAGAGGCTCCGGGGATATCGGTCTGAATCAGAAAGAGACTGAGTCAAAATATATTTGTGAAATTAAGGCAATCAGGTCTTCGAGGCTCTCCAGGCCGATGGGGAAACGGACAAAGATGGAGTCGTCCATCTTCTCGATTTGCCTAATAGGCAATCAGCCGCCATCGTGGAGAAGTGCTGCGGCCCAGCTTTTCCGTTGCCCTTGTGCTGACGACCCCTGCTCTCTGGGGGAGAAGGAGGAGACGAGTTTGGTGGAGTCAGGGGTGGGGGCTCTAGTATGGGTACGTCCCCATACTCCTGCCCCCTCTCTGGGCCTCAGTTTCCTCATCTGTAAAATGGGAATTCAATTCTTGTCCTCCTTCCCTCCTAGGTTGTGAATGTCACGGGACAGGAACTGTATCTGATCTGATTATTTTGTACTTCGACACAATACAGCACTTGGTGCTGAAGTTTGGTTCTTGGTGCTCAGAGCTGAAACAATACCACAGTTATAGGCTAACCCTAATTATAATTATTAAAAACAGAAGACATATTCCCTGTCCACAAGAATCTTCCCCTTCCAATCAATCCATCAATCAATGGTATTTATCAAGCACTTACTGTAAGCAAAGCACTGCCACAACCAGTTTACCGTCTAGAGAGGGACAGGCATTTAAATAAATTATGGATATGTGCATGCAAAGCAGCGTGGTTTAGTGGGTAGAGCCCAGGCCTGGGGGTCAGAAGGACCTGGGTTCTAATCCCGGCTCTGCTGCATATCTGCTGTGTGACCTTGGGCAAGTCACTTCACTTCTCTGGGCCTCACTTACCTCATCTGTAAAGTGGGGATTAAGACTGTGAGCCCCGTGAGGGACAGGGACTGTGTCCAACCCGATTTCCTTGTATTCACCCCAGCCCTTACTGTAGTGCCTGGCACATAATAAGCACTTAACAAATACCACAATTATTATTATTGTGTAAGTGCTGTGTGGCTGAGGGTGAGGTGAATAAAGGGTAGAAATCCAAGGGCAGTGGTGACATAGCAGGGAAAGGGATTGGGGAAATGAGGGTTTAGTTGGAGAAAGCCTCTTAGGGGAAGTGGGATTTTAATCATATTCAAACATATTTCTCTTCCACCTTTTCACAACTGGCCACAAGTTTGCTTGATGTTTATTCTGGGGCTGGTGCTGCGTTTTGTAAACAGAGTTCTGTCTATGTGAGAAATGATTTTCAGGGTTTGTTAGAACCGTGGAATACACCGTTGACTTTCCTAAAAGGAGATTTTCCACCTCCGCTGCTGGTTTTTCCTTTTCCGTTTTTATTTAAAATGATACTTGCTAAGTGCTTACTATGTGCCAGGCACTGTACTAAGCACTGGGAGGATACACGGCAATGAGGTTGTCCCACATGGGGCTCACAGTTTTAATCCCCATTTTACAGATGAGGTAACTGAGGCTCAGAGAAATTGTGTCCTTATACAGTCACCTGTATATATGTATATATGTTTGTACATATTTATTACTCTATTTATTTATTTTACTTGTACATATCTATTGTATTTATTTTATTTTGTTAATATGTTTGGTTTTGTTCTCTGTCTCCCCCTTTTAGACTGTGAACCCGCTGTTGGGTAGGGACTGTCTCTATATGTTGCCAATTTGTACTTCCCAAGCGCTTAGTACAGTGCTCTGCACACAGTAAGCGCTCAATAAATACGATTGATGATGATGATGATGATGATGAAGTGACTTGCCCAAGGTCACACAGCAGACAGGTGGTGGAGCCAGGATTTGAACCCTTAACCCTTATGTGCTTATTATATGCCAAGCACAGTTCTAAGAATGGGGTGGGGGGATACAAGATAATCAGGTTGTCCCACGTGGGGCTCACGGTCTTAATCCCCATTTTACAGATGAGGTCACTGAAGCATGGAGAAGTTAAGTGACTTGCCTAAGGTCACACAGCAGACATGCAGCAGAGCCGGCATTAGAACACAGGTCCTTCTGATTTCCAGGCCTGGGCTCTTTCCACTGAGCCACGCTGCTTTTCTATTGGGAGCTTACTGTAATAATAACTTAATAAGTTTACTTATTAAGCTTCCTCAGTAAGCTTATTGAGTGCTTATTGTGTGCAGAGCACTGTACTAAGCACTTGGAAGGTACAATTCAGCAATAAAGAGAGGCAATCCTTGCCAACACCGGATTTACAGTCTACTGTCTTAATCCCCATTTTACAGATGAGGGAACTGAGGCCCAGAGAAGTGAAGTGACTTGCTCAAGGTCACACAGCTGACATGCAGCAGAGCCGGGATTAGAACCCAGGTCCTTCTGACTCCCAGGCCCGGGGTCTACCCACTAAGCCACACTGCTTCCCTAAGCGCTCAGTATAGTGTTCTGCTTGTAATAGCCACTCAATATATATTTCAGATATATAGGATGTAGCATGTACATATATGTAGCATATAGGATGTAGCATGTATAAAGCATGGGCTTGAGAGTCAGAAGGTCATGGGTTCATTCGTATTCAATCGTATTTATTGAGTGCTTACTGTGTGCAGAGCACTGTACTAAGCGCTTGTTCTAATGGGTTCTAGTAGCTCCACCACTTGCCTGCTGTGTGGCTTTGGGCAAGTCACTTTACCTCTCTGGGCCTCGGTTACCTCATCTGTAAAATGGAGATTGAGACCGTGAGCCCCATGTGAGACAGAGACTGCATCCCTCCCTATTTCCCTGTATGCACTCCAGCGCTTAGTACAGTGCCTGGCACATGGCAAGCACTTAACAAATGCCGCAATTATCATCATCACAGATTGCTTGATTTATTGTTTTCTTGACTGTGGATAACCCACGTCTTTCCGTCAGGACACTTCGTTTAAATCTCTGGTTCTCCCTCAGTCTTTCTGTTTGTGAATTCCACCCTCATCCCCAAGCTAATCTGGACTCTATCATTCTCTCAATCTGGTTTCAGGCAGAAACTAATGCTTATTCCCAACCATGGGTTACCAACTAAAAGGCAGGAGTGTAACTTGATTTAATAAATCATTGTCTTTGTCTTTGAATCCCATCAAAAGGAGCTGATTGCTTATTCTGAAATCTATTGAAGCAGCTTATTTGAATCATTACAACTAGTCTAACCTAGTCAAATCCATTAGAAGGGTTTGGAGATTTTTTTTTTTCCCTCTGCCTTGGACTTTAGGAGAACTAATTCAAATCATTATCTCCAGACTTGCCAGAGGGTGTTTTTTAATGATTCATTCTTTACACAGATCAAAGAGGCCTGATCCATCTTTTAAAGTTGGTCATCTAGCAATTCAAATTAATGGTTGAACTTATTCTTTGATAGAAATTTCGTGTTCTTCCAAACCATTAGAGTCGAGACGATACAGGCATTTTACAGTATGGGTCTGCCTGCGGAATTTGCCTCTGAGATATAAAAAGAATAAAACGTCTGTGGTTTATCATGAGTGTTTAAATGACTTAGACGTCTGAAGCCGGAGTGCATTATTTCACAATAAAGTGTTCCGACTTTAATTAACTTCTGATTTTCAAACTTTTCATTATCCTTAGAGCGGAGTCACAGACCTTAATGGGGTTAGAAGATGACATTTTGGAGTCAAAGCTGGAAATAGCCCCGGTCGGAGCAGGGGGTGAGAGTTTTTCTGTTCCTACATTTGCTGGCGATTCTATTAAGAAACCAGTCTTAAGGGGTGGAGTCCAAATTCATGGTGTCGGTTTCATCAGTTTTTGTCTTTTATCTTTTGATCTTTTAAGCACTTAAGAGAATACGTCAATCAATCAATCATATTTGCTGAATGCTTACTGAGTGCAGAGCACTGTACTAAATGCGTGGGAGAGTACCTGCCCACCATGAGTAGTACGTCAAAGTTAGAAGGCGTGATCCCGGCCCTCAAGGAATTTACGGTCTGCTGTGTGCAGAGCACTGTATTAGGCCCTTCAGAGAGTATGGTAGAGTTAATAGATGCAGTAACTGCCTTCAAGAAGCTTACAGTCTGCTGTGGGCAGAGCGCTGTTATGTGCTTGTGAGAATACACTAGAATCAGTAGAGAATGCTTAGGAGAGTTAAGTAGAGTTGGTAAACGTGATCTCTGTACTCAAGGAAATTTCAGTCCCTTAAACTCTCAACCACTCACTACAGCACTCTGCCCTCAGTAGACTGTAAGTTCCTTGGGGGCAGGGATTATTATTATTATTATTATTATTATTATTATTATTATTATTATTATCAGTGGCTCAGTGGAAAGAGCACGGGCTTGGGAGTCAGGGGTCATGGGTTCTAATCCCAGCTCCTCCAATTGTCAGCCATGTGACTTTGGGCAAGTCACTTAATCAATCAATCAGTCGTATTTAATGTAACTTCTTAAATTAAGAAATTAATTAAATTAATTAAATTAATCAATCAATCAATCAATCGTATTTATTGAGCGCTTACTATGTGCAGAGCACTGTACTAAGCGCTTGGGAAGTACAAATTGGCAACACATAGAGACAGTCCCTACCCAACAGTGGGCTCACAGTCTAAAAGGGGGAGAGAGAGAACAAAACCAAACATACCAACAAAATAAAATAAATAGGATAGAAATGTACAAGTAAAATAAATAAATAAATAAATAAATAGAGTAATAAATATGTACAACCATATATACATATATACAGGTGCTGTGGGGAAGGGAAGGAGGTAAGATGGGGGGATGGAGAGGGGGACGAGGGGGAGAGGAAGGAAGGGGCTCAGTCTGGGAAGGCCTCCGATTAATTAATTAAATTAATTAACTTCTCTGGGCCTCAGTTACCTCATCTGTAAAATGGGGATGAAGACCGTGAGCCCCACGTGGGACAACCTGATCATCCTGTAACCTTCCCAGCACTTAGAACAGTGCTTTGCACGTAGTAAGTGCTTAATAAATGCCATTAATATTCTTATTATTATTATTATTATTATTACCATTACTACTATTACTACTACTACTACTACTGTGTAAGTAAATTATTCCAGCCTACTGTTTGCAGAGCACTGTTCTGAGCACTTGGGAGAGTTCAGTAGAATTAGGAGGCTAGAAGAGCACAAAAATCCTACCCTCTCCTACAAGTGGCTTCGCTGTGCCTCAGTTCCCTCATCTGTAAAATGAGGATTAAAGCTTTTATTGCTCTTTCCCCACATCGCCTAGATGTTCAACGAATGAACCCCCCTTTCCTGCTCTGTGCTGCAGCCTCATTTTTCTCCTCCACCCACAGGGTGCCTGCCTCGTTGAAGGAATTCCCTTCTCTCATTTGACTCACTCTCCTCCTCAACCTATCAATTCTATTTATCAGTTCTATTTATCTATTAATCAGTTCTATTTATCAAGCACTGATTGTGTGCACAGCACTATACTAAAAGCTTGGGAAGTATAATACAATAGAGTTGGTAGACAAGATCCCTGCCCACAAAGAATTTACCATCTAGAGGAAGCTTCTTGTGGGTAGGGAATGTGACGGTTTATTGTTGTATTGTGCTCTCCCAAGCACTTAGCACAGTGCTTTGCATGCAGTAATTGCTCAAAAAATGTCATCGATTAAAGGATTGATTGATATCTTTTGATCTCCTCCTCCTCTGGTCTAGGAAACTTTTTCTTCACCTGTAAAATGCCTCAACTCAGATTAAGGTTGTTTCTATAATTATTAATCACAGTGGGCAAATTATAATACTAGGCACAGGGGAGAGACACAACATTTTGTTAAAATTGGTCTCTGGCAGAGCAGGGGCTCGCTATCTTACAGGGGGAAGGCAGAATGTAGAACAGAGAAGCAGCCTGGCCTAGTAGATAGAGCATAGGCCTGGCAGTCAGTAGGACCTGGGTTCTAATCCTGCCCCTGCCACTTGTCTGCAGTGTGATCTTGGGCAAGTCACTTCCCTGTGGCTCAGTCACCTCATCTGTAAAATGGGGATTGAGGCTGTGAGGCCCACGTGGGACAGGGACTGTGTCCAACCTGATTGGTCTGTACTTTCCCCAGCACTTAGTACAGTGCCTGGCACATATTAAGTGCTTAACAAATGCCACACACACACACACACACACACACACACACACACACACACACACACACACATACACACAGAACCCAGGTGAATGTAACATTGTAACGTGAATGCAAGTGAATATAATCAGTATATCCAACAGTTAAAATACATCCAATAAACAGTGCTTGGAAAGAATAATCCACAGGCATATCAATTTTCCAGGTGGATTGTAATAATTGCCTAAATTGTCTTAAAGCTGTACAATAATGATGACGTAATGATGGCGTAACATTGCTGTCTCTCAGTATCCTTTCTCATTCATTCATTCATTCAATCGTATTTATTGAGCGCTTACTGTATGCAGAGCACTGTACTGAGCGCTTGGGAAGTACAAGTCGGCAACATATAGAGACAGTCCCTACCCAACAACGGGCTCACAGTCTAGACATGCCTCTGAAAGAATAATGATAATAACAATTCTGGTACTGTTAAACACTATGTGCCAAGCATTGTTCTAAGTACAGGGTAAATACAAGATAACTAGGTTTCCCCATGTGGGGCCCACAGTCTTAATTCCCATTTTACAGGTGAGGTAACTGAGTCACAGAGAAGTGAAGTGACTTTCCCAAGGTCACACAGCAGACAAGTAGCGGAGCCCGGTTTAGAACCTATGTGTGACCTTGGGCAAGTCTCTCCTCTGTGCTCAGTAACCTCATCTGTAAAATGGTAAGGACAGGGACTGTGTCCAACATGATTAGCTGGTATCTACCCCGTCACTCAGAATGGTGCTTGGCAAAGAATAAATGCTTAACAAACACCATCACCATTTTTATTAGTAGAAGATCATATGTTCTCATCCCGGCTCTGCCACCTGTCCACTGTGTGACCTTGGGCAAGCCACTTCACTTCTCTGCACTTCAGTATTCTCATCTGTAAAGTGGAGATTCAATTCTGATTCTCCCTTCTTCTTAGGCTGGAACTCCCTGTGGGATAAGGATAGCATCTGACCTGATTATCTGTATCTGCTCAGCACAGCATTGGATGCGTCATAAGGGCCTCACCAATTCCACAATTATGATTATTCGCTGGGAAAACCCAGCTTCAGAGTGCTGAGAGGTGGCAAGAGTATGCAGGGAGAGAAGCCAACATCGATTAATCCTGCCACAACTACTTGGCTGTCCAGATTATCTCTCAGGCGCACAGAGCGACATCAGGGAGAAAGGTACTAAATAGCTAATTATGATTCTGATGAGGTTCTGTCATTTGCCGAAGTTTATTGGCAAGGAAATGACTTGGTATTGTATATTACCGCCTTTATCATCCGGAGCAGGTCAAAAAGACAGACAAATTGTCCAGCTGTTTCTCACAGAATTCCCAGGGGAACCATAGGTAAAGGAAATTGTTTAGGACTTTTGATTTGATTTGCGTCTAGTGAGTTTTAATTACGGTCCCTCTCGTTTTAATGACACGAGGCAGGATCCAGACCTCAGTCATAAACTGTTGAAAAGCTAACTCTCATGGTCTTGGTGGGAGTGAAAGAGAAGCAACGTAATAATAATAATAATTATGAGATTTGTTAAGCACTTACTATGCACCAAGCACTGTTCTAAGCTCTGGGTTAGATACAAGGTAATCGGGTTGTCCCATTTGGGGCTCATAGTCTCAATTCCCATTATACAGATGAGGTAACTGAGGCACAGAGAGGTTAAGTGACTTCCCCATGGTCAAACAGCGAACAAGTGGAGGAGCAGGGATTAGAACCCATGACCTTCTGACTTCCAGGCCAGTGGATAGAGACCAGAACTGAGGTTCATAGGACCTAGGTTCTAGTTTCGGCTCTGCCACTTGCCTGCTGGGTGACCTTGGATAAGTCACTTCACCTTTATGGGATTTCCTTACCTCTTTTGTAAAATGGGGATTGAGAAGCAGCATAGCCTAGTGGATAGAGTGAGAGCCTGGGAGTCAGAAAGACCTGAGTTCTAATCCCTGCTCTGCCACTTTACTGTGCCTCAGTTCCTTCACCTCTAAAGTGGGGATTAAGACTGGGAGCCCTATGTGGGACAGGGACTGTGTCCAACCTGATTAGCTTGTATCTACCCCAGCTCTTAGAACAGTGCTTGACACATAGTAAACACTTAACAAATACCATCACTATTATTACTGTTCTCTCTCCCATTTAGACTGAAAGCCCCATGTGCGGACTGTGAATTTACTGCCTTTAGGACATCTCTACTTGGATGCCCTCCCATCGCCTAAAACTCAACATGTCCAAGACAGAGCTCCTTATCTCCCTCCCAAACTCTGCCCTCTCCCTGACTTTCCCATCACTGTGGATGACACTACCGTCCTGCCTGTCTCACAAGCCCACAACCTTGGTGTCACCCTTGACTCCCCTCTCTCATTCACCCCACATTTCCAGTCTGTCACCAAACCTTGCCGTTCTCACCTTCACAACATCACCAAAGTCCTCCCTTTCATCTCCATCCAAACCGCTACCATGTTTGTACAATCACTCATCCTATCCCCACTAGATTACTGCATCACCAACCCCCCAACCCCCCTTCCCGGTCCGGTCCTGACTGACTCCCCCCACCCGCACCCCGGGAAAAAGGCCCTTGTTATCACCAAGTTACATTAACGACAACCTCATTCGCACCTACTCAGCCTTCCTGTCCCGCCATCGACCTCTGGCCCACGTCCTCCCCCGGGCCTGGAATGCCCTCCCTCTGCCCATCCGCCAAGCTAGCTCTCTTCCTCCCTTCAAGGCCCTACTGAGAGCCCATCTCTTCCAGAAGGCCTTCCCAGACTGAGCCCCTTCCTTCCTCTCCCCCTCGTCCCCCTCTCCATCCCCTGCATCTTCCCTCCTTCCCTTCCCCACAGCACCTGTATATATGTATATATGTTTGTACATATTTATTACCCTATTTATTTATTTATTTATTTTATTTGTACCTATCTATTCTATTTATTTTATATTGTTAGTATGTTTGGTTTTGTTTTCTGTCTCCCCCTTCTAGACTGTGAGCCCACTGTTGGGTAGGGACTGTCTCTATATGTTGCCAGCTTGTACTTCCCAAGCACTTAGTACAGTGCTCTGCACACAGTAAGCGCTCAATAAATACGATTGATTGATTGATTGATCACCATCCTTTCTGATCTCCCAACCTCCTGTCTCTTCCCACTTCAGTCTATACTTCACTCTTCTGCCTGTATTATGTTTCTACAGAAATGTTATAGGCATGTCACCCACCTCATTAAAAATCTCCAGTGGTTGCCTATCAACCTCCGTATCAAGCAAAAACTCCTCACTATTGGCTTGAAAGCTGTCCATCACCTTGCCTTCTCCTCCCTCACCTCCTTTCTCTCCTTCTCCATCTCAGCCTGCACACTCCACTCCTCTGGTGCTGCTAACCTTCCCACTGGGCCTTGTTCTCCCCTGTTCTGCCATCAACCCCTGGTCCACATCCTAACTCTGGCCTGGAATGCCCTCCCTCCTCAAACCTGCCAAGCAATCCCTGCTTCAAAGCCCTACTGAATGCTCACCTCCTCCAAGAGGCTTTCCCAGACTAAAATCCCCTTTTCCTTAGTTCACCCTCCCCTCCCCATCGCCCCGACTCACTCCCTTTGATCTAACCCCCCTCCCTGCCCCACAGCACTTGTGTATATATGTACATATCTATAATTCTATTTATTTTTATTAATGCCTGTTTACCCATTTTGAAGCATATATATCTATAATTCTATTTATTTATATTGATGCTATTAATGTCTGTTTATTTGTTTTGATGTCTGTCTCCCCCTTCTAGACTGCAAGCCCACTGTGGGCAGGGATTGTCTATATTGCTGAATTGTACTTTCCAAGCGCTTAGTATAGTGCTCGGCACACAGTCAGTGCTCAATAAATACGACTGAATGAATGAATCTACCCCAATACTTAGTGCTTGGCACATAGTAAGTGCATAACGAACGCCACACTTAGAAGCAGTCACTGCCTTAATTGTTACATTCTTTACTTGCTTTTTTTTTGTTTGTTCGTTTGCCTTTTTTGAATGGTATCTGTTAAGCATTGGAGTAGGTATAAGATAATCAGGTTGGACACAATCCCTGTCCCACATAGGGGTCACAGTCTTAATCCCCACTTTATAGATGAGGTAACTGAGGCACAGAGAAGTTAATCAACTTGCCCAAGATCACACAGCAGTCGAGCAGCAGAAATGGAATTAGAATCCAGGTCCTCTGATTTCCAGGCCTGGGTTCTTTCCACTGAGTTATGCGGCTTCTTTCCCATTTTCCTCAATTCTGGGGATTTTAGAGATGTGATGGTGTTATACGTGGAAAAGTGGTAGGCAAATTAGCTCTTAGGTCGCCAATCCAAGCTGAGGCTATGGAAGCTCTAAATTCTCTCTTTCAATCCCCATCCCTAATTGCTCATCATTTTGACACAACACTGCTAAGAAAATGAGGAGGCCTCAGTAAGGAAATTACTATTTCCCCCCCATTGTGATTCTTTCTCCTTTGACATTTTTTATTTAGGAAAGTCAACAAGAGTTGATTTTCATAGACGAGTAACCTCACATACGTCTCTGGGACTTGTTTCTGTATGAGCGTTTCGAGACTAATAAAATTTTATAGCACATTCTCAGAGTGAGAGACTCAAAGTTTAAAAAGGGATTTGGTTTACTACACTGTTTTATGAAAATACACCATCTGGAATCAGAAGGGTGGGAAAGATTCCAGCGTACGGTGGCTGAGAAGAGACAGACCGTAAGCTCCTTTGGGTGGACTCTCCCAAGTGCTCAGTACAGTGGTCCGTGTAGAGTGGATACACAATAAAGATCAAAGATGTGGTAATTTTGAATTATCATGCACTGCTTGGGGTTATTTTTTTGAGTTTTCAGTCCAAAGAAGAATATCTGAGGACCTGGAGTAGTCTACTTCAGTTGGGAAAATGCCACGCTCATTTTGGGGATCTGAGCACTGTACTAAGTGCTTGGGAGAGTACAAAAGAATTAGTAGGCAAGATCCCTGCTCTTAAGGATCTAGGCTACTGTGTGGAGAGCACTTTACTGAATGCTTGGAGAGCGCAGTCGAGTTGAGGCCTTCCCAGACTGAGCCCCTTCCTTCCTCTCCCCCCCCGTCCCCCTCTCCGTCCCCCCATCTTACCTCCTTCCCTTCTCCACAGCACCTGTATATATGTATATATGTACATATTTATTACTCTATTTATTTATTTAATTATTTTACTTGTACATGTCTATTCTATTTATTTTATTTTTTTAGTATGTTTGATTTTGTTCTCTGTCTCCCCCTTTTAGACTGTGAGCCCACTGTTGGATAGGGACTGTCCCTATATGTTGCCAACTTGTACTTCCCAAGCGCTTAGTACAGTGCTCTGCACACAGTAAGCGCTCAATAAATATGATTGATTGATTGATTGATTGATTGAGTTAGTAGACATGATTCCTGCCCTCAAGAAACTTACAGTATACTGTGTGCAGAGCCCCGTACTGAGAGCTTAGCTCGTTGGGGGAAGGGAATGTGTCTATTGTTTATTGTTTGTATCTGTTTTTTTTGTCATATTGTACTCTCCCAAGTGCTTAGTACAGTGCTCTGCACACAGTAAGCGCTCGATAAATAGCACTGACTGACTGACAATACCTTTAGCAGACATCATGCTTGCCCTTAAGGAGCTTAATCTACTGTGTGCCAAGCACTGGGTTGATAAGTAGTGTGGCCTGGGCCTGGTCATCAGAAGGACCTGGGTTCTAATCCCGGCTCTGCCAAGTGCTTAGTAGAGTGCTTTGCACACAGTAAGTGTTCACTAAATACAACTGAATAAATGAATGAATCAAATGCTCCCCAGCTCCTTCCATACAGATCAGACGTGATAGGCAGTGCGGCCCGGTGGAAAGAGCCCGGGGTGGGGAGTCAGGAGATCTGGATGCCAGCCATGGTGCTGCCACTCGCCTGCTGTGTGACCTTGGGGGAGTCACTTACCTTCTGGGCATCGGTTTCCTCATCCGTGCAATGGAGATGAGGTCGCTCACACTCCCTCGCCACTTTCTTGGCTGTTTCCTTTGAGGGGACAGAGAGCAACAGGTGAGTTGGAGGGGCAGAAAATGGCAAATAATAATAATGATGGCATTTATTAAGTGCTTACTATGTGCAAAGCACTGTTTTAAGTGCTGGGGAGGTTACAAGGAGATCATGTTGTCCCACGGGGGGCTCACAGTCTTCATCCCCATTTTACAGATGAGGTCACTGAGGCACAGAGAAGTGAAGTGACTTGCCCAAAGTCACACAGCTGACAATTGGCAGAGGCAAGATTTGAACCCATGACCCCTGACTCCAAAGCCCGTGCTCTTTCCACTGAGCCACGCTGCTTCTCAAGGTAAAGGATGGTAAACCATCCTTGCAGAATTCCCACCCCTTAGCCAACGATGGGAAGAGTCGGAAGTAGAGCCCAGGTACGGGGAATTGGAGCATTATTCACCATGGCATTTGCTAAGCACTTACTAAGTGCCAAGCACTATACTGAATGCTAAACACTGTGCTAATCTCCCAATTCTCAGAACAGTGGTCTTCCCACTAGACTTCTACCTGGGTCATGAGTTTGACACCTCTAGACTGTAACCTCATTGTGGGCAGGGAATGTGTCTGTTGTTATTTTGTACTCTCCTAAGCGCTTAGTGCAGCGCTCAATAAATATGATTGAATGAATGGGTGAATGAATGAAAGACATACAGAAATATCTGACAAAAGTCAAATATCAGCAATCACTTTCTTGATAAATTAAAAAAAATGTAAAATACCATTTAAATATATATATACACATAGTAAGTGGTTAACAAATACCAATCAATCAATCAATCAATCAATCGTATTTATTGAGCGCTTACTGTGTGCAGAGCACTGTACTAAGTGCTTGGGAAGCACAAGTTGGCAACAATTAAAGTATATATAATAATTATACATATAACGAATACCATTTCATATAGGTATATATGCATAAATATATTAATATTCAATATATATTAAAATAGTATTTGTTTACCACTTACTATGTGCCAGGCCCTGTACTAAGCAGTGGGGTAGATACAAGCTAATCAAGTTGGACACAGCCCTTGTCCCACATGGAGCTCATGGTCTTAATCCCCATTTTACAGGTGAGATAACGGGAGCCCAGAGAATAATAATAATAATAATTATGATGTTTGTTAAGCACTTATTATGAGCCAGACACTGTACTAAGTGCTGGGGTGGATGCAAGCAAATCAGGTTGGACACAGTCCCTGTCCCACAGAGGGCTCATGGTCTCAGTCCCCATTTTACAGATGAGGTAACGGAGGCAAAGAGAAGTGAAGTGACTTGCCCACAGTCACACAGCAGACAAAGTGCAGAGCTGGGATTAGAACCCAGGTCCTCTGACCCCCCAGGCCCGGGCTCTTTCCACTCGGCCACACTCTTCCCAGGTCTCTGTCCCTCTTTTTTATCTAATTGAAATTCTGGGAACCCGTTCTCCGGTGTGACTTGTTCCATTCCTTCTTGGTTCACTCAGATAATTAGAATGCCCCGGGCGGCTTTAGAAACACTGGGAAGGAAAATATTCTGATTTGTGGAATAAATTCATTTAATTAACAACTACGAGACTGTCACTAATTCTAGGGAACTAAATATTTCGCCCTAACCTAAAATCATTTCATTGATGACTGGGGGGTAAGAGCTGCCTTGTCTTTACCATTTTAGCATTTTGAATAATGATGCTGATGCATTTGGAGTTTTAGGCATAAATTATTTTGGAAAGCGGTGTTCGGAAAATTTTAGGTAAAGCCTCCAAGTTATCCACGACTTACGGATTGAGCTTGGGTCATTTCCCCGGTTCCTAAAGAGAAGGGACTTTTAGCTGATCTCATCTATCATCTATCTATCTATTTTAGACTGTGAGCCCACTGTTGGGTAGGGACTGTCTCTATATGTTGCCAACTTGTACTTCCCAAGCGCTTAGTACAGTGCTCTGCACACAGTAAGCGCTCAATAAATACGATTGATGATCTATCTCTCTGATGATCCCTCGCCTACATTCACCCTCTGGCCTGTAACTCCTTTCCTCTTTATAACAACAGACAACCACTCTCCTCACCTTCCAAGTCATAATAAAAAGCCCATCTCCTCCAAGAGGCTTTCCCTGACTAAGCCCTCATTTCTCCTACTCCGTCTCCCTTTTGTCTCACCCTTGCACTTGAACTGTCATAGTGGATCGAACACAGGTCTGGGATTCAGCAGGTCACAGGTTCTAATCTCTGCTCCGCCACTTTTCTGCTGCGTGGCCTCGGGCAAGTCACTTCATTTCTCTGGACCTCGCTTACCTCATCTGTAAAATGGGGATGGAGACTGTGAGCCCCACCTGGGACAGGGACTGTGTCCAACCCGATTGGCTCGTATCCACCTCAGCACTTAGTAATAATAATAATTATAGACTGTGAGCCCACTGTTGGGTAGGGACCGTCTGTATATGTTGCCAACTTGTACTTCCCAAGCGCTTAGTACAGTGCTCTGTACACAGTAAGTGCTCAATAAATACGATTGAATGAATGAATGAATAATGATGGTATTTGTTAAGCCCTTACTATGTTCCAGGCACTGCACTAAGCACTGGGGTGAATACAAGCCAATCTAGCTGGACACAGTCCCTGTCCCAGGTGGGGCTCACAGTTTCAGTCCACATTTTACAGATTAGGGAACTGAGGCACAAAGAAGTGAAACAACTTGCCTAAGGTCATACAGCAGACAACCAGTGCCTGGCACATAGTAAACATTTAACAAACACAGCAATTATTAATTATTACCTTATGGTCACCCCTATGCTCAGCGCCACGGCACTTATGACCATATATGTGTCCATTTATTGTTATATTGTACTCTCCCAAGTGCTTTGTACAGTGCTCTACAAACAGTAAGCGCTCAATAAATACAATTGAATGAATCAATGAATGAATATCCGTAATTTATTTTAATGTTGGTCTCCTCCTTTAGACTGTAAGCTTCTTGTGGGCAGGGAATGCGTCTTCCAACTCTGCTGTGTCCTACTCTCCCAACCGCTGAGTACGGTGTTTTGTGCAAGAAATAAAAAGTTCAAGAAAAGGCTTCCTCCAAGAAGCCTTCCCTGACTAAGCCCTCCTCTCCTGTTCTCCCACTTCCTTCTGTGTCGCCCTGACTAGCTCCCTTTTTTCATTCTCCCTCCCATCCCCACAGCACACACACACACACACACACCTGTAATTTATGTATGTATGTATGCATTTATTTATATTAATGTCTGTCTCCCCCTCTAGACTGTGCACTCATTGTGGGAAGGGAATGTGTCCATTTATTGTTGTATTCTTCTCTCCCAAGCACTTAGTACAGTGTGTCGCACATAGTGAGCGCTCAATAAATATGATTGAATGAATAAATGAAATAGTATTGATTGATAGTTTGACTGATGATCCTGTGACTGTAGGTGATGATAGGTAATTTCTGGTCATGTTTTGATTGGCTCATCAGAGGGCCGGGTGGTACCGTGAATGTGTGGTTTTGGGGGGGAGACGGGAAGTGGCACTTCTTGGTTTCCCCCCTGGTTTTTCAATAATTGCACCACACCTTGAGAAGCAGAGTGGCATCATGGAAAGATTCTGGGCCTGGGAGTTGTAGGCCTTGGGTTCTAATCCCAGCTCTACCACTTGGTGTTATTATTATTATTATTATTATTAATAAGAACAATGGTATTTGTTAAGCGCTTACTATGTGCCAAGCACTGTTCTAAGCACTGGGGTAGATATAAGGTTATCAGGTTGCCCCATGTGGGCTCACAGTCATCATCATCATCATCATCAATCATATTTATTGAGCGCTTACTGTGTGCAGAGCACTGTACTAAGCACTTGGGAAGTACAAGTTGGCAACATATAGAGACAGTCCCTACCCAACAGTGGAGTCCTAGTCCCCATTTTACAGATGAGGTAACTGAGGCACAGAGAAGTGAAGTGACTTGCCCAAAATCACACAGCTGGAAGTGGCAGAGCTGGGAGTAGGTAAGTCACTTGGGTACCCATTGGGTACTCAAAAAAGGTGTCCTTTGTTGCACTGTTATGTTTGATGTTTGCAGCCCTTGCCTGTTTTCTCTTCTGCCTCCTTGCTGAGAAGCAGAGTGGCTAAGAGGAGGCCTTCCTGATTTCTCTCTGCTGCCTCCTCGTCAGCTATCTTGCCTCCTCTAGATTATAAGCTCCCTGCGGGCAGGGAATGTGTCCAATAACTCTGTTATAATGCCAGAGATGCACACACACAAAAAAATAACCAGAAAATACACATCCTACAGAGTACTAAAAATCTAATGATGCTCTGATAACATTAGACATGAACCGTAAATGGACTGAGAGTAGGACTCACGCTTTCTAATTCTGTAGAATTCTCCCAAGTGCTTAGTACAGTGTTCTGCACACAGTAAGCATTCGTTCAATTGACTGATCCACTAGAGAGGATTTAAGTCATTCATCTCAAGAGGCAGCTTGGCCTAGTTGTAAGATCAGGGGCTTGGGAGTCAGAGGACCCTGGGTTCTAATCCCCATTCTTCCAATTGCCTGCTGTGTGACCTTGGGCAAGTCACCTCCCTTTTTTGGCTCTCAGTTACCTCATCTGTAAAGTGGAGATTCGATGCCTGTTTTCCCTCCTACTTAGGTTGTGTGGGACAGGGACCGTGTCTGACCTGATTAACTTGTATTTACCCTGGCACTTAGAACTATCAATCCACTATTCAGTTGTGCTTATTGTGCAGAGCACTGTACTGAGCGTTTGAAAGAGCACAGTATAACAGAGTTGGTATTTATTCTTTCATTCAATCATATTTATTGAGCACTTACTGTGTTCAGAACACTGTACTGAGCTCTTGGGAGAGTACAATATAATGAGAAAAAGACCCATTCCCAGCCCACAGGAAGTTTAAGGAGCAGTGCTTGGCACATAATAAGTGCTTAACCAGTACAACAATAATAACAATGATAATATTAATTATAATAGTAATAAACTGAGCATCCACAAAGTTATGGCTAGATGCCATCTTCTTTCCACATCACCAAGTCCATAAAATTCCTTTGGGAGATTTTGCTGCAGGAAAATATTCATTGCAATCTCCTCAGGTTGGAGAAGCTTAGTTATTTCATTCACTCATTCAATGTTTCAGGCACTGTACTGGGGTGGATACCAGCAAATTGGGTTGGACACAGTCTCTGTCCTACATGGGGCTCACAGTCTCATTCCCCATTTTGCAGATAAAGTAACTGAGGCACGGAGAAGTGAAGTGACTCGCTTAAGGTCACACAGCAGGCAAGTAGCAGAGCCGGAATTAGAACCCATGACTTTCCGACTTCATCAACCACGCCATGCTGCTTCTCATAGGATAAACTTTTTCCTAACTTTCCTAGTGACTCTACAGGCCTAAGGGATACGATCAATCTTATTCGAATGAGTCCCACCCATCCATCACAAACCCTAAATATTTTTCCGATTAGACGTTTTCATCTAAACAGAATTGACACATGAGTGGCATTTCAATTCCAGAGGTATTGGCATCTGTCAAACCTCGGCTGTTTATGGGAAAAGGATCAGATCCCGGCGGGGGTCTTAGTGGAAATCGCGTTTCAGTCCCTCCCGAATCCGCTGCAACTCAGAGCCATATCGATGGAAAATATCCCCGCTTCATGTTCCGCATTTGTGTCAGCGAAGGAGCTGAAGTCACCTCGACTGGATGGCATGAATCAGTCTCTGGCAGTCGTTCAAAAGCAAGACCAGTGGGGCAAGAAGAGAGACCGAAAGTTTGTTGTGGGCAGGGAATGGGTCTGTTTATTGTTGTAGTGTACTTTCCCCCAAGGTCACACAGCAGACATGTGGCAGAGCTGGAATTAGAACCCACAACCTCTGACTCCCAACCCCGTGCTCTTTCCACTGAGCCATGCTGCTTCTCTACTGCTGCTACTATTACTAATGATAATAATAATAATAGCATTTGCTCAGCACTTCTTATGTGCCAAGCACTGGGGCAGAGACAAGATCACTGCCTAGTGGTTAGAGCCCGGGCTTGGGAGTCAGAAGGATCTGGGTTCTGATCCCAGCTCTGCCACTTGTCTGCTGTGTGATATTGGATAAGTCACTTCCCTTCTCTGAGCCTCAGTTACCTCATCTGGAAAATTGGGATGAAGACTGTGAGCCCCACGTGGGACAGGGACTGGGTTCAACCTGATTTTCTTGTATTCACCCCAGCGCTTAATACAGTGCCTGGCACAAAGTAAGCATTTAACCAATACCACAATTATTATTATTATTATTGTTAGATTGGACACAGTTCCTGTCCGACTCATGGCTTACCATCTAAGTAGGAGGGAGCACAGGGCTCAAATTCCCATTTTAAAGGTGACGGAACTGAGGCACGGAGAAGTGATTTGCCCAAGGTCACCCAGCAGGGAAATGCCAGAGCTGGGATGCAAACCCAGGTTTCTTATTAATTATTATTATTCATATTTATTGAGCACTTAGTGTGTGCAAAGCACTGTACTAAACTCTTAAGCCATGCTGCTTCCCAGGGATGGGTTTGATTAAAGTTTGTCCCTCTAGACTTTAAGCTCATTATGAGTAGGGGACGGGTTCATTAATCCTGCAGTACTGTGCTCTCCCAGGAGCTTAGGACAGTGCTCTGCACAAAGTAAGCACTCAATAATTACCATACATTGATTGGTTCATTCAAGTTGTCAGAAATCGGAACGGATCTATTGTCATAATAATAATAGTAATTATATTCATCATTCATTCATTCATTCAATCATTTATTGAGTGCTTACTGTTTGCAGAGCACTGTACTAAGTGCTTGGAAAGTACAATTCAGCAATAAAGAGAGACGACCAGGTTTACAGTCTAGAAGGGGGGAGCCAGACATCAAAACAAGTAAACAGGCATCAATATGAATAAATGGAATTATAGATATATGCATGTATACATAAACAATAATAATAATGGTACTCGTTAAACTCTTACTATGTGTCAAACACTGTTCTAAGCGTTGGAGTAGATACAAGTTAATCAGGTTGGACACATGGGGCTTACACTCTTGTCCCCATTTTACAGATGAGGTAATTAAGGCACAGAGAAGTTGTCTCACACAGCAGACAAGTGGCAGAGGCAGGATTAGAACCCAGATCCCTCTGACTCCCAGCTTCATTCTCCTCCCAACAGGAGGTGCCTTTTCTGCCTGCTTCTATTCGGCCTGTCAGTGTGTCCAGAACAATCACAGCATATATGGATTCTTGGTTTTGGGGAACTGCCATTTCACTGCTTTCATCCGAATTAGAGAAGCAGCGTGGCTTAGTGGCAAGGGCGCGGGCTTGGCAGTCAGAGGGCGTGGGTTCTAATCCCGACTCCGCCTTGTCAGCTGTGTGACTTTGGGCAAGTCGCTTAACTTCTCTGTGCCTCAGTTACCTCATCTGTAAAATGGAGATGAAGACTGTGAGCCCCACATGGGACAACCTGATTACCTTTATCTACCCCGGCACTTAGAACAGTGCTGGAACATAGTAAGGACTTAACAAATGCCATTACGGTTATTATTATTATTATTTCATCAGGGATTGACAAAGGAGAATGCAGCAGAAGGGATCAAGGCTATTCTCTTTTCCTAAGGATTCTTTCTATTCCTGAAGATGGCGCTGCACGATAACATTTTCCCAGGGAAAACATAATCCTGTCTTTGACTTTTCTATCATCCTCCAATTTACAGAATAAAATGTTGATTTAGGAAAGCTGAAATCAAATTGGAGCAAATACACGAACTGGTATGCTACCATTTTTCAAAGATGGGCAAGGAGCTGTCGGGTTTCTGAGGCTCTTGGCTGTAGAAAGAATCTCGGAATCAACTGAGTCCCCTAGATTCATCACTTGCATTTATTCAATCAATCAATCAATCAACCAATCAATCAATCAATCGTATTTATTGAGCGCTAACTGTGTGCATAGCACTGTACTAAGCGCTTGGGAAGTACAAGTTGGCAACATATAGAGACAGTCCCTACCCAACAGTGGGCTCATAGTCTAAAAGGGGGCAATCAATCGTATTTATTGAGCGCTTACTGTGTGCAGAGCACTGTACTAAGCGCTTGGGAAGTACAAGTTAGCAACGTATAGAGACAGTCCCTACCCAACAGTGGGCTCACAGTCTAAAAGGGGGAGACAGCGCTTACTGCATGTTGGACACTGTACTAAGCACTTGGGAGAGTATAATACATTGCAGAGTTGGTAGACCCATTCTCTAAGGAGTGAAACATTTTAAAACACTTTCCTCCTTGGATAGTTTTCAGGTATGTTTCCTCATTTTGCATTTCCCACATAGACACGATAAGAGGGCAGCTAAACTCATAACTGCATCCAGCACTGAAAAAAAATCCAAAGCCACGGACGAAGGTCACTCGGAAGCTGAGAAGCAAGGCAACCTAGAGGAAAGAGCTCAGGAATGGGAGTCAGAAGACCTGAGTTCTAATACCAGCTCAGCCACTTATAGGCTGTGTGACCTTGGGCAAGTCACTTCATTTCCTCTGTGCCTCAGTTAAAATGGGAATTGAGACTGTGAGCTCCACGTGGGACATGGACTGTGTCCAACCTGCTTAGCTCATACCTAGGGCACATAGTAAGCACTTAACAAATACCCAAATAACCCGCAGCATGGCTTAGAAAAAAAAGCACAGGGTTGGGAGGTGGGAGAGTCCTGGGTGACTGTGGGCAAGTCATTTCACTTGTCTGTGCCTCAGTTTACTCATCTCTAATCTAATTTGCCTAGGGGCCCCCACGTGGGACAGGAATTGTTTTCAACCTGATCGTCTTGTAGCTACCCAGCACTTAGCGCAGTACTCGGTGCATAGTAGAAAATAAATATTATCATTATTATTGCCCCAATTATGCAAGAGAACAGGTTTAAGAGGGTGGGTCTATTTACCGTCTCTCCATGTCTGAATTCCCGTAGCTGAATGAGCTGATTTGTAACTCTGCGTTCAGCTAATAATGATGGTATTTGTTAATAGCTTACTGTGTGCCAAGCACTGTGCTAAGCTGTGGGGAGGAAGCAATCTGATCAGAAGCAGCATGGTTTAGTGGAAAGAGCTTGGGAGTCAGAGGTTGTGGATTCTAATCCCGGCTCTGCCACTTACCGGCTGTGTGACTTTGGGCAAATCACTTAACTTCTCTGTGCCCCAGTGCCCCAGTTACCTCATCTGTAAAATGGGGATTAAGTCTGTGAGCCCCATGTGGGACAACCTGATTACCTTCTATCTACCCCAGTGTTTAGAACAGTGCTTGGCACGTAGTAAGCGCTTAACAAATACCTTCATTATTATCATTATTATTATCCCTGGGGTTTGCAGTCTCACAAGAGGGAAAGGAGAAGGGGTGTTCAAACCCCATTTTACGGTTGAGGAAATCGAGGCCTAGAGAAGTGAAGTGACTCGACCAAGGTCACATGGAGGTGGGTGGCATAGCCAGGATTAGAACCCAGAATGTGACTTCTTGGGTAGATATTTGTACTCCAGAAGGATATTGGAGGAGGGAGGAGGGGGGATATACCTATCTTCATGGAAATTAGGGGGGAGCTGGGAGTTCAATTTAATGAAAAGATGCTAATGTTCCCTCCGTTAATTCAATGCTCTTGGAAGGTTCACCTACCAATAGCAAGTGTGTATGTGTGTGTGTGAGTGTGTGTGTATGGGGGGGCGCGAGGGTGTCTTCATCCTTTTTCCATCTTGCAAGCTCTCAAGGAAATAACACAACCAGAACAACGGGAGACTTCCATTTTTTGATTAAACCATGAAATCCATCATAGGAAAAGACGCCCTTCCTTTCTTCTGACTTACTAGGCTCCACGACTTTGAATTTTGAGTTTCATTAGTATCTTCTGCTGTTGTGCCTAGAGTCCCAATAAGTGTTCAGAGCTTTTTCTTCCGTCATTTTTCATTTGTTGAACCATAAAGAGAGGCTTGAATGCGATTATTTATTTCGTCTCAGGTTGAGCTGGAAAGATTTGTAAATGGAACGCTCAGGATTCTCCATCCACGCCTCCCACCTCTTGCCTCTCCCTCCCTCCTGTTCTGTGGCTTCAGTCAGTGATATTTATTGAGCGCTTACTGTGTGCAGAGCACTGTACTAGGCGCTTGGGAGGGTACAATACAATAGAGTTGGTAGAGTTGAGAAGCAGCTTGGCTTAGGGGCAAGAGCCAGGGCTTGGGAGTCAGAGGACATGGGTTCTAATCCCGGCTCCGCCACTTGTCTGCTGTGTGATCTTGGGCAAGCCAATTAACTTCTCTGGGCCTCAGTTCCCTCATCTGTAAAATGGGGACTAAGACTGTGAGCCCCACTTGGGACAACCCAATTACCTTGTATCTACTCAAGTGCTTAGAACAGTGCTTGGCACCGAGTAAGAGCTTAACAAATATCATAATAATTATTATAATTATTATTAAGAAGCTTACATTCCTGCCATTGATCTCTCACCCACGTCCTGCCTCTTGCCTGGAATGCCATTCCACTGTCTTAGCCAACAGACTATCACTCTCTCCCCAGCCTTCATAGCCTTATTGAAAGCCCATCTCCTCCAAGAGGCCTTCCCTGATTAATCCCTCATTTCCTCTTCTTCCTCTCCCTTCTGCGTCATCCTTGCAGAAGGATTTGCATCCTTTATTCCTCCTCCTTCAGCCCCACAGCACTTCATGTCCATATCTGTATTTATTTCTATTAATGCTTGTCTCCCCCACTAGATGGTAAGCTCGTTGTGGGTGGGGAATGTGTCAGTTTATTGTTCTATCAGGCTCTCCCAAGCGCTTAGCACAGTGCTTTGCACACAGTAAGCGCTCAATAAATGCCACTGATGATGATGGATAAGTGGATGATTTATGGATGAGATAACTCAGGCACAGGGGAGTGAAGGGCTTTAGGGAATTTACTGCCTGTTTGCCCCATAAGGTGGAGAAAGGGCATTGAGGACTAGTGAAGCAATGTGGTTCAGTGGAAAGAGCATGGGCTTTGGAGTCAGAGGTCCTGGGTTCAAATCCCGGCTCCTCCAATTGTCAGCTGTGTGACTTTGAGCAAGTCCCTTAACTTCTCTGTGCCTCAGTTACCTCATCTGTAAAATGGGGATTAAGACTGTGAGCCCCCAATGGGACAACCTGATCACCTTATAACCTCTCCAGCACTTAGAACAATGCTTTGCAGATAGTAAGCACTTAATAAATGCCATCATTATTATTATTATTATTATTTTTAGTGGGGAGAACCTGGGAATGGGAGCCAGAAGACCTGGTTTCTAATCCTGGCCTTCCACTTGCCTGCTGGGTGACCTTGGGCTGGTCACTTCACTTCTCTGTGGCACCTGTGAAATGGGGGATTCAATGTCCATTCTCGTGTGGGGCAGGGACTGGGTTCAACCTGGTTATGTTGTATCTATCCCAGTGCTTAGTACAGTGCTTGGGCACATAGTAAGCGCTCAGCAAATGTAGCAGTTGTTATTCAAACTCCCTCTCCCATCTCTGCTAGGATGAGGACAGTCCATCAGTTTATTGTGGGCAGGAACATGTCTGCTAATTCTGCTGTATTATACTCTCCCAAGTGCTCAGTACAGTGCTCAGCACATAACAAGAGCTCAGTAAATACCATTGATTGATCGAATGACAGTCTGATAGCAGAGAGGCAGCATGGCTTAGTGGTTAGAGCACAGACCTAGGAGTCAGAAGAACCTGGGTTCTAATCCTGGCTCTGTCACGTGTCACTTAAGTTCCCTGTGCCTCAGTTCCCTCATCTGTAAAAAACAGGGATTAAGAGTGTGAGCCTGGTGTGGGACAGGGAAGGTGTCCAACCTGATTAACTTGTATCTACCCCAGTGCTTAGTACAGTGTTTGACACATAGTAAACGCTTCACAAGTACCTTTATTGTTATTACATTTGGACTCAACCCTATCACCCCCTGCTGGTTTCTATGACCACTCTGAGTTTAGTAATTTGGGAACGCGTCTATCAAACAATCAATAGTATTTATTGAGCGCCTACTGTGTGCAGCGCACTGTGCTAAGCACTTGGGAGAGGACAATACAATAGAGTCAGTAGACATGTTCCCTGCATAGTGGATAGAGCACGGCCCTGGGAGATAGAAGGTTACGGGTTCTAATGACGACCCAGTCGCTTGTCTGCTGTGTGACCTTGGGCAAGTCACTTCACTGCTCTGGGCCTCAGTTCCCTCATCTGGAAAATGGGGATTGAGACCTTGAGCCGCACATGGGACAGGAACTGTGTTCAACAGGATTTTCTTCTAATCAATCAATCAATCAATCAATCAGTTGTATTTATGGAGCGCTTACTGTGTGCAGAGCACTGTACTAAGCGCTTGGGAAGTACAAGTTGGCAACATATAGAGACAGTCCCTACCCAACAGTGGGCTCACAGTCTAAAAGGGGGAGACAGAGAACAAAACCAAACATACTAACAAAATAAAATAAATAGAATAGATATGTACAAATAAAATAAATAAATAAATAGAATGATAAATATGTACAAACATATATACATATATAAAGATTTGGATATACTTCTATCCACCCCAGTGCTTAATACAGTGCCTGGCCTATAGTAAGCGCTTCAAAAATGCTATCATCATTAAGAAGCTTATAGTCTGGTGTCTATGGTCTGTCAGCAGACACCCCCAGCATCAGTCTTTACCTCTTTCGAGTCTTCCACAATTCAGCCTGCTGAAGGAATTTAAGCCAAGGAGGCAAGGAGCTATTAAATTCTCTCCCAGAAATTCCCCTCTCGCTACCGTTGGAAGCCATCTCACCCAATCTTTCACCACTGAGTTGATTAATTTAGCCAATTAGCCTCGTCTGTCTTTACTTTTCCTTGTACATCCACAGTTCGGCTCAGCTGTGGGATGATGGCATGAATCTTGATTACATTTATAGTTCGTTACATCCTTAGATCAAAGAGTTATAGAGCCTCGAACAGGGATCGGTCTGCAGTGCTCGGTAAATAACCGCCGCCCTGGCGAGAAGAGATATCTCAATTAATTGGTCAATCAAAGGCATTTATTGAACTCTATGTGCAGAACGCTGTACAATCCAACAGAATTAGCAGACTCATTCCCTGCCCATAATGAGTTGATGGTCTAGAGGGGGAAACATTTAAGGCTGTTTCTACAGTGGCTGCTTCTATATTGGTCAGACTGTGAGCCCATCGTGGGCAGGGATTGTCTCTCTTTGTTGCTGAATTGGACTTTACAAGCTCTGCACACAGCAACTGCGCAATAAATACGGTTGAATTCATTCATTCAATCGTATTTATTGAGTGCTTACTGTGTGCAGAGCACTGTACTAAGCACTTGGGAAGTACAAGTTGGAAACATATAGAGACGGTCCCTACCCAAAAATGGGTTCACAGTCTAGAAGATTGAATGAAAACAATAGGTAATACCTTGTGGGGCAATGGGACAGAAACCGTGGCTGATCTGCTCATCTTATGTCAATTGTAGTGCTTAGTACATAGTCCTTAATAAATACATAGTAAGGGCTTTAGTAATGCCACCATTAGTAGAATCATTAGTAAGCTAGTCTTTGAGACATGTTTGCTTGTTGTGGGCAGGGACTATGACTTCCTATTTGCAGTCCCATACTCTCGGCTCTGCCAGTCTGCTGTGTGACCTGGGGCAAGTCACTTCACTTCTCTGGGCCTCAGTTACCTCATCTGGAAAATGGGGATTGAAACTGTGTGCCCTGTGTGGGAGGGGAACTGTGTTTGACCAGATTATTTTGTTTCAATCCCAATGCTTAGTCAATAATTAATAAATATCATTGATTGATTAATTGATTGACAGTGCCATCATCATTAGTGTTAGCACAGGCAAGGTTTGAGCTGACAATCTCTCTCTCTCTCTCCCCCAGTGCTTAGCATGGAGTAAAAGTTTATTTTAATATTAATATTAATAATAATAACAATTGCCATAATCATCATCATACTATGAAGCAGCATGGAGTAATGGATAAAGCAAGGGCTTGGGAATCAGAAAGTCATGGGTTCTAATCGCAGCTCTGCCACTTGTTGGCTGTGTGATCTTAGGAAAATGACTTCACTTCTCTGTTCCTAATTGCGGTATTTGTTACAAAGACGGTACTAAGCGCTGGGCTTGAAACAAAATATTCCGGTCAAACACAGTTCTTCTCCCACACAGGGCACACCGTTTCAATCCCCATTTTCCAGATCAGGTAACTGAGGCCCAGAGAAGTGAAGTGACTTCCCCAAGTTCACACAGCAGACTGGCAGAGCCGAGATTAGAACGCATGACCTTCTTACTCCAAGGCCCATGCTCTATTCCCTTTGAAGGTCAGGAGAGCTCTGTTCTGGTGGATTTTGAAGGGGGAGGAAGGATAATCCAGATTTTTCTTTCTCCAGCCTGGAGCCCTGTAGAGTGGCGAGGCACAGCTCCTTTCTCTCCACCTCAATGGCCGTGTCCAAAAACATGGGGGTGAGAACAAGGCCAATCCCTCCTATTCCACTTCCCAGAACCAACAATCTAAACACCACTCATTCTGAACCTTCAGTTTCCGTCTGTCTGTCCCGAGACTGCACCTTTTTATTCTTCCAGGTTGCACCTGTCTACCCACCAAAAACAATTTCTATCATCCCAGCATATGGACCCAATCAAATAAATCCCCTTTCCTCCACGAGATGGACAGGTATTAAATGTTTTACCTTCCCCACGTTGGTAGAATTCCAAAGTCATTTTTCACCATGGACAGAGTCACCGTGACTGTCTCCTGCCTTTATTTCATCTTCCTTCTGTGTCTGAAGGGGCCCAGTCTAATTCTCGGGGGTCAGGCAGGTTTTTGGAAAAAAAGTCCTCCTTGACATTTACCTTTGCATATATGATGGATAATTGAAAAAGAACCTCTGTCAAACCTACAGCATCAAACCGAAATTTGCCTTCTTCCTGACTATGCAAATAGCCCAACTGTGAATCTCCTTGGCATTGCTGAGGTGGTTAGCTGAAGTTCTCAGATTTAGGATGAAAAAATGAAAAAAAAACACAAAATAAAAAAAAACCCATAGCCAATTTACACTGCCAGTGTATGGAATGGGACACACACACACACACACACACACACACGGATAATAAGAAAAACACACATACATACATGGGGATATTTAAGGGTTCATATTATCAGCCCTGTTTCTCCAAGGTAACCCTTGTATCTTTGTAATGAATAAATGAAATGGGAGAGCAGCTGTCATTCTTTTGTCTTGCCCTCTCCCAAAAGCATAGTACAGTGCTCCACACCTAGTAAGTGCTCAATAAATGCCATCGATTCATGGATTGGTTTCTTCAGAGAAGGCCTGGGGGCCCTTGGAAAAGGGAAGCGAAATGGGAAAGAATAATAATCTCGATTAAGTGCTCACTCTATGCCAAGCACTGTGCTCATTTTGAGGAAATCAGATCAGATCCAGTCGCTGCTCCACGCGGGTCTCTCGGTCTAAGAGGGAGGGAGAATGGAGATCTTCTCCCCATTTTAGAGATAAGGAAACTGAGGCATAGAGAAGCTAAGTGATTTGCTTTAAGTAACATACACTGCCCTCTCCCAAGCGCTTAGTACGGTGCTTTTCACACAGTAAGCGCTCAATAAATGCAATTGAATGAGTGAATCAAAAGGTCTTCTGACTCCCTATTTGTGCTTTCCACTAGGCCTCACTGCCTCTATTCAAAGGGCTGAGAGGAACCCTAACTTTCCCTCTCTGTAATCGGCCCGAAGGAGCTAAGCTCACGTGTAAAATTCCCCTTTCCCTTCCCCCACCAACTCCAAGGTCCTTGAGGATAAGAATCATGTGTTCTCATTCTATTGTACTCTCCCAAGTGCTTAGTTTAGTGCTCTACGCACTGTAGATTGCAAGCTTGTCAAGGACAGGGATCATGTCTACTAATTTTATTGGAGTCTCCCAAGTGCTCAGTACAGTTCTCTGTATACACCAACTCCTCTTGGGCAAGGCTATCTACTAACTTTCAAGCATTTACTGAAGTACTCTGCACCCACTAGACTGTATGCTTCTTGAAGACAGGAATCATGTCTACTCACTCTCCTCTCTCAAGCATTCAGCACAGTGCTCTGCACAGTAAGTGCTCATGACATACACTTGTACTAAGCCCTTAGGAGAATGCAAAAGGAGAGAGATGATCTCTCACCCTCTAGGAGCTTACAGTACAACAGGAAAGACGGAGCCTAATAATAATGATGGCATTTGTTAAACACTTACTATGTGGAAAGCACTGTTTTAAGTGCTGGGGGGGATACAAGGTGATCATATTGTCCCACGTGGGGCTCACAGTCTTAATCCTCATTTTACAGATGAGGTAACTGGGGCTCAGAGAAGTTAAGTGACTTGCCCAAGGTCACACAGCAGACATGTCGGGGAGCCGGGATTAGAACCCATGACCTCTGACTCCCAAGCCCGTGCTGCTTCTCTAAGCCTAAATGATGTAGTCCATAGGAAAAAGGAAATACATTGTGTTTAAAAAGCAATGTTAAAGGGTATGGGCATGAGTCTAAAGCTGTCCGGGATTGTATAAAAAAATTGTGATGACAGGGAACAGATCATTAATTAAGGTAGGAGTGTTTTTCAGGAGGACTTTGAAGATGGGAAGATGAGTCTCATGGTTTTGAAGGTGGAAAGATTTATACTGTAACCTTATTGGACTGTAATAATAATAGCAATAATAATAATAATTATTGTGGTATTGGAAAGAGCATGGGTTTGGGAATCAGAGATCGTGGGTTCTAATCCCACCTCTGCCACTTGTCGGCTGTGTGACTTTGGGTAAGTCACTTAATGTCACTGTGCCTCAGTTACCTCATTGGTAAAATGGGGATGAAGACTGTGAGCCCCACGTAAGGTAACCTGATTAGCTTGTATCCCCCCCAGTGCTTAGAACAGTGCTTGGCACATAGTAAGTGCTTTACAAATACCATTATTATTATTATTATTTGTTAAGCACTTACTATGTGCCAAGCACTGTACTAAGGGCCGGCGTAGATACAAACAAATTGGGTTGGATACAGTCCCTGTCTCACATGGAGCTCATAGTTTCAATTCCCATTTTACAGATGAGAGAACTGAGGCACAGAGAAGTGAAGTGACTTGCCCAAGGTCACACAGCAGACAAGGGGCAGAGCCGGGATTAGAACCCATGGCCTTCTGAGCCCCAGGCCTACGATCTATTCACTATGCCATGCTGCTTCTCTGTAAACTCTTTGAGGGCAGGGATCTTGTTTATCAGTGGTATAGTACTCTCCCAAGAGCTCAGAACAGTGCTCTGCACAGAGTAAGCACTCAATAAATATCACTGATTGATTGACGGGGTTTCAGGAAGAAGGAAAGACCTGAAAGGAGAAGTAGAACGAGGGATGGTAAAAATAATTTCTTGGAAAGAATGCCAAACAGAGTTTGACCAGTATGGGTGAAGAGGACAGGTTAATAATTATAATAATAACAATAATGACAATAACATTTGTTAAGCTCTTATTATGTGCCAGGCACTGTACTAAGCACCAGGACAGATACAAGCGAATCAGGTTGGACACACTTCGTGTCCTACTTGAGCTCACAGTCTCAATCCCCATTTTCCAGATGAAGGAACTGAGGCCCAGAGAATAATGATAATAATAATAATAGTATTTGTTAAGTGCTTACTATGTGCCAGGCACTGTTCTAAGCACTTGGGGGATACAAGGTAATCAGGTGGTCCCACGTGGGACTCACAGTCTTAATCCCCATTTTACAGATGAGGGAATGGAGGCCCAGAGAAGTTAAGTGGCTTCGCCCAAGGTCACACAGCTGAGAAGTGGCAGAGCCGGGATTCGAACCCATGAGCTCTGACTCCCAAGCTCGTTCTCTTTCCACTAGCCACGCTGCTTCTCTGAGAGAAGTGAAGCGACTTACCCAAAGTCACACAGCGACAAGTGGCAGAGCTGGGATTAAAATCCAGGTCCTTCTGATTCCCAGGCCTGGGCTCTTTGCACTACACCATGCTGCTTCTGAGCTAAGAAGCGGAGCAGGGAAAGTTTCTCTTTATTGTTATATTGTACTCTCTGCACACATTAAGAAGCGCTTAGTACAGTGCTCTGCACACAGTAAGCACTCAATAAATACGATTGATGATGATTAAGCACTTAATAAATACGATTGAATGAATGTATGAAAGGATGGAGGTGGAGAATCTAGAGGCCAAATTTAATCAATCAATCAATCAATCAATCGTATTTATTGAGCGCTTACTATGTGCAGAGCACTGTACTAAGCGCTTGGGAAGTACAAATTGGCAACACATAGAGACAGTCCCTACCCAACAGTGGGATCACAGTCTAAAAGGGGGAGACAGAGAACAGAACCAAAAATACCAACAAAATAAAATAAATAGGATAGAAATGTACAAGTAAAATAAATAAATAAATAAATAAATAGAGTAATAAATATGTACAACCATATATACACATATACAGGTGCTGTGGGGAAGGGAAGGAGGTAAGATGGGGGGATGGAGGGGGACGAGGGGGAAAGGAAGGAAGGGGCTCAGTGTGGGAAGGCCTCCTGGAGGAGGTCTTTAATGATGGAGAGACATCACTTGGGGAAACGCAAAGCAAGAGGAGGTCTTTTTTTAATCACCTGGCAATTGGAGCAAATGCTTCAAGCGGCCATAACTCACCATTATATAATAAGACTCTTCTTGGGTGTGCTAAATAACATCCCAAAAGAAATACCGTAGCTTCTAAAAGAGCCTGATTGATACGTGAAGGATACGTGTAGGATGTCGATTACCGGTGGGTGTCGAGCAGATGACGCAAATTCTTGACTTTGGAAGTGACACAAACTTTTCTCGGCGGGGCAAAGCGAAGGCGCGTTGAAGTAAATCGTTGGGGGCCGGGGAGGGCGAATCCTTCCCGACCGTCCGGTGGGCCACGGCTAGAGGGGCCTGTTCTTTCTGTTTGTTTAGAGCTCCGCGGGGCGTTGAAAAATCTGTACGAGGTCCAGGGGAGGGCCATCTGTTTGTAGTCATTTAGATACCATTAAAGGTCTGCGGTGGCACGTTTCTGTTGACAAAGCTTTGACCCCCCTGCGGGTCTTCATCATAATTGATGTCTTTCCAAAAGCATGGCCGTGTCGACTACCGGGAACCAGCTGAAACCCCCAAATGCAGATTCGGATCCAGTAGGAGAAAACGCACCTGGAATGGCACTCCGTCCAAATGGAGGCAAGAAGGGAAATCGGACAGTGGATGTCCTTGGCCCTGCCGGCGGCCGAAGTGCATTTGTGTCTTATCTCTCTGGCCAAATCAGAGTTACAAGTAATGATAATGATAATTGTAGTATCCGTTAAGCGCTTACCATGCGCCAGGCACTGTACTAAGCACTGAGGTGGATATAAGCACAGCCGGTTGGACCCAGTCCTCATTCCACATGGGGCTCACTGCCTCAATCCCCGTTTTCCAGATGAGGTAATTGAGGCCTAGAGAAGTGGAGTGATTTTCCCAAGTGGCGGATACGGAATTAGAACCCAGGACCTTTTGACTCCCATGCCTGTGCTCTGCCCATTAGGCCATGCTGCTTCCTTAACGGATGAAGCATGAGTTCAGTTTTCTCTATTTAGATGTTTAAAACCAAGGGATGGCATATGAGTCCTTTGAAAATGGTTTCTCTCGACGTCCTCGTTTCCTTCCCTATTACACGAGGACAATCTCACTTGTATCTTGGGCCCCAAGGAGGAGCAAGCAGAATAAATATTGCCACTGTCACATACACCTTAGGGGATTTGCTCAAATTCTCAGAGAGAAGGATAGGGTTTCCAGCACATTTAGGGAAGCAGCATGGCCTAGGGGCTTGGGAGTCAGAGGGGGCAGGTTCTAATTCTACCACCGCCCGTATCTGCTGTGTGACCTTGGGCAAGTCACTTTGCTGTGCCTCAGGGACCTCCTCTGTAAACTGGGGATTAAGACTGTGAGTCCCATGTGAGTGACAGGGACTGTGTCCAACCTGATTACTTTGTATCCACCCTAGGGCTTAGTACAGTACTTGGCATGTAGTAAGTGTTTAAACTAATATGCCATCCCATTGGCTTTAAACATCTAAATAGAGAAAACTGAACTCAGGATTCATCCCTTCGGGAAGCAGCATGGCATAGTGGATAGAGCATGGGCCTGGGAATCATGGGTCATGGGTTTTAATCCCGCCCCCGCAACTTGTCTGTTGTGTGACCTTGGTCAAGTCACTTCGCTTCTCTGGGCCTCGGTTACCTCATCTGGAAAATGGGGATTGAGACTGTGAGCCCCACATGGGACAGCCTGATCACCTTGTATCTACCCCAGTGCTTAGAACAGTGCCTGGCACAGAGTAAAGCACTTAACAAATAGCATAATTATTATCATTATTATTAAATGATGCCTTAGTTATGATTAATTATTATTAAATGCCAGCTGAGCCTTTTAGCACATGTGGGAGCCTGTCAGCATCATCATCATCATCAACGTTATCATCCTCATTGAAGTCATCATCGTAACATCACAGGAATAGAACTCACTTCCCAAACCATTCAGAGTTTTTAAACTCAAATCCCACAGGGAAACCACGACTAGGATTCATCTCTCCTCATGACAGGAGTGTAGATTAGGTTTACCTCTCGAGACCCTTACCAGGTCAAAGATTCCACGACGTTCCGAAAATACTTCATAAAGGAAAATCACCTCTGAGGAATAAAATTAGATGGTTATGCTAGATTAGAAAAGCATTTTATGCAGACTCAAACTATTTTTTTTTCCCGAGTAAATAAATTATGGTTGAGTGATATAGCTCATCAAAACACATTTCAACTCTACAAGAGAGTCATCAAAGGGAAGAAACCTTTGGAGATTAAATGCACCTATTAAAGAAGACAGAATTAAAGCTAATTGAATCCCCTTCAAAATTTCAAACAACCATGTATGAATTAATGATCTATAAGAGGAGACAGGTTAGTACTAATTCAGTCATCTTTAAGCTGAGCATCTTGGTACATAATGATTTCTCACCATGATTGTTTGAAAAGATTTCATGCATTTACAAAGTTGATTCCGCTGGAAAGAACCAGTTTGCTTGCTCTTCAGAACCTACGAGCTTGTCATTGTCGTTATCAACAACTCCACCTATTTTTCCCTCCTCCGCTTGCTGCTCCTTCTTTTCCTCCTCCTCCTTCTCCTCCGGCTCCTCCTCCTCCTTCCACTTCATCCGGGATGCTGGACTGGGTGCTTGGGAAATACACAAAAGAAGTAAAACGAATGAACCGTGCACTAAAGAAGCTTAGGCCTGAATTGAAGATGCAATTTCACCTAAATTGAAAAACTCATCCTCAACATTGTCAATGTCGTCATCTTCAACGTGCTTTGTGGAAAGATCCTGCGCTTAGGAGTCAGAGGACATGGGTTCTAATCCTGTCTCCACCACTTACCTGCTGTGTGTTCTTGGGCAAGTCGCTTCACTGCTCTGTGCCTCAGTTTCCTCATATGTACAATGGGGAAAACTACTACAAAAACTACTCCCTCCTTCTGGACTGTGAGCCCTGGGTGGGACAGGGACCGTGTCTGACCTTGAGGGTTGAATCTGCCTGAGTCAGTCAGTCAGTCAATCGTATTGATTGAGGACTTACTGTGTGCAAAGCACTGCACTAAGTGCTTGGGAGAGTACACTATAACAGCATGGGAATGGGAAGGAAAAGGGCACCAGAAAAGACCTCCCAGTTATTGATTCACAAAGCTGAGGTTGTCAAATTCCTCTTAATTTCTCACCTGGTTTCTTTCCAGAGTGATAGATGACTTGTTCAGATGTCATTAGATGTGGGTCTTGTCTGGGGATAAGTTTCATCACACCTCTCAGGGTCGCACCTGGAGAATTTCCAGTACTCCACCAGTCTCGACTACGGGAGGGAGAATCAAGCAGAGGCATTTCCATTCCTAGCTTGGGCAGTGGCTAGCGAGTGGCAGGCAATCTGCTACAAGTCAAAACTCCCCCGTGCCGGGCAGCAGAAGCACAGGAGAGAGTCGAGGGTGGAGACTCAAGTTTACTGCACAGAAGGAGGTGATAGTAAACCAATTCCGGATTTTTACCAAGAAAACTCTCTGGATCCACTACCAGAACGATTGCAGATGGAGGTGAGGTGTTCTGGAAGAGATGTGCCCATGGCGTCGCTATGGGTCGGACACGACTCCGCCACATAAGACAACATCAACAAGTTTCATCAACTTAATACAGTGCTCTGCACACAGTAAGCTCTCAATGAATACCAACGATTGAATGATTCATTTTACTAGGGGCAAAAACCCAATGTGAGAAATCTTTCAGCAGTACCCCGCCCACACTCCTGGCTGGGTGAGACTGAAGTATCCAGATTTTATAACCACTGGACCTCTGTTAGTAATAATAATAGTAATTCTACTACTACTACTACTACTCACTGTAGTATTTGTTAAGCTCTTACTATATTCCAAGCACTGTACTAAGCATGGGGCAGATAAAAGATAATCAACATGGGGCTCACAGTCTAAATAGGAGGGAGAACTGGCATTGAATCCCCAGTTGGCCGATGAGGGAACTGAGGCTCAGAGAAGTGAAGTGATTTGCCCAAGGTTACACAGCAGACAAGTGGCGGAGGAGGGATTAGAACCCATGACCTTTTGACTCTCAGGCCTATGCTCTATCCACTAGGCCATGCTGCTTCTCTAGGTGGGTGCCTTTGGATTCAAGGTCAAGTCACTTAACTTCTCTGTGCCTCAGTTACCTCATCTGTAAAATGGGGATTGAGACTGTGAGCCCCAGGTGGGACAGGGACTGTGTCCAATCTAATTTGCTTGTATCCACCCCAGCACTTAGTACAGTGCCTAGCACGTAGTAAGTGCTTAACAAATGCCATTATTATTACTGCTTTTATAAATGCCGGAGCTGGTATTAGAATCCAGGTCCTTTTAACTATTAGGTCTGTGATCTTTCCACAAGGCTACACTGCTTCTTCTCTCCCAAGTTTGGATGAAAGGGATTCTTTTACCTATAGGGCCACACCAGGTTTTGGAATATTTCCTTGGGAATGCATGCCTAGCAACCAATGCAGGAGTGAGCATGTGTCTAGCAACCAATGTAAGAGGAGATTGCACCCCTAGGTTAAGGAATGATCAACGGCGCAAGGGAGGTTTTGAGGATCCGTCCTACTGAATTTCCCCAGGACCCCCAGGTGAAGCCCATAGAGGGGTCTGACCTTCCCTTCCACCCCTTCCCTAGGCTCAGACCCCATCAATCCCTTCTCTACCATTTCATCCTTCCCCCTCCCCCCACCACCGTGAAGCAATTTCAATTTTCGCCCGATCCGCGCAAATTCCTCCCATCCAACAAATACAAGTTAAAAATTGTAATGACTTATTTATGAATGCAATTAGAAGGGTGGCATGAATAAATGATGAGAGTCAATTTTAGGAAAATAATCTGAAGGGAGCATTAGGCGGCATCTCAGAAGCGGTGTCATCATTTTTCACATCGCAATTATTTAGCGTTTTCAAATATGAATGGGGTTTTTAAAGATGGTTCATCATCCTGCTCGGGCTCCCGAGCACTGCCTTCGGAGCAATTTTGTGCGGAACTCCGTATTGAGGTTTGGCGGTTTTTATAACGGGGTCTACCCTGACGATTTTGCTATTCCTGAATCTTGTTTAGCATCTCACTGTTAGTAAATGAGGAATGGATTTTTGGGTGACCCTCTCTGGTCCGAGTTAGAAGACAATGGGGGCAATAGATTAGGACCCTGTTCCTCTCAGCCCAAGACCCCGACCTGACAGGGGCCTGGTAAAGCTTGGAAGAGCCAGGTGTTTGGTTGCCCTCCTGATTCCCATTTTCTTGGGGAAGGATAAAGCATCACACACCCCTGACTCTTTTCTCTCCGTCCCCAGTGCCCCAGCCTGGACCTTTCACCCCCAGATCCATCCAAACCAGCATTTCTGTCTGCAAGGCTCCCTGTGGGAATGGATCCCAGGATCTTGCTCCCAGCTGGGGAAAGAAGTTTCTCCTAATGTCGAATTTCAACCTTCTTCAATGTGAGGTGGCATCTTCCTCGCTCTATGGGAGATGAGATTGGGGGAAGAAATTCCATATTCACCTTGCCCACCTCTTCCATCCTTCTGTGAACTCTTGTCTTGTCCTCCTGGCTCAGGCTGACCCTTTTGACCTCTCTCTTATGCAAGTCCCCCGGAATCCTTTATGGGAACACATGGCTGATCCATGGTTAGAAATTAAGGGAGTAGCATGGGCCTAATGGCTAAAACATGGGCCTAGGAGTCAGAAGGACCTGGGTTCTAATCCTGACTCTGCCACTTGTCCGCTGTGTGACCTTGGGCAAGTCACTTCACTTCTCTGGGCCTCAGTTACCTCATCTGGAAAATTGCAGATTAAGACTGTGAGCCCCACGTGGGATAGGGACTGTGTCCAACCTGACTAATGTGTGTCTACCCCAGCAATTAGTATACAGTGCCTGGAATGTAGTAAGCACTGAACAAATACCATAAAAAAATTATTCATTCTTCATCATGCCTGGTCACAGTCCTTAGAATATTTCGGCTCATTATGGACTTGATCCTTTTAAGGCATATTCATGCTTGACTCAGTGGATGACTTTATTGGAGTTTTCTTCATCTGAACCTCATCCTGGAAAAGGAATCTGTATCAACCGCTGGTATTTATTGGGCGCTTACTGTGTGCAGAGCACTGCACTAATCTTTTGGGAGTGTACAGTGTGATAGAGTTGGTAGACACGTTTCCTGCCACATTAAGCTGCATCGTCAGGAAATGAAAGAACCTTCAACTAAGATAATAATAATAATAATAATAATAATAATAATAATAATAATAATAATAATAATAATAATAATAATGGTATTTGTTAAGCGCTTACTTTGTGCCGGGCACTGTACTAAGTGCTGGGGTGGATACAAGCAAATTGGGTTGGACGCAGTCCCTGTTCCATGTGGGGCTCACAGTTTCAATCCACATTTTACAGATGAGGGAACTGAGGCTCAGAGAAATGAAGCGACTTGCCCAAGGTCACACACAACTGTCCTTTTCAGTTTAACTAGGGATCGTCCAAGTTAAAATCAGTCTGGTCACTAGGTCAGTGATATTCATTGAACACCCCTCACAGATCATCCAACACCCCTGACGCTCCCCATCTCCATCCTTGACTCTCCCCCAGTGACCCAGCATGGACCATCCAATGAGTGTAAAACATCATTCCGTTGTCCTCTATCGATCATACCCTTTGGGAACCAGACTCCCAATATCGCTTTACCTTTGAAGGCGATGGATGTGTGGAGGGGTGGAAATTCACTGAGGAGCAGGGATAAGAAGCAAATCAAATGAAAAACTTACTAAGAGGTAAATTCAAATTTATACAAAGGAATTTCAATGAAATCAAATGTAGAAGGAAATGGGGGAGGATTGATTAATTATTGAAACAATGGGACTAATTCTCCAGCTGCTCCATAGACACCCTTACCTTACCAGAAAAAGCAATTAAAAAGTATCAGCAAGGATATTAAATTCTTAGATTCCCCACTGGTTCCTCTGTTGGGGTCAGAGAAGCCACCCTGCCTCCTCCCATCTCCCCCAGTTCCAGCCATCATGATAAAGCCAGAAGCAGAGTGGCTTAGTGGAAAGAGCAGAGCTTGGGAGTCAGAGGTCATGGGTTCTAATCCCAACTCTGCCACTTACCAGCTGTGTGACTTTGGGCAAGTCACTTAACTTCTCTATGCCTCAGTTCCCTCATTTGTAAAATGGGGATTAAGACTGTGAGCCCCACGTGAGACAACCTAATTGTTTTGTATCTACCCCAGCACTTAGAACAGTGTTTGACACATAGTAAGCACTTAACAAATACCATTATTATTATTATTTTTATTATAAATAATTATGGCATTCCAGAGTGGCATCTCTGATTCGACTGCGCTGATTTGTCAAGGGAGTCAGCTTGTTGTTGATATTTTTCAGCTGTTCCCCATGGAGGGAAATATTCTTTGTAGTTGAAACCAAAGGATTGCTGATGGAAATATTGGCTCCAGCAGAATCAGGGTGAGCAGTATTTACGAAGATGGTCCGTTTGCAGAAAGCTGTGCATGGCAGAAAGAAATCTGCAGGAAGTGACATTGTCCTACCTTAGCTCACTGCCCGCCCTCCCTAAGGCTCTGACTTCTTCCATCCTTTGAGGATTTGTGAGATGGCAGTCCCCCTAGATTATGAATCCCGGGTTGGGTAAGGGTGGTGCCAGATTCAATGATCAATTCTTTCCTTCATTCAATAAATCGTATTTATCGAGCACTCTGTGTGGAGCACCGTGTGGAGCACCGTATTAAGTGCTAGGGAGAGTACAGTGTAATAAGCAGACACATTCTCTGCCCACAACAAGCTTATAGTGTAGAGATTGACTTGTAATTTCCCTTGCTATAAGCACAGGGCTTGGCTTACAGTGAGCACTTAATAAATAAATGTCATTACTGGCTAGGGATTGAGCATTCAAAACTCCTTACTTTTCCCTCTCTCCAAGTGATCCAGCATGGGTCTCCCACTCTATCCCTGACAATTCTCCAGTGATCCAGCATGGACCATCCAACATCACCGATTCTCCCCTTTCCATTCCTGACTCTCCCCGCCATGACCCAGCATGTACCATTCATTGATTCATTGATTCATTCATGCATGCATTCATTCATTCAATCCTATTTATTGAGCACTTATTGTGTGCAGAGCACTGTACTAAGTGCTTGGGAGAGTAGGCTACAACAATAAGCAGACATATTCCCTACCCACAATGAGCACCCCTAAATTTCCCCTCTCACTGTGAGTAGCATTGTCTTCAAACTGAAGGACTATCACTGAATCTGTTATTGAGTGCTTATTGTGTGTAGAGCACTGTAATAATAATAATAATAATAATAATAATAATAATAACGATAATGATGGTATTTGTTAAGCACTGACTATGTGCCAAGCAGTATTCTAACCACTGGGGTAGATACAAGATAATCAGGCTGACCCACATGGGGCTCAGAGTCTCAATCCCCATTTAAAAGATGAGGTAACTGAGGCACAGAGAAGTGAAGTGACTTGCCCAAAGTCACACAGCTGACAAGTGGTGGAGCTGGGTGTACTAGTCCGAAGCCCAGGCTCTTTCCACTAAGCCATGCTGTTTCTCGTACTTCACTGGTGCTTCATTGTACTAAGCGCTTATTTTGTTAGTATGTTTGGTTTTGTTCTCTGTCTCCCCCTTTTAGACTGTGAGCCCACTGTTGGGTAGGGATTGTCTCCATATGTTGCCAACTTGTACTTCCCAAGCGCTTAGTACAGTGCTCTGCACACAGTAAGTGCTCAATAAATACGATTGATTGATTGAGAGTACGACACATGGTAGACATGATCCTTGCTCACAAGGAGTGTGTATATGAGGAGTGTGCTGAGTACTGTACTAAGTGCTTGGAAGACGACAATATAGTAGACACATTTCCTGCCCTCAAGGAACTAGATCACCTGATGTGTGAAGAGCAGTGTAATAAGTCCTTGGAAGATGACGATGATTAGTTGACACCATTCCTTTCGAGGAACTAATCGTCTACTTTGTGCAGAGCACTGAATTGAGCACTTGGGCAGTCTTCCACCGAGAACGATTCTTCTCATTCATTCAATTCATTCAATCGTATTTATTGAGCGCTTACTGTGTGCAGAGCACTGTATTAAGCGCTTGGAAACTACAATTCCAAGAGAAAGAGAAGCAGCGTGGCTCAGTGGAAAGAGCATGGTTATGGGTTCAAATCCCAGCTCCGCCAATTGCCAGCTGTGTGACTTTAGTCGTCACTTAACTTCTCTGTGCCTCAGTCACCTCATCTGTAAAATGGGGATTAAGACTGTGAGCCCCTCGTGGGACAATCTGATCACCTTGTAACGTCCCCAGTGCTTAGAACAGTGCTTTGCACATAGTAAACGCTTAATAAATACTATTATTATTATTATTATTATTACAATTCAGCAACAGATAGAGACAATCCCTACCCAACAACGGGCTCTGAAGAGACTTAATCAGGCAATAAAGGAAAGACAGCTTAAGGCCAGAGGGCCAACCCCCTCTTCCCACTCTGCCTCCCCTCCTCGAAACCGGACCGGAAAACATTAATTGGGACATGAATATTCATTAAGCTGCATTACTGTCGGTGACACGCTCTCAGAGGCCTCCTCCTATCCCCCCGGCCAGCTGGCCGGTGGTTTCTTCCTACAGGATCGGTTCACCGATGGTTAGGGGAAGAAGCCCCTCTCGGCCGACAGGCCGACAGGCCTCATTTTGGCTCCTCTAATGGCTCTCTGGGGGAGACAGCTGAACTTGACGCCTGACCCACGGGGGTGTGGGATGGGGTAATGACCACAGGGATGCTATTTTTCTTTCCCAGGATCCAAAATGACCCCCACCGTGGCCGATCCCCAACTTCCTGCTAATCAATCAATCAATCAATCGTATTTATTGAGCGCTTACTGTGTGCAGAGCACTGTACTAAGCGATTGGGAAGAACAAGTTGGCAACATATAGAGACAGTCCCTACCCAACAGTGGGCTCACAGTCTAAAAGGGGGAGACAGAGAACAAAACCAAGTATACTAACAAAATAAAATAAATAGAATAGATATGTACAAGTAAAATAAATAAATAGAGTAATAAATATGTACAAACATATATACGTACATACAGGTATATATAAGGCTAGGCAGGATGGCCTAGTGGACACGGTATGGGCCAGGCAGCCGGAGGAAATGAGTGCTGTCCCGGCTCTCTTAGTAGCTCGCTGGACGACTCTGGCAGAGTGACGTAACTGCTCCGGGCCTCGGTTTCCTCATCTGTAAAATGGGGATGAGGAGCCCCACTCCCTGGGGTGACAACTGAGCTATCTACCCCAGTGAAAAGTGATGATGAGTGAGAGAGGTTGCCAATGGGAATCGGTGGCTGGGGGGATTTTAGTGGGTGAAGCACAGGCTTGGGAGTCCAAACTGATTTGATTGTATCCACCCCAGCGCTTAGCGCAGTGCCTGACACATAATAAGGGCTTAACAGATACCGCAATTATTATTAATTATTGTTATTAAGATATTGAAGGAGAAAGGCCACCTCTGGGGACCTGGGATGGTGCCCAGGATAACAAGGGAGAAGGATTAAACCGGCTAACCAGTCGGTGTGGACAATGATGCTGAGGATTAGGGATTATAGTTTGGGAGAGGAAAGTATAATTAGTAGAGTCCTGCCCTCAAGGAAACTACTATCAGGTAGGGAATACAGAATGCCTATCAAATTCTTGGAACGAAGAAGGAATTCCATTGACACCAGCATTATTACCTTGGCAGCTTTTCTTCAGGAGCTTGATTATCCTGCTTTATTAGGTCTTTCCTTCATGGAGTACTTTTTGTTTTCCAAAGTACACTTACATTATTTATCTTATGTGCTCGCCTTCAATATTTCTATGATGTAGGGACAGGCAAGTGAGATTATTCCCATTTTCAGCTAAAGGCATCAAGACCCAGAGATCAATCGATCAATCAATCAATCATATGTATTGAGGGTTTATTGTGTACAGAGCACTGTACTAAATGCTTGGGAAAGTACAATGTAACGGAGTTAGTAGACACGTTCCCTGCCCACAACGAGCTTAAAAAGGAACTTGTCCAAGGTCACTCAGTGGAGCACTGTCATAGTGGGGACCAATAATAATAATAATGCTAATGATAATGATAATAATGATGGTATTTGTTAAGTGCTTACTATCTGCTAGACACTGTACTAAGCACTGGAGTAGACACAAGCAAATTGAGTTGGACATAGTCCCTGCCCCACGTGGGGCTCACAGTCTCAATCCCCATTTTACCGAGGAGGTAACTGAGTCACAGAGAAGTTAAATTATTTCACAGTGGACAAGAGGTGGAGCTGGGATTAGAACCAATGACCGTCTGACTCCCAGCCTTTTTCCAGTTCTGTTTTTTCCCCAGGGGTTCCCCTTGCTCTGTCAGTTCAGGAAGTGATGATTTTGGAGGCCCCATGAAATCCGGCAGAGATGAACTCACATGCCAGCCACTCAAGTAGGGGTAAATTATCATCATCATCATCATCATCATCTTGAGTGTTTTTGCCAATAGTACAGCCCTGATTCTCCCCTCTCCAATCCCAACTCTTCCCCAGTGACCCAGCAGGGACCATTCAACTCTGACTCACCCCTCACCATCCCTCCTTCCCTGGATCTCTGACAAGATTAATTTATGGCTACCCCCATTCTTGGCTCATAGTAAGTGCTCTACTAATACCACAATTGTTAATTAGAGATTCAGCTTCAAGGTGCTTCCTCTCCTCCAGCTAGTTGTGACCTTGTTTTCATTTCATTTTTTCATCTCCTGCTCCATAGTCTGCCATACTCCGATACCATAATTATAGAGGTCACCGTCGTGACCTAGTGGTTTGGTTCCTTATTTAATTGACCTCGTTCGTGCCCCATATCTGACTTGAAAATAAATATTCCATCCCTAATGGAGAATGTTCTAGTTCTGCAAAACGGCGTTGCCATGGAGTCCAGGATAGTCGGATCCTCTGGGGTTATGATAAATATGATGTGGTATTTTGGTTAGTGTTTCCTGTGTGCCAGATGATGTGCTAAGCATTGGAGTAATAATAACAATAATAATAATAATAATAATAATAATAATAATAATAATAGTTACGGTATTTGTTAAGTGCTTATCATGTGCCAGGCACTGTTCTAAGCACTGAGGTAGATACAAGGTAATCAGGTTGTCCCACCTGGGGCTCACAGTCTTAATCCCCATTTTACAGATGAGGGAACTGAGGCACAGAGAAGAGACTTGTCCAAGGTTACACGGCTGACAGGTGGAGGAGCTGGGATTAGAACCCATCCTTCTGATTTCCAGGCCTGGGCTCTATCTACTAGGTCATCCTGCTTCTTTTTGACATAACATAATCAGTTTGGACACAGTCCCTGTCCCCCATGGGGCTCACGGTCCATGTAGGAGAGAGAACAGGTATCTAGCCCCATTTTACAGATGTGGACACAGAGGCACAGAGAAGTTAAGTGACTTATTCTTGACCCCCGCAGTGGGAGCTTTAAGAATACTCTGGGATCGATAAGCTCGAGAGGGGTTCGGTTGTCCAGGAAAGGCTATCTCCCCATTCCTCCAAACGCTTCTTGAACGTGCTGAAATCCACCCAGAGCCTGATATACCTCAAGGCCGCTAAGGGGATGGTTCAGAGCTACTTACTTCTCAGCCAGATGCTTTTGCTTAGCCCAACAGTTTAGATTTTGAATGATCTTGCCCAAATGAATTAGGACTGTCTATATGGGGCAAAAAAATGTCAGTCCATTAATTAAGAACTCCATTCCGTGATTTATTACACAGGCCATATGGATTCCTCTCGACAAAGGTCAGGCATCTGCTCTGAGCAGTTCCTCGAGCTCCTCCACACCTGCCTTGCCTAATGAAGGAATCGTCCCCAGAAACATACCCTGAATAACTATAGGGGGAAGCCAGATTTTCACCCTCGCTTGGACACCGAAGAACGATTCCCCGCAAACTCTCGGCGGCCGGGAACGACTTTAATTCTGCCGACGCTGCTACTGGGGGAGGGGCAGGGCAGAATCATCGAATCATTAAAGGTTTCCGTCAGGCTGAAGAAGCAGGAAAATTTGCCGGAATAATAGGAGATTTCTTGCTGATTTCAGCGGAGGCAGTTGCGGTCGATTTACTCGATTCTCCCCGGTTTTTGTCAGAAGTCAATGCAGAGCGCAATCTAGGACTTGAAACAAGTCAAGCGACTTCACCAGTTTCTCCCTCCTCTCTTTTCTGATCATCCTGAAAAATGACTTCCGATTTTCAGGAGTTACCACCGGACAGGACATTGAACAAGTTGGCGGAGATAGAGTCCTTCCTCTGGTTAACCTGTGAATAATCTCATTAACTGGTAGAGTCTCCTGAAAACTCTCTCTCCAGGAGGTAGGGAGAGAACAATTGGCATAGAAACCCGAGGAGAGGGATTGAGATTGCCAAAAGAGAAATAACAGCTGGGATCTAGGGAGTGGAAAAAGACCAGGAGAGGGAAATGGGATTTAAAGGTGGAAAAATAATTGAAAGTGAAGTTCCATAGAGATAGCCCTATTGTTGAAACAGCATTTTCTTGGAAATCATTAGGAAAGATATATTGGGAAGTGAATTTGAAAGATAAAGGAGCCCACAATTAGATCAGAACAGCCCCCATCCCCCATTGGACTTGCAGTCTAAGGTGGGGAGGTGAACAGGTCTTTTTTTTTTAAATTGTATTTGTTAAGTGCACTGTACTAAGCACTGGGGTAGATACAAGCTAATCAGGTTGGACACAGTCTCTATCCCACATAGGACTCACAGTCTCTATCTCTGCATTACAGATGAAGTAACTGAGGCCCAGAGAAGTTGAGTGATCTGCCCGAGCTCATACATCAGATAAGTGGTGAAGCCAGGATTAGAACCCAGGTCCTCTGACTTCCAGTCTTTTACACAGACTGGCTCTCATCACTAGGACACTACCCATTTAGCTTCTCTCTCTCTCTCCCACCTCCCCAGCCCCCTTTCCAGGCCTGATCTGGCCTGAGAAGCAATGTGGCCTAGTGGAAAGAGCACAGGCTTGGGAGTCAGAAGGATCTGGGTTCTAACCCCAAACTCTGCCACTTCTTTGCTGTGTGATTTTAGACAAATCACCTCACTTCTCTGGGCCTCAGTTCTCTCATCTGGAAAATGGGGATTAAGACTGTGAGCCCCATGTGGGACAGTCCACATTGGATTATTTTGCATCTACCCCAGTTTTAGTACAGAACTTGGTACACAGTAAGTGCTTAACAAATATTATTATTATTATTTCAACAGGCTTCCACCAATGTCCTGTGAAATGTCTGAGCTCAGCTGTTACGGAGACACTAGCCTCCATGCTGCACTCTTCATCTCCAGACCTTCAAAGCCTTATTCATTCATTCAATCATATTTATTGAGCACTTACTGTGTGCAGAACACTGTACTAAGCGCTTGGAATGTACAAGTTGGCTACATATAGAGACGGTCCATACCCAGCAATGGGCTCACAGTCTAGAAGAGGGTACATTTCCTCCAAGAGGCCTTCCCTAACTAAACCCCGCTTTCCTCTTCTCCCACTCCCTTCTGCATCACCCTGACTTGTTTCCTTTGTTCATCCCCCCTCCCAGCTCATTGTAAGCTCACTGTGGGCAGGGAACTTGTCCGTTTATTGACATATTGTACTCTCCCAAGTGCTTAGTACAGTGCTCTGTACACAGTAAGCGCTCAATAAATACGATTGAAGGAATGAACGAATCTCCAGCTTTGCCTCCCATTTCCCCACCTTCCTCTCCGTAGCTGTGGGCAGATGATTCCCTTTGAACCAGGAACTCAGTGTTTAGTACAATACTCTGCACATAGTAAGCGTTCAATAAATACGATTGATTGAATGAATAAATACCATTGATTGATTCAGGAAGAGTCTCGCACATCGGGAGAAGTCGATCAGAGACTCTCGGGCAGAGTTTACTCACTTGGGCAGTTTGGACTCTTGAAGAAAAGCTCAAACTGAAGGAAGCATTTGGCATTTTCAATTTTTTTAATAGACAAAAAACAAGACAAGGCACTTTACTGGATGCTTGGGAGAGGACAGTGTGACAATAAACAGACACATTGTGACCTTGGACAAGTCACTTCACTTCTCTGGGCCTCAGTTCCCACATCTGTAAAATGGGGATTAAGAGCTTGAGTCCCATGTGGGACAGGGACTGTGTACAACCTGACTAACTTGTTTCTACCCCAGTGCTTAGAACAGTGCTTGGTGCATAGTAAGTGCTTAATGAGTACCATAATTATTACTATTATCGAGAGAAAAATGACTAGCTACACCTCATGACCACCTTTAGGGTGGCTCAAGTCTTCGTTTAGACTCCTTGCTGAGTCTGAAGTCTGAACTCTTTCCAGATTTTGTCTGCTGTGTGATGTTGGGCAAGTCACTTGACTTCTCTGGGCCTTGGTGACCACATCTGTAAAATGGGGATTGAGACTGTGAGCCCCATATGGGACAGAGACTGTATCCATACCGATTTGCCTGCATCCACTCCAACACTTAGTACAGTGCCTGGTATGTAATAAGTGCTCATCAAATACCACAGTTATTATTACTATGAAACAGCATTGATGAATATAGTGATACTGTCTGCCATGGCCCTGGTGGGAAGGGAAATGAGCTAATTGGGTAGGACACAGTCCCTGTCCCACGTGAGGCTCACAGTCGCAATCCCCATTTGACAGATGAGGGAACTGAGGCCCAGAGAAGTGAAGTGATTTACCCAAGGTCACACAGCAGACAAGTGGAGAATCCGGGATTAGAACCCAGGTCCTTCTGACTCCGAGGCCTGGGCTTTTTCCACTAGGTCACACTGCTTCTCTAGTTGGTAAGACATGATCCTTGCACTGGATCTACCCCAGTTTTAGTACAGAACTTGGTACACAGTAAGTGCTTAACAAATATCATTATTATTCCCAACTGGGAATGAGGACACTTGGATGCCTCTGTTTTTCCAAATTAATTTCTGCTGGAGAAAACATCAGAGCAATTCCATGGCACTCTAAGTGGGACATTAGTAAAATATGGCGGAAATTAGAGAGTGTTTTGCCAGTCCACAATGCAGGGAAGTAGATCCACATCAATAATAATAATACATGGAGCAAATATTGGAGAGCCTTAGGTAAGGGAAATAGAAAGAACTTCACTGAGGAAATTACTTGGGTGAGCTCTCACGGAAGAGAGAAGCAACATTGTAAGGTGGATAGATGATGATGGTATTTATTAAGTGCTTACTATGTGCCAAGCACCGTTCTAAGCACTGTCAAAGAGCTGGGAGTCAGAAGGTCATGGCTTCTAATCACGGCTCCACCACCTGTCTGCTGTGTGACCTTGGGCAAGTCATTTCATTTCCCTGTGCCTCAGTACCCTCATCTGTAAAATGGGGATGAAGACCGTGAGCCCCATGTGGAATAGGGACTGTGTCTGACCTGATTGTCTTGTACCTCCCCCAGTGTTTAGAACAGTGCCTGTTACAAAGTAAGAGATTAACATATATTATTATTATTATTATTATTATTAGAGAGACTTCTCCAACTTGGGGTGATGTAATGGGCTGACGAAATGGCAATAGTTCTGAAAACGGAAGACCCCATCAGGAAATAATAATAATGATAGTATTTGTTAAGTGCTTACTATGTGCCAAGCACTGTTCTTAGTGGAAAGAGCCCGGGCTTTGGAGTCAGAGTTCATGGGTTCGAATCCCGGCTCCACCAATTGTCAGCTGTGTGACTTTGGGCAAGTCACTTCACTTCTCTGGGCCTCAGTTCCCTCATCTGTAAAATGGGGATTAAGACTGTGAGCCCCACGTGGGACAACCTGATCAACTTGTACCCTCTCCAGCACTTAGAACAGTGCTTTGCACATAGTAAGCGCTTAATAAATGCCATTATTTTTATTATTATGTGGGACAACATTGATTACCTTGTATCCCCTCAGCGCTTAGAACAGTGCTTGGCACATAGTAAGCACTTAACAAATACCAGTATTATTATTTTGAGCACTGGAATAGACAGGAGATCATGGCATAATTGTACCCTCTGGTTCCTGGGCATTTTCAGATCCTGGAATGTTTTTCCTGAGTAGGAAAAGGATGGCGGGAGCTGTCCTCTCTCTCTCTGCAGCAATTCCCATTACACCAGAATCTCCTTGAGGGCAGGAATTGTGTCTACCAACTTCACTGGATTCTCCCAAGTTTAGTGTGGGGGTCTGCATGCCATAGACTAGAAGTTCTTTGAGGGTAGGGGTCATGTCCACTAACTTTATTGGACTCTCTCACGTGCTTAGTACTGTGCTCTGGAGAGGGGGGATTCGGGTAGTTTATCTGGGAGGGAGAGTCAGGGAGGGAGAAAAGAGAGTCAGGGGTGAGGGATGGTCTGTGCTGGGTCACTGGGGGGAGAGTCAGGGATGGAGAGGGGAGAGTCAAGGGTCATTCCTGACTATGAGGGTGGCCATGAGAGAAAGAGAGAAAAATGGAGAGAGAACCAGAGAGAGGAGTGAGAGATTGAGAGAGAGCCAGGGAGGGAGAAAGAGAAAAGAGAGAGGGAAAGAGAGAGAGAGACAGGGAGGGAGAGAGGGATAGGAAGGGAGAGAGCCAAGGAGGAGGGAGGGAGGGAGGGCTACAGAGAGGGAGGGAATGAAGAAGGGAGCGAAAGAGAGTGTTTGCTAGACTTGGAAAGTTTGACTAACACTGCTCAGCAGTTCTCATTTAATCATCTCCTTCGCCCTTTCCATGCAGCTTCTTGCCTCAAGGGCAAACCCCAGTTCTAATGGAGCCCAGAAGGACAAACGGCATCGCTGTGGCCATGATTAATTTTCACCGATTGACTTTAATCACTGGTTAATTAATAGGAGATTTGTTGACTTACCATAAAAAGCCTAGTCATGCTAAGAGGCATTATATTGATTTGTTTTTCTCGGCATTTCTTGCAGGCCTTGGTGCTTATTTAAGAGCTCATCAAACATGCTGAGGTGTTGCTATGTAACCTTTTTCCAGTACGTCTGCTGACTTTTCAGCAGTCTTTTAGACTGTGAGCCTACTGTTGGGTAGGGACTGTCTCTATATGTTGCCATCTTGTACTTCCCAAGCGCTTAGTACAGTGCTCTGCACACAGTAAGCGCTCAATAAATACCATTGATTGATTGATTGATTTTCAGGAAAGAGACCATGGCCAAGTCACTTAGCTTCTCTGTACCTCAGTTCCCCCAACTATAAAATGGGGATTAAGACTGTGAGCCCCACATGGGGCATAGATCACGGTCCAACCTGATTAGCTTTGAATCTACCACTGCACTTAGTAATAATAATAATAATAACTGTGGCATTTGTTAAGTGCTTACTATGTGCCGAGCATTGTTCTGAGTGCTGGATAGAGTGCTCAGCTCATAGTTAGTGCTTACCAAATAACATTTTTTTTAAGAGCATTATTAAAGGCAGGCACATCAGAAGTGGCTCAGATCTTTGTGACTTCAATCAGTCGATGGTATTTATTGAGCATTCACTGTGCAGAGAGCACTGCACTAAGTGCTTATGCTAGTACAGTCCAATAGAGTCGGTAAACCTGATTGCCACCCCAAAGAGCTTAATGATAATAATAATAATAATAATACTAATGGTATTTGTTAAACTCTTACTAGGTACCAAGTACTATTCTAAGCTCTGGGGTAGATATAAGCTAGTCAAGTTGTCCCATGTGGGGTGCACAGTCTTAATCCCCATTTTACAGATGAGGTAACTGAGGCACAGAGAAGTTAAGTGAATTGCTCAAAGTCACAGAACTGATAAGTGGCAGAGCTGGGATTAGAACCCACGACCTCTGATTCCCAAACCTGTACTCTTTCCACTAAGCCACGCTGCTTGCAGTCTAATGAGGGAGACAGATATTAAAATAAGTGACAGAAGAAGGAAGCAGCAGAGTATAAGAACATGTGTCTGCTTATTCTGTTTTGTTGTAATAATAATAATAATTATGGTATTTGTTAAGCGCTTACTATGTGCAAGGCACTGAACTAAGCGCTGGGGTGGAAACAAGCAAAACAGGTTGGACACAGTCCCTGTCCCAACTGGGGCTCACAGTCTCAATTACAGATGAGGGAACTGAAGCCCAGAGAATTAAAGTGACTTGCCCAAGGCCACACAGCAGATAAATGACAGAGCCGGGATTAGAACCCATGACCTTCTGAATCCCAGGCCTGTGCTCTATCCACCATGTCATGCTGCTTACCTTGTACTCTCCCAAGTGCTTAGTACAGTTCTCTGCACATAGTAGGAGAAGAAGCGTGGCTCAGTGGAAAGAGCATGGGCTTTGGAGTCAGAGGTCATGGGTTCAAACCCCAGCTCCACCAATTGTCAGCTGTGTGACTTTGGGCAAGTCACTTCACTTCTCTGGGCCTCAGTTCCCTCATCTGTCAAATGGGGATTAAGACTGTGAGTCCCCCGTGGGACAACCTGATCACCTTGTAACTTCCCCAGTGCTTAGAACAGTGCTTTGCTTAAAAATGTCATTATTATCATCATTATTATTATTATTATTATTATTATTATTATAATAGTAAGCGCTCAATAAATACCACTGATTGATTGATTGACTGGCCATAAGTGTTGCGTGGGTGGGGTGAGTATTAAAATACTTAAGGTGTGCGGATATAAGTGCACTACCAAGCACTTAGTCCAGTGCTCTGCACTGGTGGGCGCTCAATAAATACCATCGATCGATTGATTGAAGCTTGGTCTTCCCCTCCTCTGCCGAAGCTATTTAACGGTGACACGGATCACACGTTTTCACATATTTCAAGGCAAACTAGGCGGCACATAGATAAGAGCGGTGCAAGGAGAGAACCAGTTCCATTTATACACAAGGCACATTGAAAAATCACGCTGCTGCCCGGCAAATTTCAAAGAAGCTCACCCCCTCTGCTCAGTTTCCGCGCATTAATCAAAACCGGGTATTTACTGTCGGGGGATAAGGATCTTGATGCATTTGAATTTTCACCTTCAGCCATAAAATATGCCTGTGGAATAATAGATGTTTTAATACTCTTTAATACCAAGAGGGTAATGGGGAGGGTATTTTATGCAGCTGGAGGGAATGCATCCCAATCGCAGGATCTCATTTAGCAAAGATAAACACCGGCGAGGGGTTGCAACGCTCCTAAGTTATCTGTCGAAAAAAGAGTTAAATGGCTTGAAGAAATTACTCGATATGATGAGGAAGAGCTTTGTTGATAATAAATATAAAAATTTTGACTGCGCTCTCATTTATTTCCCCCAACCTCCTCCCTTCTGTTTGGACTGTCTCTGTTTATTATTATAGTGCACTCTCCCAAGTGCTTAGTACAGAGCTTTGCACATAATAAGCGCTCAATAAATATGATTGATTGATTGATAGACACTTGACTGCATACCCATTAAGCACTTTGATACTCGAGCCTCACAGCCTTTATGTGCATATCTCTGTACTCTACTTGAGAAGCTGCATGGACTAATGGATAGAGTCTGAGCTTGGGAATCAGAGAATATAGGTTCTAAATCCGGCTCCGCCACTTGTCTGCTGTGTGACCTTGGACAAGTCACTTCACTTCTCTGGGCCTCAGTTATCTCATCTGTAAAATGGGAATTAAGACTATGAGCCCCACATGGGACAACTTGATTACCTTGTATCTCCCCCAGTGCTTAGAATAGTGCTTGCCATGTAGTAAGCGCTTAGCAAATACTATTATTATTATTATTGTTATTTTTATTGCTATTTCCCCTATTTTAAGGTTCCTATTCCCTGTGCACTGTAAACTCCTTGATGACAGGGATCACATCTACTAACTCTAGTGTATTGTATTTTCTCAAGTGCTTAGTAGAGTGCCAGCTGCCCAGTAAGCACTAAATAAATACCATTTTTAAGGCATTTTCATGGTATTTGTTACGTGCTTACTATGTGTCCAACACTCTCTAAGCGCTGAAGGACACTATAACAGAGTTGCTTTGTGGAAAGAGCACTGGCTTGGGAGTCAGAGTTTGTGGGTTCTAATAATAATGATGGCATTTAATTATTTGATTCTAATCCTGGCTTGGCCGCCTGTTAGCTGTGTGGTTTTGGGCAAGTCACTTAACTTCTCTGTGCCTCAGTTACCTCATCTGTAAAATGGGGATTAAGACTGTGAGCCCCACGTGGGACAACCTGAGTACCTTGTATCTACCCCAGTGCTTAGAATGGTACTCGGCACTTAGTAAGCGCTTAACAAATTCCATTCTTCTTCTTCTTCTTCTTCTTATTATTATTGTTATTCTGCTCACTGCCCACAACAAGATTACAGTCAAGAGGGGGAGATAGGCATTAATATAAATAGATAAAATATAGATATGGATATAAATGCTGTGGGATGGGGGGGGGGGGGGGGGAATAAAGGCTGAGAATCCAAGTGCAAGGGCAACGCAGAAGGGAGTGGGAGAAGAATAAATGAGAGCTTAGTTGGGGAAGGCCTGAGACCCTGAAATTCAGTTCTGAGCAATGTCTCCGCTTGAGCAAGTGAAAATAGAGGAAGGCAAGGCATGGAAGAAAACCAAATTAAAGAATCAGATGAAGAAAGGCGAACAGAAGGGTAAGCTTGCCATTTGTGGATGGGACCATGTGGGTAATTTCTCCCTTTAGCTTTCAATTTCCAAGTCAACTGGCAGGAGGAGGCATAAAAATACAATCAAAGTAGCATAACCTTGTATTTTTCCATCAGACTTCTAAATTGCATTGCATGTTTTATGCACGGATCTTAAGGGTGGCAATAGATCCTGATGGCATAAGTAGTATTTTCCCGATGGAGACGCTAGGAGTGGGAATTGTTGATATGATCAGAGTGACTCTAATTCGTATTCTTCCCGGAATGCCCTGAAAACAGCAATTTCGGGAAACCCATTCCTTCCATCTGGCCACAGGAGCCCTCAGAATGAGCACCTAGATTTCTCTAAATTTGGATCTAGAGAAATAAGGACGATGATGATGATGATGACGAAGATGATGTTGATGTCAAGAAGGAGCCGTTGTTGAGAAGGGAAAGAGTAGAATTATATGGGGTCACGCTGCCGTCGCAGTGTCGGTTCGCAAGCTAAATGGGCGCATACCTCAGGCATTTTCCAAAGTAGATTTGAACAGCGGTAGTTACCTAGTTAAGAGGGAATTTGGGGATTGTCTAACCAAGCACAAGGTGCATTAAAAAGTGAAAAAACAGAGTCTACTTCACAAGCATTTTGTCTAATAAAACAATTGAAAGCATAACGGTGCAGAGGACGAGAATTGTAACATGGATGGAAGGCTATTGTGTAGCTGGAATGAGGAAACCCCTAATGATGATATTTATGAAATGCTTACTCCATGCCAATCTACTTTTTTATGGTATTTTTTACGCACTTACTATATGCCAGGCACTGTACTAAGCACTGGGGTAGAGACAAGCTAATCAGGCCGGAGACAGACCCTGTCCCACATAGAGTTCACAGTCTTAATCCCCATTTTATAGTTGAGGTAACTGAGGCACAGAAAAGTGAAGTGGCTTACCCAAGGTCACACAGCAGACAAGTGGTGGAGTCGGGATTAGAACCCAGGTCCTTCTGAGTCTCAGGCCTGTGTTCTATCCACTAGGCAACACTGATTCAGTGGGCTAAACACTGGGCTAGAGAGAGAATGATCAAATCAGTCACCCAGGGGTCATGCGGAGACACAATATGACTCTGTTATGTTGTTCCCTCCCGAGCACTCAGTACAGTACTCTGCACACAGGAAGTGCTCAATAGATACAATCAATCAATTACACCCAGGAGGCGCCCAGCTCAGTTCTTCATTCATTCATTCCATGGCATTTATTAAGTGCTTACTGTGTGCAGAGCACTGTACTAAACGTTTGGGAGTCACTTCACTTCTCTGGGCCTCAGTTACCTCCATCTGTAAAATGGGGATTAAGACTGTGAACCCCAAGTGGGACAACCTGATCACCTTGTATCCTCCCCAGCGCTTAGAACAGTGCTTTGCACATAGTAAGCACTTAACAAATGCCATCATTATTATTATTATTACAACATGAACAGACACATTCCCTGCCCACAATGAGCTTACAGTCTAGAGGGGGAGACAGACATTAATATAAATAAAATTACATATATGGACATAATTTCTGTGGGAATAAGAGTGGAAATGAATAAAGGCAGGGTTCTAATCCCAGCTTTGCACATAGTAAGTGCTAAATAAATGCCATCATTGTTATTATTATTATTATTATTATTAGCCTTGTGACCTTGGGCAAGTCACTTCACTTCTCTATGCCTCAGTTACCTCATCTGTAAAATGGGGATTAATGATGTGAGCCCCTTGTGGGACATGGATTGTGTCCAACCTGATTAGCTTGTAACTCCCCCAGCGTTTAGAACAGTGCTTGGCACATAGTGAGCGCTTAACAAATACCATCATCATCATTATTATTATTTTTATTAAAGAGATCAAGTCTTGTTCCTCTTGAGCCTGCTGCATTCCTAGACTTGGAAAGCCTGTAATTCCTTTGAGCTGCAGAAGCCGTGATTCAATTTAACGTTGTGTGAGACCAGGACCCAAAAGACAAAGCAGTAAATATAATTCTTTCCCTTCCGGCAGCAGCGAGGTTGTATTTGCTGAGGGGCCTGGGCCAGGAAACCCATCCTAGGCTAAGTCAGGCCAAACATAATAATAATGATAATAGCAATATTTATAATAATTATGGTATGACTGTGTGCCCAGCGCTATTCTAAGTGCTGGCGTAATAATAATAATAATAATAATGATGGCATTTGTTAAGCGCTTACTATGTGCAAAGCACTGTTCTAAGTGCTGGGGAGGATACAAGGTGATCAGGTTGTCCCACGTGGGGCTCACAGTATTCATCCCCATTTTACAGATGAGGTAACTGAGGCACAGAGAAGTGAAGTGGCTTGCCCAAAGTCACACAGCTGACAAGTGGTGAAGCTGGGTAGATACAAGGTTGAGCACAGTCCCTGTCCCACATGGGGCTCACACTCTTAATCCCCATTTTACAGATGAGGTAACTGAGGCTCAGAGAAGTGAAGTGACTTGCTCTTCTGATTCCCAGGCCCATGCTCTAGCCACTAAGCCACACTGCTTCTCATCCTTCATCTGGACACCAGGACATCATTCTTGTACTTATTGATTATTATTCTTATTCTTATTATTTTTTGTGGGAGAAAAGTGTTTAAACATTTATGAGTTTTGTCATTTCCAACCCATCCACTGCCAAACCACCTGGTTTCCTTGGGAGCGAGTGTAGCAACCGAGAGATCTTTGGTCATAAACAAGCCTCGGGTAACAGAAGTCCTTTGATACGCGTTTTTGTGTGGATGACTTTGTGTGATGATGACAGAACAAAATTATAAGCTAAAAAATGAATCCCACCTTGAGCCTGGGGATTAGTTCAAAGATTAGGGGTGTAATTAATTGCATTAATTAGGATTTAATGAAATAATTCATTGATATTAATAGATCCTTGATTAGGGAGGATAATTTGCCTTGGTAAATTGTTCTACCGCTCTGCTAGTAGGAATGGTATTTACTCAGTGCCTGCCAGAATGTTTGGGAAAGTCCTACTGAGAGCCCACCTGCTCCAGGAGGCCCTCCAAGACTGAGCCCCCTTTTCCTCTCCTCCTCCCTATCTCCCCGCCTTACCTCCCTCCCCTCCCCACAGCACCTGTATATATGTTTGTACAGATTTATGACTCTATTTACTTTACTTGTACATATTTACTAGTCTATTTTGTTAATGATGTGCATCTAGCTTTATTTCTATTTATTCTGATGACACCTGTCCACATGTTTTGTTTTGTCATCTATCTCCCCCTTCGAGACTGTGAGCCCATTGTTGGGTAGGGACTGTCTCTATAAGTTGCCAACTTGTACTTCCCAAGCGCTTAGTACAGTGCTCTGCACACAGTAAGCGCTCAATAAATGCGATTGAATGAATGAATGAATGAATCAATCAATAATGTATGCTGAGCACCTACTATGGGCAGAGCACTGTGCTGAGCACTTGGGAGAGCATAATACAACAGAGTTGGGAGAGGCGTTTCCTGCCCACAGTGAACTTACTGTCTAGAGAGGGAGACAGACATGAAAATAAATTACAGATATGGACCTATGTGCCATGGGGCTGAGGGTGGGAGCTAGGTGATTTAAGGTGATAAATCCCAGTGTGTAGGTGATGCAGAAGGGAGAGTGAGTAGGGGAAATGAGGCCTTGGTCAAGGAAAACTTCTTGAAGGAGATGTGATTTTAACTAGGCTTCAAAGTGGGAGAGAGAGAGGTGGTCTATTAGATTCATTCACTCATTCAATCGTATTTATTGAGTGCTTACTGTCTGCAGAGCACTGTACTAAGCACTTGGGAAGTACAAGTTGTCAACATATGGAGACAGTCCCTGCCCAACAACTGGCTCACAGTCTAGAAGGGGGAGAAAGACAACAAAACAAAACACGTGGATAGGTGTCAAGTCATCAGAACAAATAGAATTAAAGCTAAATGCACATCATTAACAAAATAAATAAAATAGTAAATATGTGCAAGTAAAATAAATAGAGTAATAAATCTGTACAAACATATATACACGTGCTGAGGGGAGGGAAAGGAGGTGGGGCGGGGGGGGATGGGGAGAAGGAGAGGAAAAATATGAAGAGAGTTAGCCGCAGGCAAGGAACTTGTCTACCAGCCCTGTTGTATTGTACTCTCTGAGTGCTTGAATAGGTGCTCAATAAATATAAATGAAGACTGGAAGGAGCGCTAGGCCAGAAGGAGGATGTGGGCCAGGGGTAGGGGTGTTTCTGTTTGATGCGGACGTGGATGGCAACCACTGGAGGTTCTTGAGGACCTTGGAGACATGGACTGAACATGTATGCTGAAAAATGATCCATGTGAAGTAATGACTTCAGCGGGGAGAGACAGGAGGCAGGGAGGTCAGCGAGGAGGCTGATGCAGTAAGCAAGGCGGGATGTGATAAGTTTTTTGATTAACCTGGTGGCAGTTTGGATATTAATTTATTCATTCAATTGTATTTATTGAGCACTTACTGTGTGCAGGGCACTGTACTAAGTGCTTAGGAAGTACAAATCGGCAACATATAGAGACGATCTCCACCCAACAACGGGCTAGAGAGGGAAGGGTGGATTTTAAGGACGTGAAAGTAGAACTGACAGGATTTGGTGACAGATTGAATACGTGGGTCGAATGACAGAGGGGAGTCGAGGATTATGGCAAAGTTACAGGGCTTGTGAGACAGGGAGGAGAGTTCATGGGTAGGGACAAAGCCCTCTACTAAGCATCCATTGTGGGCAACACTCTCCTGGGTGTATCTTGAATGCAGGGTAATAATAATAATAATGATAATTATGGTACTTGTTCAGCACTTACTTTGTGCCAGGCACTGTTCTAAGCCCTGGGGTAAATACCAGATAATCAGGTTGGACAGTTTCCCTGTCCCACAGAGGGCTCACAGTTTTAGTCCCCATTTTACAGATGAGGGAACTGACACACCGAGAAGTGAAGTGACTTGCCCAGGGTCACACAGCAGACAAATCACAGAACCAGGTTTAGAATCCATGACCTTTTGATTTCCAGGCCCATGCTCTACTCACAAGGGCAGGGTACTGTGTGGGCACCTATTATGTTTGGACACTGTACTGAGCAGCTTGGCCTGGTGGAAAGAGCACGGGCCCGGGAATCAGAGGTCCTGGGTTTTAATCCCGCCTTACCCGCCATTGGGCAAGTCACTTAGCTTCTCTGTGCCTCAGTTCCCTCAACCGCAAAATGGGAAATCAAAATCTGTTCTTCCTTCTGCTGAGACTGTGAGCCCCATGTGGGGCCAGGTCTAAACTGTAAACTGGCTGTGGGCAGGGAATGTGTCTGTTTATTGTGATATCGTACTCTCCCGAGTGCTTAGTACAGCACTCTGCACACAGTAAGTGTTCCATAAATACGATTGAATGAATGCATGTATCTACCCCAGCTCTTAGTATAATATTTGGCACATAGTAAGCGCTTAACAAATACCACAGTTATTAATTATTGTTACAGAGGGCAGCGAACTCTCTAAAGCCTTACTCTGTGCAAAGCCTATTCCGAGCAGGGTAATATACAATGCACTTGCAGAATACACAGGAGAGGCATGAAATATATTCTCTTTTCTCAAAGAACTCGGAGTCTAAGAAAAAAAGCACTCAGACATAAGCTGACAACCGACGTACATGGTTATAAGTTTATGTGCAAATTAATAAGATAGCTAATATAAATTATGTATTTCTATTATTCTCTTCCCCTTAGACTGTAAACTCACTGTGGGCAGGGAACGATTCAGCCAACTTTATTGCATTGTCCTCTCCCAAGTGCTCAGTACAGTGCTCTACACATGGCAAGCGCTCAGTGAGTATCATCGATCGAAGTGGCAGGCATACAGTGTTAAAAGAGGATGAGATTAGAGCTAAAATAAAGCGTTTACGATGAATCTGTAAGTGAAGGGAAAGCAGAGGAGAATTTGGCCTTGGAAATTGCAAAATGTTGGGATATTCTATTGATTAAGTCCGCATTAGATGGTTATAAAAATCCTGGGATTTGTGCTTGTCAAATATGAATTCTCATGAACAGCGAATTGCTCAAAGCACTAGCGATTACAAATAAATTACAACCAGAGCTGATGTTCTGTATAAAGAAGCAATGCGTTCTATAGCACTCTGTCTCTTGTAGGGAGATATTTCAAAATCACATTAATCGAATTTGGGACTGTTTTGGATGAAAAATAATTCTGCAGTTTGTAACACTAGTCAATATCCTAGGGAGTGTATTTTATGGTGAAACGTTTACAGTCAATTGAATGGGGGAAAATAGTTTGTGACATGTAAATGGGATTTTTTCTGATGTCATTTTCACTCTCTGGAATTTATTTTGTGCCTGTCTCCAGTGATAAATTGTAAATTCCTTGAGGGTGGGGGTAATGGAGCTTGATACTGTAGTATTCTCCCAAGCTTTTAGTACAGTGCTTCGTTTTCACCTCTCTTGCCCCAGACATCTTAGTAATAATAATACTACTAATAATAATGGCATTTGTTAATTGCTTACTATGTGCAAAGCACTGTTCTAAGCTCTGTTCTAAGTGATTAATACTGGCCTCCTCCCTGGAACACTTGCCCCTTCCTATCTGACAGAATCAGCATGATGCAGTGGCTAGAGCACAGGCCTCGGGAGTCAGAAGGTCATGGGTTCTAATCCTGGGTCCTCCCCTAGTCTGCTGTGTGACCATGGGTAAGTCACTTCACTTCTCTGGACCTCAGTTCCCTCATCTGCAAAATGGGGATTGAGACCGTGAGCCCACGTGGGACAAGGACTGTGTCCAACCCGATTTGCTTGTATCCACCTCAGCACTTAGTACAGTGCCTGGTGCACAGTTAGCACTTAACAAATACCACAATTATTATTAACGTTAGTGCGTTGAACGGAGAGCTCACATACGGTTCCACAAGGGTCGCTAGCCACTTGGGCAGCCCAGGGCACAAAACTCAAATCGACCCGTCGTCGCCTTTCGGTGGGGAGTGAATTCGCTGGAAAAGAATACTGGGAAGAAGGCTTAAATGGCTAGTGCCTCAGGAGACTTAGCTCGGTTCCCCCGGTGAATGTGTCAGGGCCTTTCATGATTCAATCCAGTCCTTCTGGTCAACGGCGGCTCGCCCATTGACGTTGGATGCGATGGACTTAGACAGTGTTGAAATGAACCCAGTAGATGCTAAGAATCACTGTAAATGGCATTCCCTGTCGGCGCACCTGGGTCATCGGTGCGCCGTTGGTTTAGCATGGATGAATCGCAATGGCGTATTGGCTACTGGAGAAGTCGGTAGTGGTGATTTTTTGGATGGAAAAAAAATGATCGGCACGATAACCGAAATTCCACAGAGTGGGCTTGGGAGTCAGTAGGACCTGGGTTCTAATCCACTTGTCTGCTGTGGAACCTTGTGACTTTGCTTCACCGTGCCTCAGCTTCTTCATCTGTAAAATGGGGATTAAGGCTGTGAGCCTCACGTGGGACAGGGACTGTGTTCAACCTGATTAAGTTGTATCTATCCCCGCCCTTAGAACAGTGCCTGAAACATTATTAGCACCTAACAAATGCCACGAGCATGATTACTTTTTCCCAAGGTCACACAGCGGGTCAGCCGGGGCTAGAACCCAGGTGTCCTGATCTTCAGCCCCATGGTCTTCCCGGGAATCCACTCTCCCTCTATTAATACAGGTAGAACCAAAGGAGCAAATGGGGATGGAACAATTAGCGAATTCAGAGGAGTCTGAAGTTAGCATCGAGTTGGCAATGGTTCATTACGCAAAGGCAATAAAATGAACTGATTTCTTTCTCAGGTTTGCTCATTACTCAGTAAGAAATGTGTGTTGCTTCATTACTTACTGTTAAAAACCCATTGGGGTAATAGGCTACTTGACAGAGTTTGCTTTCCATCTTGGGGGAAAATAATCAACAAGCTCATTCATTATGATGTCCCTGCCGGGGAAACAAGCCCGGGTGTATTATGTTCCCCCTCATTTTTGGCTCCTGCTCTGACACTCCGGACTAAAAAAGATGGGGGAGCAGGGGAAAAGTCTGCTTCTTACAGACTTGATAGTAATGATAGTACTTGTTAAGTGCTTACTATGTGCTAAGCACTGTTCAAATGCTGAGGTAGATTTGAGTTCATCAAACTGGGCACAGTCCCTGTCCCACCTGAGGCTCACAGTCTTAATCCCTATTTTATGTATGAGGTAACTGAGGCCCAGAGAAGTGAGGTGACTTGCTCAAGGTCACAGAGCAGATATGTAGCAGAGCCAGGACTAGAACCCAGGTCCTTCTGACTCCCAGGCACAGGCTGTAGCAACTAAGCCACGCTGCTTTGAGGTACAAAAATAATATATTTCAAGGGCTGGCCTTCACTGTCTTTTCCTTGGACTCCATTTCCTGACCGCTGGACTGGAACTTGACCAAGATCACAGATCAAATAATTGGCAGGGCTGGGATTAGAACCCAGGTCTTCTGATTCCCAGTCCCGGGCTCTTTTCTCTAAGCCACGCTGCTTCCCAGGAAGCAGCAGCTGAGGAAAGAAAGAAAACTTGGAGAGCCTCAGGGGGGATGAAAACATCCATGTGACTGGCACTGCATTCCCCAAGTCCCTCTGGCTCGCATCCCTTCCTTCAGAAGCCAGGAAGGCATCCTGAAAACATTCATCAGCATCAAAACTGACATTCCAGCCAAGTGACACACGAGGCCTTTCAGAGCCTGGGAAGAAGGTTTCTCCAACTGTCAACAGCAAAATTCTGTCATCCCTCAGGCAGGGAAAAGATTTGCCTTATTGTAGGCACATCTCCTCCAAGAGACCTTCCCAGACTAAGCCCCACTTTTCCTCACCTCCCACAGTGGGGGACAGTCAGGGAAGGAGAGGGGGGAGAATCAGAGGTGTTGGATGGTCCATGCTGGGTCACTGGGGGAGAGTTAGGGATGGAGGGGGGAGAATCAGGGGTGTTGGATAGTCTACGCCGGGTCACTGGGGGAGACTCAGAGATGGAGAGTGGAGAGAATCAGTAGTGTTGGATGGTCCATGCTGGATCACTGGGGGATAGTGTGAGAGAGAGAGAGAGAGAGAGTCAGAAATGTTGGATGATTCATGCTGGGTTACTAGGGGAGAGTCAAGGATGGAGAGGGGAGAGTCAGGTGCATTGGATGGTCCTGATTGGGTTACTGGGGGCGAGTCAGCAATGGAGAGGGGAGAGTCAGAACTGTTAGATGGTCCATGCTGCTTTAAAGTCGTTGGTAAGAAATTTCTGTTTCATGTAGAGGTGGATGGACAACTACCAGAGGTTCATTCATTCACTCATTCAATCGTATTTATTGAGCACTTACAGTGTACAGAGCACTGTACTAAGCACTTGGGAAGTACAAGTTGGCAACATATAGAGACGGTCCCTACTCAACAACGGGCTCACAGTCTAGAAGGGGGAGACAGACAACAAAAATGAACAAAATAAAATAAATAGAATAGTAAATATGTGCAAGTAAAATAAATACAGTAATAAATCTGTACAAACATATATATAGGTGCTGTGGGGAGGGAAAGGAGGTAGGGCAGGGGGGATGGGGAGGGGGAGAGGAAGGAGGGGGCTCAGCCTGGGAAGGCCTATTCTACTGAGAAGCAGCGTGGCTTTGTGGAAAGAGCCCTGGCTTGGGAGTCAGAGGATGTGGGTTCAAATGCCAGCTCTTCCACTTGTCTGTTGTGTGACCTTGGTCAAGTCACTTCACTTCTCTGAGCCTCAGTTAGCTCATCTGTAAAATGGGATTAAGACTGTGAGTGCCATGTGGGACAACCTGATCACCTTGTATCTGCCCCAATGCTTAGAACAGTGCTTGGCACATAGTAAGTGCTTAACAAATACCATTATTATTATTATTATTATTCTAGAGGAGTGGAGGGTTGGGACTGAATGGTTTATTAGAAAAATCACCAGGGTTGCAGAGTGAAACATGAAGCGCCCCCTCCATCCTGAGCAGCTCTGGAGGACCAAACCCCAGCACTCCACACCCGAAAGAAGGAAAGTGCCCAGCCAACCGTTGGTTGAATTTGGGCCAAAAAAGAAAAGAAAGTGCATCTCTGCTCTAATTACCAGTTATAGTTGATGGAATTTTTTCTTGACTGACATCTGGCCTCCCCACAGATTTTGGGGACATCTGTTTTCAGAAGTACGCTTGCATGTGTCCTAATGGGAAGACCAAGGGCCTGAGAGTTGGGAGACCTGAATTCCAATCCTGTCTCTGCCACCAGCTTTACTGGGTGACCTTGGGCAAGTCAGTGAACCTAACCAGGCCCGTTTCCACATTGGTAAAATAGGGTTGACATCTCTGCTCTCCCTCCGTTTTAAATTCATTCAACTGTATTTATTGAATGCTTACTGTGTGCAGAGCACTGTACTAAGCACTTGGGAGAGTATAATATAACTATAAGCAGACACCTTCCCTGCCCACAATGACCTTACTGGCTAGAGGACTTTCAGATCACCAGGTTCGTTCATTCATTCAATCAATCACATTTATTGAGCACTTACTGTGTGCAGAACACTGTACTAAGCTCTTGGGAAGTACAAGCTGGTAACATTTACAGATGGTCCCTACCCAACAACGGGCTCACAGTCTAGAAGGGGGAGACAGACAACAAAACATGTGGACACGTGTCAAGTCATCAGAATAAATAGAATTAAAGCTAAATGCACATCATTAAAATAAATACAATAGTAAATATGTACAAGTAAACTAAATAGAGTAATAAATCTGTACATACATATATACAGGTGCTGTGGGGAGGGGAAGGAGGTAGGATTGGGGGGATGGGGAGGAGGAGAGGAAAAAGGGGGCTCAGTCTGGAAGGCCTCTTGGAGGAGGTGAGCTCTTAGTAGGGCTTTGAATGGAGGAAAGGAGCTTTCTTGGTGGATGTGTGGAGGGAGGGCATTCCAGGCCAGGGGGAGGATGTGGGCCAGGGGTCGATGGTGGGACAGGCGAGAACGAGGTACAGTGAGGAGGTTAGCGGTGGCAGAGGAGTGGAGGGTGCGGGCTGGGCTGGAGAAGGAGAGAAGGGAGGTGAGGTAGGAGGGGATGAGGTGATGGACAGCCTTGAAGCCCAGAGTGAGGAGTTTTTGCTTGATGACAGTGCTTGGCTGGTTGAAAGGCAGCCACTGGAGATTTTGGGGAGGAGAGCAACATGCCCAGAGCATTTTTGCACAGAGATGATCCGGGCAGCAGTGTGAAGTACAAACTGAAGTGGGGAGAGACAGGAGGATGGGAGATCAGAGAGGAGGCTGATGCAGTAATCCAGTCGGGATAAAATGAGAGATTGAACCAGAAAGGTAGTGGTTTGGATGGAGAGGAAAGGGTGGATCTTGGTGATGTTGTGGAGGTGAGACCAGCAGGTTTTGGTGATGGATTGAATGTGAGGGGTGAACGAGAGAGTGGAGTCGAGGATGACACCAAGGTTGTGGGCTTGTGAGATGGGAAGGATGGTAGTACCATCTACAGTGACGGGAAAGTCAGGGAGAGGGAAGTGTTTGGTGGGGAAGGTAAGGAGTTCGGTCTTGGAGATACTGAGTTTTAGATGGCGGGCAGACATCCAGATGGAGATGTCCTGAAGCCAGGAGGAGACACGAGCCTGGAGGGAGGGAGACAGAGCTATGGTACAAGGACTCCGTCTGTTCTGTTGCTCCTGGATCTATTGTAGAATGGATAAAATCATCATAGGCACTTGCATATTCATATTGACAAGGATTTCCTCAGAGGACACAAGGAGATATTAAGCCACAAACCTATGTGCGTTTCCAGATGTGGATTTTATCCCATTTCATTTTTATTAAACTGCATTTGTTAAATGCTTACAATATACCAGGCTCTGTACCAAGTGTGGGGCTAGATACAAGATAATGAGGTTGGACACAGTCCATAAATATTGTTACTGATGTATTTACTATCACAAGTGCTTACTACAGTCCTTTGCACATGGTGAGCACTCAATAAACATGATCGAGTGAATGAATGAATGAACCACATGGGACTCCTAGTCTCAATCCCCATTTTTCAAATGAGGGAACTAAGACCCGGAAAAATGAAGTGACTTGTCCAAGGTCATGCAGCAGACAGGAGAGCAGGGAGTAGAACTCAGGTCCTTGGACTGCCAGGCTCATGCTCCATCCACTAGGGCCACCTCGCTTCTCTTAACAGTTACACACATGGAAACACAGATATCTAAATGGAGGGGGAAAATGATTCTTGCAGGTGAATCCTTCTATTAGCAGTGGTAACAGTGTTACAGTGCACTTTTCCAGTGATTTACCCACATAGAAACAATGGAGCCTGAGGGACAGATAATGGCTTTCTACATCTATTGACATGGAATCTGGTCCCATTTTCAGAGATGCAAAGTCATCATCATCATCATCAATCGTATTTATTGAGCACTTACTGTGTGCAGAGCATTGCCCTAAGTGCTTGGGAAGTACAAATTGGCAACATATAGAGACAGTCCTTACCCAACAGTGGGCTCACAGTCTAAAAGGGGGAGACAAAACCAAACATACTAACAAAATAAAATAAATAGAATAGATATGTACAAGTAAAATAAAGAAGTAAATAGAGTAATAAATATGTACAAACATATATACATATATACAGGTGCTGTGGGGAAGGGAAGGAGGTAAGATGGGGGGATGGAAAGGGGGGTGAGCGGGAGAGGAAGGAAGGGGCTCAGTCTGGGAAGGCCTCCTGGAGAAGGTGAGCTCTCAGTAGGGCCTTGAAGGGAGGAAGAGAGCTAGCTTGGCGGATGGGCAGAGGGAGGGCATTCCAGGCCCGGGGGATGACGTGGGCTGGGGGTCGATGGCGGGACAGGCGAGAATGAGGTACGGTGAGGAGATTAGCGGCAGAGGAGCGGAGGGTGCGGGCTGGGCTGTAGAAGGAGAGAAGAGAGGTGAGGTAGGAAGGGGCGAGGTGATGGACAGCCTTGAAGCCCAGGGTGAGGAGTTTCTGCCTGATGCGTAGATTGATTGGTAGCCACTGGAGATTTTTGAGGAGGGGAGTAATATGCCCAGAGCGTTTCTGGACAAAGATAATCCGGGCAGCAGCATGAAGTATGGATTGAAGTGGGGAGAGGCACGAGGATGGGAGATCAGAGAGAAGGCTGATGCAGTAGTCCAGAAGTCCAAAGTCAGAGATCTCCCCCATTGCATGAACTCAGATTTCGAGATGGGTTCACAAAGTACAGCACAGATCCATGGCCCGAGACTGGAGACAAAGAGACTCATGCCCAGATGATGACAGGAAGCTGGGATGCCTGAGGAGACCACTTTGTCAGTTGACCATGATGTCAGTGGAGTCCTGGAGGGAGAGCGATGCTGAGGGTCCATTTCCTGTTTCCTGGTCATCATGGTGACAAGTGATGCATCATCCATGAATGGTGTCTCAGAAGCTGGGACTCTGGGAGTCTGGGAACAGTAGGAGCCTATGGACCGGGGATTTTTCCTGCCTTGCACTGTGGGAGTTTAACGTCTCTATGGCAAGGATGGCAAAAAGGAGGTTTTGGAATCAGCAGGGTTGAGAAAGGACCAGATGTCTGTCTTCTGCTCTGGACTTTCAGCTCTTTCGGGCAGGGAATGTGTCTACTAAATCTATTGGACTCCCTGGCGCTTTGCACAGAGCTTCGCCTACGGTAAGTGTTCAAAAAATGCCATCGATTGATTAATTGATTGGATGGAGAGGGAAAAAACCTTGAGTGAATGATGAAGAGGAAAGTAATCTTTACTATTGGTTGAATGACAGGAGACAGTTCATTTCCTGGTGAAAATCAACCAATGAATCAACAGCATTTATTGAGTGCTTACTGTGAAGACCACTGCATACTATGCTTTTGGGAGAGTACCACAGAATTAGTAGGTGCAATCACTCCCTCCAGGACCTTACTGTCCAACATTTAGAACAGTGCTTGGCACATAGTAAGCACTTAACAAATGCAATCATCATCATTACTGTGCACTGTACTAAGTACTTGGAAGAGTCCAGTAGAGTTACTACTAGATAAGATTTCTGTCCTCAAAGAGCTTTCAGTCTACTGTTTATAGAGCACTGTACTAAACACTTGGGAGAATGCTACAGAGTTACTGGACACAATACCTGCCCTCGAGGAGTTCCAGTCTAAGCACTCGAGAGATTGGATCTGACACCCTCCATTTTTGAAATGCTCCGTCTCAAAGAACCCAATTTGGAAGGATCAAGAAATGCCGTGCAAACATTTTAATACCCCGTGTTAATAATAATTATGGTACTTGTTAAGCACTTACTACGTGCCAAGCACTGTACTAAGAGCTGGGGTAGATACAAGCTACTCCAAGTTGAACACAGTACACGTCCCACGTGGGGCTCACACTTTTAATCCACCTTTTCTCCAGGAGGCAGAGAAGCTAAGCGACTTGCCCAAAGTCACACAGCAGACACGACAGAGCCAGGATGAGAAGCCAGGTCCTTCAGCCCGGGCTCTAACTACTAGGCCACGCTGCTTTCGAACATCCCCCACCTCGCTATCAGGCCCATCTATCGCGGGCGACTCTGACCTCTCTCTTTACGAGTCGCTCCATTGGCAGGTTCCACACGGACACCGGTGCCAACCCGCATTCATCAAACGCCGTTCTCCGAGAGAACGTCATCCTGTCAGGCCCAGCGACAAACAGATGATTCGATTACAGCAGGCAAGCAGAGAAAACAAATTATGGCACGTACCAAGCGCGTCAGTCGCAAGCGCTGACTCAGTCAGGCTCACCCGACCTTCCAGCTCTGCCCTCTTTTCCCCGGGTGCCATGTTGTCTCCGACAAGGCCGCGTTTATGACAGAGCTGTCAGGGCCGTGATAAATGAGCTGTTTTTGCAGATGCTGATTGTTTGACCCCTTTCACTGGCTGTCCCCCAGGATGGCCTTGTTAATAGATGCCTTGGCACACAGATAAAGATGATTCCCGCAGGTGAATGGCAGGTGCCATTAGCAATAAATAATCTTACCTCAGGAAGGGAACTTCTTGGGTAGACTCACACGAATGGCAAGCCCTTTCAGACGCTGGGTAATGAGAGGAATAATAGGAATGATAGTAACGAGTGGCCCGTATAAGTGGATAGACCGCAAGCCTGGGAGTCAGAAGGTCACGCGTCCTAATCTGGACTCCACCACTTGTCTGCTGTGACCTTGGGCAAGTCACTTCACTTCTCAATATTAAATTATTTCAATTACATATTATAAATTGTTTATTTACATTGATGTCTCCCCCTCTGGACTGTAAGCCCGCCATGGGCAGGAAACGTATCTGCCAACTCTGTTGTATTGTACTCTCTCAAGCACTTAGTGCAGTGCTCTGCACACAGTAAGGGCTCAATAAATGACATCGATGATGATGATGTGGATGATAAAGAATACCAATGCCTTAATGTGTAGGGAACTTTATTTCCTATGCACCGAACTCAGTGCTTTGTGCTCTGTAAATACGGATACTATTGCAAAATACTTCCACATCACTTATCTTATTTTGGACTCACCATCACTAAGGTGAGGTAGACAGAGGAAAGGATTAATCTCCGTATTTTACAGATGACTGTCCATATTTTACAGATGTGGAAACCAAGGGGCCGAGATCTCTCAGGAAGTCAGTGGTCGAACTGACTGGATTCAGTTCTTTTGCCCCCCACTTGACTGGAATAATAATAATAATAATAATAATAATAATAATAATAACAGTAATAATAATGGTATTTGTTAAGTGCTTACTATGTGCCAAGCACTGTTCTAAGTGCTGGGATAGATACAAGGTTATCAGGTTGTCCCATGTGGGGCTCAGTCTTAATTCCCATTTTACAGATGAGGTAACTGAGGCACAGAGAAGTGAAGTGACTTGCCCAAAGTCACACAGCTGACAAGTGGTGGAGCCGGGATTAGAACCCATGACCTCTGACTCCTAAGCCTGGGCTCTTGCCACTAAGCCACATTGCTTTCTACTTTCTCTACTCTCTGAAAGCGAGCTCCTTGATTGATAGAGGCATTTAGATATTCCCGTTCAGCCCCTGGCTATATTTTTCTATTTTATGGTATTTGGTAAGCACTTACTAGGTGCCAGGCTCTGTACTAAGCACTGGGGTAGATACAAGATAATTGACTTGGACACAATCCCCTTCCCACATGGGTCTCACGGTCATAAGCCCCATTTTACAGGTGAGGTAACTGAAGTCCAGAGAAGAGAAGTGACTTTCCCAAGGTCACACAGCAGACAAGTGGCAGAGGAGGGATTAGAACCCAAGTCTTCTGACTCCCAGGCCTGTTCTCTTTCCATCTCTAGCGAATAATACAGTGACGTCGTGCAGCATTTAACTGTCGTGAAGCTCATCATATCAATCATCACATTTTATAAACAGAACGCTCCTGCCAGAAAAGTTGAGGCAGCTAGGACTTCTCTCTCTATTTTTCAGACAGGGGTGACTGAAGCCCACAGAAACTAAGTGACTTCCCAGAAATCACACATCAGGCCAGTGGTGGATATCCAGACTTGGGCTCTTCCTGCCAAACCAAACCATTGTCATCATTCTGGGATCTGCCAGCGTCCAAGAAGCCAAAATATTAGGGAAGTGATGATTTAATTGCTCTGGGCATGAGCTAGGAGCTGTGGCTTAGTAAGCACTTAGTACAGTGCTCTGCACACAGTAAGCGCTCAGTAAATACAGTTGAATGAATGAATGAATGGCTACTTTTTAATGGCAAAGGCATTATCCAAATGACCAATTTTTTCATTCCCATACACAGTCTGAGCTCCATTAAATGTGGTATTTGCTGTTTTGGTTTGAAGCTTTTCTAGCTAACAATAATGACTGTGGTATTTTTTTAAATGGCACTTATTAAAGGCTTACTATGTGCAAATCACTGTTTTGGTATTTCATTCAATCATGTTTATTGAATGCTTACTGTGCACAAAGCACTGTATTAAGTGCCTACTATGTGTCAAATACTCTATTAAGCGCTGGGGGAAATACAATGTAATCCGGTTGGACAAAGTCTCTGTATCACATGGGCTCAAGGGGGAGGGAGAATGAGCATTTCATCCCCATTCTACAGATGAGGAAACTGAGGCCCAGAGAAGGGAAGCAACCTGCCTAAAGTCACAAAGCAGGCAAGAGGTGGAGGTGGGATCAGAACCCAGATCCTCTGACTCCCAGTTCTGGGCTATTTCTACTAGGCTACAGTGCTTCCCACATGACCCTTATTTTCCTGTCGGCTATTTCTCACAGGATGCTGAATATCCCCCAGTGAATTAGGGCTTACAATCACCTAGAAATTAGCTGCATCTCTCCTATCTGAGTCTTAGTGGTGACCGTTAGAAAAAAAAACCCCAAAACTCGCACTCTGGACTTCCTACCGATTAGTAGCGACTTCGTGTTCATTGTTTGCCTGTATTTAATGAGCAGGTTGGCACTTCTGCAATAATTAGTGTGTGCAAGAGTGTCTAATGAAAGGCAACAGTGTCGCTCTTGGCGTTCTGAGATCGTGAACCGAAAGACGTGAGGTAGGAGTCGTTGTCCTTGAGAAAAGCTATTCCTTCTTGGTAAATCTTTTGGAAAGATCCCACTGTTTCCCAGATTTGTGATGGTAGGGATTTCTTCAGATGGATCACAGTGCCCTTTCTTGACCTGGGCTTCTGTCAGAGTGCTGGAAGATCATGCGGATTCAACTTAGAGAAGCAGTGTGGCTCTAGTGGATAGAGCAGGGGCCCTGTAACTCAGAAAGAGCTGGGTTCTAATTCTAGCTTTGCCACTTGTCTGCTGGGTGACCTAGAGGAAGTCACTTCACTTCTCTGGCTTTCGTCTGGAAAATGGGGATTATGACTGTGAGCCTCATGTGAGACATGGACTATGTCCAATATGATTTGCTTATATCCATCCCAGGGTTTAATACAATGCCTGGCCCATAGTAAGTGCTTAACAAATGCCACTATTATTATTATCCTATCCCGAAACCCTCTAGCATCACTGCTCAGCCTTCTCTGCTCTTGGATGAAATTCCTTGGATTTCTTTCCTGCTGGAAAGAGGTTGAGGAGTTGCAAAAAATGCTCGACTATTTCCCTTCTTTATAATGTATTTTAATGTCTGTCTCCCTACTTTAAACCGAAAATTAAGTCCTACTGGAAATTAGTTTTGTTGCTACTCCCAAACCAAGTATTAGTTTTTTTTTAAAAAAAAAAATCATTCAATCATATTTATTGAGCACTTACTGTGTGCAGAGCACTGTACTAAGTGCTTGGGAGAGTACAATATAACAATAAGTGACACATTTCCTGCCCACAACGAGCTTACAGTCTAGAGAAGCAGGGTGGCTCAGTGGAAAGAGCACGGGCTTTGGAGTCAGGTGTCATGGGTTCAAATACCTGCTCTGCCAATTGTCAGCTGTGTGAATTTGGGCAAGTCACTTAACTTCTCTGTGCCTCAGTTGCCTCATCTGTAAAATGGGAATTAAGGCTGTGAGTCCCCTGTGGGACAACCTGATCACCTTGTAACCTCCCCAGCACTTAGAACGGTGCTCTGCACATAGTAAGTGCTTAATAAATGCCATTATTGTTATTATTAAAGGCGGAGATAAACATTAATAGAAAGAAACTACAGATTTGGACATAGGTGGGGCTGGGAGCGAGGAAGAACATAGGGAGCAAGTCAGGATGATGCAGAAGGGAGTTGGAGAAGAGGGAAGGGGGTTTAGTCAGGGAAGGCCTCTTGGAGGAGATGGGCCTTTAATAAGACTTTGAAGTGGGGGAGAATAATTGTCTGTTGGATTTGAGGAGGGAGGGAGGGCGTTCTGGGCCAGAGGCAGGATGTGGCCTAGGGCTCAATGGTGAGATAGTTGAGATGGAGGTACAGAGAGAAGGCTAGCATTAGAGGAATGAAGTATGTGAGCTGGGCTATAGTAGGAGAGCAGCAAGGTGAGATAGGAGGGGGCAAGGTGATTGACTGCTTTAAGGCTATTGGCAAAGAGTTTTTGTTAGGTGTGGAGGTGGATGGGCAACCACTGGATTTTTTGAGTAGTGGGGAGACATGTCCTGAACATTTCTGAAGAAAAATGATCCGGGCAACACTTGCTATGTGCCGGGCACAGTACTGAGCACTGGGGTAATCAATCAATCAATCATATTTATTGAGCGCTTACTGTGTGCAGAGCACTGTACTAAGCACTTGGGAAGTACAAGTTGGCAACATATAATAGATACAAGTAGATAGATACAAGGGGTAGAATCAAGCTAATCAGGTCAGACACAGTCCAAGTCCCACATGCGGCTTCCAGTCTTAATACCTGTCTTACACAAGGGAACTGAGGCACAGAGAAGTGAAGTTGCCGACTTGTACTTCCCAAGCGCTTAGTACAGTGCTCTGCACACAGTAAGCGCTCAATAAATACGATTGAATGAATGAATGAATGAAGTGACTTACCCGCGGTCACACGGCAGACAAGTGGCGGAAAAAGGATTAGAACCCAGGTCCTGCTGACGCTTCTGGGCCCCTTGCAGAAATCAGAGATTTGTCTGTTGTTTTCCTTTTCTGAACAAATGTCTAAAAGCTCCCCAAAATGTTTCGTCGGCTTCCAGGCCGCATCACAAGTGAAATCGATAGCTTTTGTTCTGGCTCCCATTCCTCCTTGAGCTTTTCAATCCTGCTTCAGTCGTGGCAGGTTTTATGATTCCATTTGATTTTTTTTTCTTCGTGAGAGTGTTTGTTCTAAACTAGCCCTCCTGTTGAAATTTCTCTGTCACCATGAGCCACGCAATAAAAATGGAGAGAAAGTGAGAGAGAAAGAGTTCAGCATTCTTCCAGTCAGTCAATCATATTCATTGAGCGCTTACTGTTTGCAGAGCACTGTACTAAGGACTTGGAAGAGTCCAATACAGCAGAGTTGGTAGATATGTTCCCTGCCCATAACCAGCTTAAGGGGGGAGACAGACATGAATAGAAATAAATAAAATTACAGATATGTACATAAGTGCTGTGGGGCTGGGAGGGGAGGTAATAATAATAATAATAATAATGATGGTATTTGTTAAGCGCTTACTATGTGCAAAGCACTGTTCTAAGTGCTGGGGAGGTTACAACGTGATCAGGTTGTCCCACGGGGGGCTCACAGTTTTAATCCCCATTTTACAGATGAGGTAACTGAGGCACAGAGACGTTAAGTGACTTGCCCAAAGTCACACAGCTGACAGTTGTCGGAGCCGGGATTCGAACCCATGACTTCTGACTCCAAAGCCCGTGCTCTTTCCACTGAGCCACGCTGCTTCTCATGAATGAGAATAAATTCTCATGACTGAGAATGAGAATGGGAGATGAATAAAGGCAGTAAGTCAGGACAAAGCAGAAGGAAATGGGAGAAAAAGAAAGGAGGGCTTAATCAGGGAAGGCTTCTTAGAGGAGATGTCCTTTCAAGGCCCTACTGAGAGCTCACCTCCTCCAGGAGGCCTTCCCAGACTGAGCCCCTTCCTTCCTCTCCCCCTCATCCCCCCTCCATCCCCCCATCTTACCTCCTTCCCTTCCCCACAGCACCTGTATATATGTTTGTACATATTTATTACTCTATTTATCTATTTATTTATTTATTTTACTTGTACATTTCTATCCTACTTATTTTATTTTGTTGGTATGTTTGGTTCTGTTCTCTGTCTCCCCCTTTTAGACTGTGAGCCCACTGTTGGGTAGGGACTGTCTCTATGTGATGCCAATTTGTACTTCCCAAGCGCTTAGTACAGTGCTCTGCACATAGTAAGCGCTCAATAAATACGATTGATTGATTGATTGATTTATTTTATTTTGTTAGTATGTTTGGTTTTGTTCTCTGTCTCCCCCTTTTAGACTGTGAGCCCACTGTTGGGTAGGGACTGTCTCTATATGTTGCCAACTTGTACTTCCCAAGCGCTTAGTACAGTGCTCTGCACACAGTAAGCACTCAATAAATACGATTGATTGATTGATTGATTGACTGATTAAGGCTTTGAAGGGGGGAGTGAAGTTGTTTGTGGGGATGAGGAGGGAGGACGTTCCAGACCAGAGGCAGGATGGGGCCGAGAGATCTGCAGCCAGACAGATGAGATCGAGATAGAATGAGAAGGTAAAGCGTTACAGGAGCGAAGTGTGCGGGCTGGGTTGTTGTTGGAGAGTTGTATAGATTACGTGTATGTTATCGACAAGTAGGGTGCAAAATAGGTTCATCGGTGTAAATAGGCCGCAGGGTTCGTGTACCCAAGGTGGTGACGCATATAGGAAAAATGACTCGGAGACATGAATTCAGAAAGAGCAGTGAAGAAGGAAAGTGGCTACCTGCCCGTTCACCTCCCGGGAGAGGTACGAGTGACAAGCAGCCCCGATCCCATTCTCACTGTGTCTTTTATTGAGTTACAGCAACATGGGAGTGGAGCATTTGGGAATTTCAGGAATCCAATTAGGAAAGACAGGATGTTATAAATTCTCATTATTCTCTGTTCTCACTGCCTTGTGCAGGTTGTTGTTATCCGCCCTATGGCCTTGCATAGGTACTTGTTACTGGCCTTGAAGGCACCTGTTGCTGAGCCTTGTATAAAATGCAAAAAAAGGAGTTGTTCTCTTGGCCTGCGCAAAATGGAGGGTTACTGTAGGCAAACACAAAATGGAGTCAGTCATGTCAAGTCCGCTAGTGGACAACAGTGTATGCTTGTTACAGGCAGGGAATGTGTCTGTTTATTGTGATATCGTACTATTCCAAGGGCTTAGTACAGCTCTCTGCCCACAGTAAGTGCTCAGTAAATAGAACTGAATGAATAAATGAATGAATGTTGTATAGACAGTTGCGCAGGTCATGCTTTAGGGGCCCTTAGGGATGGCAGGAGTCCAGCTAATAATAATAATAATAATAATAATTATAATAATTATAATAATAATAAGCAGCGTGGCTCAGTGGAAAGAGCCTGGGCTTCGGAGTCAGAGGTCAAATCCCGCTCCTCCACTTGTCAGCTGTGTGACTTTGGGCAACTTAACTTCTCTGTGCCTCAGTTACCTCATCTGTCAAATGACGATTAAGACTGTAAACCCCCCCCCCCCCCGCCCCGTAGGATAACCTGATCACCTTGTAACCTCCCCAGTGCTTAGAACAGTGCTTTGCACATAGTAAGTGCTCAATAAATGCCATTGTTATTATTATTAATAGTAATTGCAGCATTTGTTAAGCATTTACTATTTGCCAAGCATTGTACTAAACTGTGGGGTGGTTACAAGCAAATCAGGTTGGATACAGTCCCTGTCCCACATGGGGCTTACAGTCTCTATCTCCATTTTCCAGATGAGAGAACTGAGGCCCAGAGAAATGAAGTGACCTGTCCAAGGTCACACAGCAGACAGGTGACAGAGCCGGAATTAGAACCCCTGACCTTCTTACTCCCAGGCCCGTGCTCTATCCACTCTGCCATGCAAAGTGATTTCTGCTTACGGAACCGGATTAAAACTGCAGACCCAGCGACAGGCCTTCCTCTTTCCAGAGAAGCCGGAGATTCAAGCGTCGAGGCAGAATGTGAACTGACAAGATATTTAATGAAGGAAACAGAGTTAGAACCATGATCACATTACACCTGGCCAGGGCTAGCAGAAGGCCCCCGGGAAGGACATGTCCTTTGTCAATCAGTCTAGAGAGCCTTTCCCAAGCGCAAACCTCTTTTTGTTTTTTTACAGTATGTGTTAAACGCTTATTAAAAATAATTAATAATAATAATTAGGGTATAATAATAATAATGATGGCATTTGCTAAGCGCTTACTATGTACGAAGCATTATTCTAAGTGCTGGGGGGGATACAAGGTGATCAGGTTGTTCCACGTGGGGCTCACAGTTTTAATCCCCATTTTACAGATGAGGTAACTGAGGCCCAGAGAAGTTAAATGACTTGCCCAAAGTCATACAGCTGACAAGTGGTAGAGCCGGGATTAGAACCCATGACCTCTGACTCCAAAGCCTTTGCTCTTTCTACTGAGCCATGCTGCTTCCCACTGAGCCACATTGCATTGCTTCACGGCTCACGGTCTCGATCCCCATATTTTCCAGAGGAGGGAACTGAAGCCCAGAAACGTAAGGTGACTTGCCCAAGGTCACACAGCAGAGAAGTGGTGGAGCTGGGATTAGAACCCATGACCCATGATCAATCAGTAGTATTTATTGAACATTTACTGTGTACGAAGCACTGTACTAAGTGCTTGGGAGAGGACAATATAATAACAAACAGTCTAGTGGGGGAGACAGACATTAATATAAATAAATAAATTACAGATACATACAGATCTATACATCATCAATCGTATTTATTGAGCGCTTACTATGTGCAGAGCACTGTACACATATGTGCTGTGGGTGGGAGGATGAATGAAGGAACAAGTAAGAACAGTGCAGAAGGGAGTGGGAGAAGAGGAGAGGAGGGCTAAGTCAGGGAAGGCTTCTTGGAGGAGATGGGCCTTCAATAGGCTTTGAAATGGGGGAGAGCAATTATCTGTCTGCAATGAGGAGGGTGAGCATTCCAGGACAGAGGTAAGATGTGGCTTTGAGGTTGGCTGCAAAATAGACGAGATCGAGGTATTTGTGGTATTTTTTAAGTGCTTATTCTCTCTTTCTTCCTGGCAAGATTTTTTCTTTTATTTTTCTTGCCTAAAACGGGGGCAGGAAACAGACTTAGCACAGTTTCCCAAACAACTGCGTGTCCTAGTGGACAGAGCATAGGCCCGGAAGTCAGAAGGACTTGGATTCTAACCCCAGTCATCCCCCTTGTCTGCTGCATGACCTTGGGCAAGTCACTTAACTTTGCTGTACTTCTGTTACCTCATCTGTAAAATGGGGATTCAAACTTATGTGGGACAGGGACTGTGTCCAACCTGATTAACTTGTAGCTACCTCAGTGCTTAGTACAGTGCCTGGCACATAGTAAGTGCTGAACAAATACCTTAAAAAAAAAAAACTGCACTAACCCAGAGGAGTCTGTTGCATAGCTATTAGCCTGATTTCCAAATTTGGTTTGGGAGAGCACATTCATTCATTCATTCAATCATATTTATTGAGCACTTACTGTGTGCACAGCATTGTACTAAGCACTTGGAAAGTACAATTTGGCAACAGATAGAGACAATCCCTACCCAACAACGGGCTCACGGTCCAGAATGGGGAGACAGACAACAAAACAGAACAATAACATCAACAACATCAAAACAGATAAATAGAATTATAGATTTATACACACATGTGTGATTGTGTGTATGGTAGTGAAGCAGAGAAGCAGTGTGGCTCAGTGGAAAGAGCATGGGCTTTGGAGTCAGAGGTCATGGGTTCAAATCCCAGCTCCTCCAACTGTCAGCTGTGTGATTTTGGGCAAGCCACTTCACTTCTCTGGGCCTCAGTTACCTTATCTGTAAAACAGGGAAGAAGACTGCGAGCCCTCCGTGGGCCAACCTGATTACCTTGTATCTACCCCAGCACTTAGAACAGTGCTCGACACATAGAAGGCACTTAACAAATACCATAATAATAATTATTATTATTAGACACCAATGTAACGCTGGTCCACTTCTCCATGGCCTTCTCCCTCCCCAAAGGGGCTGAGGGTGTAGAATTATTTATTCTTCTCCCTCTCCTTTCAGTTTATGCAATATTTATGTATGCCCTATTTACATAAACCAATAAACAAATTACATGGAAACAATATAAATGCTAACAGTACAGTATTTTTGTTAACATAGTAATATCATGCATAATTACAATGTGTCGAAAATGATTATATGCTAATTGCTGAATGAATACAGAGTAATAACATGGTTCATTGTGCACAGGGAAATTAAAAACCAAACCCATACTGTATTTCAGTTAGCGATAAGCCTGTTTTGGAAAGCAGGGATTAGGTGACCCCTTGTTGGGGTTCAGAAGTCAGTCTCCCCTCACGTAGATTTTCATTAGAAGCAGCATGCTCTAGTGGCAAGAGCATGGGCTTGGGAGTAAGAGGATGAGGGTTCTAATTCTGGTTCCACCACTCATCTGCTGTGTGACCTTGGGTAAGTCATTTCACTTCTCAGTGCCTCAGTGACCTCATCTTTAAAATGGGGATGAAGACTGTGAGCCCCATGTGTAACAGGGGCTGTGTTTGACCTAATTGTCTTGTCTATCCCAGTGCTTAGAACAGTGCTTGGCACACAGTAAGCACTTAAATACCATAATTATTATTATTAATTGTTATTAACTACTGGAGGGGCTGGTTAGGGGAGTGGCAGTCTCACAATCCAGGTTGTGCCAAGTCTTGCTGGCACACACACAACCCACGGACATTCAGACACATACGCAGACACTCAAACATTCAGACACACTCAGACACACATGCAAACACAGATATGCAACATGCATGCATACATAGAGTCTCACAACACACAGACCCAGGCACAGACACACACACACACAGAGACACAAACACAGACACAAACACAGAGACCCAACCCAGAGAGACAAACACACGCACAGTCTCTCTGGAGAAGAAGGAGGAAATCATAATAGTAATAATGATAATAATTACGGTATTCATTAAGCACTAACTATATGCCAAGTACTGCTCTAAGCCCTGGGGTAGATATAAGGTAATCGGGTTGTCCCACGTGGGGCTCACAGTCTTAATCCCCATTTTACAGTCGAGGGAACTGAGGCACTGAGAAGTTAAGCAGCTTGCCTAAGGTCATACAGCAGACAAGTGGTAGAGCCAGGATTAGAACCCATGTCCTCTGACTCCCAAGCCAGGGCTGTTTCTGCTAAGGCACAGTTTTCTAGGTCATCTGCAGAGAGGGGTTAGAGAGGAACCCCTACCTACTGAGGAACCTACTGAGAGCTCACCTCCTCCAGGAGGCCTTCCAGAGACTGAGCCTCTTCCTTCCTCTCCCCCTCGTCCCCCTCTCCATCCCCCCATCTTACCTCCTTTCCTTCCCCACAGCACCTGTATATATGTATATATGTTTGTACATATTTATTACTCTATTTATTTTACTTGTACGTATCTATTCTACTTATTTTGTTAGTATGTTTGGTTTTGTTTTCTGCCTCCCCCTTTTAGACTGTGAGCCCACTGTGGGGTAGGGACTGTCTCTATATGTTGCCAACTTGTACTTCCCAAGCGCTTAGTATAGTGCTCTGCACACAGTAAGCGCTCAATTAATACGATTGATTGATTGATTGATTGAATGAGACAACTGAGCTGTGAGATTAAATAACCTTCGGGCTCCTTTCTGTCCAAACTTACTTCCTACCTTAGTTTACTCCAACCTAGCCCACGTGCTTCGTTCCTCTAGTGCCAACCTACTCACCATCCCTCCATCTCATCTTGCTCACCCCTGACCCCTCGCCCACGTCCTGCCTCTGGCCTGGAATTCCCTCCGTTTTCACATCCAACAGATGATCAGTCTTCCTACCTTCTAAGCCTCATTGAAGACATCTCCTCCGAGAGGCCTTCCCTGACTTAAGCCCTCATCTCTCCAACCCCCTCTCTCTTCTGCGTCACCTTTGCACTTGGCTTTGCAGCCTTTATTCACCCCATCATCAGCACCTCAGCACTGATGTTGGTATCCATAATTTTATTTTAATGTCTCTCTCCCTCTCTGGACTGTAAGCTCATTGTGGGCAGGGAATGGGTCTGTGTATTATATTGTATTCTCCCAATGTCTTAGTGTAGCGCTCTGCACACAGTAAGTGCTCAATAAATAAGATTGGCTGACTGAATGACTCCCTAGCCCTTAGGGTAGTGCTCTGCCTCGGTAAGCGCTGGATAAACAGGATCGACTGTTTGACAGGTAATTGCTGAGCGTTTATTATGTGCGAATCACTGCACTTAGAAAGGACAATAGGATAATACAAAGGAAAACATCCAGAGATATTTTGCCCCTCAGCCTGATTAGGGGGAGGGAGAGGGGAGGATTTTCATACATAACCATTCTCATCAGTTCACACATCTGAGATAAATGGAGGGTCAGAGTAGATATGAAATACAACAGAGCCCAAGAAGCAAACAAATTGTCTCATACAAGAGAGGATATTAAGGGAAACAAGGAAATCATTTTTTTTTTCTCTCTTCCCACCAGAAAAGGAAGCCCAAGGAGAGCAGAAATGAGACCGTCTCAGATTAAAATGCAAACCTTGGAAAGACTTGGATACCCCTGAGGTAGGGGGATAATAAAGGAGTCCTAGAAGTGTGAACCGTAAGAGAACAGGCTGCTCGTGATGTTCAAATCGATGACCCTTTCTGTCTCTTCAGGGCAGAGGGCATGGGTTGATTTTGGCTTCTGAATATCCACTCACCCTTTCAGCGAGATAGTGATTCATCCAGAAAGAGTAATGATGATTATGGTATTTGTTTAAGCGCACATTATGTGCCAAGCATCGTACCAGAGAAGCGGTGTGGCCCAGTGGAAAGAGCAAGGGCCCGGGAGTCAGTGGATGTTGGTTTAATACCATCTCTGCCACTTGTCCGCTGCGTGACCTTTTTTTTTATGGCATTTATTAAGCGCTTACTACGTGCAAAACACTGTTCTAAGCGCTGGGGAGGTTACAAGGTGATCAGGTTGTCCCTCGTGGGGCTCACAGTCTTAATCCCCGTTGTACAGATGAGGGAACTGAGGCACAGAGAAGTGAAGTGACTTGCCCAAGGTCACACAGCTGACAATTGGCAGAGCCGGGATTTGAACCCATGACCTCTGACTCCAAAGCCCGGGCTCTTTCCTACTGAGCCACGCTGCTTCTTGGACAAGTCACTTCACTTCTCTATGCCTCAGTTTCCTCATCTGTAAAATAAGGATTGACTGGGAGCCCCATGTGGGACAGTGACTGTGTCCAACCTGATGACCTTGTAACTATCCCAGTGCTTAGAACAGTGCTTAGCACATAGCACTTAAGAAGTGCCACAATTATTATCATTAGGAAGCACTGGGGTCGACACAAGTTAACGAGGTCAGACATTGTCCCGTGTCATATGGGGCTAGCAGTCTAGGTGGGATGGAGTAGGATTTAATCCCCATTTTACAAATGAGGAAACTGAGGTGTAGAGGAGTTAAGCAACTTGCCCAAAGTCACAAAACAGGCATGAGGGAGAGTCGGTGTAAACCTGTTGGGATCAGTTCATCTCTTTTCCAGGGAAACTGAAAGTGAGAGACATCAGCTACAGCATGTGCTTGTGTGTGTGTGTGAGTAGGATTTAATCCCCATTTTACAAATGAGGAAACTGAGGTGTAGAGAAGTTAAACAACTTGCCCAAAGTCACACAACAGGCATGAGGCAGAGTTGGTGTAAACCTGATGGGGTCAATTCATCTCTTTTCCAGGGAAACTGAAAGTGAGAGACATCAGCTACAGCGTGTGCTTGTGTGTGTGAGTAGGATTTAATCCCCATTTTACAAATGAGGAAACTGAGGCGTAGAGAAGTTAAACAACTTGCCCAAAGTCACACAACAGGCATGAGGCAGAGTCGGTGTAAACCTGATGGGATCAATTCATCTCTTTTCCAGGGAAACTGTTTGAAAGGGAGAGACATAAGCTACAGCGTGTGATTGTGTGTGTGTGTGTGTGTGTCTGTGTGTGTATGTCTGTGAGTGTGTGTGTGTTTGTGTGTGTGTACAGCAGGGAGAAAGATGTATGTTTGAAACAATTTTCATTCACTCTTTAAACAGAGGAAAGATTTGACTGAAGCATAGCCAAGTGGCAGAATCCAATCTGTTCTTTACAAACCCTGAGATTTGGAGTAGTGGAGTAGTGAGGAATAGTGAATACAGCCTGAGCCTGGGATTCAGAAGGACCTTGGTTCTACCACTTGTCTGCTGTGTGACCTTGGACAAGTCACTTTGCTACTCTGGGCCTCAGTTACCTCATCTGGAAAACGGGGATTGAGACTGTGAGCCCCACTTGGGACAGTGACTGTGTCCAACCTGATTTGCTTGTACCTACCCCGGTGCTTAGTATGGTGTATGGTACATACACTTAACAAATACCACATTTATTATTATTATTCATAAATCGGGATTTATTGAATGATTGTTGTGTTCAGGGCACTTTTCCAGCTACTCACTGTGTGGGAGTACTTTACCAAAGATGTTCTATGTTCAAAACACTATGCTGGACCCCTACTGCGGCCAGAGAGGTAGATTTGCTGCCCAAATTACAATCATTCATTCATTCACTCATTCAATCGTATTTATTGAGTGCTTACTGTGTGCAGAGCACTGTACTAAGCGCTTGGGAAGTACAAGTTGGTAACATATAGAGACGGTCCCTACCCAATAGCAGGCTCACAATCCAGCCATTGAGGTGCTTTTCTGTAAATTCTAACTCTCCGTGGGCTTACTTTCATTCTAGCCAAGCTGAAAAATGAACATTAATTTCAATCCATATCCTCTTTTCCTTCTTTCCCCTTTTGGTAAATTATTTTTGCATCGGTCTCCCCTGCTAGGTTGTAAGCTCCTCGAGGGCAGAGATCGTGTCTACTAACTCTCATGTACTCTCCCAAGTGCTCAGCACAGTGTTTTGCACACAGTAGAGTGCCAGCTCCTTGAGGGCAGGGATCATGCCAACTAACTCCATTGTTGCCTGCCATGCATTCAGTAGAGTACTCTGCACACAGCAGGAACTCAATAAATCAATCGTTCGTATTTATCAGGTGCTTACTGTTCATTCATTCATTCAATCGTATTTATTGAGCACTTACTGTGTGCAGAGCACTGTACTAAGCGCTTGGGAAGTACAAGTTGGCAACATATAGAGACAGTCCCTACCCAATAGCGGGTTCAAAGTCTAGGAGGGGGAGACAGAAAACAAAACAACACATATTAACAAAATAAAATAAATAGAATAGTAAATATGTACAAGTAAAATAGAGTAATAAATCTGTACAGACATATATACTATGTGCAGAACACTGTGCTGAGCACTTGGGAGAGTACACAACAACAATAAACAGATACATTCCCTGCCCACAATGAGTTTACAGTCTACCACTGATTGATTAATTGCCTGATTTCATCTTTTTAAGACTTCACTCAACACAGTTAGTGATCAATACAATCCTCTCCCTGCAGTGAATGCACAATAAATACTGATTGATTGACACTAAACACCTAAATAATCTAAAGAGAAGCTGCGTGGCTTAGTGGAAAGAGCACAGGCTGGGGAGTCAGAAGTCATGGGTTCTAGACTCGGCTCCGCCTCTTGTCGGCTGTGTGATTTTGGGCAAGTCACTTCACTTCTCTGCGCCTCAGTTACCTCATCTGTAAAATGGGGATTAAGACTTTGAGCCCCAAGGGACAACCTGATAACCTTGTATCTACCCCAGGGCTTAGAACAGTGCTTGACATGTAGTAAACACTTAACAAATACCATTATTATTGTTATTTTTAAAGGGGCAGAAACCCTTGACAGGAAATGTACAGCACATTTAGAGCAGTTACAAATCAACAGTTAAAGAATTAGAGTGATATATAATACACAAAAATCCTCTAAGCAATATCCATGGTGATAGAGTGAGGGAGAACAGAGAAGACTGAAATAATATTCCACAGCCAATTTTTTTTTTTTAAGCCTCACCTTGTCTTTTCAAAAGGCCAGGCCATTTTCAAACTCCTTTTCTTTGGAAGTCATTATTTTGGCTCCCAGAGCAAGGGGAATGAGCAGTTGCAATTGTTTACCAAGGGAGAAGCATTGACTATAGAATGCTGAGCCTTTTTTTGAAAAAATCATCCAGTAGGTTCTTATTTTTCATTTAATGCCAAAGTGAAGATGATGAGATGCTTGGAAAAGAACTCTGGGTTGGAGCAGGGGATGGTCACTTGTATTTCTGACCACCACAACCCTGAGCAAACATGAGAGTCCATTGTCTAAACCCTTTGCATTGTGGATGGGGCGTTGAAAAACCAAGTGCTTTATCATGGGGAAATCCTGAATTACTGAGAGAATTAGAGCTGAAACTCTGTGTGTGTGTGTGTGTGTGTGTGTGTGTGTGTGTGTTAGAGAGAGAGAGAATTAAGCAAACAGATTCTGAATCAACAAAGCAAAACCATTCCAGCAGAATGAATTCTTCCACGTCTGTGTTTGCTTTTCCAGGGAAGCAGATCCTCTAAACCGAAACGGGAGTCAAAAAATTCACCAAGACATTTGGTGAATCTATTACGCTGACGCTTTGACTGATAGCTCATTGTGGGCGGGGAATGTGTCTGTCAACTCTGTTGTAATGCACTTTCCCAAGCGCTTAGTACAGTGTTCTGCACACAGTAATCACTTGCCCAAGGTCATACAGCTAGCAAGCAGCAGAGCTGGGGTTAGAACCCAGGTCTACCGACTCCCAGGTCCGAGCTCGATTCACCCATTTCTGCTCATTTGTTTTCTTTTGCCCAATTTCAGCTCATCATAGAACTGTCACTTGGATGTACTGCTGTCATTCATTAGAGAAGCAGCGTGGCTCAGTGGAAAGAGCCCGGGCTTGGGAGTCAGAGGTCATAGGTTCTAATTCTGGCTCTGCCACTTATCAGCTGTGTGATGTTGGGCAAGTCACTTAACTTCTCTGTGCCTCAGTGACCTCATCTGTAAAATGGGGATTAAGATTGTGAGCCCCACGTGGGAAAACCTGATTACCTTGTATCCACCCCCAGCGCTTAGAACAGTGCTTGGCACATAGTAAGTGCTTAACAAATATCATCATCATCATCATCATTCATTCTTCTCACATGACCCACTTTTAGACTGGATTTCCCTTATGAGACAGCAACTGTGTCCGATCTGATTATCTTGTACCTTGGCTCTTAGTACAGTGCCAGGGCTTAACAGACATCACAATTATTATTATCACTAGTGATAATGGGCAGGGTAGGTGCTCATTATGGGCAGGGTAGGTGTTTGCTAAGTCTGCTGTATTATACTCTCCCAAGCACTTAGTACAGTGCTCTGCACATATTAAGTGCTCAAGAAATACCACCAAGTGATTGATCAAAAGGGGGAATTAGAAACACCACGAGACTGGTGTGGGAGGGGGAATGTGTCCAACCTATTGATCTTACATGTACCTTAGTGCTTGGTACATAGTAAGCACTTAACAAATACCATGAGTATTTTTAGTATGAGCTGCAGTCTAAAAGCTGGACACTGTTGGAAGAAGATGGGGTCCATTTTACCTCATGAAATGTCAGACAGTCCCGGAGGGAGAAAATGGGGACACTGTGAGTCTGTTCTGAGCAGAGGTCACCATTTTTGTCCCCATGTTTTTTCCTTCCTTCCTTCCTTCCTTCCTTCCTTCCTTCCTTCCTTCCTTCCTTCCTTCCTTCCTTCCTTCCTTCCTTCCTTCCTTCCTTCCTTCCTTCCTTCCTTCCTTCCTTCCTTCCTTCCTTCCTCCCTCCCTCCCTCCCTCCCTTCCTCCCTTCCTCCCCTCCTTCCCCCCTAAATCCTCCCTCGAGCTTTTGTTCCAGTATTCTGAATCGAAGCCATTGGATTTTTAAATCTATTCAAGTCTATTCTCTATTCATGCAAATGAACTCCATGAACCGAGCTATGCATTTGGAAAATCATTCATTTCCTCTGACACCCTACTGCCTCAAACGAATGAACCCGAGGCCAATCAATCAATCAATGGAATTAATCGAGCATTTATTGGGTGCAGAGCACTGTAGTAAGCATTTGGGAGAGAACAATACAAGCAACTCGATAGATGGTTTCCCTGTCCACAACGAGTTTACAGTCCAGACGGGGAGATGGACATTAAAAGAAATCATGGATATGAAGGACCTGGGTTCTAATTCTTTCTCAGCCACTTGTGTGACTTGTGACCTTCGGCAAGTTACTTGACTTCTCTGGGCCTCGGTGACCTCATCTGTAAAATGGGGATTAAGACTGTGAGCCCCAGGTGGGACGGGGACTGAATCCAACCTGATTCGCTGGTTTCCACCCCAGCGCTTAGTACAGTGCCTGGCACATAGTAAGCATTTAACAAATACCCCACACGAAAAAAGAGGCAACCAGCCTTCCAACTTTTCTGATCTACTCAATCAGCTCCTGTCAACTCCCATCCATCAATCACATCAGTCCTGCTCTTATATTTAGGTTACATTTTCTGCTATATGTGGATATCCTGGCACTAATTATAGAACAGATTGTGTGTGGTGTTTCGACGGGACTGCTCTATGGCAATACAGATTAAGCAATTAACCTTGATGTCACTGTAATTATTAAGATACTTTAGCAAAATGAACTAATTTCCCTACAGGATGTTCTGCTGAAATCAACTTCCACTCTCTTTAAGATGCCAAAATAGGAAATGTTAATGGAAAATTAAGTTTTCGATTTTCTAATATATCGACTGGATCCCTGGCTTGTTTTTCAGTGTTCTGTTTTATTGGGAGCACTGGAGACCCGATTGCAGTTTAGGACGGACAACAAGGCAGAGATACCAGATTTGGATTTGTCGTATTATAGGGAAAATTAATGGGGATTTGACATTAGCTTTCTACTCATCTGGGGACAGGCTCTCAGAACTACAACCTAGAATAAACTCAGCCAGAGTTTCATTTTAGAGGATTTCGTGGGAGGGAAGAAAAAAAAAGATTGTTCTCAAAGATTTCCTATCCTTTGAGGATTTCGGGCATTATAAAAATATGAAATTTCTGAAACTGTGACCTTTTTTTACAAGGACATTAATTGAAAATTGAGACAAAATAGGGAGAAAAGGAGTGTCTGTGAAGCCACAAATGAGTTTGACATCTTTTCCCGAAAACTTAATCCAAAGTTGTTACCTACTTTGGGTGACCCCTTAGGTGACCCAAATTCAGAATTCTCACTTGATCAAGATGCGAGTCAGGGTTTGAAAACAGGCTGGAGAACTCTCTGTCTGGAGCGATTAAGAATGATTTATAGAGGGTTCTGAACGCGGATGCAGAAAATTCCCAAATCCAGAGCTGAAATGGAACCCAACCCAGCCTCCTCCTTGCATCTGTCAGCTCAACGTCTTTATGTTGGGGGAAATAGCTCAAAAGACGGAGGACAGGAATAGACTAAAGGAGTAGATCAGCGAGAGGAAGGAGGTGACATGATCTCCTTAGAGCCTAAGAGCCCAGGACTGGGAGTCTGAGGAACTCTGGGTTCTAATCCTGTCTCCATTACTTTCCCGTTGGGTGACCTTGGGCAAGTCTCTAGACTGTAAGCCTGTTGTGAGCAGGGATTGTCTCTATTTGTTGCTGAACTGGACTTTCCAAGTGCTTAGTACAGTGCTCTGTACACAGTAAGCACTCAATAAATATGACAGTGAATGAATCGTCCCTATACTTCTCAGTGCCTCAGTTTCCAATTTGTACTTCCCAAGTGCTTAGTACAGTGCTCTGCACACAGTAAGCGCTCAATAAATACGATTGATGAGGATGATCTGTAAAATGGGAATTTGATATCTGCTCTCTTTTGCACTTTGGCTGGGAGCCTTGTGCAGACTGGGGACATTCATTCATTCATTCAATCATTCGTATTTATTGAGAAGCAGCGCGGCTTACTGTAAAGGGCACGGGCTTGGGAGTCGGAGGTTGTGGGTTCTAATCCGCCTCTGCCACTTGTCAGCTGTGTGACTTTGGGAAAGTCACTTAACTTCTCTGTGCCTCATTTCCCTCATCTGCAAAATGGGGATTTAAACTGTGAGCTCCACTTGAGACAACCTGATTACCCTGTATCTACCCCAGTGCTTAGAACAGTGCTTGGCACATAGTAATAATAATAATAATAATGATGATGGCATTTATTAAGCACTTACTATGTGCCAAGCACTGTTCTAAGCATTGGGGAGGTTACAAGGTGATCAAGTTGTCCCACGAGGGGCTCACAGTCTTCATCCCCATTTTACAGATGAGGTAACTGAGGCCCAGAGAAGTGAAGTGACTTGCCCAGAGTCACACAGCTGACATTTGGCAGAGCCGGGATTTGAACCCATGACCTCTGACTCCAAAGCCTGTGCTCTTTCCACTGAGCCATGCTGCTTCTCAAATGCCATCATTATAGAGAAGCAGTGTGGCTCAGTGGAAAGAGCACGGGCTTGGGAGTCAGACGTCATGGGTTCAAATTCTGGCTCGGCCAATTGTCAGCTGTGTGACTTTGGGCAAGTCACTTCACTTCTCTGTGCCTCAGTTACCTCATCTGTAAAATGGGGATGAAGACTGTGAGCCCCACATGGGACAACTTGATCACCTTATGTCCTCCCCAGCGCTTAGAACAGTTCTTTACACATAGTAAGCGCTTAACAAATGTCATTATTATTATTATTATTGTTATTGAGCACTTACTGTGTGCAGAGCACTCTACTAAGCACTTGGATAGTACAACAGTGTTGATAGTGAGGGAGTCCAGCTAAGTGGAGAAGCAGTGTGGCCTAGTGGTTAGAGCATGGCCCTGTGAGTACGAAGTTCCCTTGGTTATAATTGCAGCTCTGCCACTCATCTGCAGTGTGACCTTAGGCAAGTCACTTCACTTCTCTGTACCTCAGTTCCTTCATCTGTAAAATTGGGATTAAGACTGTGATCCCCATGTGGGACATGGACTTTGTCCAACCCTGATTAGCTTGTATCGCCCCTACTGCTTAGTACAGCGGCTGGCACTTAGTAAATGCTTAACAATACCATAAAGAAAAGGGAAAAGAATATATATATATATAAATTTGTGTGTGTGTGTGTGTGTGTGTGTGTGTGTGTGTGTGTGTGTGTGTGTGTGTGTGTCTGGGCATAGGTAAACCAGACATCTGAGTGAATTCCACAGTGCTAGCACATATCACAATTTAACAAAAGTACCATAATGGCATTCCTAAATCCTGAACGTGTACTCAACACCATCCGTCCCACTGCAGAAGAGACCATGTGCTGCCCCTGCAGATTTGGGAAGAAATATCTCCACAAGTGCGTTTGTTTGGAGATATTTTCAACCCGCCGTCCTCCCCCAATTTCGTATTTTATACGCTTCCCCAAGCCTAATCATGAATCCCTTAGGCACTATTATTTCTCTTTAACATCCTGGAATATCAACTCAAGGACAGAGTGGTTTTAGGGCCTGTAGTAAAGCATAATCAGACATAGGATAAGTAGGATTAGGGAGCGAGGTTGACTTCTAATTTCCACACTAAAACTGAGACTAAGTAAACACAGTTACAGAGAAGGGGGGAAAAGGGCTTTGGTCAGGAGCTGGCTGCTAAGGAGTTTGTTTTTATAGTTTGTTTCACTTAGGGGGAGTAGAATGCATTCAGAACTGCTTAGGGGGTCAGAGCCAGGAGTCAGTGAATTTCTGACAAATAAATGGCAGTTTGGGGGAAGGGTCTGTGTATGTGTTTGTGTGTTTATGTGTGTATTCCATGCTTAGAATGGTGCTTGGCACACAGTAAGTGCTTAACAAATACCATCATTATTATTAACAGCCCAAGAGGGCTTAACTGCCCAAGTGGTTTTGCAACACATCACAGGACAATAAAGTCAGTAGAAATGATCCCTGCTCTCAAGGAGTTTACAAATCAGCATGGGAAGAGGACCCCAAGACATAATTAAAAGGGATATAATAATAATAATGGCATTTGTTAAGCGCTTACTATGTTCAAAGCTCTGTTCTAAGCACTGGGGGGATACAAGGTGATCAGGTTGCCCACGCGGGGCTCACAGTCTTAATCCCCATTATGCAGATGAGGTAACTGAGGCTCAGAGAAGTGAAGTGACTTGCCCAAGGTCACACAGCAGGCATGTGGCGGAGCCGGGATTCGAACCCACGAACTCTGACTCCAAAGCCCGTGCTGTTTCCACTGAGCCACGATATAAATAAGGGCAACAGGGGCAGCGGGGGAGTGAATTTTCAAAGGCTTAGGGGATGGACATGCTGAAGAGGCAGAGGGATGAGAAGCAGCATGGCTCAGTGGAAAGAGCCCGGGCTTTGGAGTCAGAGGTCATGGGTTCAAATCCCGGCTCCACCAATTGTCAGCTGTGTGACTTTGGGCAAGTGACCAAGGCCCTGCTGAGAGCTCACCTCCTCCAGGAGGCCTTCCCAGACTGAGCCCCTTCCTTCCTCTCCCCCCTCGTTCCCCTCTCCATCCCCCCCATCTTACCTCCTTCCCTTCCCCACAGCACCTGCATATATGTTTGTACATATTTATTACTCTCTTTATTTATTTATTTATTTTACTTGTACATATCTATTCTATTTATTTTATTTTGTTAGTATGTTTGGTTTTGTTCTCTGTCTCCCCCTTTTAGACTGTGAGCCCACTGTTGGGTAGGGACTGTCTCTATATGTTGCCAATTCGTACTTCCCAAGCGCTTAGTACAGTGCTCTGCACATAGCAAGCGCTCAATAAGTACGATTGATGATGATGATGATGATGAAGTCACTTGACTTCTATGTGCCTCACTTACCTCAACTGTAAAACGAGGATGAAGACTGTGAGCCCCCCGTGGGACAACCTGATCACCTTGTAACCTCCCCAGAACTTAGAACAGTGCTTTGCACATAGTAAGCGCTTAATAAATGTCACCATTATTATTATCATGAGCAGAAGTGTCGCTAACCAGGAAGGCCTCCTGGAGGAGGTGCAATCTCAGAAGGGCTTAGAAGATGGTGAGAGCTGTGGTCAGCCAGATGCCAAGGGGGAGGGAGTTCCAGATAGGAAGGAGAAAGAATCACAGCTCACTAGGATGGGATACATCTATCGGAATGGGAAGGTGGTAGCTTCAGAACAAACCAAAGGAGTCCTTTCTTCAACTGATCGCGGTTGAGCGGGAGGAATCCACCCCCGGAAATATGGGCAGGCTCAGGGAGACTTGGCAGAGGTGCCCCAGAGGGTGAAAAAATCACAATCCTCCTTTCACCCTAAGTAAATACGATCTGTACTTCTTATTTTACATTAAGCAAAATGTAGGGTGAAGTTAGAGAAGGAAATGATACTGTTATTTATTGCAAAATTCAACTGGGGGAATATTAATTCTCATTGCTCTCAGAGAAGCAGCATGGCTCAGTGGAAAGAGCACGGGCTTTGGAGTCAGAGATCATGGGTTCGAATCCAGCTCTGCCACATGTCTGCTGTGTGACCTTGGGCAAGCCACTTAACTTCTCTGAGCCTCGGTTACCTCATCTGTAAAATGGGGATTAAGACTGAGAGCCCCACGTGGGACAACCTGATCACCTTGTATCCCCCCAGCACTTAGAACAGTGCTTTGCACATAGTAAGGGCTTAACAAATGCCATCATTATTATTTTTACTATTATTGCTATAAATATATACATATGTATATCAACATATATATATATATAGCAATATCTATGTATATGCATTACAATAATTAATGGAATTAATGGAATTTAATGTATATTAATGGAATGTGTTACGCTCTGGGGTAGATACAAGTGAATCAGGTTGGAAACAGTCCCTGTCCCACAATTGGGTCACAGTCTTAATCCCCATTTTACAGATAAGATGACTGAGGCCAAGAGAGGTGAAGTGACTTGCCCAAGGTCACACAACAGACATGTGGCAGAGCCGGGTTAAGAACCCAGGTCCTCTGGTTCCCAGGCCCGAGCTCTAGCCTGTAGGCCAGCTACTTCTCAGTAATAATAATAATAATAATAATAATAATAATAATGGCATTTATTAAACACTTACTATGTGCAAAGCACTGTTCTAACCACTGGGGAGGTTACAAGGTGATCAGGTTGTCCCACGGGGGGCTCACATTCTTAATCCCCATTTTACAGATGAGGTTACTGAGGCACAGAGAAGTTAAGTGACTTGCCTAAAGTCACACAGCTGACAATTGGCAGAGCCGGGATTTGAACCCATGACCTCCGACTCCAAAACTCATGCTCTTTCCACTGAGCCACGCTGCTTCAGATGAATGATTTTCTCCCTAGGTAAACACCATATGAACTCTATCCCTTGTCCAAAGAAGCTAGCTCGCGTTTGGACGATTCTACCCCATCAGACTGTCCGTAGTGAAGGTGTGTTCAGGAAAGAACATTCATTTTTAATACCGTTCAGCCCCCAAAGAAGCACCGAGCATTTCACTATTCAGATTTATGATCTCATCCCTTCTACTTTAACCTCAAGCGATTTTTATGGAAACTTTAAACAATTTCTGAGTGCTTAAATCAGAAGGGAATATAGTACATAAAACCTAAGGAAGAAATTCATTTATCAATTTGAATCTGTCACTTTGAGCTGAGTACGTAGTTCAAAAGTTGTAAGTGACTCCAGGTTCAGCAGGCGTGCATAATATCGATATTCGTTGAATTTTGATCGGGTGAGAATGCCTTTGATATTGCCCGGGCTGCGTGTCTTTTCGGGGAGGTAGATAGAACGACAGTTTATTCGGAAAGCACCTTCTGTGTGTGGAATACGCTACTCATCTCTGTAATTTCAAATGAAATTTAATTGAAATTTAATTTAATTTAAAATGAAACAAGTAGGTATTATTAAACCTTTATCCAACCTCTTCTAGAATCTCTGGGCATAGAAATGGAGAGAGTTCAAACACGGCGGCAGTTAAAGTAGTCCATCCATGTAGCGCTAATCCCCGGCCCTGAGGTTGAATGAAATTGATGATAATCAATCAATCGCTCAATCAAATGTATTTACTAAGCGTTTACTGTATGCAGAGCTCTGCCAATCCACGTAGGACTAATCCCTGGCCCTGAAGCTAATTGACATTGATAATAATAATCAGTCAATCAAAGGTATTTACTGAACGCTTAACTGTGTACAGAGCAGCGCGGCTCAATGGAAAAAGCACAGGCTTTGGAGTCAGAGGTCATGGGTTCAAATCCCGGCTCTGCCCACTGTCAGTTATGTGACTTTGGGCAAGTCACTTCACTTCTCTGGGCCTCAGTTACCTCATCTGTAAAATGGGGATGCAGACTGTGAGCCCCGCGAGGGACAACCTGATTACCTCATCTCTGTAATTTCAAATGAAATTAAATTTAAATTTAATTTAATTTAAAATGAAACGAGTAGATATTATTAAACCTTTATCTAACCTCTTCTAGAATCTCTGGGCATAGAAATGGAGAGAGCTTATTACAGTTCTCAGCACACAGTAAGCGCTCAATAAATACAATTGATTGATTACCTTGTATCCTCCCCAGTGCTTAGAACAGTGCTTTGCACATAGTAAGCACTTAATAAAATGCCATTATTATCATTATTATTAACTTGGGAGAGTACAATACAACATAGTTGATAGAGGAAATTCCACTGTTAAAAGTTGTATTGTACTTTTCCAAGCGCTTAGTACAGTGCACTGCCCACAGTAAGTCCTCAATAAATACAACTGAATGAATGATAGGCACATTCCCTGCCCACATCAAGAAAATAAGAATATTAATGATACTAATAGTGATAGTAACAATAATATTTTGTTTAGCACATCCTGTGTGCTAAGCACATACTAAAGCGCTGGGGTAGATAGAGGTTAGTCAGGTCAGACCCATTCTATGTCCCAACCAGGGTTCAAGTATAAGGAAGAACAGGTTTTCAAACCTCAATTTACACGTGAGCAAACTGAGGCACAGAGATGTTAGGTGACTTGTCCTGGGTCACACAGGAGACAGTGGTGAATCTGTGGCTAGAACCCAGGTTCTCCAACTCCCAGGCCTAGCCTCTTTCCAGGAGGCCCTCCTGCTTCTAGGTAATTTCAATTCAATCAATCAGTCAATCACTGGCATTTATTGAGGGCCGACTGTGTGCAGAGCAATTTACTGAGCACTTGGGAAAATACAATAGAGTTTGTAGACACTATCTCTGCTTGCAAGGATTTTAAAAACATACCGTGAGAAGAGCACTGAACTAAGCACTAGGGAGAGTACAATAGAGTTAGTCAATATGATCACTGCCCTCAAGGAATTTGTGATCTACTTTGTGCAGAGCACTGTACACTTGGAGCACAGTAAAGTTAGTAGACAAGTTTCTTTCCTCCAAGGAGCATAATATCTAGCGGGGGAGACAGACACACAATTAAATTACACATAGGAGGAAGAAAGGAACATGGTAATGTGTGTGAACTAGCGCTGACACAGTAGGGTGTGTAAGTCAAAATGTACCAAAGTGTCCCAGGTTGTTAGGAGCACAAAAGTGTGTTTCCAGAGACTTCACAATGCTTCCATCTTTAGTAGATGTCCCCCCACCTTCCCCCCAACATTTTTCCAGGCATGATTTTGGAACATGATTCGGAATACATATTTCCCCTACCATCTAGATAGTCATGGGCTCTGAATGAAGAGCAGTGTGGTTCACTGAGATAAGCAAGGATTTATGTGGATATTGTCATTACTATCAACTACTAGGGGAAGCTGACTGATTATGTGATCTCCACTCCTGCCTTGTAAAGGGCAGAATCACTATTACTGACCTCCAAGGAGAAAGGAGTTTGGGTAGTCTGATGATGTGTTGTATAAACCAAGTCCCCTCAGTTTGAGAAGGTGTGAAAGTTTATAATAAGTTACAGACATTTATAAGAAGTTTCTAATAATAATAATAATAACTTTTATGGTATCCGTTAAGGGCTTACTATGTGCCAGGAACTAGACTAAACTCTGGGGTAGATCCAAGCTAATCAGGTTGGACACAGTCCCTGTCCCACATGGGACTCATAGTCTTAATCCCCATTGTACAGATGAGGTAACGGAGGACCAGAGAAGTGAAGCGACTTGCCCAGGATCACACAGCAGACAAATGGCAGAGCTGGGATTAGAACCTAGGTTCTTAATGGTATTTGGTAAGTGATTACTATGTGCCAAGCACAGTACTAGGCTCTGGGGTAGATGCAACATAATCAGGTTAGAAACAGTCACTGTCCCATGAGGGGATCCCAGTTTAAGGAGGAGGGAGAACAGGTATTCAATCCCTTATTTGACAGATGAGGAATGTGAGGCACAAATAAGTTATATCAATCAATCAATCAGTCAATCATATTTATTGAGTGCTTACTGTGTGCAGAGCACTGTACTAAGCGCTTGGGAAGTACAAGTTGGCAACATATAGAGACAGTCCCTACCCAACAGCGGGCTCACAGTCTAAAAGGGGGAGATGGAGAACAATACCAAACATACTAACAAAATAAAATAAATAGACTAGGTATGTATAAGTAAAATAAATAAATAAATAAATAGAGTAATAAATATGTATAAACATATATACATATATACAGGTGCTGTGGGGAAGGGAAGGAGGTAAGATGGGGGGATGGAGAGGAGGACGAGGGGGAGAGGAAGGAAGGGGTTCAGTGTGGGAAGGCCTCCTGGAGGAGGTGAGCTCTCAGTAGGGCCTTGAAGGTAGGAAGAGAGCTAGCTTGGCGGATGGGCAGAGGGAGGGCATTCCAGGCCCCGGGGAATGACGTGGGCCGGGGGTCGATGGCGGGACAGGCGAGAACGAGGTACGGTGAGGAGATTAGCGGCAGAGGAGCGGAGGTTGCGGGGTGGGCTGTAGAAGGAGAGAAGGATGTGAAGTCACACTGGAATACTGCATTTAGGACCCATCAATCAAACAATCAATTATACTGAGCCTTTATTATGTGCAGAGCACTGTACTAAGCATTTGGGAGAGTATGATATAGCAGTAGACATGTTCCCCGCCCACAACGAGCTTACAGTCCAGAGGGAGAGACAAATGTTAATATAAATAAGTAAATCACACATATTTACGTGAGTACCATGGGGCTGAGGGTGCGGTGAATAAAGGGTGAAAATCCAAGTGATAGGGTGACACAGAAGGGAGTGGTAGAAGAGGAAAGGAAGAAGTAGAAGAGAAGCAACATGGCCTGGTGGATAGACCTGGGAGTCAAAAGGACCTGGGTTCTAATCCTGACTCTGTCACTCGGCTGCTGTGTGACCTTGGGCAAGTCACTTCACTTCTCTGTGCCTCAGTTACCTCATCCGTAAAATGGAAATTAAGACTGTGAGCCCCGCGTGGGGACAGGGACCGAGTCCAACCTAATCACTTGTACCCATTGCGGTGCTTAAAACAGTGCCTGGGCATAGTAGACAATTAACAAATACTGTAAAAATAAAAAAGAGAAAGAAATGAGGGTTTAGTTGGGGAAGACCCGTTGGAAGAGACGTGCCTTTAACAAGGCTTTGAGGGTGGGGAGGGAGATTGTTGGAGATGGGTGGTAAGAGAGCTCCAGGCCAGAGTCAGGATGTGGGTGAGTGGAGGGTGGTGAAATAGCATGACTCAGTGGAAAGAGCCCGAGCTTTGGAGTCAGAGGTCATGGGTTCAAATCCCAGCTCTGCCAACTGTCAGCTGTGTGACTTTGGGCAAGTCATTTAACTTCTCTGGGCCTCAGTGACCTCATCTGTTAAATGGGGATGAAGACTGTGAGCCCCCCGTGGGACAACCTGATCACTTTGTAACCTCCCCAGTGCTTAGAACAGTGCTTTGCAAATAGTAGCGCTTGATAAACGCCATTATTATTATTACTAAATAGACAAGATTGAGGTACAAGAGTAGGTTGGAATTAGAGGAGCAAAATGTGTGGGCTGGGCTTTAATAGGAAATCTAATAGGAAATTATTATTACTATTACTATTATTTTTATTAAATAAGGGGGGTGAGGTTGGAGGGGACAAGAGGATTGAGTGCTTTAAATTTTAAAGTAAGGAGTTTCTGTTTGATGCATAGGTGGAGGGGCAACCACTGAAGGTTCTTGAGGAGTGGGGAAACGTGGACTGAATGGTTTGATAGAAAATGATCTGGGTGGCAGCGTATGGACTGGAGTGGGGAGAGACGGGAGGCAGGGAGGTCGGCGAGGAGGCCGGTGAAGTAATCCAGGTGGGATAGGAGAAGTGCTTGGATGAATGTGGTAGCGGTTTGGATGGAGAGGAATGGGTGGGCTTTAGCGCCGTTGTGTAGGTTGAACCAACAGGATCTGGTGAAAGATTGAATGTGCCGGGTGAGTGAGAGAGAGGAGCTGAGGATAATGACAGGAAAGTCAGGGGGAAGACAGGGTTTGGGTGGGAAGACGAGGAATTCTGTTTTGGACCTCTTAAATTTGAAATAAGGCTAAAATCCTACTCAATGGGAACTAAATGTGAACTCTTCCATTGTGTAGGCACAGTGGGTGACTCAATTATGCTTTTGTTTGGGATATATTTCTGCACTTCTTTGCACATTTATGGCTTGCATTTTCCCGATTGGAGCAATATTTACCAGAAAGATCGATTTCTTTTCTGGGCTTCCTGCTCATCTCCTAGGAATTCTTCAGAGGTTATAAATTGAACTGTAGGCCATATTTCTAGTGTATTGCCATGCAAGTGTGTGTGTGTGCGTGTGCGCGCGCGCGCGTGTGTAATATGTTTAGCAAAATGTCTGAGATATTTTGAAAGCCCATAGGTCATCACACACATACATCACATACTTCTTACACAATTAGGTGTTAGCTTCTAAACCATCCATATAATTGTTTCACGTGCCTCTGGCTGTCTGAAGATATTACCAATGTCTGAAGAGGCTACTAGGCTGAGATCTAAGATCCTGGGCTTGGGAGTCAGGGGTCATGGGTTCTAATCCCAGCTCCGCCACTTGTCTGCTGTGTGACCTTGGGCTAGTCACTTCACTTCCCTGTGCCTCAGTTCCCTCAGCTGTAAAATGGGGTTTAAGGCTGTGAGCCCCATGTGGAACAACCTGATTACGTTGTATCTACCCCAGCACTTAGAACAGCTTGGCATATAGTAAGCACTTAACAAATACCATTATTATTATTATTATGCCGTTGAGTCATTTCCAACCTGCAGTGACACCATGGACACATCTCTCCCAGAAGCTCCGCTCTCCATCTGCAATCGTTCTGGTAGTATATCCAGTTTTCTTGGTAAAAATCCAGAAGTGGTTTACCATCACCATCTTCCTGCAGTAAACTTGAGTCTCCACCGTCGATTCTCTCCCGTGCCGCTGCTGCCCAGCACGGGTGAGTTTTGACTTGTAGCAGATTGCCTGCCAGTCGCTAGCCACTGCCCAAGCTAGGAATGGAATGGGTAAGCCGACCATCCCCTATTTTTGTCCCTATTCTTATAATCTGCCATTTCTCCTGTTTGGACTTTAATGTCTTTCTCCCCCAACCAGTAGACCATCACTCCTCTTTTACAATTTCCTCCATGCTCTGCTAAGTACTTAGTACAGTGCTCTGCACAAGGATTACTGTAGCATCCTTGAGGGCAGAGATCCTGTCTACTGACTGGATTGTTCTCCTTCAAGCACTTAGGACGGTGGTCACACACATAGCAGACTATTAGCTCCTTGAAGGCAGGGATCATGTCTGCTACCTCTATTGCTCTCTCTCAAATGCTTAGTACAGTGCTTTGCAAGTGGTAGACTGCACACTCTTTGAGGGAAGGGATCATGTCTATTAAATCTATTGTTCTTTCCCAAATGCTTAGTACAACATCCTGGACACAGGAGACTGTAAGTTTATTAATCAATCAATCAATCAATCAATCAATCGTATTTATTGAACGCTTACTGTGTGCAGAGCACTGTACTAAGCGCTTGGGAAGTACAAGTTGGCAACATATAGAGACGGTCCCTACCCAACAGTGGGCTCACAGTCTAGAAGGGGGAGACAGAGAACAAAACCAAACATATTAACAAAATAGAATAGATATGTACAAGTAAAATAAATTAATATAGTAATAAATATGTACAAACATATATACATATATACAGGTGCTGTGGGGAAGGGATGGAGGTAAGGGTGGGGGATGGAGAGGGGGAGGAAGGGGAGAGGAAGGAGGGGACTCAGTATGGGAAGGCCTCCTAAGGGTAGGTATTAAGGGTAGGGATCATGTCTACAGACTATCGTACTCTCCCAAGCACATAATACACTGCTCTGCACACAGCAAGCAGTCAATAAATACCAACAATTGATTGATTATTTAGTCTGATGGAGAGTCAAGACTGAAGGGCAGTAGATGGTTTGCTTGGGAAGACCCAAGAGGTCAGACTTGTTTTCTGTGGTATTTGTTAAGCACTTACTAGGTGTCAGAAACCATATTTTTATGGTATTTGTTAAGCGCTCACCATGTGCCAGAAACCATACTAAGTGCTGGGGTAGATAGATGAGAGCAATCAGGTTGAACCCACTCTGTATCCTCCATGGGGCTCATACTCTTAATCTCCATTCTCCAGATGAGGCAACTGAGGCCCAGATAAATGTAGTGACTTGCCCAAGGTCACAAAGCAGACAAGTGGCGGAGCTGGGATTAGAACCCAGGTGCTGCTGACTCTCAGGCCTGGGCTCTACCCACTAGCCCACTCTGCTTCGCAGGTGAATTTTCCTGTCAGTGGTGTTTTCTTCAAATACAAAGGTCAGCTGCATACCTCATTTAATGAGAATCTAAATCTGAAACGGAAAATTTGTATTCTGTGTCTTGAAAACATCACATCTCAGGGCTCACGGAGAATAATTAAAGACGCGGTTATTGTAGCTCCTGTCCAATACTTCTCTGAGCAACTATTTTTAAGGCTTCATGATTCAATAATTATTTCTTCTCCCTCTGGCTGAAATATAATGGATCAAGGTGTCATTGCAAGAACTGAAAATCCGTGCTTATTTCAGTGTGTCTCTAATTTAAGCTGTAAATGAAGAGCCCCAAACAAGGAAATGGTTTCTGCTAGGGTGGATTTTCTGCCCTGGCAGTTCAAGGTTTCAAAATTTGTGAATTTCCTATTATCTGGCAAGCTAGCAGTAGTATTTCCTAAGATTCTGCTTTGGGCAGAGTGCCCATCGGGAAGCAGAGAAGCAGCATGGCTCAATGGAAAGAGCACAGGCTTGGAGTCAGAGGTCATGGGTTCAAATCCTGGCTCTGCCAATTGTCAGCTGTGTGACTTTGGGCAAGTCACTTAACTTCAGTTACTTCATCTGTAAAATGGGGATTAAGACTGTGAGCCCCACCTGATCACCTTGTTTCCTCCCCAGCGCTTAGAACAGTGCTTTGCATATAGTAAGCGCTTAACAAATGCCATCATCATCATCATCATCATCGGGGAGAGTAGGATAGAGTCTGTAGATGTGATTCCTACCCTTAAGGAGCTTCCAGTTTACTCTGTGCAGAGCGCTGTACTGAGTGTTTGGAAGAGGACAGTAAAGTTAGTAGACATGATCCCTGCCCTCAGTGAGCTGACAGTCTACTATGTACTGAGCACTGCACCAAGTAATAATAATGATGGCATTTGTTAAGCACTTACTAAGTGCCTGACATTGTACTAAGCACCGTGAGCCCGTTGATGGGTAGGAACCATCTCTATATGTTGCTGACTTGTACTTCCCAAGCGCTTAGTACAGTGCTCTGCACACAGTAAGCACTCAATAAATATAGTTGAGTGAATGAATAAGGAGGATACAAGCAAATGGAGTTGAGCACAGTCCCTGTACCACGTGGGGCCCATAGTCTCAATCCCCATTTTACAGATGAGGGAACTGAGACACAGAGAAGCAAAGCCCAAGGTCACTCAGCAGACAAGCGGTGGAGTTGAGAGGGGGAGAGTACAGTAGAACTGGTAGATGCAATCCTTGCCCTCAAGGAGTTTCTAGACTACTGCGCAGAGTGCTGTCCTCAGTGCTTGATTACGCTCAATAGAAGTAGAAGCAACTATCCATACCCAAGTGAGCTTATTTGTGTCTAAACCGTGCCTGTGTATATTGAAGAAATGTCCTGGACTTTTAAAAGCGGACACAGTTAGGAATGGGTGATCATAGGAGTGGCAGATCTGAATACCAGGAGGGCTTCAGACAGGTTAGAAATGGTTGGGACTGGTTGGGACTGGCTGGAATTGGTTGTGACTGTGACTTTGAGCTGTACACTCTGAGTCTGCTGGAGCCTCTGGCCTGGAATGCCCTCCCTCCTCAAATCTGCCTGACAATGATTCTCCCTGCTTTTAAAACCTTATTGAAAGCCCATCTCCTCCAAGATGCCTTCCCAAACTAAGCCCCCGGCTTTTTGTCATCTCCCACTCCCTTCCACGTCACCCTGACTCGCTCCCTATTGATCTTCCGCCCCTCCCTGCCCCACAGCACTTATGTATATATCTGTCATTTTATTTATTTATATTGGTGGCTGTTTACTTGTATTGATGTCTCTCTCCCTCCCTCTAGACTGTGAGCTCGTTGTGGGCAGGGATTGTTTCTCTTTATTGCTGTATTATACTTCTCCAAGTGCTTAGTACAGTGCTCTGCACACAGTAAGTGCTCAATAAATACGATTGAATGAGTGAGTGAATGAGCCTGAAATTCTGCTCCTCTAGCCACCATACCCTCTCGCTCTTAATAATAATAATAATAACAATACTATTACTAATAATAATGATGGCATTTGTTAAGCACTTACTATGCTTAAGCAGCATGGCTCATTGGAAAGAACCTGGGCTTTGGAGTCAGAGGTCATGGGTTCAAATCCTGGCTCCACCACTTGTCAACTGTGTGACTTTGGGCAAGTCACTTCACTGCTCTGTGCCTCAGTTACCTCATCTGTAAAATGGGGATTAAGGCTGTGAGCCCCACGTGGGACAACCTGATCTCCTTGTAACCTCCCCAGAACTTAGAACAGTTCTTTGCACATAATAAGCACTTAATAAATGCCATCATCATCATCATCAACATCACAATGTGTCAAGCGCTGTTCTAACTGCTGGGGCAGGTACAAGCTCACAGTCTTAATCCCCAGTTTACAGATGAGGTAACTGAGGCACAGATAATAATAATGGCATTTATTAAGTGCTTACTGTGTGCAAAGCACTGTTCTAAGAGCTGGGAAGCTTACAAGGTGATCAGATTGTCCCATGTGGGGCTCCCAGTCTTAATCCCCATTTTACAGATGAGGGAACTGAGGCCCAGAGAAGTTAAGTGATTTGCCCAAAGTCACACAACTGACAAGTGGCAGAGGTGGGATTTGAACCCATGACCTCTGACTCCTAAGCCCGTGCTCTTTCCACTCTGCCACCTTGCTTCTTCTACTACTAGTACTTGTCAAGTGCTTACTATGTGTCAGGCACTGTCCTAAGCGCTGGGGCAGATAGAAGATAATCAGGTTGGACACAGTCCCTGTCTCACAAGGGACTCTCAGTCTACGCTCTTTTGGCCTTCACCCTTGTCTTGCCTTTTAAGTTGTTTTGGGAACTTTTTAATTATTTCACCTTTCCTTATGTGTCTTTCACCAACCCCCTCTTCCCTCTTTTTTCTTAGATTTTGAATTCCTTGAGGGACAGAAACTGCATCTAATTTTTCACCTTTGCAATTTTTCCTCAGCGCTTAGTACACAATAGGCACTCAATAAATACTGTTGCTTCTCTGAAGACCGAGAAAGGTGTTGGGAGGTCCAGGTGTCTCAGAAAAGGGGCTTATGTAATTATCTTTAAATTATTTATTATCGATTATTCATTCCTGTTAATGTCCATCTCCTCCACTGGACTGTAAGCTTATCATGGGCAGGGAGCGTTCACCAAATTCTCTCATATTGTCCTCTCCCAAGCTGTTGGATCAGTGCTCTGCACATAATAAGCACTCCATAAATGCCATCGATTGATTGATTTTGAAGATTTAAGGTTCATATCCTCTAAATAAACAAGACTGTTGAAATCTACTTTAGTCTAGCCCTAACATAGCCTAATAGGCTATGTGTGTTCATAGAGTGATTTATCTACAAGAGTGAATTAATTGCATCACTAGTAGACCCAAGACAGAATTCCAAAGGGAAAGTGTGAATCCTTCCAATTTCTGGCTCTTCCATGAAAGGAATTTGAACTTAATTTTCAATATATTATCTTGGGAAATTTGCCATAAATTATTAATAATCCTAGAACCAGTCACTGAAACCGGCTCGATCTTCTTGAATTAGGCTTCTTTTTTGTGGAAAATTCAGACCCCAATATGTCTGATAGGTGTGGTAGGAGTTAAAACTTTGTTGAAACAATTTGGGAGAATTTCAGCTATTTTGTTAGATTTTTTTTCAGTGTGGTCACCATCTGTTCCATTCTTATTTTTAAACCAGCTTTTGGCTGTCACTTTTTGAGGTGATTGTTTTCTCTTTGTAAATACAGGAGGGTTTATGAGAAAACCAGGTGTTCCACATAATTTGTATAATATTCAAAAGAGCTAAAAAAGTCCCCCTAAGGGAGGATCCATATTTACCCACTGCAGGGTTGTAAGCCCTGTGTCTCTCTGAAGGGTAGAACAAGATAAAGAAAGCAACTTCAAATTAAACAATCTCGAGTTATTCTTGGCAAAAGACCCAGGGGAGACCCAATGAGTTTTATTTATGGTATATGTTAAGTGCTTACTTTGTGCCAGGCATTGTTCTAAGTGCTGGGATAAAGACAAACTAATCAGGTTGGACACAGTCCCTGTCCCACATGGGGGCCCGTCTTCATCCCCATTTTACAGGTGAGGTCACTGAGGGACAGAGAAGTGAAGTGACTTGCCCAAGGCCAGCAGACAAATGGCAGAGCTGGGATAATAATAATAATAATAATAATAATAACAACAACAATAATAATAATAATAATAATAATAATAATAAATAATAATAACAATTTGTTAAGTGCTTACTACATTCCAAGCACTGTTCTAAGCACTGGGGTAGATACAGGGTAATCAGGTTGTCCTACAAGGGGCTCACACTTTTTAATCCCCATTTGACAGATCAGGTAACTGAGGCACAGAAAAATGAAGTGACTTGCCCAAGGTCACACAGCAGACGAGTGACGGAGCAGGGATTAGAACCCACACCCTCTGATTCCCAAGCCCGTGCTCTTTCCACTAAGCCAAGTGCTTCTCAGAGAACCCACATCCTTCTGATTCTCTTGTTTGGGCTCTAACCATTAGACCACATTGCTTCTTGGCCTGTTAATAATAATAATGATGGCATTTATTAAGTGCTTACTATGTGCAAAGCATTGTTCTAAGCCTGTTCTTTTTGTTGGGGCGATTCCATGGGTCTATGAAGCAGGAGGGTTTTACAAAGGGGTTCTCTATGGGCCAGAAGGGAAATAGCATGACCTACTGGAAAGAGCATAGGAATGGGAATAGGAGGAACTAAGTCAATCAATCAATCAATCAATAGCATGTATTGAGCACTTCGTATGTGCGGAAAACTGTTCTAAGTGCTTCAGAGAAGACGATGTAACAGAATTAGCAGAGACATCTTGTCTTATCGTCGAGTCGTCTCTGACCCATTGTGATGCCATGGACAAATCTCTCTCAGAACACTCCATCTCCATCTGCAATTGTTCTGGTAGTGGGTCCATACGGTGTTCTTGGTAAAAATCCGGAAGCGGTTTACTATCGCCTCCTTCCGCACAGTAAACTTGAGTCTCCATCCTCGACTCTCTCCTGTGCCGTTGCTGCCCAGCATGGGTGAGTTTTGACTTGTAGCAGATTGCCTGCCACTCACTAGCCACTGCTCAACCTAGAAATGGAATGGATAGGCCTAGGCTTGACTTTCTCTCGTAGTTCAGTCTGATAGAGTACTGGAAACTCTCCAGGTGCGACCCTGAGAGGATAGCAGAGACATACTCTGACCACAATGAGCTTACATGAGCCCAGAGGAACTGGGTTCTAATCCTGGCTCCACTGCTTGCCTGCTGGGTGACTTTGGGCAAGTCCCTTCACCTCTTTAGGTCTCAGTTTCCTCAGCTGTAAAATGAGAAAACCAAGTGTTCCACATAATTTGTATAATATTCAAAACAGCTAAAAAAGCCCCCCTAAAATTGGGCATCAGTAGCTGTTCTCCCTCCCCTTTAGACTATGAGCTCCATGGGGGACAGGGACCGTGTCTGACCTGTATCAACTCTTAACATTTAATTCAGTGCTTAAAACCTAGTAAACACTTAACAAATACCATTCTTCTTATTATCATCAGTTAATGTTCTTTAAACTATTAGGACCCAGAAGAGATGATAGCCTTTTGGGACAAGGATCTGGAGTGATCTGGAACATCAGAAATGCACCTTCCAATCAATCAATCAATGGTATTTATTGAGCGATTACTGTGTGCAGAGAACTGTACTAAGTTCTTGGGAGAGTAAAATGTAACAGAGTTTGTAGACATGTTCCCTTCAAGGATTGGTTAGCTAACTATACCTGAGGAGTTAATTCTTATAACTCTGTTGCATTGTACTCTCCCAAGCACTTAGTATAGTGCTCTGCCCATAGTGAGCATTCAGTAAATACAATTGGTGATGATGATAATTTATAAACACCCCTGTTGCTTGTTACTGGTTATTACTTGATAATAATTGTGGTGTTTGTTAAGTGCTTACTACATGCTAAACACTGGGGTAGACACAGGTAATCAGATTGGACACAGTCCCTGTCCTTCAGGGGTTCAGAGTCTAAGGAAGTGGGGGAATGGATATCAGATTCCTCATTTTCACAAGAAAGTGAAGCCCGGAGAAGTGAAGTGACTTGTCCAAGGACACTCAGCAGGCAAGTGATGGAGCTGGAATTAGAACTCAGGTCCTCTGACTCTTTCCACTAAGCCACGCTGTCTATTTACAATGAGAAAAGCATCACAATAGCCATGATATTATAGGAGTAATAACTCAACAAACACTTATTCCCACGCCCCACGTAGTGAACACACATATAAATTATTCTCTGAACAGTAAGAAGCATTTGACTCTAGTTTTTTTCCAAATCTTAGCAATGTCTTGTCATGTGTACAGACACTGACTAGTGAGAAAAAAAGAGAAAGAAAGAGGAAAAAAAAACCAACCAAAGACATAAAAGCTTTCCTGGAGAGTATTAGGCTTCTGTCTTCAAGCGAATCCATTTGTCAAAATCAAGATGATTTTATTCTCAGTCACATCCTATTACCCCGCTTAGGCTAGGATTAATGCCTTTCTGGCAGATGTTTTAGTTGGGACTTGTAAGGATCTGGTGAAATGTTTACTCTAAACCTCCCGAAGCTTTGCAGAATGCAAAGAGCAGTGTAAATGCATCTTTCATTTTAACCAAGATGGCAAATTGATTCAAAGAGTTGCCTTTTTTTATCCCTTTTCACAAGTGGGAAAAGAAAACGAACATTCCAAGCTACAATGGGAGAACTCGTGGTACAGAAGAAAACATTTGTTTACCCGCCGCTGAATTCTGGAAATGTAATATCACGGAGAAAGAGCCTTCAAAACTAATTACTTTGTGACTTTCACATGGGAGAGAGCTTATCAAATCCTTTCTTGGCTAGAAGCTGGATGACTGTACTTTTACTGCAATTTGTAACAGGCTACAAGCCTTCCAAGTGTGAAGCATATTATTTTAATGTTATCTCATGCAGAAAAGGTTAGCTGACTCCAGAGATGTCTACTGTTCTTTTACTGGAGATGAATTTAAGGCAACTTTTCCCCTTAATAAGCTCTAAGGAAGGGTTTATATTTTAAACATAAGCCAAATTATAAGAAACAAAATGGGAAGAGGGCTTTGGCTCTACAAAGTCAATGCCACTCGGGAAAGCTGGTTAAATGCATTTCATGCTGCTTTTCTCATTACTGACTTAATGTAAATTTATGATGTGGTTTTGACATTGGGCAAGTGTTTGATGACGCCACTCATGAAGGTTAATATTTCACAACTGAAATGCAGATTGTCTGTGAAACGTTTAGATCATATTTGACCTGCATAAAGGAGTTCATTCAGAAGCATGTTGTAATAATAATACAATGATAATAATAATGATAATAATATTTGTTGAGCATTTGCTCTGTGTTGAGCACTGTTCAAAGCACTGGGGTAGTCAATTGGACTAGATTGGATGTAGTCAATCTCACAGTCTAAGTCAAAGAGAGGGTGATTTAATCCCCTTTTCCAGATGAGGTAACTGAGGCACAGAGAAGTGAAGTGACTTGCCCAAGGTCACACAGCCGATAAGGGACAGAGCCAGAATTAGAAGCCTGGTCCTTTGACTAGCAGGCCTCTGCTCTTTCCACTAGGCTAGGCTGATTCTCAATATGTTCCTCTATATTGGAACACCATGTGATGCTCTAAGGAAATGAAAACATGATAATAAAAACGTAGTTAACACTGAATTAGAAAATGAATAAAGAAGTTATATTTCTGTTTTCATCCTTTTTATGATGCTCCCCAGAGCATTTTTCTGAGAAAAGAACTCCCATCACCTCAAGTTCCCTCCTAAATTCTCTGCTCTACCTTTCTTTACCAACCTTGAGAAACAGTGTGGTGTAGAGGATTAAATCCGGGCCCAGGAGTCAGAAGGCCATGGGTTCTAATCCTGGCTCTGCCACCTGTCTGCTGTGTGATCTTGGGCAAGTCACTTCACTTCTGTGGGCCTCAGTTACCTCATCTGGAAAGTAGGAATTGAGACCATAAGCCCCACAGGAGAGGACTGTGTCTGACTTGATTTGCTTGTATCCACCACAGCACTTATTACAGCACCTGACACAAAGTAAGTGCTTAACAAATACCATCGTTATTAATGAGGGCAGAAGTTGTGTCTACCAATGTCTTTGGACTCTCCCAAGACCTCGGTACAGTGCTCTCACGTCTACCCCAGCTCTTAGTACAGAGCCTCCAAGTAGTAAGCGCTTATCAAATACCATTAAAAATACATAATTTATGTTAATATAATAATAATAATAATAATGGCATTTATTAAGCACTTACTATGTACAAAGCACTGTTCTAAGTGCTGGGGAGGTTACAAGGTGATCAGGTTGTCCCCAGGGGGCTCACAGTTTTCATCCCCATTTTACAGATGAGGGAACTGAGGCCCAGAGAAGTTAAGTGACTTGCCCAAAGTCACACAGCTGACAAGTGGCGAAGTCGGGATTTAATATCTGCTCCTCTGGACCGTAATCTACTTATAGGCAGGGAACACGACTACCAACTCTTGTATCTTATCTTGTATCTACCCCAGCGTTTAGTACAGTGCCTGGCACAGAGTAAGCCTCTAACAAACACCATTAAAAAATCGGTTGTATTGTACACTCCCAAGCATTTAGTACTCCTGACTCGGTAAACGCTCTGTAAATGCCGCTGATCGATTTTTTGATTGATTACTGAATCCTCTGGCTTCTCCTCTACTTCTACTTGTCGTTCACCGGCAGTCCCTGGATCCAACCCTTCCACTAATAATTCATAATAATTATGGCACTTGTTAAGCACTTACTATGTGCCAGGCATTGTTCTAGCACTGGGGTAGATATAGATTGTACAGCTAATCAGATTGGAGACAGTCTGTGTCCCACATGAGCTTCCAGACTTAATCCCCATGCCCAAGTGACAGAGCAGACAGGTGGCAGAGCCGGGATTAGAACCCAGGTCCTTCTGACTCTCAGGCCAGTGCTCTATCCACTAAGCCATGATGCTTCCCTCATCTCACAGAGATGGTGGCAAGATTGGAGGAATATCCAAAATAATAATAATAATTATGGTACTTTTTAAGTGCTTACTCTGTGCCAAGCACTGCTCTAAGCACATAAAGCACTAAAATGAACCAGGCATTTATCCTATTCAACTTGTACTATCTCCTCAGCCTCCTCGGTGACCTCCCTGCCTCCTGTATCTCCCCTCTCCAGTTTAGAAAGAATCAGGGCATTTCCTCTTACTACTACATTCAACCGGATTATCTTGTATCTTCCCCAAGAATGGAAGACCATCCTGCATCACCACACTTCCAATGACTGTGTAAATCAGTCAATCAGTGGTATTTATTGAGCACTTACTATGTACAGAGCACTGCATTCATTCATTCATTTCTTCAATTGTAATTCTTGAGTGCTAACTGTGTGCAGACCACTGTCCTAAGCATTTGGGAGAGTACATTACAACAATAAACAGACAATTTCCCTGTCCACAATGAGTTACTATACCTAGGGGAGGAGAAAGACATGAATAGAAATAAATAAATGATGGATATGTACATAAATGCTGTGGGGCTGGTAGAGGGGAAGAACAGAGGGAGCCAGTCAGGGTGACGTAGAAAGGAGTGGGAGAAGAGAAAAGGGGGGGCTTAATCAGGGAAGGCTTCCTGGAGGGATGTGCTTTCTTTAAGGTTTTGAAGGTGAGGGGGAGCACTGTACTAAGCGCTTGGGAGAGTACAACATAACAGAATTAGCAGACATGTTCCCTGTTCCTGCAGACGCGGAAGTCCGCTAGATCTGTCCAGCTGGACCTATAATCTCCGTCTAGCTGGGGATCCAAAAAGCCCATTAGTGGAAAAACAATTAAGATGAATTAGTGTTGCATGATGCAGTTAGCCACTTTCACTTCTCTGCCCATTTAATGGGATTTGGAAGGTGGTAACTAAATTCTGAGTTGCAGCCGCTACTCTTTCACCCCTCCCCCTGTAGTTCATCTTCAACCAATGTGTGGCATTGGTAGAATGTCTCTCTAATAATAATAATAATAATGTTGGTATTTGTTAAGTGCTTACTATGTGCCAAGCACTGTTCTAAGCACTGAGGGGATACATGGTAATCAAGGTTGTCCCACATGGGGCTCACAGTCTTAATCCCCATTTTACAGATGAGGAAACTGAGGCACAGAGAAGTGAAGTGACTTGCCCAAAGTCACACAGCTGACAATTGGCGGAGCCGGGATTTGAACGCACGACCTCTGACTCCAAAGCTCGTGCTCCTTCCACTGAGCCACGCTGCTTCTCTAGACTGTAAGCTTGTTGTGGGCAGGGAATGTGTCAGTTCTCTTGTTCTATTGTACTCTCCCAAGCGCTTAGTACCGTGTTCTGCACACAGTAAGCACTCAATAAATACGATTGACTGATTGTTATATTGTTATATTTGTTGCCAAATTGTACTTTCCAAGCACTTAGTACAGTGCTCTGCACACAGTAAGCGCTCAATAAATATGACTGAATGAATGAATGAATGCTCTCCCATGCCAGTGTCCAGTGTTCTGCACACAGTAAGCACCCACAAGCTGTGACCTTTGGACACTTGATATTCACCCCAACCCCACAGCACTTATGTACATATTTTTAAATTATTTATTATCAATTATTTATTCCTAATAATGCCTGTCTCCTCCTCTAGGTCGTAAGCTCGTTATGACCAGGGAACATCTCTGCTAATTCCATTGTATTGTACTCTACCAAGCAATTAGTACAGTGCTCTGCACATAGTTAGTGCTCAATAAATACCACTGATCAGTTGATTGATTAAGCACTCAATAAACATGATCGATTGATTGATCAATGGTGGACTGCGGATGGAAGACATCCCCCAAGTTGGCTTCCATCTCCTTCAAGAGGTCTTCCCTGACTAAGCCTTCCTTTCCTCTTCTCCCGCTCTCCTTTGCATCGTCCTGACTTGCTCCCTTTTTTCACAAGAAGCAGCGTGGTGCAGTGGATAGGGAACAGGCCTGTGAGTCAGAAGGTCACGGGTTCTAATTCTGACTTCGCCACTTGCCTGCTTTGTGACCTTGGGCATGTCACTTCATTTCTCTGGGCCTCAGTTCCCTCATCTGTAAAATAGGAATTGAGACTGTGAGCCCCACTTGGGACAGCGACTGTGTACAACCCGATTTGCTTGTATTCACCCCAGTGCTTAGTAGAATGCCTAGCACATAGTAAGCACATAACAAGTATTATTATTATTGTTATTACCGTTATTATTATCCCCCCTCCCACAAGGTTTATGTCCATAGCTGCCATTTCTTTATATCACTGTCTGTCTCCTGCTCTAGACTGTAAACTCACTGTGGTCAGAGAATGTTCATTCAGCCATATTTTTTGAGTGTTTACTGTTTTCAGAGCACTGTACTAAGCATTTGGGAGAGGACACTATAACAATAAACAGACACATTCCCTGCTGCTTATTGTTCTATTGTGCTCTCCCAAGCACTTAGTACAGTGCCCGCCCACAGTAAGCACTCAATAGGATTGACTGCCTGATTGACTGACAGCCTAGGGGAGCCAAGAAGCCAAATCCTGATAGTTATGCATTCATTCGGTTGTACTCATTGAGCGCTTACTGTGTGCAGTGCACTGTCCTAAGCGCTTAACCCGGCTATTCATAACCCGGCTCTCTCACTTGACTCTCTTTAGATTTCTCCCTCATGAGATAGGTTCTCTCTTTCAACAGGGCTTTCCGCTCATCTGGGGAACTCGGAGGCGAAGTTACCTCCAGGGAAATCCAGCGAAGGAGACGATGGGCAAATTGCTTCCCGACATCCATTTCCCAAACGACTCCCTAGAAGGAAATGATCCATTCTACCAGACTTTCTCAAGATAATCTAGACTCTCCCTCTTCAAAAATCTCCAGTGGCTGCCTGTCAACCTACGCATCAAGCAAAAACTCCTCACTCTCGGCTTCAAGGCTCTCCATCACCTCACCCCCTCCTACCTCACCTCCCTTCTCTCCTTCTCCAGCCCAGCCTGAACTCTCCGCTCCTCTGCCACGGCTAACCTCCTCACTGTACCTCGTTCTTGCCTGTCCCACCGTTGACCCCCAGCCCACGTCCTCCCCCTGGCCTGGAATGCCCTCCCTCCACACATTTGCCAAGCTAGCTCTCTTCCTCCCTTCAAAACCCTACTGAGAGCTCACCTCCTCCAAGAGGCCTTCCCAGACTGAGCCCCCTTTTTCCTCTCCTCCTCCCCATCCCCCCAACCCTACCTCCTTCCCCTCCCCACAGCACCTGTATATATATTTGCACAGATCTATTACTCTATTTATTTTACTTGTACATATTTACTATTCTATTTATTTTGTTAATGATGTGCATTTAGCTTTAATTCTATTTGTTCTGGCAACTTGACACCTGTCCACATGTTTTGTTTTGTTGTCTGTCTCCCCCTTCTAGACTGTGAGCCCACTGTTGGGTAGATACCATCTCTATAGGTTGCCAAATTGTACTTCCCAAGTGCTTAGTACAGTGCTCTGCACACAGTAAGCGCTCAATAAATACGATTGAATGAAAGAATGAATGAGACCAGTTGAGATGGAGACATGTTAATAATAATAGTAATGATGGTATTTGCTAAGCGCTTATTATGTGACAAGCACTGTTCTAAGCACTGGGGGAGATACAAGGTAATCAGGTTGGACACAGTCCCTGGACCACACGGGATTCACAAGCTTCATTCCCATTTTATAGGTGAGGTAACTGAGGTCCAGAGGAGTGAAGCAACTTACCCAAGGTCACACAGCAGACATGTGGTGGAGCTGGAATTAGAACCCACGTCCTTCTGATTCCAAGTCCTGTGTTCTATCCACTACACCATGCTGTTCAAAAGACACCCAGGTCTCTTAATAATAATAATAATAATAATGGAGGTATTTGTTAAGCATATACTATGTGTTAAGCACTGTACTAAGCTCTGGGGTGGACACAAGTAAATTGGGTTGGACATAGTCCCTGTCCTATAAGGGGCTCACAGTCTCAATCCCCATTATACAGATGAGGGAACTGAAACACAGAGAAGTGAAGTGATTTGCCCAAGGTCACACAGCAGACAAGAGACGGAGCCGGGTCTGGGGCAGTTGTGTTCCACAAAACCCAACTTGATTCACATCCTGAGAGGTGTGTTTGTGTTGCCACCCTGTGTCCCAATAGCACATGCTGCTTGAAGAATCATCCCTAAATCCAGAATTCCAGGCACAACTTGTTGAGAAAACATACATTCAGTACAACTGAGTTTACCTCAGTAATTCTTGGACAGAAGGGAATGTGTCTACCTCCTCTGTTGTATCATACTCTCCAAAGTGCTCAGTAAAGTGCTCTGCATACAGTAAGCACTCAATCAGTCAATCAATCAGTGGTATTCATTGAGCGCATACTATGTGCAGAGCACTGCACTAAGCACTTGGGAGAGTACAATTCAACAGAATTAACTGACACATTCCCTGCCCATAATGAGCTCAATAAATATGATTGATTGACTACCTAATCCATGCTATGAGTTTGAGAGAGGCTGGTCTCAGTCTTTTCGTGTAGAACAATCTGGAGCTTCTTGTCTTGTTGGATCAAAGCTCAGAAACAAAGGCAGCTTCAAATCCCATTATTGTGCTTGCAGAATAATTATGATATTTTTTAAGTGCTTATACTTTGCCAGGCATTGTACAAAAGACTGGGATCATAATAATAATTGCGGTATTTGTTTAGTGCTTACTATGTGCCTGGCATTATAATAATCACTGGGGTAGATACAAGGTAATCAAGTAGGACAGAGTTCCTGTTCCACATGGGGTTCATAATCCTAATCTCCATTTTACTGATTAGCTAACTGAGGCACAGAGAAGGGAAGTGATTTGCCCAAGTTCACAGAGTAGACAGGTGGCAGAGCTAGAATTAGATCCCTGACCTTCTGTCTCCGAGGCCCGTGGTCTATTCACTAGACCCCGTTGCTTTTGTAGAGAAAAGATAATCAGATCAGAGATATTACCCACCTGTCATGGGAATCGCAGTCTAACTAGGGGGGAGAACAGCTATTGAACACCCATTTTACAGATGAGGAAACTGAGGCACCAAGAAGTTAAATGCCTTGGCCAAGATCCCACACAGGAGAAAAGTGGCAGAGCTGGGATTAGATATCAGGTCATTTTACTACCAGGCCTGTGTTCTTTCCACTAGGTCACGGTGCATCTCTTTTGGATTCTCCATCCGTCTGTTTGTTCATTTGTTTGTTCATCCATCCATCCATCCATCCAACCATCCATCCATCCATCCATCCATCCATCCATCCATCCTTCCATCCAACCATCCATTCATCCATCCATCCATCCATCCATCCATCCATCCATCCATCCATCCATCCATCCAATCAATGAGTTCTATTGAGAGCCTACTGTATAGAACACTACTGAGCACCTACTGGGTTCACAGCACAGTACTGGAGCTCACAGTCTTAACCCCACTTTACAGATGAGGTAACTGAGACACAGAGATGTGAAGTGACTTGCCCAAGGCCACACAGCAGACAAGCGGCAGAGTCAAGATTAAAACCCACGACCTTCTGATTCCCAGGCCCGGGCTCTAGCCACTACAGCATGCTGCTAAAAAATATGATTGATGGAGATCATCCATTAATTTATTTATAATAAGATCAGAGCTAGTGGAGTTTAGTTGGAGAATATCCCCTGAATGAGATGGGTTTAAGGACAATTTATTGAGCACCTATGGTGTGCAGAGTGCTGTACTGAGCACTTGGGAGAGTATAACAGAGACACAATGCCTGCCCTCAAGAAGCTTCCAGTCTAGCAGGGAGTCAGAGAGGGACATCCAAGGATGGAGTTTTGTTTCATCACAAGGAGAGGGGACTCATCCTCCAGCATTGGATTAAAATGCCTGGGTTCTAACTCTGGCTCCTCCACATGCCTGCCATGTGACCCTGGACAAGTCACTTTACTTCTCTGGGCCTCAGTTCCCTCATCTGCAAAACCGGGGTTCAATGCCTGTTCTCCCTCCCCTTTAGACTGGGACCTGATGATCTCGTGGCTACCCCAGAGCTCAGTACAGTGCTTGGCACAAAGTAGGGCTTACCAAATACCACAATTACTGCTCTCCTAATTCCTCGTGATAGGACAAAGTCCCATGTTCTACATTTTGGGGGCCTTCTGGAAGTGTGGGCTTGGCCCTGCCTGATTTCATCCTCCACAGAAACCTCTCGCTCTGGTTCCTGGCTAATTTCCCATGGACCCTGTTCTTAGCCTAGTTTTTCTGTGTCGCCAGCCTACGAAACTGAAAATAGCCTTGGGACAAATGTAGCTTTCTCCAGTACATGTGCGAGGGGCTTATGTAACGCAGAAAAGAATCATACGGCCACGTTTGAATAAGAAAGAATTCCCTTAGCCAATCAGCGGACCATTACTCTCCTTCTTATCCTACCAAATGGAGTGTGAGAGCCATAAACATTTGCCACCAAAGGCCATTCTGAGCCGGAGGAAGAAAGGACTGAGGAGATATCCCAGAAGCAGGGTCGTAGGGGATTTGTCTATCTCCTCGTCCTCCTTCTGATTTCCTCCTCATGGGTTTGGTGGGGACGGAATCGTCCCCCCACCCATGCCCCATCTCCAGATCTTCCCCATTCCTCCCCACCACCCCCCGGCATCCCGGATAAATAAGGCCACAGATGGGCGTGCGCTTCACGAGTGCTATCGATGCCAAGCACTGGGCAGATGCAATCGTGAGTGTGGACGGTCAGGACAGGAGGAGAAATCGTTGACTTTTTGGGGGTTGTTGAAACGGTGGGCTTTTGGGCGGGATTGGTCACGCTGAGCCCAATCGTGGCTTGCTGGATCTCTGATCAAAGCCGGAGGAGAGGGAGGTGGGTTTTTTTATGGTATCTGTTAGGCGCTTACTATTTGCTTGGCACTATACTAAGCATTGGGGGTAGATGAAAAGCAGCATGGCTTAGTGGAAAGAGCACGGGCTTGGGAGTCAGAGGGTGTGGGTTTTAATCCCGACTCTGCAGCTTGTCAGCTGTGTGACTTTGGGCAAGTCACTTCACTTCTCTGTGTTTCAGTTACCTCATCTGTAAAGAGACTGTGAGCCCCACGTGGGACAGAGACTGTATCCAACCTGATTGGCTTCTATCCACTCCAGTGCTTAGTACAGTGCCTGGCATCTAGTAAGCACTTAACAAATACCACAATTATTATTATTATTATTATTTATTATATTGGGGCATTCAGTAAGCACTGTCTACCTGTCAAGCATTGTCCTAAGCACTGGAGTAAATACAACGTGTGCAGATTGGACACAGTCCCTGTCCCACACGGGACTCACAGTCAAATTAGAAGGAGATTGTAGACTGTAAGCTTGTTGTGAGCAGGGAACATATCCTACCAACGCTGTTATATTGTTATATTGTGCTCTCCCCAATGTTTAGTACAGTGCTCTGCACACTGTAAGTGCTTAAAAAATATGACTGATCGATGGACTGATACTGATTGAAAACTGGAATTTTATCCCCATTTTATAGATGAGAAAACTGAGGCCCAGAGAAAGTGATTTGTCCCAGATTCCCCCAGCTGGCATATGGTAGAGCTGGGATTATATCTCAGATCCTCTGACAATGAGGCCCAGGCCCTTGTCACACTGCCAACGTGGCCTGCAGGGTGATCACCAACAAGTCACTTGACTTTTCTGTGCCTCAGTTTCCTCACCTGTAAAATGGGCAGTGATAATATCCTCCAGTGAAAATTGGAAGGCCGGGGAAATGAGAAGCAGTATGGCCTAGTGGATAGAGCATGAGCCTGAGAGTCCAAAGGACCTGGGTTCTAAACCTGGCTCTGCCACTTGCCTGCTGAGTGACCTTGGGCAAGTCACTTCACTTCTCGGTACCTCAGTTCTCTCAGCTACAGTGGGGATCAAGACTGTGAGCCCCTTGTGGGTCATGGACTGTGTCCAACTTGATTAACTCGTATCTATCCCAGGGCTTAGTACAGTGCCTGGCACATAGTAAGCCCTTAACAAGTACCCCAAATAAAAAAATTAAACTTCGAGGCATTACTGAAGAAGGGAAATTTGGCATCCTGAGGGAAGAAAAGCTTACAAAGGTCACCACAACTACAGCTGTTGAAAATGCGTGAGAGCTTCCATCAGCTCGCAGCTGTTTTCATTAGAGAGCTGAATCTCTCTGTTTTATCTGCAGGTGGTTAAATTATCAGAAGCTAAGGCCACTGAAAGGCTCCAATTCAGGCACTGAGGCTCCAATATTTAAACAGCTCCTCTTCTGATGACACCACAGACAGTCTGACCGTCTCTTCTATTCGCTCCCGCAAACGGAATTAAACATCCATTGGAACACTCCATCCTAAAGGGGGAATTGGGGCTTCTCAGACCCTGCAGTATCAAAGAAAGTTTACAACCGTGCTAAGAGGTTAAAAGCTTTTTTTGTTGTTTCTGCTGTTGTTTAATATGTTTCCTACTCCTTCCTTTATCTGTTGTTGCCACAGATTGAGGACAAGGCTGTAATTGACCGTATCTCAGTGTTTCAGGGCCACGGAAGGGTGTGAGGAGGGAAGAATGATTCCACCGGAGAAGGGGGCGATTCTCGGGGAGATGGTAAGTTTTGGGGGCGATCAAAGACATCTGCGTGGGAGTTGGGGCCCTGGGGGGGTGTATTCAGTCAAGTGAAGGTATTTATTGAGTGGTTAAAAGTGAAGCTCGGTGGCCTGGGCATTGCAGTCCATCTCCTCTGAATTGTTTTGCCTCTTGTCTTATGCCGTCGAGTCTTCTCTGACCTGTAGCGATGTCATGGACATGTCTCTCCAAGAACACCCCACCTCCATCAGCAATCATTCTGGTAGTGGATCCAGAGAGTTTCTTTGGTAAAAATCCAGAAGTTGTTTACCATTGCCTCTTTCTGCGCAGTAAACTTGAGTCTCCACCCTCGACTCTCTCCTGGGCAGCTCTTGCCCGGCACAGGGGAGTTGAGACTTATAGCATATTGCCTGCCACTCGCTAGCAACTGCTCAAACTAGGAATGGAATGGAATGGACAGGCCTCTGCTTGACTCTCCCTCCCTTAGCCGAGACTGATAGAGGACTGGAAACTCTCCAGGTGAGACCCCTGAAGGGAGGTTTTGCCTCTAGGCTGGCTTGATTGTCCCTTAACCACAAGAGTAACAGGCATAACTGAGCCACAGAGACGTGAAGCGAAGCGACTTGCCCAAGGTCACACAGCAGACAAGTGGCAGAGTCAGGATTAGAACCCAGGTCCTTCTGCTTCGCAAGTCTGTGCTCTATCCACTAGGCTATGCCACTCCTTATACCACAATAGAGTTGGTAGATATGATCATTGCCCTCAAAGAGCTCCATCCATCCACTCATCTGTCCATCCATCTGTCCTACTATCCATGTGTCTGTCTACCATCAGTCCATCAATCATTAATCAATCAACGGTTTTTACTGAGCACTTACTGTGTACAGATCACAGTACTTACCACTTGGGAGAGTACAATACAGTAGAGTTTGTAGACAGGCTTCCTGCCCACGACAAGCTTACAGTCTAGAGTTGGAGACAGACTTTCATGTAAATAAATAAATTATGGTTCTGCACGCCAACCTTCTCACACTTTATATGGTTACTTAGGAAGGACCGTGGGGGGATCTATTTCTTTAGTTTAGAGAGAGCAGACAGGTTGCCTGTAATGGGATTACTACTATTTACTGATCACTTTCCTCTTGCAGAGCATTACACTGTGCCCCTGTGTAAGAAGCAGCATGGAGTAGTGGATAGAATACAAGCCTTAGAGTAAGGTCGTGGGTTCTAATCTCAACTCTACCACTCATCTGCTGTGTTACCTTGGGCAAGTCACTTCACTTCTCTGGGCCTCAGTTACCTCATCTGTAGGGGATTGAGACAGTGAGCCCCGTGTGGGATAGGGACTGTGTCCAACCCCATTTGTTTGTATCCACCCCACCGCTTAGTACGGTGCCTGGTACATAGTAAGCACTTAATAAATACCATAATTATTATTATGATGAAGGTGTGTATGACACTGTACTAGTTGTTTCCTTTGTGCAGAATCAAGTAGTTATAGCAGTAGGAAGAGAAGCAGTGTGGCATAGTGGGTAAAGCACGATCCTGGGAGTTAAAGGCCCTGGGTTCTAATCCCGGCACCACCCCATTTCTGCTGTGTGACCTTGGGCAAGTCACTTCAATTCTCTGGGACTCAGTTACCTCATCTTTAAAAGTGGGGATTGAGAGTGTGAGCCCCATGTGGGATGGGGACTGTGTCCAACCTGATTGACATATCTATTCCAGTGCTCAGAACAGTGGTTGGCACATAGTAAGTGCTTAACAAGAACCGTAATTAGTAATAATCATAGTAAAGGTAGGAATAGTAGAAGCAGCATGTACTGACTGTCCACTGCACTCAGCGTGCTACGAGCTTGGGATAGAACCACACAAAAAGGTGAGTTATTTTCTGTCCCCAAGGAGATTCCACTTTAGTAGGGGAGACATACATAAAAAACATAATAATAATAACTATGGTATTTGTTATGCGCTTACTACTACTACTAATAATAATAATTATGGCATTTATTAAGCGCTTTTATTATGTGCAAAGCACTGTTGTAAGCGCTGGAGAGGTTACAAGGTGATCAGGTTGTCCCACGGGGTGCTCACAGGCTTAATCCCCATTTAACAGATGAGGTAACTGAGGCCCAGAGAAGTGAAGTGACTTGCTCAAAGTCACACAGCTGACAATTGGCAGAGCCGGGATTTGAACCCATGACCTCTGTCTCCAAAGCCCGTGCTCTTTCCCCTGAGCCATGCTGCTTCTCTATGTGCCAAATACTGTTCTAAGCACTGGGGTAGATAGTGGGTAATCAGGTTGTCCCATGTGAGGTTCACAGTCTTAATCCCCATTTTACAGATGAGGGAACTGAGGCACAAAGAAGTGAAATGACTTTCCCAAGGTCACACAGCAGACAATTGGCAGAGCCGGGATTAGAACCCAGGTCCTCTGATTCCCAAGCCTGTGCTCTTTTTCACTAAGCCATGCTGTTTCTCCATATATACAGCTGAGGTAATCAAAATAAATAATTGAGTGTACAATTCAATAAGCATTTTGAGAAGCAGTGTGGCTCAGTGGAAAGAGCCCGGGCTTTGGAGTCAGAGGTCATGGGTTTGAATCCCGGCTCCATCACACGTCTGCTGTGTGACCTTGGGCAAGTCACTCAGCTTCTCAGAGCCTCAGTTACCTCATCTGTAAAATGGGGGTGATAACTGTGAACCCCATGCGGGACAACCTGATCACCTTGTATCCCCCCCCAGCACTTAGAACAGTGCTTTGCATATAGTAAGCGCTTAATAAAATGCCATTATTATTATTATTATTATTATTATTTATACACAATCACTCAAAGGTTTATATTGAGCACTTACTGTGTGCAGAGCACTGTACAAAGCATTCAAAGAGTACAATATAACACAGTAGGTGGACATATTCCCTGCCTACAATGATCTGAGTTCCTTATCGCTCTGGGTTTTACTCTGTGCCAAGTAGCGTAGTGAGTATTTTCCAAGGGCTGTGTGTTGTATTGGACACTCGCTGTAGAAAGAGCACTGTACTAGGGGTTTGTCAATGAGGATTTAATCCTGCATCCTCTCTTACTTAGACTGTGAGTTTCCTATGGGAAAGGAGCTGATTCCGACCTGATTTTCTTTTCTTCCACTCCCTGACTTGCTCCTTTTATTCATTCCTCTCCCCGCCCCACAGCACCTACATACATACTTGTCATTTATTTTTTATATTTCTTGTCTGTCTCCTCCTCTAGACTGTAAGCTCATTGTGTCCAGGGAATGTGTCTGTTTATTGTTATACTGCACTCTCCCAAGTGCTTAGTACAGTGCTCTGCACACACTAAGTGCTCAATAGATACAGCTGAATGAACTGAATGCATTTTCTCTTCTCTACCCCAGCACTTCGTACAGTGCTTGGCATTGAGTAAGTGCTTAATAAATACCTCCATTATCATTATAATAAACACACCCAAGCTCTCTCCTTCCCTTCTCCTTCTCAGCTCTACGACCCTCCTGGATAGAAAGTGAATCAAATACTTTGTCCTCCTCTTCTGAGTGATCCCGATCTTCTCTCCCAACTCGTTTCCCAGGCTCCGTTCCACCATTTGGGAATACGCAGCTAAAAGCCCGATCTCTTCTAGGAAATGGAGCCAGCTGAGATGTTTGCGGGCGAGTTAGAAAATGACAGATAAAGTTGGTTAAAGCGGCGAAATTGAATCATGCAAGCAAGGAGCAAACAGTTGATTGGATTTGGGGCTTCAGTGAGTAAGTGGGGATCATCAGCAGAGAGAGTATGTGTGTGGGATAGGATGCAGTACTGCTATTTCACAAAGGTTGAGTGTGAGTTGGATTTTGGTGTCTGGCAGAGGTGGTGGGGAAAAGAAGCCAGGCCTTCTACTTCTAACGAGAGTGCCTTCACTGTCGCACCTTGTGTGCATGGTCAGAGGGAGAAAAACAGATTAAAAATGGCAGCATTTTTAAAAATGGTATTTGTTAAACACTTACAATAATAATAATAATTATAATGATGGCATTTGTTAAGCACTTACTATGTGCAGAGCACTGTTCTAAGCGCTGGGGAGGATACAAGGTGATCAGGTTGTCCCAAGTGGGGCTCACAGTCTTAATCCCCATTTTGCAGATGAGGGAACTGAGGCACAGAGAAGTTAAGTGACTTGCCCAAAGTCACACAGCTGACAAGTGGTGGAGCCAGCACTTGAACCTATGACCTCTGACTCCAAATCCCGTGCTCTTTCTATTGAGCATGCCAGACACCATACTAAGCACTGGGGTAGATAAAAGATAATCAGATTGGATACAGTTTCTGTCCCACATGCGGCTCACAGTCTTAATTCCCATTTTACAGATGAGGGAACTGAGGCTCAGAGAAGTGAAGTGACTTCCTCAAGGTCACACAGCAGACATGCGGCGATTGGTGAGGAATAGATAGAGCTTGGGCAATACAGTGTATCAAGCCTGGTAGCAGAATTTATTATTATTACTACTATTATTATTATTGTTATATTTGTTAAGCGATTACTATGTGTCAAGCACTGTTCTAAGCACTGGGGTAGATTCAAATCAATCAGGTTGGATACCGTCCCTGTCCCACGTGGGGCTCACGGTTGAAGTAGAAGGGAGAACAGACATCGAATCCTCATTTTACAGATGAGGAAATGGAGGCACAGAAAAGTTAAGTGATTTGCCCAGGGTCTTACAGCAGGTAAGTGGCAGAACCGGAATTAGAACCCAAGTCCTCTTGGCCAAGAACTCTCATAACTACGTAAAAATATGTCAGCTAATCAGTTGTGGAACCATTTTGAAAACGTCACATTTCGATTCTCATTTTCAACAGAACAAAGACACCACCTGTAATCTGCATGTAATTAATGCCAAGGTGTATGTACATGGATGGGTGTTTTAGCAAATAAAAGCTAGCTCATTACTTATTTTAGAGCTTGAATTACTAAGTGGTAAGTAGGAAATCAGCCCACCGTTTCTTGTCCTTTAGCTTAAAATAATCGGATTAGACCTATTTGCGAAAGAAGACCTCTATCTACTCCACTTATAAATATTGGTTTGAGGAAAAAAAATGTTTAGCCAATATTTTCATTAATGTGATTTCTAATACAGTCCACTCCACTTGTGGGCATCAAAATGGATCACAAGTCAATAGCACTTTGCTGACTCTGCATCTCTGTGGAACCAAGCAGAAATTGGCTAATTATCTGATGAATTGGACATTTGTTATTATTCTGTTCTCCATTCTGACCTATTGTGCATACTGGAGGTTGGGAGTAGTAGCAGTAGCAGTGGTGGTAAAAGTACACGGAGCAGTAGTTGTGGTTGTAGTAATAGTTGTAGCAGTTGAGAAGCAGCATGGTTTAGTGGAAAGAGCATGGGTTTGGGAGTCAGAGGTCATGGGTTCTAATGCTGCCTCTGCCATTTTTCTGCTGTGTGACCTTGGGCAAGTCACTTAACTTCTCTGTGCCTCAGTTACCTCATTTGTAAAATGGGGACTAAATATGTGAGTCCCATGTGGAACAACCTGATTACCCTGTATCTACCCCAGTGCTTTGAACAGTGCTGGCACATAGTAAGTGCTTAATAAATGCCATTGTTATTATTATTATTGTGATAGTAATAGTAGTAGTAATCAATTGCATTTATTGCGTGCTTACTGTGTGCAGAGCACTCTAGTATATAATAGAGTTCGTAGACCTATTCCCTGCTCACAATAAGTAGTAGCACTCTGACCCCATGTGGGCCCTGATTATCTTGTGTCTACTCCAGTGCTTGGTACAGTTTTGATGTACAGTAAGTGATTAACAAATGCTATTATTATTATTATTGTCATTATTATTATCACTAGTAGGAGGAGGAGCTATCATACTAGTAGTAGAGATAGTAATAGTAGTAGAGATAGTAGTAATAGTAGCAGTAGAAATAGTATTAGCACTCCTCATCTCTCTGGCCATTTATTCTCAGTCTCTTTTGCGGGCTGCTCCTGCCCCTCCCATCCCCTTACTGTAGGGGTTCCTCAAGGGTCAGTTCTTGGTCCCCTTCTGTTCTCTGTCTACACTCACTCCCTTGGTGAACTCATTCGCTCCCACGGCTTTAACTTTCATCTCTATGCTGATGACATCCAAATCTACATCTCTGCCTCTGCTCTCTCTCCCTCCCTTCAGGCTCGTGTCTCCTGCCTTCAAGACATCTCCATCTGGATGTCCGTCCACCATCTAAAACTCAATATGTCCAAGACTGAACTCCTTATCTTCCCTCCCAAACCCTGCCCTCTCCCTTACTTTCCCATCACTGTTGACGGCACTACCTTCCTTCCCGTCTCACAAGCCCGCAACCTTGGTGTCATCCTCGACTCTGCTCTCTCGTTCACCCCTCACATCCAAACCGTCACCAAAACCTGCCGGTCTCACCTCTGCAACATTGCCAAGATCCGCCCTTTCCTCTCCATCCAAACTGCTACCCTGCTGGTTCAATCTCTCATCCTATCCCGACTGGATTACTGCTTCAGCCTCCACTCTGATCTCGCATCCTCCTGTCTCTCCCCACTTCCATCTATACTTCACGCTGCTGCCCGGATCATCTCTGTGCAGAAAGGCTCTGGGCATGTTACTCCCCTCCTCAAAAATCTCCAGTGGCTACCAATCAACCTACGCATCAGGCAAAAACTCCTCACTCTCGGCTTCAAGGCTCTCTGTCACCTTGTCCCCTCCTACCTCACCTCCCTTCTTTCCTTCTACAGCTCAGCCCGCACCTTCCACTCCTCTGCCGCTAACCTCCTCACTGTGCCTCATCCTCGCCTGTCCCACCGTTGACCCCCGGCCCATGTCCTCCCCTGGCTTGGAATGCTCTCCCTCTGCACATCCACCAAGCTAGCTCTCTTCCTCCCTTCAAAGCCCTACTGAGAGCTCACCTCCTCCAGGAGGCCTTCCCACACTGAGTCCCCTCCTTCCTCTCCCCTTCCTCCCCCTCCCCATCCCCCCGCCTTACCTCCTTCCCCTCCCCACAGCACCTCTATATATGTTTGTACATATTTGTTTATTACTTTATTTTACTTGTGAATATTTACTATTCTATTTATTTTATTTTGTTAATATGCCTTGTTTTGTTGTCTTTCTCCCCCTTCTAGACTGTGAGCCTGCTGTTGGGTAGGGACCGTCTCTATATGTTGCCAACTTGTACTTCCCAAGTGCTTAGTACAGTGCTCTGCACACAGTAAGCTCTCAATAAATAAGATTGAATATTAGCAGTAATAGTAGCAAAACTATTAATAGTAATAATGGTAGTAATAGCAGCAATGGTATTAATAGCAGTAGTAGTAGAAGTAGCAACAGAAGTAGTGGTGATAGTAATATCAGTGGTAGTAATAGTAGCAGTATGTACAGAAGCAGCATGACTGAGTGGATAGAACCCAGGTCTAGGAGTCAGGAGGACCTGGGTTCTAATCCCAGCTCTGCCACATATTTGCTGTGTGACCTTGGGCAAGTCACTTAACTTCTCTGAGCCTCAGGAACTCATCTGTAAAAAAATGGGGATTACAAGTGTAAGCCCAAGGTGGGACAGGGACTGTGTCCAAACTGATTCACTTGTATCTACCCCAGCACTTATGAGCCAAGCATTGTTCTAAGTGTTTATCAAGTACCATAATTATTGTCTCAACTGGAGATTTTCGATTTTTAAGGGACTGTCAAGAGGAATAAGTGCAATGCAATTTAGTATAGTATCTGTCACTCCCAAAAGATGGTAAGCTCTTGGAAGGCAGGGATCATGTCTACATGGCTCAGTGGAAAGAGCACGGGCTTGGGAGTCAGAGGTAATGGGTTCGAATCCTGGCTCCACCACATGTCTGCTGTGTGACCTTGGGCAAGCCACTTAACTTCTCTGTGTCTCAGTCACCTCATCTGTAAAATGGGGATTAAGACTGTGAGCCCCACGTGGGACAGGCTGATCACCTTGTATCCCCACCAGCGCTTAGAACAGTGCTTTGCACATAGTAAGCAGTTAACAAATACCATTATTATTATTATTATTATTACTGCCTCTATTGGACTCCCCCAAGCGCTGAGGACAGTGCTCTGCACACAGTAGACTGTTAAATTCCTCAAGGGCAGGGATTATGTGTACTAATTGTATTGTATTCTCCCAAGTGCTTAATACAGTGCTCTGCACACGGTAGACTGTATGCTCCTTCAGGGCAGGAACCATGTCTACTAGCTTTAGTCTTCTCTCCCAAGTGCTTAGTACAGCGCTCTGCCCCCAAGAGCACTCAATAAATAGCACTGATTCATTCAGCACCAGTAATTGGAAAAAAGTACAAGAGCGTAGCTTTCATGTGCCCAAAATATTAGTAAGGAAAAAAGCAGCTGGAAAAGAATATTAAAAGAGTAAATTTAACTGCAGTCCTCCATTACATAAGAGCCCAAATCACCTCCTCTCGCTCAACAATAAGAGAATGTCAGCAGGGAATGGGAAAAAATATTTTAGCAGGAAATTAGGCGATGAAAGCACGCTTTGAACTTAATGAGGTTATCCAATAGTTTTCTCCTAGGCAGACGCTAATACCTTCTGGCAAAGTCACATGTCTTTGGGATGTTTATTTAGCTATATATCGGATGAATCTATGAGCACGGAACATCGCGTTACTTTGGGATGGAAGGTCCCACATTTGTTTCACTAGAGACTTCCATCCTAACTACTGAGCACCTTAATACGTGCAATTTTGCTTATGGAGAATGAAATGCCTGTGGATTTATACCTAATTAAATCATGGAATGAGGCTTCATGCGTAATCCTACCTCTTACCGAAACATTAGGTCAAATATCACTTTAATCGCTGTAAATATTTTAAATACCGCTTTGGGCTTAATTGCGACTGAAGCTTGGGATAATTTCATTACCACAGTCTCGGTCTCCTCTGCATTATCTTGACCTTAAAAGGAGCAGTGAAAACTTGTCATTAGAACTGAACAGTTATAATTGCTGTTCATTAATTTATACCAAACAGCAGAAAGTGAAAGCTGGAGAAAAATCGACAAAGCGACGGGAACTTACCCCGAAAGGCCATGCCAGAGGTTAGCTACGAACACCTTCACTTTTGGCATTTATAAATTATTTGGTTCATTATGCCAAGGAGAGTTTGACATTTATAACTAGGGCAATTTCTGTCTCTGTTGGTAAACGATGAACACATAAGTATATTTTTAATGTTTGTGAGTGAATTATATCATTATCATTAAGCTCGGAAGAAAAAAGCCAATTCTTCTACCTCCAATCCTGTGACATTTGCCTAGAGTTGCTAATGTGAAGCCTTGTTATATGCATCTATTTATTTATCTGTCTGTCTGCTTCTGTCTCACAAGACCCAAAGGAAAAATTAGATTTCATGGGGAATTTACCAGAGTATTTGGATTGCTGTTATATCCAAATTGGGGGTAGCCGAAGTATATTGCTTTAGTCCGAGTCAAAAAAAGGTTTGGGATTTTACCACTCTGAACTCCTTTTGGAAGATAATGATAATAATAATGATAATGATAATAACCATACTAATTATACAAATACTACTAATAATGATAGAATGTGTTTTGTTAAGCACATAGTAAGTGCTTAACATATACCATAATTACTATTATGCACTCAATATGTGCCAATCACTGGGTAGATACCATCAGATCGGACACACTCCCTGTCCCAGATGGGGCTCAGAGTCTTAATCCCTATTTCACAGATGAAGAAACTGAGGCCCAGAGAAGTGAAATGACTTGTCCAAGGTCACCCAGCTGGCAAATGAGCAAGTCAGGATTTGTACCCAGGTCATCTGACTCTCAGGCTTCTGCTCTTCCCACTAAATCATGCTGCTTCTCAATAAGGTTTTGAGTGGAGGGAGTTTGAACTGAGCTCCCCTTAGGTGGATCCTGACCATGAGGATAGACATACTTAGATAATAATGATAATAGTAATAGTACAATTATTATAATTTACTCCTTTGGTGGATTCTGACCTTGGGGATAGGCATACTTAGATAATAATAATAATGATAATACCACAATTATTATTATGATTATTCACCCCTTTGTTGGATCCTGACCATGAGGAAAGGCATACTTAGATAATAATGATAATAATAATACCACAATTATTATTATTATTTACTCCTTTGGTGGATCCTGACCATGGGGACTGGCATGCTTAGAGAATAATAATAATGAAAATAATACCACAATTATTATTATTATTCATCCCTTTGTTGGCTCCTGACCTTGAGGATTGGCATATTGAGATGCTGATATCTTTCCATCATTCTAGAATCCCCAGGGACACAAACCCACTCTCTTTAATCCTCACCGGCTTTGGCAGCACCACTGAAGGTCTAATATCAATCAATCAATCAATAATCAATGGTATTATTATTTTTATGATATTTGTTAAGATCTTATTATATGTCAATCCCTGTTCTAAGTGCTGGGGTAGATACAAGCAAATCAGGTTGGACCCAGTCCCTGTCCCACGTGGGGCTCACAGTCTTAGTCCCCATTTTACAGATGGAAGACTTGAGGCACAGAGAAGTGAAATGAGTTGCCCAAAGTCACCCAGTAGACAAGTGGCAGAACCGGTATTAGAACCCAGCTCCTTGCCGTCCTCTGTCCACTAGGCCATACTGATTCCTAATCTGGCACTTCCTATTCCTTCCTAATGAATGTTTACTGTATTTAAGGCAGGAGAAGAGTTCACTGAGCCTGAATTTAAACCCAGGGGAAGTCAATAATAACAGTAATGATGATGAAGATGAGGATGGCATATATTTAGTATTTACTGTGTGTCTAGTTCTGTTCTAAGCTCTGGGAAGCCACAAGTTAATCAGGTCAAACACAGTCCCTGCCTCACGTGGAGCTCACAGCTTAAGTAGGAAGGAGGATGGGTTTTGAATCCCCATTTTACAGTTGAAGAAACTGAGGCACAGAGAAGTTAATTGACTTGCCCACATCCTGCTTCTGGCCTGGAATGCTCTCCCCTCTTCATATCTAACAGACAATGACTTTCCCCACCTTCCAAACCTTATTCATTCTTTCATTCATTCAATCGTATTTATTGAGCGCTTACCGTGTGCAGTGCATTGGGAAGTCCAAGTCGGCAACATATAGAGACGGTCCCTACCCAACAACGGGCTCACCGTCTAGAAGGGGAAGACAGACAACAAAACAAAACATGTAGACAGATGTCAACATTGTCAGAACAATGATGGCTCATCTCCTCCACGAGGCCTTCCCTAAGTCCTCATTTCCTCTTTTCCAACTCCCTTCTGGGTCACCCCGACTTGTTCTCTTTTTCTTACTTCCCCAACTCCCCCAGCTCTAAAGCACTTATGTCTATATCTGCAATTTATTCATTCATATTAATGTCTGTCTCCTCCTCTAGCCTGTAAATTCGTTTTGGACAGGGAACATGTCTACCAACTCTGTTGTATTGTGCTCACCCAAGTACTCAAGGTCCCACAGCTGAGAGGTGGTGGAGCCAGAATTAGAACCCAGGTCCTTCTGATTCATTGGCCCAGGCTCTAGCGGCATGAGTTACTGGAAAGATCATGGGCTTGGGAGTCTCTTGGGCAAGAAACTTAACTTCTCTGTGACTCAGTATCTCATCTGTAAAATGGAGATTAAGACTGTGAGCCCCACAAGGGACAACCGGATTACCTTGAATCTCCTCCAGTGCTCAGAGCAGTGCTTGGCACATAGTAAGCGCTTAACAAATGCCATGATTACTATTATTATTATTATGTGCCAGGCACTGTACTAAGCACTGGGGTGGATATAAGCAAATCAGGTTGGGCACAGTCCCTGGCCAACATAGGGCTTCCAAGCTCCCAAGCACTTAGTTCAGTGCTCACACAATAAGCACTCAATAAATGCCATTGATCAATTGATTAGAGCACACAGAAGATGTCTACCAACTGTGTTGAACTGAACTCTCCCAAGTGCTTAGTACAATTCTCTGTTCACAGTAAGTTCTCAATAAATACCACTGATGATGAGAATGACATGGGATGGACTACCACCAGTGAGGAGGATCCAGATATAATGAACCAGTTAACTGGTTCATTCCCCAGGATATTTCAGCGCCTGGCACAAACTAGTTCAGGGAGGAGGAGTTCAACTAGAATAAAAACTTTTGGTCTTTCCCAAACCTGGACTATAAACAGAACCACACAGGCCCATTTCCCTATTTTTCCCCTCCCTCCTCTTCATGACTATTCCATTCTCGATTTTCTTTGCTGTGCCATTTGACCTGGCAAGCCTTATGAGAATCGTCATCAACAGAAAATGGAAATGATTCCTTATTTGCCAACAAAACGCAATTGGGAAATAGGGAAAATAACTGGTTTTCATTCGGTGAAAAATCGGGCCTAAGTGAGAATTTTTTTTCCAGCAACAACAAAAATTTCTGTTATCCATTTTCTTCATTTTATTCTTTAGCATATCTTTTAATACTGACATGAACGGAGACAAATCCTCATAGGCATTCATTTAAATAAATAGTTTTGTTAGGCATTGAGTGGTATCAAGGCCTGGAAGGAATTACTTTATAAAACATGAAGTTCCACTAAGCCTTTTTAAATAGATTATCATTTGAAAGCCAAAAAAAATACCCCCTCCTATTTCAACACAGGCTACATCCCGAAGAATAGCTTTCAGGGTTGAATGTGCTAACTGAATGCAAAGACATTGATGGTTTAAATGAATTCGCCCCTCTGAAAAAATAAAACATCTTGTAAGGACGTTTAGAATTCCATGTTTTTCGAGCATACAGCGAGCTGTGGAACTCTGGGTGAAATGCCTGAACTTTTCCCGCTTTCTTCTACCTGATAACCTTCAACAAGAGCAAAAGATAAAATTAGTTTGTTTCAACAGCTGCTTGTTTCCACTCTAGTAGGGGTAGACAATTTTATCTCTCCTAAGGTGTGCTTGGAGTGGGAGCTAGAGAGAGTGGGAGGAGAGGATGATATAATTCCCTGTTAATTCTCGAGAGACAACAGTGAACGGAAATGATCCGAGCCACCGGAAAGTGAAGGAGACCAGAAGACCAAAACCTTGTTAAAGAAAATCCCCAGGAGAAGAGAGGCTTGGGTAAAGGAAAGACCAGAAAACTTACTGAGACGGTACCCAGTACAATCTGGTATCACAGAAGCAGGCAGAAAATATCAATATTTTCGAGCTGCGTGAATGAGTGAGAGGTCTGTAATGCATTGTTAGAGGGAGGATGAAGTAAGGAATCAATCGGTCAATTGATGGTATTTACTGAATGCTTACTGAGCTCGGAGAACTGTACTAAGCACTTGGGAGAGTCCACTATAACAGAGTTAGTAGACACTTCCCTGCCCACAACGCGCTCACAGTTTATCAATCAATCAGTCGTATTTGTCAAGTGCTCACTGTGTGCAGAGCACTGTACTAAGCACTTGGGAGAGTACAATATCACAGAGTAGGTAGACGTGTTCCCTGCCCACAGTGAGTTTTCAGTCTAGAGGGAGAAGAAAAAGACAGAAACTGGAAACTTCATTCCTTTACTCATCCCCCTTCCCAGCCCCACAGCACTTATCAAGTGCATATGCAGAGTTCCTTTATTTACATTAATGCCTGTCTCCCCCCTAGACTGTAAGCTTGTCGTGGGTAGGGAATGTGTCTGTTGTATTGCTACATTGTTCTCTCCCAAGAGCTTAGTACAGTGCTCTGCTCACAGTATGAGCTCAATAAATGCAATTGATTGATTGATCGACCTGGAGTTTCTATGCCATTAGGTTTTGGGGTCTATGGGGAGAGAGAGAGAGTGTCTATGGGGATTCAACCCCATTCTCCCTTCCCCTTAGATTACAAGCCCCATTGTGCAACAATCACTACGTACAATCTGATTTTTTTGGTTCTACATAATGCCAGACATTAGACGATGGAGAGCAGTGTGTTTTAAGTGGAAAGAACCTGCTTGGGAGTCAGAGGACGTGGGTTCTAATCCAGGCTCTGTCCCCGGTCTGCTGTGTGACCTTGGGCACGTCGCTTCACTTCTCTGTGCCTCAATTACCTCATCTGGAAAACAGGCCTTAAGACTGTGAGCCCCAAATGGGACAACCCGATTGCCTTGTATCTACCCCAGAGCTGAGAACAGTGCTTGGCACATAGTAAGTGCTTAGCAAAAAGCACCATTATTATTATTATTATAAGCAAAGTTCTCTAATGGTTAGAGCACTGGCCTGGGAATCAGAAGGACTTGGGTTCTAATCCTGGCTCCGCCACTTGTCTACTATGTGACCTTGGGCAAGTCACTTCATTTCTCTATGCCTTAGTTACCTCATTTGGAAAATGGGGATTAAAACTGTGAGCCCCCCGTGGGACAACCTGATCATCTTGTAACCTCCCCAGTGCTTAGAACAGTGCTTTGCACATAGTAAGGTCTTACAAATACCATTATTATTATTATTTTTTTTTTCAGGACATCACCTTTTGACATGGCACTGTTAAAGTTCAGCCTGCTGATTCTAGACCAATTTTCCCACCCGTCAAAGTTATTTGAATGCTAATCCCCACATCCAAAGTGATATGCAGTGTGGTGTAGTGCAAAGAGCCGGGGCTTGGGTGTCAAAGGATCTGGGTTCTAATGCCGGTTCCTCCACTCATCAGCTTTGGGACCTTGGGTCACTTCACTTCCCCATGCCCCATTTACCTCATCTGTAAAATGGGGATTAAGACTTTGAGCTCCATGTGGGACATGGAATATGTCCAACCTGATTACTTTGTATCTACCTCAGCGCTTCATGCGGTGCCTGGCACATAGACTGTAAGCTACTTGTGAGCAGGGATTGTGTCTACAAATTCTATTGTATCATATTTTCCCAAGCCCTGGGTACAGTGCTCGGCACCCAGTGAGAGCTCAGTATATGCCACTGATTAAGTGACTTGTCCAAGGTCATGCCACAGGTAAGCAGCAGAGCTAGGATTAGAACCCAAGTCCTTTGACTACACTAGGCCATACTACTTCATGACACTTCTACTTTCCCGATTGCCTCGTGTCCCTCTGGTCTATCCGTGGCACTAATTTCCAGTTTTTAGTTAGGATGTCATGCATTGAACTGGACACATTAAGAGCTTTGGAAATGCAAATTGGATGATTTTGAGAGCTGAAATGAAATGAAAAAAGAAATTACTTTTTTTTCCTGTTTAAAAAGTTATCAGCAAGTTTTTATTCCCTATGACTTATTCATATTTTCTGAAGATTCTTATCCCTCATGAAATGCCATAGCGTATTTATCATTGTCCACCGAGCTTGAAATTATAAAAATGAGACACTAGCGAAGTCCATTTTGTTCAGTCACTCTGATGCTTACGTTAGCTATTTGCTCTTCGAGATGTTTTATAAAAATGGTATTTGTTAAGCGCATACTATGTGCCAGGCACTATACTAAGCAATGGGGTAGATCCAGCGCTTAGTACAGTGCCTGGCACATAGTAAGTGCTTAACAAGCACCCTCATTATTATAGAAGACAATATAACAGACACATTCCCTACCCACAGTGAGTTTACAGTCTAGAGGACTCTATCGTATGGTACTCTCCCAAGTGCTTAGTGCAGTGCTCTTCACAGAGTGAGCACTCAATAAATAGCATTGATTGATTGATTGATCCGAGAGCTGCTTGGACCAGCTGATTGGGAAAGATCACCGTAATTACAGGTGACACAATTATGCATTGGAATGTCAACTGAACCGGGTTATCGTGGTTACAGCTTGTATTCTGGTCAAAGCGATAGTCTTCAAATAATCTAGACATTCTCGGTGTAGGCAATCCTTACCACCACCAGACAGAATATGATATTTTTGAACCAACCAGACATTTAAAAAGAACATTATCTTCAACGCTCATCTTTCTTTTGCATCCAAAAAAAATCCATTTAACTCACTGTATATTCTAGAGTTAAGGCTCTAATTTGGTTGACATGCGTAACAAAAATGTTTTCACAGCTTTAAATTTAAACCTCTCATTAAAATGTCACTTTGTGGAGGACTAAACGTAATTATATTTTTGCTTTATTTACATTAAAATCAACAGATGTTAGTGAGTTAATGTCGTTTATTATGTAAGATATGATGACAATACAATTAAGAATTTTTTTAAAAAACACTGTAATTGTAAAATTGACCTTATTAAAATTCCACTTCCTCCATAATTAAAAAAAAAACTAATTACTTGTAGTAATTGGACCAGAAATGACATTTTCAGTTCATTAATATGCAACAAATTGTTTTTGAAGATGTTCCTGCATGGTTAGTAGTTAATCCTTAGCATTTCTCTTCATGTCTTATTTAGAAGTCATTGTGAATAATAGTTTGCATATTATGATTTAACTTTGTTTAGAAACTTTTTAAATTGCTAATTAATTGGGGAAGAAAAATCCATCTTGCCTAGCTGCAACACCCAAAGCGAAAGGTGAAGGTAGTCGAACAGGTACTAATTTAACAACTTCCGGAACAGGAAATGAACAAATATAAATTTTGTCCCCATGTTTCATTTTCGCTATTACTTTTAGAATGAGATAAAATGGGGCAGTTGGATCCCAAAGTCTAATGGTAACATAAAGAAGTCGACACCTTAATAGAATCAATCAATTAATTAATGATATTTATGGAGCACTTGCTTTTTACAGGATGCTGCTCTAGAATGTAAGCTCTCTCGACTGTAACCTCGTCCTCTAAACTGTAACCTTGTAGTGGACAGGGAATGTGTTTACTGTTGAATTGTACTCTCTCTAGCGCTTAGTACAGTACTCTGCACACAGTATGAACTCAATAAATATGATTGACTGAATGTACTAAGCACTTGACAGGGTACGATACAGTGGCATTAGTTGACACCGACCTCAAGGAGCTTACAATCTAGCTCGGAAGAGAGACATTAAAATAAATTACAGGTAGGGGAAATAACAGCAGTAGCTCTCTTTGCTTCCCCCCTCCCCCCCTCGCCCCCCAACAGTACTTGTGTATATATGTACATATTTATAATTCTATTTATTTTTGTTAATGATGTGTATATATCTTTAATTCTATTTATTAATATTGATGCCATTGATGCCTGTTTACTTGCTTTGTTGCCTGTCTCCCCGCTCCTAGACTATGAGCCTGTTGTGGGCAGGGATTGTCTCTGTTGCTGAATTGAACTTCCCAAGCGCTTGTCCAGTGCTCTGCACACAGTAAGTGCTCAATAAATATGATTGAATGAATGAATAGAAGCTGGTTCGACACAGTTCATGTCCCACATGGGGCTCACAGTCAATCCCCACTTGAAAGTCAGTCGGTCAACCATATTTACTGAGCATTTATTGTGTACAGAGCACTGTACTAAGTGCCTATGAGAGTACAATATAACACTAAACAGACACACTCCCCATTCACAGCCTTCTGACTCAGGAATGAAAGTGAGAGATGTGAGCAAGTCACTAATCTCTCATCAGTTTCTTTATCCCAAATCTCAGGACTGTTGTTCCTGGAGAAGATCGAATCCTCGGGTTAAGACTCTAAACTATATGTGGCACAGGAACTGTGCTTGACCTGATAATAATAATAATAATAATAATAATGATAATTAAGGTATTTGTTTAGTTCTTATTATGTTCTAGGCCCTGTGCTAAGCACCGGGGTAGATACAGGATAATCAAGTTGGGCACAATCCCTGTCCCACATGGGGCTCACAGTCTTAATCTCCATTTTACAGATTAGGTAACTGTGTCTCGGAGAAGCTAAACGACTTAGCCCAAGGTCCCACAGCAGAGAAGTGGCAGGATTAGAACTCACATCCTTTGACTCCCAAGTCCGTGCTCTTGCCACTAGGCCATGCTGCTTCTCATGATAATGACCTCGTATCTACTCTAGCTCTTAGTACGATACTCGGCATACAATAAGAGCCTAACAAATGCCATCATTATTACTATTATTATCATTTTTCTGGACTCCTTCACCTACCAGCACCAGTTAATGTGCAACTTCTCTGAAGAAGTTTATTTAATTCATTTCAAGGGGAGGTGAAAACAAGCTAGAACTTCTGAACCCAAATTTAAATGCAAACGCTTCATGCAAATCAGGACACAAGATCAAGATTATTAAATGCCTTTCCCGAAGCCATGGTGGGAGCCAGAAATATGTAAAATATAGGTTCATTACCATTACTGTCATGTTTTCAGGAAGTTACAAAGCCTATGATAAAACAGTCATTAAATTTATTAGCACCGGGCCCATGATTTAGTTTTCAAATGCAATAGTATTTACACATCAATGCAAACTTCCTTTTGTTTCAAATGTAAATGAAATGACAGGACTTTCCTCAGGTAATTCAGGAAATTGTATCCACTATAGACTACTTACTTTATTCAGGATATAAAAGCAGATGAGTTTGTTTTTCAGTAAGGCTATTCTTGTTTATCCCTCTCTTTTAAGAGGAACTGGGTATCCAGTGTTTATACAAAATGAACTTGGGAGACTGGAAGCCGAGTATCAATAAGTCTAAGTCATCCATGATTCTCTGATAAAATGAATGAAGAAGATAGGATTGAATGAGAACCTTGCACTTGGCAAAAAACCCTGTGTAGTCAAGTCTGAAGAACAGGTAGAAGCTGCCTATGACAATTTCCTATAAAATAAATCAAATAATATTATTCCTTCAGAGTGGGAGTAAATGTAATATTGTGAGTACATTTTCCAAAAGGAGACCAAAGCCACCGACTATCTTTCTTACTGAATTAAGGAAGTGTAATATAGGCGATCAATTTCTTGAGGATTAAAGTTGAATGATAAATTTTTGGGTCACCTTGTGTGGATAGAAAATGCAATAGCGTGGGTTAGATCCTAGTTCTAGAGTCTAATAGCAATCATTTTCAATCTAAATTAGAAACCACGGGATGAGGATGGTTTGCCAAATCCCAATGGCATGCTCAGATTACAAAAAATAATAAATCATTCTGGAACGATTGACCCTCAACAGGAATGGGTTTTCCTCTGTTTGCCAGGAATAGAAGAGGAAAACTCCATCTCTTTTCAAAGGAAGACTGGGAAAGTAATTGTTCCATTTAAAAATATCAATCAATCAGTGGTATTTATTGAGTGCTTACTGTGTGCAGAACGCTGTTCTGAACACTTGGGAGAGTACAATGCAACAGAATTAGCAGAAACGTTCCCTGCCTGTAATGAGTTTGCTTCCTCCTTGCTGGGATTGGTACAAAATGGCAGATTGTAAGCTGCTTGAATTCAGGTGTCACATGTCCCAACCACACTGCATCCTCCCAGGTTCTTAGTACGGTGGTCACCGCTCAGTAAGCGCTCAGTCAATGCCATTGATTGATGCTAATGCTAATTCTAACATTAACCTTCTCGATCTTGTCTATCTTGCCGCTGACCCCTCACCCAGATCTTGCCTCTGGCCTGGAGCCTCCCCCCCACCCCCTCCACGACTTCATATCTGACAGACAATGACTCTCCCCTTCTTCAAAACCTTATTCATTCATTCAATCAATCATATTTATTGAGCACTTATTGTGTGCAGAACACTGTAAAGTGCTTGGAAAGTACAATTCAGCAACAAATAGAGACAATCCCTACCCAACAATGGGCTCACAGTCTAGAAGGCACATCTCTTCCAAGAGGCTTTCCCTGATTAAGGCCCCCTTTCCTCTTCTTCGACTCCCGTCTGTGTTGCCCTGACTTGCTTCTTTTATCCATTCCTCCCTCCCAGCTCTGCAGCACTTATGTCCAAATCTGTCATTTATTTATTTATACTAGTGTCTGTCTCCCCTGCCCCATACTGTAAACTCACCGTGGCAGGGAATGTGTCTAATATTGCAACGTGCTCTCCCAAGCACTTAGTATAGTGCTCTGCACACAGTAAACACTTAATAAATATGATTGACTGACATAGAGACCACTGTACTAAGCTCAATCGATCAACTGTATGTCTGACACTCTCCCCCAACTTTGCAGGTAGGTGAATCGGAGAGAGGGCGAATTTCCAAACTGAGGTAACTGCTCATGCTACTGAGATTTTGACCCAGTTTCAAAGACCAAGGATGGAGAGCACCAGAAAATGGTTAGTTCCCCTTTTGATGTCTCTCTAGGCCAATGTTCAGTATTATTTCAGATATTTTCTATTGGATTGCCAAACGTATGATGATAGAAGAATGGTAGCGTGTAACATGTCCTGAATGTTTTTGTAGAAAAATGATCTGGGCTGCAGATTGTAGTATGGACTGGAGTGGGGAGAGACAGGAGGCTGGGAGGTCAGCAAGTTGGCTGATGCAGTAATCCAGGCGGGATAGGAGCAGTGATTGGATTAACATGGTAGCATTTTGGATGGAGAGGAAAGGGCGGATAAAATGGGGATTAAGACTGTGAGCCCCATGTGGGGCAAGGGCTGTGTCCAACCTGATTAGCCTGTATCTACCCCAGTGCTTAGAACAGTGCTTGACACACAGTAAGCACGTAACCAATATCATCATCATCATTATCATCATTGCTACTACTACAACAGCTACTACTTCTACTGCTCTAATAGGGGAGACAGATAGAAAAGCATCGAGTCATCAAAATAAATAATTGAAGGAGCATGACCAAGTGGAAAGATTGTGGGCCTGTGAGTCGGGGGACCTGGGTTCTAATCCTGACTCTGTCATTTGCCTGCTGAGTGACCTTGGGGAAGTCACTTTGCTTCCTCATCAGCTTCCTCATCCGGAAAGTAGGGATTACGTTCTAGTGGGAAAGGGAGGGTGTCTAACCTGATTATCTAGTACGTACATTAATGCTGGGCCCATAGTAAGTGCTTTTCAGATACCAGCTATTCTTTTTATGTGGATATTTTATATACACGTGTATGGGGCATTTTCCTGGGAAAAACATTGATTTGTCATTTTTAGTGGCAAATCATAACGTCGTTTGGATCTCTTTTAGAAAGCATGCATTCAAATGAACTCGGAATCGATTCCGAGGAGAAAATGCCATTATTTAAAATTCCCGGGTGGTTTGTCTAAACAGTCAGATTAAAAGGCACTTTTAGATCGTTTTCCACAGCTTTATGTAGTTGCTTTCCATAAACGAGGGTCCATTCTCTTTGATCCATATGTACACAGTTGAGTCTATGCCAAGGTGGCCATTTCGAACTCCTCTCAAGACTTCAGAAAGTGGGTTTTCTGGGTTGTTTCAACAACAGCCTTACTCCTCTGCAGTCCCATTAATAAGGTTTATCTTAGCCTAACCCATTATCATTAGTGCCTTGAGGAAATGGTGCGGAGAGCTGAAATCACTGAAATAAAGAGAAATCTGCTGAAATCTGCCGTCAATGTTCGAACAAACCTACCATAAACTGACCAGCTGTCCCAACTCCGCAGAATGTCTCTTTAGGATCCTGGGCTGGAAGTTCACAAGCCTGTTTTATGACGCAGTTGGGGAGAATATGCCATAATCATTTTGCTCGTTTTGATGATGTTTCAGGCTTTCTCCATCACCGGAGTCACGAAAAATCACTAAACCCAGGAGAGCTTGCTCCAATGACCTTTTGAGAAAGTGATGTTATTTCAGAGGCTGAGCAAGGACACGAGAAGCGGTGCGGCCTAGTGGATAGGACCCGGACCTGGGTTCTAATCCCAGCTCCGCTGCCTGTCTGCTGTGTGACCTTGGGCATGTCACTTCACTTCTCCGCGCCTCAGTTACCTCATCTGTAAAATGGGAATTAAGACTGTGAGCCCCACGTGGGACAGGGACAGTGTCCACCCTGATTAGCTTGTTACCTCCAACACTTAGCACAGTGCCTGGCACGTAGTGAACATTTAACAAATACCACAATTATTAATGTTATTCTGTGGGACAGGGACTGTGTCCAACCTGAATTAGCATGTATTTACCTCAGCTGCTCAATCACTCACTCAATCCATCAATCAATCATATTTATTGAGCGCTTACTGTGTGCAGAGCACTGTACTAAGTGCTTGGGAAGTACAAGTTGGCAACATATAGAGACAGTCCCTACCCAACAGTAGGCTCACACTCATTCAATCAGTGGTATTTATTGAGTGTTTATTGTGAGCAGAGCACTGTTCTAAGTGCTTTGGAAGAGGGCAATAAAGTTAGTAAGCATGATCCCTACCCTCAAGGAGTTTAAATTCTAGTTAGAAAGTCAAATGTTAAAATATGTTACAGATAGGGGAAGCAACAGACTGTAAGGATACAAATTATGAGGCAGGGAATTCAGGTATTTAATCCCCATTTTAATGAGACACAGAGAAATGAAGTGATTTGCCCAAGGTCAGACAGCAGACAAGTGACAGAGCAGATCGGGATTAGAATACAGGTCCTCTGACTCCCAAGACTGTGTTCTTTCCACTTAGGCCACACTGCTTCTTAAACTTTACCAACAGAATGTAATGAAGCGAATGAAATGGTGAAATACGTTGGATGTGGATATGAGTGGTTCTTGTACAGAGCCTCCATCAACCTCAATGCTCTCATTTAAACAGTGGTCCTCATATTTATTGAGTACCTATCAAGGCCAGTGCAATGTACTAAATGCTTGGGTAGGTATAACTGAAATGGAAGACACAGTTCCTGGTCACTGTCTACTTGTTGTCTGTTTCCCCCCTTCTAGACTGTGAGCCCATTGTTGGGTAGGGATTGTCTCTGTTGCCGAATTGTACTTTCCAAGTACTTAGTACAGTGCTCTGCACACAGTAAGCGCTCAATAAATATGACTGAATGAATGAGTCACAAGGAGCAAAAGCAAAACAACGACCATCATCATCATCATCTGCAAAGTGTGTGTACGTATTAAAATATCCTGCGGTTATGAAGATACATCTGCCATTGAAGTGTACACACACACACGTGTGTGTGTGTGTGTGTGTGTATGGGTGTGTGTCTGAAGGCCAATGTGGGGCTCACAAATCCCACCACACCTGACTCACCTGTGTTGTGCTTTTTTTTCTTTGGTATTTGGTAAGCCCTTACACACATTCCCTGTCCTCAAGGGGTTTGCAGTCTATAGGGAGAGGCAGACCCCAAATAATTGATCTTTTGTGGTGCCCAACACGGAAATTTGTCTCCCAGACTAAGCCCCTCTTATTCCCTGCTCCCCCTTCCCTCCCCATCATCCCGACTCACCCCCTTTGCTCTACCTCCATCCCTGCTCAAAGCACTTGCGTATATATGTACATATTTATAATTCTATTTATTTCTATTAATGATGGGTATATATCTAGAATTCTTTTTGTTTATATTGATGCTACTGATGCCTGTTTACTTGTTTTGATGTCCATCTCCCCCCTTCTAGACTGTGAGCCCACTGTGGGCAGGGATTGTCTCCATTTGTTGCTGAATTGTACTTCCCAAGTGCTTAGGACAGTGCTCTGCCCAGTATAAGTGTTCAGTAAATACAATGGAATGAATGAATCATCTTTGTGCAGAAACACTCTGGGCATGTTACTCCCCTCCTCAAAAATCTCCAGTGGCTACCAATCAACCTACGCATCAGGCAAAAACTCCTCACTCTGGGCTTCAAGGCTGTCCATCACCTCGCCCCCTCTTACCTCTCCTCCCTCCTTTCCTTCTCCAGCCCAGCCTGCACCCTCCGCTCCTCTGCTGCCGCTAACCTCCTCACCGGGCCTCGTTCTCACCTGTCCCACCGTCGACTCCCGGCCCACGTCCTCCCCCTGGCCTGGAATGCCCTCTCTCCACACCTCTGCCAAGCTAGCTCTCTTCCTCCCTTCAAAGCCCTACTGAGAGCTCACCTCCTCCAAGAGGCCTTCCCAGACTGAGCCCCCCATTCCTCTCCCCCTCCCCATCCCCCCCCACCCAACCTCCTTCCCCTCCCCACAGCACCTGTATATATGTTTGTACAGATTTATTACTCTATTTATTTTACTTGTATATATTTACTATTCTATTTATTTTATTTTGTTAATATGTTTTGTTTTGTTGTCTGTCTCCCCCTTCTAGACTGTGAGCCCGTTGTTGGGTAGGAACCGTCTCTATATGTTGCCAACTTGTACTTCCCAAGCGCTTAATACAGTGCTCTGTACATAATAAGAGCTCAAAAAATACGATTGAATGAATGAATGAAATTTCAAGTCCATTTTGTCTCTTCCCAGCCGATACACAGTCATTCACCTGGCTGATAATAATAATAATAATGATGGCATTTATTAAGTGCTTACTATGTGCAAAGCACTGTTTTAAGCACTGGGGAGGTTACCAGGTGATCAGGTGGTCCCACCGGGGCTCACAGTCTTAATCCCCATTTTGCAGATGGGGTAACTGAGGCCCAGAGAAGATAAGTGACTTGTCCAAAGTCACACAGCTGACAATTGGAGGAGCCGGTATTTGAACCCGTGACCTCTGACTCCAAAGCCCATGCTCTTTTCACTGAGCCATGCTGTTTCTCTACTTTGGGGCTAGTCAAACTTTTGGCCATTTCTGCTAATGAGAATTAATGGACCGACCTGACCTAAGTTCAAGCCTAATGACTATGTTATATATCTTTAAATTTTTATTTTTACCATAAGACTCAGGCAATAATGAATGAAGCGAGCATGAGTCATAGCCAGGTCAAATCATATGGGGAGAAGGCAGACATTTTAAACTCAGCGCACAATGTCAACAGCCAATTGTTTGGCTAATCCTTATCCCACTGCAAAATTATCTCAACAAAATATCCATGAGGTAAAGCTGTTCTTCCACCTTTCACATTTTTGAGCTCAGCAGAGCAAGTCAATTTTTTTTTAATTGCATTGTTAAGTGCCTACTATGTGCCAGACACTGTTTTAAGCACTGGGGTAGATACAAGTTAATCAGATTGGACACAGTCCACGTCCCATATGGGGCTCACAGTCTTGGTCCCCATTTTACCGATGAGGGAACAGAGGCACAGAGAAGTGAAGTGGCTTGCCCAAGGTCACACAGCTGGATTAGAACCCAGGTCTTTCTGACTCCCGGGCCCGGGGTCTAACTACCAGGATACTCTGGTTCTTTGGGATCTCTTCAAAATCGAGACGCATCTTATGAAAAATAGCCCTTAGAGGTAGAGGATCCTTATCTACCAAAAAGGAAGAAAAGGATAACGTTTTTTAGCAATTAATCATATTGCTTGATGCATCATTTTTTAATGGGCTAGAAAGCCTGTCTGCCATCGATTAGATATATTAATTCTTAACTCAAATTCAAGGGGAAGAAAATGCCTCACCTAAAGTGGTCCTTAATGGAAAGTGTTCTCTGTTATTTTTAGCAAAGGGGACTTGTTCATGAAGCTAGGAATTCAAATTCACATTAGGTTTCTGCCTCCATTAAAAGTCATCTTTTTGTTCTGTGAGATAGACAGTTGTTTTAGCAATTTGTCTTCATTATCTGCTCTAGGATAACATTTTTGGCTTGAGCGTCCAAACCAAACTAACGTTTGGTAGAATTTTGCTTGCAGAGATTGAAACTCCGTTGAAAGTCTTATCTCTAAGCCTGTCCGTGACACTGGCTATTTCTTTAGGTCCGGTCAGCTGTGCCTGGCCAAGTCTTTATAATAATAATGATAATGATGGCATTTGTTAAGCGCTTACTATGTGCAAAGCACTGTTCTAAGCGCTGGGGGGGAGGTACAAGGTGATCAGGTTGTCCCACTTGGGGCTTACAGTCATCGTCCCCATTTTACAGATGAGGTAACTGAGGCTCCAAGAAGTTAAGTGACTTGCCCAAGGTCACACAGCAGACATGTGGCAGAGCCAGGACTCGAACCCCTGACCTCTGACTCCAAAGCCTGTGCTCTTTCCACTGAGCCAAGCAGCTTGGCCTAATGGAAAGATCCCAGACCTGGGAATCGGAGGAGTTGGGTTCTAATCCTGTTTTGCCAATTGCTTGCTGTGTGACCTTGAGTAAGTCACTTCTCTGTGCCTCAAATACCTCTACTGTAAAATGGAGATTGAACACCTGTTCTCCCTCCTACTTAGATTGTGAGCCCTATGCAGGACAGGGACTGTGACCAACTTAATTAACTTGCAGCTACCCCAGCGCTTAGAACAGTGTTTAACACATAGTAAGCGCTTAGTGAATACCATTAAAAAAAACTCTTTGCAGCAGAACTCAGGGAGTGCTCACTGTGGGTGGGGGATATATCTGTTATGTTGTATTTTACTCTCCGAAGTGCTTAGTACAGTGCTCCGCACACAGAAAGCGCTCAATAAATACGATTGACTGACTGACTCCTACTGGAAGAGTCTGTTACAGAAAGGTCTGAGACTCCTTCAGAGATGGAACAGAAGTAGAAAGAGTTAAAGGCATAGTTTGGAAATCAATTCTCCCGGAAACTGTTGCCTGTGAACTACATCTCCCAGGGACCTGAGAGCCTACATTTAATAATTAATAATAATTGCGGTATTTGTTAAGCGCTTACTATGTGCCGGGCACCGTACTAAGTGCTGGGGTTGAAGCGGCATAGCTTAGTGGAAAGAGCCTGTGTTTGGGAGTCAGAGGTCGTGGGTTCTAATCCTGGCTTCGCCACTTGTCAGCTGCGTGACTTTGGACAAGTCGCTTAACTTCTCTGTGCCTCAGTTTCCTCATCTGTGAAATTGGGATGAAGACTGTGAGCCCCACGTGGGACAACCTGATTACTATGTATCTACCTCAGTGCTTAGAACAGTGCTTGGCACATAGTAAGTACTTAACAAATACCATTATTATTATTCCCTTGCCCACAAGGATCCTGCAGTCCTCATTGAAAATTTTTCTGGATGTTGTTATTCTTAATAATTAATAATAGTAATTGTGGTATTTGTTAAGCGCTTACTATGGGTCAGGGATTGTACTAAGCACTGGACTGGATACAAGCAAATAGGATCGAACACAGTCCCAGTTCCAGGTGGGGCTCACAGTCTCAATTCCCATTTCACAGATGAGGGAACTGAGGTCCAGAGAAGTGAAGTGATTTGCCCAAGGTCATACGGCAGACAAGTGGTGGAGCCGGGATTAGAACCCGTGACCTTCTGACTCTCAGGCCTGTGTTCTACCCACTGTGCCTTGCCGCTTCTCTACATCATGTGCAGATGTCTTAATTCAGACAGAACCTTTGGAGGCAAAAAGTTAGTAGTTGTAAAACACTTATAAGGATGGTAAGGTGTGTTATTCATTTTCAGGTTTGTATCAGAACTCCTGGAGAAAGGAATGGTCTCTGGCTGGAGAGAATCAATCTTCTAAAACGGACTGCAATTAAATAACGCTATTTCCCGAGTAATTTGGACCGCAGATATTAATTTAACAATATATTCTTTAGCTATTTTTAAATACACCACCAAAAACTGAATGATTGACTGTGTTATTATCAAGCGATTGTCAATTACTTAACAGGGAGAATCAAACTACAAATTACCGGGATCAGTCAATTACTGTTCAAATGGTATAAAAGCGTTTTAATTGTCATCCGAACTTACACTTTTCAGCATGGATATTAAAGGAAATAATGAGCAGTCATAAATACCCTGACCCATTTATCTCTTTGTCTCTCTGCTTACCAGACATAACTATTCAATTCAAGCAAACTGGTGCAAAAAGCAGAACCAAGTTAATTAGCTTGACTGAATTAGTAGAACACATCTAAATTGGATTCCTTTCCAATGTGTAGCTGAAATTTATCTTAGCTTGAAGCTGGTTTCCCAACTGAAAAATGAGTGTTAAGCAAAATGGTGAAATTGTTTTGTCACCCAGACTCAAAACAAAAATGTGAAGTTGCTATTGTGTCTCCGTACCACTGTCTAGATATTCCGAAGGAACCGGTCCTAACTGATTTATTTTTGCATCTGCCACAGCGCTTAGTGTATATTTGGCATGGAGTAAGTGAGAAGCGGCGTGGCTTAATGGAAAGATCACGGGCTTGGGAGTCAGAGGTCATGGGTTCTAGTACCGGCTCTTCCACTTATCAGCTGTGTGACTTTGGGCAAGTCACTTAACTTCTCTGTGCTTCAGTGACCTCATCTGTAAAATGGGGATTAAGACTGTGAGCCCCACGTGGGACAACCCGATTACCTTGTATCTACTCCAGTGCTTGGTACATAGTAAGCGCTTAACAAATGCCATTATTATTATTATTATTACTAAGTGCTGTAATTTATTTCTTTCTATTAACATCTGTCTCCCCCTCTAGACTGTTTGCTCACTGTGGGCAGGGAATGCGTCTGTTTATTGTTATATGGTACTCTCCCAAGTGCTTAATATAGTGCACTGCACACAGTAAGTGCTCAAAAAATACAACTGAATGACAAGAAACACCACTATTATTATTATTGAAGAATGCTTGGGGGAGCTGTGTGATGATTTCTGATTTCACTCCTTCTTAAGAGTTTTTAATTACATCTGCCCACACCATCAATCAATCAGTGGTATCTATTGGTATCTACGAGAAGCAGCATGGCTCAGTGAGAAGAGCCCGGGCTTTGGAGTCAGAGGTCATGGGTTCAAATCCCGCTCCACCAATTGTCAGCTGTGTGACTTTGGACAAGTCACTTCACTTCTCTGGGCCTCAGTTCGCTCATCTGTAAAATGGGGATGAAGACTGGGAGCCCCACGTGGGACAACCTAACCACCTTGTAACCTCCCCAGCGCTTAGAACAGTGCTTTGCATATAGTAAGTGCTTAATAAATGGCATCATTATTATTATTATTATTATTATCTATTGAGTGCTTACTGTGTGCAGAGCACTGGATTAAGCTCTTGGGAGAGTAGAGTTTAATTAAGTCGATAGACATGATCCCTGCTCATGAGGAGGGAAGCAACAAGGCCTAGTAGAAAGAGCATGGCTCAGGGAGTCAGAGGACCTGGGTTCTAATCCCGGCTCTACCGATTGCTTGCTGTGTGACCTGGGCATGTCATTTAATTTCTCTGTGTCTCAGTTCTCTTGTTCTCCCTCTTACTTACTGATGTCTGTCTCCCTGCGACCACTCCCACCCCTAGACTGTAAGCTCACTGAGAGCAGGGGATGTGTCTGTTTATTCTTGTAGGGTACTTTCCCAAGCGCTTAGTACAGTGCTGTGCACACAGTAAGGCTCAGTAAGTACGACTGAATAAATGAATGAATGAATGAATGAATACTTAGACTGTGAGCCGCATTCTGGTCAGGGACTGTGTCCACCCTAATTTACTTGGATCAACCCCAGCACTTAAAACAGTGTTTGACACATAGTAAATGCTTAATACCAATTTTTTTCAGAAAAGAAGCTTACAGACTAATTAGAATGTAAGCTCTGTTAGGAGAGGGTGCTTGTTTTATGCATTTGTCATATCATCCTGAGCACTTAATGCAGTGTACTGCAGTCTGCGGTAACTCAATAAATGCCATTAAAATAATATTGCATTTTGTCAAGTAGGTTAAACCCAGAGGTATTGGGTAATCTCCATCCCCGAAGATCTTTAGGGACAGTTTGGACACAGGGAGGCTGGAATAAATTTGTTAATTGTTTTAATTTTACCCCATGTGCATTCACTTGATGGTATTATATTATCGTCACAAGAATCCCCGGAATTTGGGAGAGGAAGCAGTGTCCCCATTTTGCAGATAAGAAAACCGAGGCTCATGATTCATTCCCCTTCCCAGCCCCTCAGCACTTATGTACATGTCCATAATGTATTTATTTATATTAATGTCTGTCTCCTCCTCTAGACTGTAAGCTTGTCGTGAGCAGGGTACGTGCATGTTATGTTGTTCTATTGTAGTCTCTTAAGTGGTTAGTACAGTGCTCTGCAGACAATGAGCGCTCAATAAGTACGATAGATTGATCGATCCAATCTGATCACTGTGTGTGTACTCCAGCCCTCAAAGTGGAATAAACACTCACCAATTCCCTGCCACGGCTATCTGGGCTCAGAGAGGTGAAGCAATTTTCCCAAGGACCCACAGCAGGCCAGGGGCCGAGTCAGGTCTAGAACGCAGATCTTCCGATCTTCACACCCGCTTCGTCTCCAATGAAACACGCCAACTGCCGCAGTCTCCTCGGGATTTAATGAATTTGCGTGGGTCTCTCCTCCACGGAAGCAGAGCAGATGGTAAAACCCTCCCACCTCTGAAGCCAAAAAGCAGTTTCCCACCTGCACTGGAGTTCGTTCCTTGCTCCGTTTTAAGTAAATAGTCAAGTTAACGCGGAGGAAGTGTGATCCTCAGAGGTTCATTTGAGAAGCCGGGCCGTCCACGAGTCTGTTTCGGAACACATGGCGTCATTTTGTCTGGTTTCCGGGTGCGCTCGGGACAACAATCTTATTGTCTGATGAAGTTCTGAGAGTCGGGTACAGATGGTAGTTGTTCATTTTAATGTTAATGAGGTTTTAATAGTGTCATTATGACAGTCGCATTAACAATAGCGTCGTAATTGTCGAGTTTGGTAACATCGTGAGGGCTGCCGGCGGGAAAGTGATGGATCAAACGTTCAGGTGAAGCAAAGCGTGGGGGAATCTCGGCTGCGGCTTGGAGAATAACGCGGTTGAGGAGTGAGTCAGAGGTCGGAGAAGGACCTCTAAGAAGTAGGCCTCACCTTAGGAGGGATGGCACGAATTAATAAAATTTTATTCGTTCAGTCAATTGTATTTACTGAGCGCTTACTGTGTGCAAAGCACGGAGTAAGCGCTTGGGAGAGACAATAGAACAGACACATTCCTGCCCACAATGAGCTCACAGTCTAGAGGGGAGGCAGACATTAATAGAAATAAATTAATAGATAAATTACAGATATATAAAGCTATATACATGATCTTGATAATCCAAGGCCAAGGAAGCAGCGTGGCTCAGTGGTAAGAGCATGGGCTTTGGAGTCAGAGGTCGTGGGTTCAAATCCCAGCTCTGCCACTTGACACAGTCAACTGTGTGACTTTGGGCAAAGTCACTTCACTTCTAAGGACCTCAGTTCCCTCATCTGTAAAAGTGGGATTAAGACTGTGAGCCCCCCATGGGACAACCTGATTAGCTTGTATCTACCCCAGCGCTTAGAACAGTGCTTGACACATAGTAAGCGCTTAACAAATACCAACATTATTATGAAGGCCAAATCAATCAATCGATCAGTGATATTTATGGAGCCCTCACTGTGTGCAGAACACTGTGTTAATAATAATAATAATAATAATAATGGCACTTATTAAGTGCTTAATTAAGCTCTGGGAGAGTTCAATAAGCAGTATGACATAGTGGACAGAGCCCAGGCCTGGGAATCATAAGATCAGGGGTTCTGATCTTGGCTCTGCCACTGGTCTGCCGTGTGACCGTGGGCAAGTCACTTCACTTTTCAGTGCCTCAATTACCACATCTATAAAATGGGGCTTGAGACTGTGGCCCCACATGGGACAGGGACTGTGTCCAACTTGATTTGTCTGTATCCATTGTAGTGCTTAGCCCAGTGCCTGGCACATAGAAAGCGCTTAACGAATGCCATCATCATTATGATTATTACAATATATAGCAGAGTCGATAGACTTGAACCCTGCCTACAAGGAGCTTACGGTCTAGAGGGGGAAAGCGCTAGCCGAGCAAGACACAACAACAAGTTGTGAACCGACACCAAAAGAGAGACAGCTTCTGCCTGCTGTTGGAGTATGGCACAGACACAGACACACAAATCGATGATGGATCGCTGAGCTGAGAATTGCCCTCAAACGCTGAGAATCGCCCAACCAATGGACGGCAAATACTCAATTGATATGCTTGATTAATTGATTGATTATTACTAGACTTTAAGCTTTCTGTGGGCAGGGAATGTGTCCACCAACTTTGTTGCACTGAAATCTCCCAAACACTTGTACTCTCCCAAGTGCTTATAATAATAATATTAATGATGGTATTTGTTAAGCGCTTACTGTGTGGCAAGCACTGTTCTAAGCTCTGGGGTAGATACACGGTTATCAGGTTGTCCCATGTGGGGCTCACAATCTTAATCCCCATTTTACAGATGAGGTAACTGAGGCACAAAAAAGTTTATTGAATTGCCCAAAGTCACACAACCGGCAAGCAGCGGAGCCGGGATTAGAAACTTCGTCCTCTAACTCCCAAGCCCAGGCTCTTTCCATTAAGCCACTCTAGTGCTTAGTATGGTGCTCTGCACACAGTAAGCACTCAATAAATACAATTGAATGAAACACTAAGTACACTGCTCCACATACAATAAGCGCTCAGTAAATAATCCCAGCTCCGCCACTTGTCTGCTGCATGGCCTTGGGCAAGACTCTTCACTTCTCTGTGCCTCATTTACTTCATCTGTAAAATGGGGATTGAGACTGTGATCCCTTTTGGGACAGGGACTGTGTCCAACCCAATTTGCTTGTATGCACCCCAGCGGTTAGTATTATGCCTGTCATGCAGTAAGTGCTCAACAAATGCTACAATTATTATTATTAATATTATTAATAAATACTATTGAATGACTGACTGCTAGTGAGAAAGGGGAGGAAAGAAGAACAGATCCCAGAGATACCACATGAGCAGGGAACAGGAAAAAGAGAGGATGGGAAATAACATGCTCCAGCACCTGGATGTTCACTGGTAGATCTTTACAGAATCTTCAAGAACAGGCTGTACAAAAGTTCCTTTATTTTTGAGGAAGGGCAGGAGAGGGTGCTGAAAACCAAAGAGACACAGGTGGCATTTTGCATTGAGCTTTAAGACGATCTAGACTCCAAATCAATCCATCACCTAGGATCAAAGAGAAAATATCACGAGTCCTGGTTTCTCTGGATACGAGCAAAGCCTTCTGAAAATAGAGTCACTTCATGTTTAAATAGCACATCGTCCTGGACCCAAATCCAGTTAAGATCTTTAAATAAGGGTTGGCATTGATTCCACCGCTCTTTAACCTTAAATAAACCCGTGAGAGATTCTTCTGCGGAGAAGAATCGATGTGGAAAATCTGCAAGAGCAGCCAGAGGGAGAGCTTGATCATTTTCCGCAGATAAGCACGTCTTATTCATTAAGACACATATCGAGCTCCGTTCTCAGCCGACGCATCGGGAAGAGAGAAGCTGAAGGACATCTCGAGGGAGAAGTGTTGCAAAGTTCAGAGGTGATCGTCACCCCGCGAATGGCTGGATGATGAAGCGATGTCTACTCATCCCCGTCTGACGTTTTCACGAGCCTTTCGGACTTGCATGGTCCAATTTGGCCAGGGCCGTCAATTGGTCGATTATCAATCATCAATCAATTGTATTGAGTGCTCACTGTGTGCAGAGCCCTGTTCTAAGCTCTTGGGAGAGTACGATATAACGGAGTTGGTAGACACGTTCCCTGCCTACAGGGAATTTATGGTCTAGAGGGGAAGACAGACATTAATATCAATAAATAAGTGATGAAAATGGACATCTGTGCTGTGGGGCTGAGGGAGAGGTGATCCAATCGAGAAGCAGTGTGTCTAGTGGATAGAGAACAGTTCTGAGAGTCAGAAGGACCTGGCCTCTAGTCCCGGCTCCATCTCCTGCTGGTGTGTGACATTGGGCAAGTCATTTCACTTTCCTGTGCCTCAGTGACCTCATCTGTAAAATGGGGATAAAGACTGTGAGTACCATGTGGGATAGGGATTCTGCCCAACCTGATCAGCTGGAATCTACCCCGGTGCTTAGAACAGTGCCTGGCCCATAGTCAACACTTAGCAAATACCATTTGAAAAATCTGAATCAATCCATAGTATTTATCGACCTTTTTCTGTGTGCAGATCACCGGACTAAGCTCTTGGGAGAGAGCAGTCAATTGAGTTGGAAGACACGTTTCATGCCCACAAGGAGTTCCTAGTCTAGACAGGGAGAAAGATTTTAAAATAAATGACAAATAGGGATATAAGTGCTGTGGGAGGGGTGAATATCAAGAGCATAAAGAAGACAGATCCATGTACATAGTATATCCAAGTATGATACACAAGGGAGAGGGGATATAGGGGAAATGAGCGCTTAGAGAAGGAAGCTTGGGGAAAATATGATTTTAATAAGGCTTTGAAGTTGAGGAGAATGATGGTCTGTCTGTTATGAAGGGGGAAAAAGTTCCAGGCTTGAGGGAGGATATAAGTGAGGGGATGAAGGTGAGAGAGACTAGATCAAAGTTCAGAGAGTAGGTTGGTGTTGGAAGAGTGAAGTACGTTGGGTTGTAATAGGAAATCAGGGAGGAAAGATAGGTGGGGGCAAAGAGATTGAGTAGTTTAAAGCTGCCGGTGAGGAGTGTCTGTTTGATGGAGAAGTGGATGGGCAGCTCTGGGAGGTTCTCGAGGAGTGGGGAAACGTGGACTGAATGGTTATTTGTTAAAAAATGATCCAGGCAGCAAATTAAGGACTGGAATGAAGAGAGACAGGAGGCAGGGAGGTCAGCAAGGAGGCTGATGCTGCAGTCAAGATTGAATATGATATATTGGCTTTCATTTCACCAGTTTGGTGTAAAAGTCTGCTTCAAAATGTGATCCAGAATGATAATTCTGGGATGATCTTTATTTAAGGATAGTGCCCTGTGTTTTGGAAAAGTGATTGAGAATTAAGTTGTGTACATTTGCTCCATAAATTTCTAGACTGGGAGCCCATTTCTAGACTGTGAGCCTGTTGTTGGGTAGGGACCATCTTTATATGTTGCCAACTTGTACTTCCCAAGTGCTTAGTACAGTGCTCTGCACACAGTAAGCGCTCAATAAATATGACTGAATGAATGAATGAATGAATGAATGAAATGCACATCTTCATGTATTCCCCCAAATTTAGGGAGTTGGTTTCCTTCTACCATCATAAGGCCCAAATTATTTTCTGCATTAAATCACACACATTGATTTCCCTTAATGAACATAGAGCCCTCTTTCGAGGGAGTCAAGGTGATACATATTTTATATTTCAGAAGTCTATATTATACTCTCCCAAGCTCTAAATACAATGCCCTGCACATAGAAAGTGCTCAGTAAATGCCAATGATTGAGAGATTGATTGATTGGATTGGCGAAGTAGCAGTTTGGATGGAGAGGAAAGGGTGGGTTTTACCAATGTGAAGGTAGAACCGACAGGATTTGATGACCGATTGAATAGGTGGTTGAATAAGAGCGATGAGACAAGGATAATGGCAAGATTATGGGCTTGTGAGACAGAGAAGAGAGTGGTGTTGTCTACAGTTGTGGGAAAGACAGGTGAGGACTGGGTTTAGTACAGTGCTTGACACAGAGTAAGTTCTAAACAAATACTAGTTATTAATATTGAGGGGGAATAAGAAAAAGAGGAGCAAAGGAGAAGAAAGAAAATGAGGAGGAAGAAGATGAAGAGGAGATGGGACTTTTTTGTGGTTTTTATTAAGTGTTACTCTGTGCCAGATACTGAACTAAGCACGGGGATGGATACAAACTAATCAGATTAGACGCAGACCCTGATCCACATGGAGTTCACAGTCTTAATCCCCATTTTACAGATGAAGTCACTGATGCCCAGAGAAGTGAAATGACTTGCCCAAGGTTACACAGCAGAGGAATGACAGAGACAGGATTAGAATACAGGTCCTCTGACTCCCGGGTCAGGTTCTACCCAACAGACTTCGCTGCTTCTTTTGGGGTCTTGGGGTTCTCTATCGAACTGAATGCAGCAGAGTAGAACGAACGAACTAAAGAATCACCTTTAGCAGGGGAGGAAATTAGATCTCCGTTCTTGAGGCAGAGACACTGACATTTTCTTTCTCATGACTAAATTGATTCATTGCAGGAGAGGAGTTTGCGAGGGTGCTCTTAGGTGAACTCAGGGTAGACTGAGAGCTGAGCCTTCTCTTTTTCTTCTCTTTAGCATTAATTAGGAAAAATTAAACATGGGGGAGGGCAAGGGGTAAATAATTTTACAAGACGTAAGCCAACTAACTCCACTGCAGTTCTAATTAAAATTAACTCCCACAGCCACCTACAAGAGATTCATCAGAGGATGGTTCTAAGCAATACAATTTGAATTGATATAATAATGTGTGAAATGGTAAAAGCCACAGATTTTTTTTTTAAATGGTATTTGTTAAGCACTTACTAAGTCCCAGGCACTGTGCTAATCTCTGGGGTTGACACAAGATAATCGGGTTGGACACAGTCCCCATGCCACAAAGGGCTCACATTCCTAATCCCCATTTCAAAGATGGGGTAACTGAGGCACGGAGCAGTTAAATGACTTGCCTAAGGTCACACAGCCAACAAGTGGCAGAGCTGAGATGAGACCCCAGAGAGGCAACGTGACTTAATGGAAAGAGCCAGGGCTTGCGAATCAGAGGTCGGGGGTTCTAATCCCGCTCCGCCACTTGTTGCTGTGTGACTTTGGGCAAGTCACTTCACTTCTCTGGGCCTCAGTTACCCCATCTGTAAAGTGGGGACTAAAACCGTGAGCCCCCCGTGGGACAATCTGATTACCTTATACCTACCGCAGTGCTTGGAAAATAGTAAGCACTTAACAAATATCATCAGCATTATTATTATTATTTATTTTCATTAATGTCTGTCTCCCTCTCTAGACTCTAAACTCGTAGTGGGCAGGGAATGTGTCTGTTTACTATTTTGTGCTCTCCCGAGCGCTTAATACAGGGTTCTGCACACAGTAAGTGCTCAGTAAGTACAATAAGAATGAATGAATGGATTATTAGAGGTTCTTTGCTGAAGTTTCAGTGGAATTTGAAGAGAAAAGGGACTGGATTTGACTTTGAAAGACCCCTAGGGAATCTTGGAGAGAGGAGTAGGATAGTGTTAGCGTTACGCAGAAGGACGTTGATGCAGCAAGGAAAGTTCACCCCTCCGCAAATGTCGCTCAACTGTGCGATGCCCATGCCAGCCTCGCCTGCCAAGGAGAGGCACGTTATTTTCCACCCAGAACATCTGTCTTCCTGGCAGGTTCCTTCAACAATTACTCTGGCAGCTTGGAAATCGCCTCTAGGTCTGTCATGTAGATACCCTTGTCCGCTCGACATCATTTTCTAGTGATTCAATTTGTTTCTGAATAATGCCTGCAATTTCTACGCGATTAAGCGGCGCTACAAATCACTTATGTGATTTCTAAGCAAAGGCATTCGTGGACGTTGGCAGTTTTAACTACTAGAATTCCTCCCCCTCAATTATCCGGAGGCCGATGAGGAAACGCCGGGTTGGATGAAGTGTTAAGTACTCCTATTTAAGGGTGGATATATGTATATATAGAGCAGCAGTATGGCCTAGTGAATAGAGCACGGGGCTGGAAGTCAGAAGGACCTAGGTTCTAATCCTGGTTCCGCCACTTGACTGCTGTGTGACCTTGGGTAAGTCACTTCACTTCTCTGGGCTTCAGTTAGCTACAAAAAGGGGATTAAGGGCAAAGCACTATGTGCAGAGCACTGTACTAAGTGCTTGGGAGAGTACAACACAACAGAATTAGGGGATGGGTTCTCTGCCCATAACGAGTTTACAGTCTAGTGGGGGACACACACAAATGCTCTTAGAACGGTGCTCAGTGCTTAGAACAGTGCTTTGCACATAGTAAGCACTTAATAAATGCCATTTTAAAAATGTATTTACTTTTTTATGGCATTTGTTAAGCGCTTACTATGAGCCAGACACTGTACTAAGCGTTGGCATAGATACAAGTTAATCAAGTTGGACACGGTCTCTGTTCCACATGGGGCTCGCAGACTAAGTGGGAGGAAGTAATAATAGTCATTATGATATTTTTAAAAAATAATAATTAATAATAATTATTGTATTTGTTAAGGAGTTATTATGTGCCAAGCACTGTTCTACGCGCTGGGATACAAGATGATCAGGTTGTCCCACATGGGTCTCACAGTCTTAATCCCCATTTTATAGATGAGGTAACTGAGGCACAGAAAAGTCAAGTGGCCTGCCCAAGGTCACACAGCAGATAATTGGCAGAGCCAGGATTAGAATCCACATCTTCTGACTCCTAAGTTTATGCTTTCCATTAAGCCATGCTGCTTTCCTCAGGAGAATGAAATATAATATGAACTTTTCAATAAAGAGGTAAGTGTTGAAGCCAACTCAATGGTCGGTAATTAATGTGCATTTTTTTTTCAAGTACCTGATTAACAATTTATTCTTCATTTCATTTTTCTCTGGGTGGAATATTAAATGAAGCATTACTCTCTGTTGTTTGGGGAAGGAGTCATTTGTCTATTCATTCGCAAACAATCCTGAAACTTTTCCAATTTCCAAAAGTCGGTGCTGAATAATTCCCAGGGGGCTCGGGAGGAGGGATTGCTCCTCTTGGAGGTGAAACTCCAAGGCCAATATTTGCTACGATCTCCTCTGCTTTCGGTTCCAGGATTTTCACCTCCACCATCCGGATTTCTTCCTCCTCCTCAGCTCCTGCTGTGAATCCCATGTTCCCCGGGATTCTACTTCAGTCTCACCTCCTCCAGGAAGCTTTCTCTGATTAAACTCTCATCTCCCCATCCTATTTTCTCTTCCTACTGCCTCTGCCATGCTTTCAGCCCCAGCCCTAAACAGTTAGATTCTCCCCACACCTCGACAGCTCTTTTTTTTATATCTCATGGTACTTGCTAAGCACTTACTATGTGCCAGGCACTGTTCTAAGTGCTGGGGTAGATACAAGCTGATCAGCTTGGACAGAGTCCATATCCCACGCGAGGCTCACAGTCTTGATCCCCATTTTCCCGATGAGGTAACTGAGGAACAGAGAAGTTAAGTGACTCACCCAAGGTCACACGGGAGACAAGTGGCAGAGCCGGGAAGAGAAGCAGTGTGGCTCAGTGGAAAGAGCACGAGATTTGGAGTCAGTGGTCATGGGTTCAAATCCCGGCCCCGCCAATTGTTAGCTGTGTGACTTTGGGCAAGTCATTTAACTTCTCTGGGCCTCAGTTACCTCATCTGTATAATGGGGATTGGCTGTGATCCCCCCCGTGGGACAACCTGATCACCTTGTAACCTCCCCAGTGCTCGGAACAGTGCTTTGCACATAGTAAGTGCTTAATAAATGCCATTATTTTTATTATTAGAACCCAGGTCCTCTGACTCCCCAGGCTCATGTTCCATCCACTAGGTCATGCTGCTCTTCACATATGTACCTAACCCTATCCTAAATTGCTTCCCTTCCCTTAATTTATTTCATTTCCCCCCTAATTAGTTTGTAATCTCCTTGAGGTCTATCAGTTCTATTGCACTCAACCAGATGTTTAGTACAGTATTCAGAGAAGCAGAATACAGAGAAGCAACGTGGCTCAGTGAGAAGCAGCATGGCTCAGTGGAAAGAGCCCGGGCTTTGGAGTCAGGGGTCATGGGTTCGAATCCCAGCTCTGCCAATTGTCAGCTGGGTGATTTTGGGCAAGTCACTTCACTTCTCTGGGTCTCAGTTTCCTCATCTGTGAAATGGGGATTAAGACTGTGAGCCCCCTGTGGGACAACCTGATCTCCTTGTAATCTCCCCAGCACTTAGTATAGTGCTTTGCACATAGTAAGCGGTTAATAAATGCCATTATTATTATTATTATTCTGCACACAGTAGACACAGAAGACTGTAAACACATCCAAGAATCCTATTGCACTCTTCCAAGCACTCAGTACAATGTTTGACACACAGTAGACTGTAAGCTTCTTGAGGGTAGAGATTAGCTTACTAACTCTGTTGTACCCTCCGAAGTGCCTAGTAGAGTGCTCTGCACAAAGTAAGTGCCCTCAAAATACTACTGATAGTTTAACAGCATCCAGGTTGAGTTGTTGTGGACAGGGGATGTGTCTAAATAATAATAATAATAATAATAGTATTTGTAAAGTGCTTCTGTGTGCCAAGCACTGTTCTAAGCACTGTGGTAGATACAAGGTAATTGGCTTGTCCTACATGTGGCTCACAGTCTTCATCCCCATTTTGCAGATGAGGTAACTGAGGCACAGAGAAGTTAAGTGACTGGCCCAAGGTGTCACAGCAGACAAGTGGAGGAGCTGGCATTAGAACCCATGATCTCCGACTTCCAAGCCCGGGCTCTTTCCACTAAGCCATGCTCCTTCTCTCTTATTGTTTCATCATACTCTCCTAAATGCTTAGTACAGTGCTCAATAAATACAATTGAATGAATGAATGAAGCAGTGCTCATATGAACAGAGACATGGGAAAGGAACCCAACAAATGAAGAATTAGCAGGGCAGGTCTGCCGTTTCTCCTGGAGGAACTATTTACTGAGCACCCACCGGCTGCAGAGCACTGTACAAAACACAGATGAGTACCCTAGTTTAAAAGACACGATACCTGCTCTCTAAGAGCTCACCTTATGAAGCAAGAGATTGAAAATTATCTATAGTTAAGGAGGAAAAGAGAGGTGGGACAGGGACAGAAGTAGGGTAGGTATGATGGTATCTATCCCAGCGCTTAGTACAGTGCTTGATACCTAGTAAGGGCTTAACGATGCCCCAGTTATCATTATTCATTCACTCAGTCTTTCAATCATATTTCTTGAGTGCTTACTGTGCGCAGAGCACTGTACTAAGCACTTGGGAAAGTCCAATGCAACAACAGACACATTTCCTGTCCATAATAACACTCTTGGGTAGGGACTGTCTCTTTATGTTGCCAACTTGGACTTCCCAAGCGCTTAGTACAGTGCTCTGCACACAGTAAGCGCTCAATAAATATGATTGATTGATTGATTGATTACTAGAGGTACCAAAGGAGAATAGAATAAGGCTAGGTAGGTGTGGGAGGAACATGATTCTCCCCACCCCCTACATCACACACGCACATCGACAGTTGATGCAATTAATCAATCTATCATTGGTATTTATGGAGCAACTACTGTGTGCAGAGCACTGTGCTAAGCACTTGGGAGAGTACAATACAAGAGGGTTGGTAGACACCCTCCTACACATAAGGAGCTTTCAGTCTAGAGATGTTTCCCTGCCTGCCCACAGATATGCACAGGGGATAACAATAATAATAATTGTGGTGTTTGTTAGGTGCTTACTGTGTGCCAGGCACTGTACGAAGCGCTGCGGTGGATACGAGCAAATCGGTTGGACACAGTCCCCGTCCCACATGGGACTCACAGTTTCAATCTACATTTTATGGATGAGGAAACTGAGGCACAAAGAAGTGAAGTGACTGGCCCAAGGTCACACAGCAGATTAGTGGCAGAGCCAACATTAGAACCCAGGATAGAGAGGAGGGTGAAGAAGAAATCCCTCAGAAAATCAAAGGAGGCATCAATTTTGATAAGATTTAGTAATGCGGTTTCTGTGTTTTACTGATCAGCTGTTCTTTTTCTTAAAAATGTATAAACCCTCTGGAAAACTTGCCAATAAAGAGAAAAGAAAAAAAAATATAGTAATCCCTCAGGGGACAGTTTCATCTTCACATCAATTTACTTAATTTATTCGTTACAATTACGCCCGAAAATGGCACCAACAATCTCAGCATAATCAAAACTTGAATTTCAATTATTCATTGAGCCTCTAATTAAAGAAGCCTGATAAATTAATAAAATCTTGGATATTAGCATCATAAAGCATTCCTCACTTGAAAAGACTTCTCCTGGCCTTCCAGAGTTGGGAGACAGAATTATTTCTCTTCCCTTCTCAACACATAGACACCTTTGCTATCAATCAGTGGGATTTATTGAGCGCTTACTGTGTGCAAAGCACTGTACTAGGCACTTGGGAGAGTACTGTTCAACAGAGTTGGTAAACACATTCCCTGCCCACAACTGGCTTACAGTCTAATAATGATAATAATAACAGTAATAATAATAATAATCATGATGATTGTACTTAAGTGCTTACTATGTGCCAAGCATTTATAATAATATTAATAATGATGATGATGATGGTACTTAAGTGCTTACTATGTGCCAAGTACTGATAATAATAATAATTATAATGATAATGGTACCTGTCAAGTGCTTACTATGTGCCAAGCACTAATAATAATAATAATAATAATAATAATAATAATATTTAAGTGCTTCCTATGTGCCAAGCACTAATAATAGTAATAATATTTAAGTGCTTCCTATGTGACAAGCACTAATAATAATAATAATTATAATGATAATAATAGTTGTGGCATTTGCTATGCACTTACTATGATCTAGGCACTGTTCTAAGCTCTGGGGTAGGTACAGGCTAATCAGGTTGGACATAGTCCCTTTCCCACATGAGAATCATACTCTTACCCCCATTTTACAGATGAGGTAACTGCATCACAGGGAAGTGAAGTGACTTGCCTAAGGTCACACAGGAGACAAATGGAAGAGGCGGGGTTAGAACCCGGGTGCTATCCCCTATGCCACGCTGTTTCTCTAGATGCTTGGGTAAGGCAGTAAGGTTGGGTGGTGAATTGTTAGCGATCGATAGACACATTAAGATTGCTGAGGCACTGAATTGAGTCTTTTCTTTGGCGGAAAGTGCTAAACGCTACCTCTGGTCTTTGTGCCACCTGTGATTCATCTTTGCGTTTACCTCTCAAGCTAGATCGGAAGTCTCATAAAGGGAAGGATAGAAACATTTATCGTTTACCACCTTAACTACCGCATCAGCCTCCTCTCTGACCTCCCAACCTCCTGTCTCTCCCTTCTCCAGTCCATATTTCACTGTTGCCCATATCATTTTTTTAAAATAATTCAGTCCACTTCTATGAACTCCTCAAGAATCTCCATTCGTTGCCCATCCACCTCTGCGTCAAACGGAAACTTCTTGACATCAGTTTAAAAGCACTCAATCAGCTCGCCCCCTCCTTCCTTACATGGCTGATTTTCTACTACAACCCAGCTTGCACATTTCACTCCTGTAACGTCAAGCTCCTCGGAGTACTTCAGACTCATCTATCTCACTGCCGACTCCGCTCCCACGTCCCACCTCCGGCCTGAAATTCCCTCCCCCTTCATATCCGACAGACGGTCACTCTCCCCGCCTTCAAACCCTTATTAAAATCTCATCTCCAAGAGGCCTTCTCTAAGTCTGCCTCTATTTCCTCTATTTCCTCACCCTTCTGCATCACCTGTCCACTTGGATCTGCAAGCTTTTAGCTTTGATATTCCCTCTACCCTCAGCCCCACAGCACTGATGTCCATAACTTTCCCCCAAGCGCTTAGTACAGTGCTTTGCACACGGTAAATCCTCAATAATTACGATTGAATGAATGAAAGAATGAATTTATTTTAATGTCTGTCTCCCTCTCTAGACTCGTTGTGGGAAGGGAACACATCTACCAACTCAGTTGTACTGGACTCTCCCAAGCGCTGAGTATAGTTCTCTATGCACATTAAGCATTCAAAGAATATCACTGATTGTTCGATCGATTTGATTGATCAGATGCTGGAGAATCAATCCAGGTCCTTATCACGTGACCTCGAGGAAGATTCTTGCTATTTCCCTCAGTTTCCATTTCTTCTGTAGACCTTGGAAACACTGGAAATGAATAACAGCTCTATCCATCCCTCGTTACCCTTACATCTGTGGCCCTGAAGATGACACACTTTTATTCCCCGAATGAATTACAGGCAGGAAGAGAGAGAAAAAAGAAAGCAGAATTTCAATTCGGAAGAAGTGGCCCAGAAAGATGTGATCAAGGCATCTTGAAAAATTTAAGAACAAAGAATTTATCTGATATTAATTCATTGTACCTTCTGCTTGTCTGAACATATCTTGAAGATTAATAATGCATATTTACGCATTAACATTTATTTTATGATCCTTAGCCGTCCACATTCTATTATTACCTCCAACATAGCATGTTCAATAATTTATGACTCAAACACAGAAAAAAAATGAGAGAGTACGAGAAACATTGACCACTTAAAAAGCAGTGTGGTCTAGTGGAAAGAGCCTCGACCTTGGAATCAGAGGACCTGGGTTCTAATCCTGCTTTAGCACTTGCTTGCTGTGTGACCTTGTGTAAGTCACTTAACTCCTCTGTTCCTCAGTTTCTTCATCTCTAAAATGGGGATTCAATACCTGTTCTTCCTCTTAGACTGTGAACCCTATGTGGGACAAGGGTTGAGTCCCACGGTTGCTTAGAACAGTGCTTGACACATAGTAAGCACTTTACAAATGTCCTTATATCAATTTTTATAGCAGTAATGAGCACAATAATAGTAATAAAAACATTGCAAGATAATACATTATGCCAGATTTATTGATTCATTTTCAGGTACAATGCCACTTTAAGAATAATGTAACTCAGTGCTCTATCAACAAAGGGTATTTACTGAGTACGTACTATGTGGAGAGCACTGTACTGAGCACTTGGGAGAGTACAAATAAAAATTTGTTCATAATACTGTCTCTCTCTCTAGACTGTCATGGGCAAGGAACCTACCAACTCTGTTATACTTGCCCAAGCGCTTAATTGAGTGCTCTTAAACAGAGTAAGTGCTCAATAAATAGGAATGATTGATTGATTGAACCGTGTAAGAGACACAGAGCCTGCCCTCCAGTCAGTGGTATTTTATCAGTGGTACTTATTGAACGCTTGTAAAGCACTGTGCTAAGCGTTTACATTCTAAACTCCTGGAGGCTATGGTGTAGAAGAAGCAGCTTTTTGTCCCTGTTGGAGACAGAGACTTAACCAGAAAGGGCCTCTGGTCTTAGGTGAAGGGGCACCTCCTTTATGACTCAATCAACTGTATTTATTGAGTGCTTACTATGTACAGAACACTGTACTAAGCACTTGGGAGAGTACGATGTAACCGTATAACAGACACACTCCCTGCCCACAGTGACCTTACAGTCTAGAGGGGGAGATATCACTGGTAAATTGATGTCTTCAGATGCAGGAGGAAAATGCAAAACAAAAAAAAAATCCACTTTAGATTTCTCAGCCTTAGAACAAAGGGCGGAAACAGCATGGCCTAGCAGAAAAATCATAGGCCTGGGAGTAAGAGTATCTGGGTTCTAATCCTGGCTCTGCCACTTGCCTGCTGTGTGACCTTGGGCAAACCGCTTCACCTCTCTGAGCTTCAGTTTCCTCAGCTGAGAAATGGGGATTCAATCCCCCATTCTCCCTCCGCTTAGACCGTGAGTCCCATGCGGGACAGGGACCAGAGAAGCAGGATGACTTAGTGGAAAAAGCACGGGCTTGGGAGTCAGAGGTTGTGGGTTATAATCCCGATTGTACCACTTACCAGCTGTGTGACTTTGGACAAGTCACTTAACTTCTCTGTGCCTCAGTTACCTCATCTGTAAAATGGGGATTAAGACTGTGAGGCCCAAATGGGACGACCTGATTACCTTGTATCAATCCCACTGCTAAGAACAGTGCTTGGCACACAGTAAGAGCCTAAAAAATACCATCATCATTATTATTATTATTATTATTATTATGCCTGACCTGATTAGTTTGTAGATGCCCCAGTGCTTAGAACAGTGCTCAGCACATAGTAAGCACTAAACAAATACCACTAATACAAAAAAAAACCTAAAACAAAGTCTTCTGTCTGTGAACTTTGCCCTTGATAAGAGGGAAAACATCCTTAGCTCTATGAGAAATGGTTCAATATTTCCAACCGAAATCATATTCATAAACTCCCTTAATTGCCAGAACCGAGTGAACACAGCAGTGACATAGGGAAATATTTCAGTAATATGATTCCAACCAATCTTTATTGCAACAAATGCACGATTGCATTGAGCATAAAGCCACCCGTATCTTCCAGCTTTGTAATAAAATCGATAAAAACTGTGATTGAGAAAATACATTAAAACTGGGTTATTGTTGAATCTCGAGACTCTTTTGCATTATTCATAATGACTGTTCTCCCTCGGGTTTCTGAAATCTCACAGTGAAGTCCGAGGAGCAGGCCCAGAAAATATATTCAGAGCAAGAGAGCCAAAGCTTTCAAAATTTGGCTTTGGCAGGCGTAATGAGCTAGTTATTGTATTTATTAAGCTCTCACTAGGAACTGGGCACTGGGGTGGATACAAGATCTGATCAGATTCGATCTCTTTTGTACAATATAAGAGCAATTTTTTTCATATACTTTTCAAAGCAGCGTGGTACAGTGGATAGAGCATGGTACTAGAAGTCCCAGTGCTTAGAACAGTGCTTGGCACATAGTAAGTGCTTAACAAATACTATTATTATTATTATTAAGTCAGAAGGACCTGGTTTCCTATCGAAGCTTGGCCACTTGCCTGCTGTGTGACCTTGGGCAAGTCACTTCACTTCACTGAGCCTCCGTTACCTAATCTGTAAAATGGAGATTAAGACTGTGAGCCCCACGTGGGATATGGACTATGTCCAAAGTGAGTAACTTGGGTCTACCCTAGTGCTCAGTACAGTGCCTGGAACATAGTAAAAGCTTAACAAATACCAAAAAAAATAAATAAATAAATAAAAAGGAGGGTGGGGAGGCCAATACCTTACCCTCTTGTGGAAGATGAGCAATCTGAGGCCCAGAGACGTTAAGTGAGCTGGCCAAAATTTTACTGCAGACCAAAGGCAGGGTTGGAATTATACTCTTGCATTTCTAACTGAGGTACTTGTTAATCACTTTCTGTATACTAAGCACCGGGGTAGATACTAGGTTGTCATGTTGAACACAGTCCCTGCCCCAGTGAGGAACACAGTCCCTGATCCAGTGAGGCTCAAAGTCTAAGTAGGAAGGCGTAGGATTGAATCTCCCATTTACAGATGGGGAAACTGAGGCCCAGAGAAGTCAAATGACTTGCCCCAGGTCACACAGCAGATAAGTGGTGGATCAGGGATTAGAACCCGGGTTCTCTGACTCCCAGTCCTGTGTTCTCTCCACTAGGCCATGACACTTCTCTACCATCTCCCAGAACACTTTTCTTTCCATTAAGACCACCCAACCTCACACCCTCTCTCTACAAGTATTAGGGTTCATCCGAGAGACTGATGTTCTTTAGCCAGGCCAATAAAGAGAGAGCAAAACAGGCCAATCCCAGACAAGATTTCCCAGCCTCCCTTCTCCTGAGTGGTGTCCAGATAAAATGGTATATCAATTGAGGATTTTGCTCTCTTTATAATAATAATTTACATAAATTAAGGAATTAACTAGGTGCTAAGCATAGGAGTGTTTTCAAGATGACCAGACTGATGCAAACCATGGCCCCTATGGGGCTCACAATCTATTTTATCCCCATTTTGAAGATGAGGAAATTAAAGCCTGGAGAGGTTTAAGTGATTTTTTCCAAGGTGACACAGCAGCTCAGAGGCAGAGCTGGGATTTGGGCTAGAACCCAGATATCTCAGCTTCCAGATCCATGCACATTCCTCCAGGCCACCCTGCCTTTCTCTCTCTCCCTGTATGCAGGTGAAATGGAATCACAGAAGGACAACAACCCAATAGACTGAAAACTTCTTGAGGACAGGGATAATTTCTTCCAGATCTCTCAAACATTCACTACAGTGCTCTGCACCCAGGAGACTGGAAGCTCTTGAGGACTGCAATCATGTCTATTAGCTCTATTAGACGATCCCCAGTACTCAGTACAGGGAGGGCCTCAAGAAGGAGGGGGCTTTTCAGGGATGCTTTGAAGGATAGAAAGGATGGATTTCGTGATGCTGGATAGTAGGAATAGTAATGATGTCAACTGAACACTTAAGTACATAATCTTACCCTCTGCCATTTCCCCTCTCTGAAAAGAATTGTGGTGCTGTTTAAAATGCTTGGATAAATGAGCCCGGGGAGAGGGAATATTTGTCAAAATCTACTGACCTCTCCCTATAATGAGACTTTTCCTGTAATAGGATAGACAACTCAGGGGCTGCTGTCAGCTGCTGAAGAATACAGAATTTTGGAATGTCTATCACGTGAGCAGGTATATATGCCCTCCACTAGATGTGCCTGTGACAGTGAATGGGAGAATATGACACACAGAGAGAGAATCAGTCAATCAAACAGTGGTATTTATTGAACACTTACTATGTGCAGAGCACTGTACTAAGCAGTTAGGACCACCCAATACAACAGAATCAGCACATATGATCCCTGCCCATACGAGCTTATGGTCTAGAGGAAATGGGAGAGAGCAAGAGAGATAGAAAAGGGAAGAGAGAAAGCAAGAGAAAAAGTGCTTAGTACAGTGCCTTGCACTCAGTAGGTGTTCAATAAATATCATTCCAAGTTCTCCTAGAGCCTCAGGTCAGGGTCCATTTTAGAGTAGGAAAATAGGTGGGGCAAAGCTGTAATTTATTTCAAAGGAAATAATCCCCATTACATATCTTTCCTTTATTCCAAATTATCCTCGCTTCTCCAATGCTATTTACAGTGTATCAGGTCAAGAAATTTCTTCAAAACATTTCTAGAGCTTGGTGAGTTATTTAAGACTCTATTTCAAACAAATTAATCTGCTTAATTTTCAGGGTCAAGTTTCTCCATCTAATTACATTCCAGGGTGATTTCAGGATTCTCATTAAGATAAAAAATGAAAATATCTGTACCTTATGAAATGCATATGCCCATCTGTTCACATCTATATGTTCCTCTACGGTGATTTATTTTTAAGTTCTCGGTAGTTGGTGAACTTTCTGGCAAGATTTACATTTTAGACTACACAATACCCATTAAAAATCAAACAAACTGAAGAGTGCTCCAGAATTCCTTGTGTGCATGGCAACTTCTCTGAAACGAAACTTAACCAACAAAAATTGCCCTCCGAGGATTGACAGACAGTAGGTAACTGTCCTTCATATTCGAAGAAGACGCTACTGAGGGTAAAATTCATCTATTCGTTCATTCAATCGTACTTATTGAGTGCTTACTGTGTGCAGATCATTCATTCATTCATTCATATTTATTGAGCACTTACCATTTGCAGAGAACTGTTCTAAGCCCTTGGGAGAGTACAATACAACAAAAAAACCAGACACATTCCCTGCCCACACTGAACTTACAGTCTAGATTTGGGGGGAGACAGACATTAATATAAATAAACCTATGAGTGTGGGTTTGACTGAAAAAGCCAGGGTGAGACCGTCAGATCCAGCCATACTGTGAAATCTGTAAAATGGGGATTGAATCTGAGCCCTATGTGGAACAGGGACTGTGTCCAACTCTATTTGTTTGTCTCTACCCCAGCGCTTAGTACAATGTCTGGAACATAGAAAGCACTCAACAAATACCATAATTATTGCTATTATTACAACCAAATAGCAAGGAGGTGTCACTCTCTCTCGTCCTGATCTCCAGGACTTGCAGGTTGGGTGACTCAGTTCTGAGTGAGACCTCACCAAAAAAGAAGTCTCTGACCCTGCTTCCTCTCTCCACTAATAATAATTAATACTACTAATGCTACTACTACTACTACTACTACTACTACTACTACTACTACTACTACTACTTCTAATAATAATAATAATGGGAAACAACAGCCTGGCCTAGTGGATCTAGCATGGGCCTGGGAGCCAATAGGACCTGGATTCTAATCTCTGCTCTGCCACCTGTCCGCCATGTGACCTTGGGCAAGTCACTTCACTTCTCTGAGCTTTGTTACCTCATCTGTAAAATGGGGATTCAGACTGTGAGCCCCTTGTGTGTCCAACCAATTGGCTTGTTTCTACCCCAGTTTTAATATAGTTTCTGGCACATAATATGAGCTTAACATATGCCACAATTGTTATTATTAATAATAATAATAATAAGAGCTACTGTGGTTGTTAATTGTTTACTATGTGCCAAACATTGTACTCAGCACTAAGGTAGCGAAAAGATAATCATGTTAAACACAGTCCTTGTCCCAGATTCATTTATTCATTCAATCAATCATATTTATTGAGCGCTTACTGTGTGCAGAGCACTGTACTAAGCACATGGGAAGTACAAGTTGGCAACATATAGAGACGGTCCCTACCCAACAACAGGCTCACAGTCTAGAAGGGGGAGACAGACAACAAAACAAAACATGTGGGCAGGTGTCAAGTCATCAGAAAAAATAGAACTAAAGCTAGATGCACATCAATAACAAAAAAAATAGAATAGTAAATATGTACAAGTAAAATAGAGTAATAAATCTGTACAAACATATATACAGGTGCTGTGGGGAGGGGAAGGAGTTAAGGCGGGGAGGATGGGGAGGGGGAGAGGATTTCACAGCCTAAGGAGGAGAGAGAACAGCTATTGAATTCTCATTTTGCAAGTCGCTTCACTTCTCTGGGCTTCAGTTACCTAATCTGCAAAATGGGGATTAAAATTGTGAACCTCAGGTGTGACAGGGATTGTGTCCAATCCGATTTACTTGTATACACCCCAGCGCAAAGTACAGTACATGGCATATAGTGAGTGCATAACAAATACCATTATTATTATCATTATTATTAGTATAAGAGAAAAGTGAGGTACAGAGAAATAAAATGACTTGCCCAGCTTCACACAGCAAGAAAGTGATGGAGCAGGATTAGAACCAAGGTCTTCTGACCCCCAGGCCTGAGCTCCTTCCTCTAGCCCATGCTGCTTCTGCTTCCTTTCTCACCCCGAGGCTGTATCCCAGGAACATCGTTATTCCGGGAATGGGTGAGTCTGGAATTGTTGTCTCCCAAGATATACCATCTTGAACCCAGGAAGGCCAAGTAGGCCAGCTGGCTGAAGCCCTGGTCATGACAGACATCCATCCATCCAAGCTTACAAATGACCAGAGATTGCAGGGGTGAACATGTTGATCTCTCAGAAGGCGTTCTGGCTCTACCATTCCAGTTTTCCCAACATCCGGCAGAAGCCCATTGGCTTCCTGGAGGGACCGACCCATTGGCTTAATTCCTGATCCTGGGTAATGGTTGCTGTCAATGGGTAAGGGATATTTCTCCCCTCCCTTGGGATAAAATGCCATCATATGCCATCTGTGCTGCTGGTAATTTTAGCCATAAATCCTCATTGTATTTATCAGAGATTTTGTTTTTCAGGGTGGCTAATTTTAGCCAAAATCAAGTGCATGTTAATTTTCCAGTTTCTTTCTTGTGGAGAGGTTGGCTTGAAAGGCCCCTCCCAGCCGGGGTCCGGCAACCAGCCAATCTGAGACTGGCCCACGATGATTGATATTCTGGGCCGGAGCGGGAATCCGGGGGAGTCTGTGGAAAGACAACTCGTCAGTCACCGGGGGTTGGAATATAATAATAATTGTGGTATTTATTAAATATCTACTATGTGCCAGGCACTGTACTATGTGCTGGGGTAGATATAAGGTAATTGGGTTGGACACAGTCCCTGTCCCACATGGGGCTCACATTCTTAATCTTCACTTTACAGAGGAGGGAACTGAAGCCCAGAGAAGAGAAGTGATTTGCCCAAGGTCTCACAGCAACAAGTGGAGAAGCTGGGATTAGAACCCAGGTCCTTCTGAGTAAGAGCTTAATAAATATGATTGAATGGAGGTATCTTGGCCCCATTTAATAGCTGAGAAAACTGGGGATCAGAGAGGTGAAGTGACTAGCCCCAGGTCACACAACACCCAATGGCAGAGCCAGGACTAGAACCAAGGTCTCCTGACTCTCAGTTCCGTGGCTCATTCCTTTAGATTGCACGGTATATCGTTCAACCTGACACAAGCCTTCTCTTCAGGAAGTTCATTTTTCCTCTCTTCTAGGATGTCTCTAGGATGGTAATGCCAGGAATTAAGATGTATGGATCCAATGATACCCACTTGCTCTCTTTCACTCTCCTAAAGACATCTATGTCTCTGTCGAGAGACAGCCGCTCCTGAAGGAGGTGATAACTGTGGATGCACGCAAAGGTCTTAGAGGAGGGAAGCAGAGAAAACTCAATACAATAAGAAGCAGTCTGGCTTTTGAGTCAGAAGGACCTGGGTTCTAATCCTGACTCTGCTGCTTGTCTGCTGATTGATCTTGAGTAAGCTACGTCACTTTTCTGGGCCTCATTTACTTCATCTGTAAAATGGGGATTAAGACTGTGAGCCCCTTGTGGGACACAAGCTGTTGCCAACCTGATTAACTCGTATCCATCTCGGTACTTAGTGCGGGTCTTGGAACATAGTAAGCACTTAACAAATATCATCAAACAAACAAACAAGGAAACCTTAAGGTTTTGTGAAGATTCAGATGAGTTGACTACAAAGGCACCTGGGAAAGTCCCAGAGGAAAGAAACAGGTGATGGATGAGGAAGAGGGGAAGGAGGAAGAGGAGAGGTAGAGGAAGAGAAGGGAAAGGAGGAGGGAAAGAGGAGGAGGAGGAAGAAAAAGAGAAAGGAGGAGGAAAGAGGAGGAGGAGGAAGAAAAGAAAGAATAAGAAGATGAAAGTGAAGGAAGACGTGGAGGGAGAGGAGGAAGTGGCAGAGAAAGAGGAAAGGGGAGGAAGAGAAAGGAGGAAGAAGAAGAAGAGAAGGACGAGGGAGAAGAGAGGAGAATGAGGATGACATTACCATCCTAGTGGCATCTTGGAAGAGGGGAGGAAGGGGAGGAGGAGGAAAAAGAGGAGGAAGAGGAAGAAGGAAGAGGAGGAAAGGGAGGGAGGAGGGAGGAAAGTAAGGAATGAGAGAGGGGAATCGGGGAGGGGGAGAGGATTTGTGGATTAGAACATTTTTTCAGTCAGAAGATTTAAAAATAATTGGAGATTGGAGGTAAGAATTGGTGGAAGGGAGAGAAAGATGGAGGGAGAGAGAAAAATCAGGAGCGGGAGAGAGAGGAGGGAAGGAGAGAAGGAGGGTGATAGAGGGAGCCGGAAAGGAAGAGAGAGAGGGAGAGAGAAGGAGGGAGAGGGAGAAGGAAAGAGAAAGAGGGAAGGAAAGAGAGAAAGCTGGAGGGAGGGAGGGAAAGAGAGCAGGAGAGGGAGACAGAAGGAGTAGCAGCAGAGTGGAGGAAGGAAGTGAAGAGAAGGGAGAGAAGGAGGGAGGGATGGAAGGAGGGGGAGAGGAGGAAAGGAAAAAGAAAGAAGGGATGAAAGAACTGAGGAAGAAAAAAATGAGAGAATGACGCAAAGGAACGAGTGGGCGAAGATAAGAACTGAGAGTTCAGATTCACACATTTTCTAATTAAAATGATCAGAAAAATGGATTGGCTGGTTGTCAATCTTCCAAATCAATCTCTCCAAGAAGGCAATGATAGCCATTTGTGTCACAAGGGATGAAAGAGAAAAACACATTGGGAGTATTTATTAACCCTCAGCTGAATTGCTGACTCTCGTTAATAAAATCTCCCAGGACAAGTCACTCATTCTGAAGACCTTCGCCTGAAAAGATCCAGACCCTGTATGATTCTTCACCTTATGCACACCAATTATCATTTCTTTTATCTACCGCTAATTATGGGCCTTCATATTTTACCTTCTTTTGCTTTCTTATGAAGGAAATTGAATGGCTGTGGCAAACCCACAAAAGGAACAAGATGCCCAAATATCTCCATGTAAAAACATCTTATTGAAACGTCTTTATTCCTGTCCTTCAAGGTAAAGTGGTACGTATTGGAAAATGAAGTCTGCAGAAGAATTAGCAAGATCAGAGGACTAATGTTTCTTGGATAAGTTAGGTCTGTTCAGAATCCAAATTAATTCAATCAATCAGTGGTATTTATTGAGCACTTACTATATGCAGAGCACTGTGCTAAGTGCTTGGGAGATTTCAGTATAATAGAGTTGGTAGACATGAGCCCCATCCTCAAGTCTACTTTGTATAAAGAACTGAATTAAGGGCTTGGGAATTCCACCTCTATTGAATTGTACTTTCCCAAGTGTTTAGTACAGTGTTCTGCCCATGGTAAGTGCTCAATGAATATTACCGAATGATTGAACTCATATGGATTCTGAACAGACCTCATTAAATATAAGCAATTATATAATCGATTGCTCTATTCATCCCCCCACCCCAAACCTTTTCAATAGTTCAACTGCTCTCAAACTCACTCCTGAGCCCTCTTATTAAGGAGAAATGTACTCCCATTTTGCTCTATGTGCTTTATCTTACGTTATTCCAGATAAATGTGAGAGTCTAAAGACCTTTTCCTACCCCTAATTATAATATTATATTATTATAACAAAGTAATAATGGTATTTGTTAAGCACTTACTATGTGCCAGGTACAGTACTAAGCGCTGGGGTGGATACAAGCAAATTGGGTTGGACACAATCCCTGTTCCGCATGGGGTTCAGTGTCTCGATCCCCACTTTACAGATGACGTAACTGTGGCCCAGAGAAGTAAATGACTTACCCAAGGTCACCCAGCAGATAAATTGCAGAGCTGGGATTAGTACCCAAGACCTTCTGACTCCCGGGCCTATGCTCTATCGTGTACTTCTCAAGTGCTTAGTACAGTGCTCTGTACACAGTAAGCGCTTAATAAATACGATTGAATGAATGAATGAATGAATGAATGACTATGCCATGCTGCTTCCCCAGTAAGCTTCTATACTCCCCCAGTTTGATGGACTACTTAACTGGTCTTACAGTCCGTCCTGACAGCAGGAGATGAATCTCTATCTACCGGGGTCCACCTTCGGGATCGCCTTCCACAGTGACCCTGATCCAGAGGGAAGGGCAGTGGTTATTTGTGGGGATAGAGATAATTCAGTAGTTGCTTTATCCTTGCCAGTGGGCCTTGGGAAGACATGGGGCCATATTGGTCTTGTCTTATGTTGTCAAGTTGCTTCTGATCCATAGCAAATCCACGGACACATCTCTCCCGGAATGCCCCACCTCCAACTACAATCATTCTGGTAATGGATCCTTGCAGTTTTCTTGATCAAAATACAGAAGTGGTTTACCATTGCCTCCTTCTGAGCAGTCAACTCAGGTTTCCACCCGTGATTCTCTCCCGTGCCGCTGCTGCCCAGCACAGGTGAGTTTTGGTTTGTAGCAGATTGCCTTCCATTTGCTAGCCACTGGCCAAGCTAGGAATGGAATGAGTAGGCCTCTGCTTGACTCTCCTTCCCGTAGCCAAGACTGGTAGAGAATTGGAAACTGTCCAGTTGCCATCCTGAGAGGGGGCCCTATTGGTCACCCTACATGAAATCCAAAGCCTACACATTCCACTTAAACCCCCAAATCCTGGGAAATGGTATGGCCTAGTGGGAAGAGCTTGGGCTTTCGAGTCAGTCAGTCAATGGTATTTATTGAGAGCTTACTGTGTGCAGAGCACTGTACTAAGCCCTTGGGAGAGCACGATTGATTAAGAGAAAGAACAGATGTTAAATTTACCCTTTACAGACAAGTAGCAGTGTGCACTAGCGGAAAGACCCCAGGTCCTGGGTTCTAATCCCAGGTTTGCCACTTGTCTGCTGTGTGACTTTGGGCAAGTCACTTCTCTTGGCCTCAGTTTCCTTATTTATTACTTATTTTTTTTGGCATTTGTTAAGCACTGACTATGAGCCAGGCCCTGAACTAAGCGCTGGGGTAGATATAATATAATCAGTTTGGACACAATCCAACCTGCGGCCCCCTGACTTTCTCGCTTCCTTCATCCTCCCTCTCATCCCCAGAGCACATTCATAGATCTCTGTATATATCTGTAATTTATTTATTTATTCATTTCTTTATGTGTATTAATGTCTCTCTCCCCCTCTAGACTGAGAGCTCATTGTGGGCAGGGAATTTGTCAGTTTGTTGTTGTAGTGTACTCCCCCAAGCACTTGGTACAGTGCTTTGCACACAGTAAGTGCTCAATAAATACAGTTGAATGAATGAACGAATGAATGAAAGAATGAACAGATACCTCAGTTAGTTAACCTCTGGTCCTCCAGGTCTCCGCTGACTTCACTTACTGTATTTCTTCATTCGAGCCTGAAATTGGTAGCACGTTTGATTCAAACTCCCGCTACCCCTATGGACGACTTCGTTCTTTGTCTTCCAACGTCTATTTTTAGCTTTCTTCCACACTTCACTTGTTTTCTAAATGAACTCATTTTTAATCAAAAATTGCCGTCATTAATTATCAGCCACGCAATCAATATTCATTTTAATTCACGAGATAAAAATTCCCCGTTGCGTTCGCCACCAAAAGGAGAAATTTATTTTCATCAGGCCTCTATGCATCATTAAGAGGTAGTTTGTCTTATTACAGCCTGTTATTAATGTTCAGAATTCATTTAATTTCACTTTTAACCGACTGTAGCAATACAATAACTGATTTCACCTGGCGGGTCGTGGCCACGTCGGTACCCTGGAGGGGGGGAAGGAACATCCCTCGCCCCCCTTCCCTGACCCCCTGATGGACCCTGACAGTGGACACATACCACTGCTTGTCCGGATGGCAACCTCAGCTCTCCTGCCCCCCCGGTTTCATCCATCTGGCTCATGGACCCGATGCCTTTTCAGGTTTTGGGGTTCTCTGGCGCAATCATTGATCAGTGGGGAGAATCAGGGAGAATTGGGGAGGCATCCCATCTGCTGACTCTCTTTGGAAGTGTCAGCCCATGAGGAACAGCATGGCTTAGTGGCTAGAGGAAGGGCCTGGATGCCAGAAAGACCTGGGTTCTAATTCCTGCTCAGACACTTGTCTGCTGGGTGACCTTGGGACAGTCACTTCACTTCCTCTGGGCCTCAGTTCCCTCATCTGTAAAAATGGGGATTGAGACTGTGAGCCACCAGTGGGACAGGAATTGTGTCCAACCTGATTAACTTGTTTCTACCCTAGTGCTTAGTACAATGCCTGGCACTTAACAAATGCCATTATTGAGCACTTAAAAAATACCATTAAAAAAAGCAGTACTTGAATGCCTTTGCCTCTCATTCTACGATGCTGGGCTCTGTTCTCTTCAGAAAGATCTAGCACAGGAGATGAGGACAACCCAGCCAACTTATCAATCAGTTGCATTTATTGAGCAACTACCTTTAAGGTGCAGACAATGAACTGAGCACATGGGTGAATACAATGGTGTTAGTAAATGCAATCCCTGCCTTCAAGGAGCTCACAGTGTTCTGTGCACAGAGCACTGTACTGAGCACTTGGGAGAGGACACTAGAGTTAATAGTCACGATCCCTGCCTCCAGGTGCTTACAGTTTTGTATGCAGAACACTGTACTTAATTCTAAGCCTGGCTCTGCCACTTGTCTGCTGTGTGGCCTGGTCAAGTCACTTCACTTCTCTGTTCCTCATTTACCTCACCTGTAAAATGGAGATGGATTGAGAGACCCATGTGGGACATGGACTGTGTCCAACTCAATTAGCTTGAATCTACCCCAGCGCTTAGTAAGCCCTGGCACATAGTAAGCACTTCACAAATACCATAAAAACCAAAAAAGGTCTCGTGACTTTATCACGGCAACTGTCTCCTCCAGGAACCAAGGAGGAAGTTGGAGGTTGTTGGCTTCACACCATAGTGCCGATTAGCTCAGAGCCGACACGAGACACAAGGCTTCAGAGCTTCTGGATTCATCAATCACTGGAGAGAACTCTCTCCTCGACCCCCTCCAGTCTGGCTTCCGTCCCCTTCATTCCACGGAAACTGCCCTCTCAAAGGTCACCAATGACCTCCTGCTTGCCAAATCCAACGGCTCATATTCTGTCCTAATCCTCCTCGATCTCTCAGCTGCCTTTGACACTGTGGACCACCCCCTTCTCCTCAACACGCTATCTGACCTTGGCTTCACAGACTCCGTCCTCTCCTGGTTCTCCTCTTATCTCTCCGGTCCTTCTTTCTCAGTCTCTTTTGCAGGCTCCTCCTACCCCTCCCATCCTCTTACTGTGGGGGTTCCCCAAGGTTCAGTGCTTGGTCCCCTTCTGTTCTCAATCTGCACTCACTCCCTTGGTGACCTCATTCGCTCCCACGGCTTCAACTATCATCTCTACGCTGGTGACACCCAGATCTCCATCTCTGCCCCTGCTCTCTCCCCCTCCCTCCAGGCTCGCATCTCCTCCTGCCTTCAGGACATCTCCATCTGGATGTCCGCCCGCCACCTAAAGCTCAACATGTCGAAGACTGAGCTCCTTGTCTTCCCTCCCAAACCTTGTCCTCTCCCTGACTTTCCCATCTCTGTTGACGGCACTACCATCCTTCCCATCTCACAAGCCCGCAACCTTGGTGTCATCCTCGACTCCGCTCTCTCATTCACCCCTCACATCCAAGCCGTCACCAAAACCTGCCGGTCTCAGCTCCGCAACATTGCCAAGATCCGCCCTTTCCTCTCCATCCAAACTGCTACCCTGCTCATTCAAGCTCTCATCCTATCCCGTCTGGACTACTGCACCAGCCTTCTCTCTGATCTCCCATCCTCGTGTCTCTCTCCACTTCAATCCATACTTCATGCTGCTGCCCGGATTATCTTTGTCCAGAAACGCTCTGGGCATATTACTCCCCTCCTCAAAAATCTCCAGTGGCTACCAATCAATCTGCGCATCAGGCAGAAACTCCTCACCCTGGGCTTCAAGGCTGTCCATCACCTCGCCCCCTCCTACCTCACCTCCCTTCTCTCCTTCTACTGCCCAGCCCGCAACCTCCGCTCCTCCACCGCTAATCTCCTCACTGTACCTCGCTCACGCGTGTCCCGCCGTCGACCCCCGGCCCACGTCATCCCCCGGGCCTGGAATGCCCTCCCTCTGCCCCTCCGCCAAGCTAGCTCTCTTCCTCCCTTCAAGGCCCTGCTGAGAGCTCACCTCCTCCAGGAGGCCTTCCCAGACTGAGCCCCTTCCTTCCTCTCCCCCTCGTCACCCTCTCCATCCCCCCATCTTACCTCCTTCCCTTCCCCACAGCACCTGTATATATGTATATATGGTTGTACATATTTATTACTCTATTTATTTATTTATTTATTTATCTTGTACATTTCTATCCTATTTACTTTATTTTGTTGGTATGTTTCGTTCTGTTCTCTGTCTCCCCCTTTTAGACTGTGAGCCCACTGTTGGGTAGGGACTGTCTCTATGTGTTGCCAATTTGTACTTCCCAAGCGCTTAGTACAGTGCTCTGCACATAGTAAGCGCTCAATAAATACGATTGATTGATTGATCCTCTACATCCCCCTTACACTCTCTTCGTGGCAGGAGGCACTGTCTTTGGCAAACGAAATTCTAAACAAAAATTTGGGATGGAAGGCAAGCCTATTTCTAAGGCTCTAATTAAAGAAATCCCCAGGATATGCAAAGCATCGGGTGAAGACATTTTAATAAGTTCAGTGTGACATACTTTTGGTGGTTGTTAATGATTGGATCATTCTATTAAAAATATTCTCAGCATGAGAGCATGCTACAGTTTATGAAAGATTCTGAAATACTCTCTCTTCCCCTCTCATTCTCTCTTCCTCTCTCCATTCCATTTGCCCACCTCCCTTTCTCCCACTTCTCTTTCTATCTCTCTCCTCCTCCTCTCTCCTCTTTCACTCTTCCTCCTCTTCTCGCCATCCACTTTTCTCTCTTGATCCTTCTTTCCTGTCTCTATTATTTCCTCTCTCTTTGCTCTCTCCTCCCTCTTCTTTTCCCTCATTTCTTGTCACCCATCTCTTGTTCTCTTCTCCCTTCTCTCTCCCTTGCTCTTCATCTTTCTCTTTCTCTCTCCCTCCATCCTTTTCACTTTCTCCTCCTCTCCTTCTCCATTGTTTTCTTCCCTCTTTCCCTCACCTTTCCCTCACCCTCTTTCTTTCTCTTTCCCCTCTATTTCTCTCTCCTTCCCCTCTATTTCTCTCTCCTTCCTCTCTCCCTCTCTCCCTCCCTCCCTCCCTTCCTGCATTCCTCCCTCCCTCCCTTCTTTCCTTCCTTCCTTCCTTCCTCCCTTCCTCCTTTCCTTCCTCCCTTCCTTCCTCCCTTCCTTCCTCCCTTCCTTCCTCCCTCCCTCCCTTCCTTCCTCCCTCCCTCCCTCCCTTCCTTCCTTCCTTCCTTCCTTCCTTCCTTCCTCCCTTCCTTCCTCCCTCCCTCCCTTCCTTCCTCCCTCCCTCCCTCCCTTCCTTCCTTCCTTCCTTCCTTCCTTCCTTCCTTCCTTCCTTCCTTCCTTCCTTCCTTCCTTCCTTCCTTCCTTCCTTCCTTCCTTCCTTCCTTCCTTCCTTCCTTCCTTCCTTCCTTCCTTCCTTCCTTCCTTCCTTCCTCCCTACCTTCCTCCCTTCTTTCCTTCCTCTCTTGCTTTCTCTCTTGATTTCTATTATCTGTCTCTGTCTCTCTCCTCCCTCCCTGTCCTGTGCTTTCTCCCTTCAACTCTTTCCGTGTCTCCCTCCACCCCTCTCTCCTCTCTGTCTGTCTCTCTGACTCTCTCCCTCCTTTCTTTTCTCATATGGGGTTCGCTCCAAGCAGGTGGCAAATTATCGATCATTTTTTCCCCTGGAACAGAACAGAACCATTATCCCCACACACTGCAAAATGAACAGGTTTAAGAGATGTTCGTAGAAAAGCACAGACCACGCAGAGTGAGGTCAGAAAGAGTGGGAAATTGAAGCTGGCCCCCAAGTGGATTTGATAGGTTCAACTTTGTGCTCAGCCTCCTTAGGGGCCCTTTTACAAGGCAAGCCAAGATCTGAGGTCTCCACCCAGGATATGCTGGTAGTTTAATAGCCGTACACAGACAAGAGAAGGCTCTCTCCAGGTCTAGGAGGAGTTGGTGGGCTCTAGAGGAATGCTGAGTAGTTCTCCCTTGATAAGACACATTTTTAGTGGGATGTAGGGTTGCCTTTGATTTCTTTTCATTCATTCATTCGATTGCATTTATTGAGCACTTACTGTGTGCAAAGCACTGTACTAAGTGCTTGGGAGAGGACAGTTTAACAACAAACAGACACATTTCCTGCCCACAGGGAGCTCAGAGTCTAGAGGGGGGAGACAGACGTTAATATACATAAATAAATGAATAAATTATAGATATATACATGCGGGCTGAGGGGATGGAAGGGTGGATGAAAGAAGGAGCAAGTCAGGGTGACACAGAAGGGAGTGGGAGGAGTGGAGGGCTTAGGGAAGGCTTCTTGGAGGAGATGTGCCTTCAAAAAGACTTTTAAGTGGGGGAGAGCGATTATCTGATATGAGGAGGGAGATTTTCCAGGCCCGAGGTAGGATGTGGGCAAGATGTCGGTGGTGAGATAGAGGTACAGTGAGAAGCTTAGCACTAGAGGAACAAACTGTGCAGGCTGGGTTGTAATAGGAGAGTAGTGAGGTGAGGTAGGAGGGGGCAAGGGGATTGAGTGCTTTAAAGCCAGTGGTGAGGAATCTTTGTTTGATGCACGAGATGCACGAGATCCACGAGAAGCAGCGTGGCTCAGTGGAAAGAGCCCGGGCTTTGGAGTCAGAGGTCATTGCTTCAAATCCTGCCTCTGCCACTTGTCAGCTGTGTGACTTTGGGCAAGTCACTTAACTTCTCTGGGCCTCAGTTCCCTCATCTGTAAAATGGGGATTAAGATGGTGAGCCCCACATGGGACAACCTGATCACCTTGTAACCATCCCAGTGCTTAGAACAGTGCTTTGCACATAGTAAGTGCTTAATAAATGCCATCATTATTATTGTTATTATTATGCGGAGGTGGATGGGAAACCACTGGGGGTGCTTGAGGAGTGGGGAAACATGGTCTGAACATTTTTGAAGGAAAATGATCTGGGCAGACAAATGGAGTAGGGACTAGAGTTGGGAGAAACAGGAGGCAGGGAGGTCAGCAAGGAGGCTGATACAATAATCAAGGTGGGATAGAATAAGTGCTTTGGGTGGTCATCCCTTTCCACCACCCCCTTGACATCTCAGCCCTGGAATCGTAACCTGATGGGGTAAAGGATCCCGAGATTTGCCCCAATTCCATTAATAAATTGTCACAATTAATAATAATCAATGTGGTATTTTTAAGAGTTTACCATGTGTCAAATGCCGTACTAAGCACTGGGTGAGATTCAAGATTAGCAGGTTGGACACAGTTGCTGTGTGACTTTGGGCAAGTCACTTAACTTCTCTGTGCCTGAGTTACCTCATCTGTAAAATGGGGATTGACTGTGAGCCCCGATCACCTTGTAACCTCCCCAGTGCTTAGAACAGTGCTTTGCACATAGAAAGTGCTTAATAAATGCCATTATTATTATTATTATTATTATTATTATTACAGTTCCACATGAGGCTCAGAGTCCAAGTAAGAGGGAGAATGTAGTCTACTAGAGTTGGTAGACAGGTTCCCTGCCCTCTAGAAGTTACCAGTCTACTGTGTGCAGTGCACTGTACTAAGAGTTTGGGAGAGTCCAATAGAGTTAGTAAACACAACCTGCCTTCAAGGAACTTCCAGTCTACTGAGTGTAGAGGTACTGAGGAGAATCTGTGTGAAGGAAATGGGGATCTGAGTCCATAAATGCTTGGGGTTCACCACCAATATAATAATAATAATAATAATGACATTTGTTAAGCACTTAGTATGTGCGAAGCACTGTTCTAAGCGCTGGGGAGGATACAAGGTGATCACGTTGTCCCACGTGGGGCTCACAGTCTTAATCCCCATTTTGGCTCAGAGAATTTAAGTGACTTGCCCAATGTCACAGAGCAGACATGTGGGGGAGCCGGGATTAGAACCCATGACCTCTGACTCCCAAGCCCGTGCTCTTTCCACTGAGCCACAAAGGCTCACCATTCTCTGGGTTGAGTATTGACCTCCCTCCCTCTTCTCCATCCCTTCATTTCCTGGTTGGGGAATTTAACCCCTAAAGAGAAGCCCTCTTTGGTGCCGACATTCTGTTTCATCTGGATTCCTGGCCTGTCTCGGGGGCTGTCCCCACCTCTGCTTCTGCAGACTGCGTTCACTTTCCCCAACAATCATTTTTTTGTCTTCCCCAAAGTCTCACATCAAAGGTAACCGACAAGCTGGAAGGAAGTCTCAGAGATGAAATGCTCAAGCCTGCAGGAAGAAGATACTTTAAAATATTCCTTTCATTGTTTCAGGGACTATTTCTAGTGCTAATTCAGTCTCACCAACGTGATTTAACCTCTTTCTGGCTGCCAGATTCTAAATGAGGGGGATGGGAATGAGGAGAGACGGAGAGAGAAAAAATGGTTTCCTTAGCAACGGAAATGACTGTATAGTATGCAAAACATTCCTGAATTGATTGTTCTTAATTACCTCTGGATAAGGAATAATAATTATCATTTCGGCATTTAGTAAGCACTTACTACATGCTAAGGACTGGGGTCGATGCAAGATGATCAGACCAAATGGTCCCTGTCCATCACGGGGTTCACAGTCTAAGAAGGAGGGAGAAAGGGTATCTTATCTCCATTTTGCAGATGAGGAAACTGAGGCCAGAGTACAGTGCCCTGAATATAGTGCTCTGCAAAAAGTAAGCACTCAGTAAATACTGTTGATTAACTGATTGACTAACACTCGGGTAAAGCGGGTTGCCCAAAGTCTCAGAACAGGTGACTGAGCCGGAAATAGAAACCGGCCCTTTTCTAAAACAAAAGTTCAGGCCACACCTCCTCACTCCTCATCAGTGAACGTCCAGCATTTGCCCATCCAACTCCTCATCAAGCAGTTGGCTTTAAAGCAGTCAATCCCCTTGCCCACTCCTACCTCACTCAGCTACTCTCCTACTCCAATCCAGCCCACACACTTCACTCCTCTTAATGCCAACTTCCTCACTGTCCCTCGATCTTCACTCCTCTTAATGCCAACTTCCTCACTGTCCCTTGATCTCATCCAGCTGGCTGCTAACCTCTCGCCCACGTCCAGCCTCTGGTCTGGATCTCCCTCCCGCTTCATATCCGAAAAGGCCACCACTCTCCACACCTTCAAAATCAGCTCTCCTCCAACAGGCCTTTCCAGACTAAATCCTCATTTTCCCTACTCCCTCTCCTGTCTGTATCCTCCTTTTTTTGGATCCGTGTTCTTTACTCACCCCGATCTCAGCCCCATAGTCCGTATCCGTAACTTATTTTAATGTACGTCTTCTGCTCTAGACTGTAAGCTCCTTGTTGAATGTATCTACCAATTCTGTTGTACTGGGCTCTTCCAAGTGCTTAGTACAGTGCTCTGCTCACACAAATAGCATTGATCGATTGAATGATTGACTCCCTGACCTGTTATCCAATCATTTTAGAAGATGCGGGCAGGGAACGTGTCTGCTAACTCTTGTTGTATAGTACTCTCCCAAGGGCTTAGTAGGGAGCTCTGCTCATAGTAAGTGATCAAAACATACCATTGATTGATAATCAGGTTGGATACAGTCTCTGTCCCACGTGGGGCTCACATGGGGGGAAGCATAAACGAAACCCGTATCATTGCCAACGAGAAATTATCTCCATGAGTCAGACAGGCAAGTCTTCACCCAAAAGGATCCCAAATGGCAATCAACCCAGTAGAATGCTAATTATCTTGCCACAGAAGATGGCTTTTGTTCTGAGAGAAACAGGAGCCTGAAACGGTGACTCTCAGGAGCACAGACCAAGATTAATGCACCCAACTGTCTTTTTTTTCTTGACATAAAGTAACTCAACACCTGATGCTCAAGACCCAGAAGTAACCCTCCTGAACGTGAATCTCGTCTCCTTAGTTAAAGATAGCATCCAAAGCCCTGAACGGTCAAAAACGGCCTGTCTGATGTTTCCCCATTGTGTCTCCCATTGTGTCTTTGTTTCCAGGATAAAAATAGCGTGTTTTGAATATTCCAAGAAAAGAAATCGGGCTTTGGACATCCATAAGCGATTTCTTGGTTGTATATGACTCAGAAGGCAATTTTTTAAGGGTGCAAGTGATAATTACAGTCATTATCGTTCACTCCTGAGCCAAACAGATGTAGGCGATCACAGGAATGTCTGTCAACTGTCTGAACTTTGCTCGACAGGCAAAATTTTCACTTTCATTATGTCTGTTCTTCCCAAGGAATTGTTTTCCTGTTTTGTCGTGTTTTTATCTGGAGCAGGAAATTTTATCCCTAATTAGGAGCGTTCCTTGCCAAAGATGTAATTGCCTGCTTAGAATATCGGCCTTTTTTGGGTTGCAAAGAACATCTTAATTATAGTTCTATTCTCTATGCCTTCCTTGTCAAAAGAAAATCAACCTGCATTTATTTCTTCTGCAAACAATACTTTGTTTTTTTCCCCTTTCAGACAGAACAATTCTTCCAAGATGGAGCCAGGTCTTGGATTTACCATTCCTGACTGTCCAAAATGATCATTAAAATAGAGGTCGAATCCCTTAATGCCGCTGATTAATTAGATTTCCATAAAATCAAACAGGTCTGAGGCCAACAAGGGAGAGGACTTCAGTGTATTTTACAATACTCATATACCTTGATCACTCTTTATGTACAGCTCTTTATATTTTAATGAAAGAAAGCCAATTAGCAGTAAACTGATTACTAAGCGTCTAATCAGGGTCATTTCTTTGTAACAAATCAATCAACAAAGTGCTAATTGTGTATGCTCTTGTAGGCTTGGATTAATCTATTAGTAATTAAAGCGAAGTGCAAATCAAACATCTATCTTAATTGTTGCCAAAAGGCACAAATGCCTTTTTGTTGACCGATAAGATGATGCTATTTAGTTTAATGGGTAAAGGAGACCTATAAATCTTTGGGGACCTTCATAGATCTTAGTAATATGTTTACAACACACGTAAATGTGGGAATGGTTGGGAGAATTTTTCTTTTGAAAATTCCAAATGATATTCTCCTTCCATTACAATGCAGTGTGGTGATGATGGTATTTATTGATGGTATTTATTGTTATTATGAAGATGAAGAAACTTGAAATTTATATATTGATGGTCATTATTGGTATTTATTACCAATTACAGGCCACTGTACTAAACTCTCTACCCTCTAGTAGAATAATAGACTGTAAGTTTGTTGTGGGCAGGGAATGTATGTTATATTGTTATATTGTATTCTCCCAAGCACTTGGTACAGTGTGCTGTACGCAAGAAGCACTCAAAAAATATGATTGATCGATTGACATATATAAAAGAAAACTCTGAGATAGTAAACTGAGTCTGAACTACAGAGATTCATCTCATTTTGTCCTTCAGTGAACGGTCTCGTGGAGAAGACTAGGTAGTGAATGTTGAAATGATTAAGCTACTAACATTTCTTTCATTTGGTTCTGCTATTCTGCTTGTTGCTGTGTGATATTGGACAAGTCATTCAACTGTTCTGTGTCTCAATTTCCTCATCTCTAAAAGCAGGATTCAATACCTGTTCTCTCTCATTCTTAAGCTGTGAGCCCCTTGTGGGACAGGGACTGTGTCTGACCTGATTAACTTGTATCAACCCCAGCACTTAGTGCAGTGCAAGGCACATGCCAGCGTTTTACAAATTGTTAAGTGCTGTCAAGTCATTTCCGATCCAAAGCAACAGCGTTTAGAACAGTACCCAGCGCTTAGAGCACTGCTTGGCACATAGTAAGTGCTTAACAAATACCATCATTATTATTATCTATTTTCTCCAGAACGTTCTGTCTTCTGCCATAATCTGCAACCTTGCTAACGGTTCTTCCGTTATTGTTATTCCGGTCTCTATCCATCTATCTGCTGGTCTGCCTCTTCCACATTTTCCCTGGGCTTTTCCTAGCATTAGTGTCATCTCCGGAGAATTAGTCCTCCTGATTATGTGTCCAAAATATGCTAACCTAAGTCATTTGTCCTACCAAAGACCACTTTGGATTAATTTGCTCCAAAATCATTAGGTTGTTTTTTGGGCAGTCCATGGTATTCACAAAAGCCTTCCCCAATGCCACATTTCAGAAGAATCGATGCTCTTTCTATCCTGGCTTTACAAATACCACATAATAATTATTTATTTTTGTCCACTGTCAGTGAATGGTTCAGCGGTGCCTTCTAGACTGTAAAGTCCTCCCAGACTGTAAGCCCGGTGTGGGCAGGGATTGCCTCTCTTTATTGCTGAATTGTAATTTCCAAGCACTTAGTACAGTGCTCTGCACACAGTAAGCGCTCAATAAATACGATTGAATGAATGAATGTATGAGGAAGATTTGGGAGCGAATGTTGGTATTACCAAAGCACTAACACTCCATGCATTCAGTTCTACCAGATTGATAGTTTGATCACTCATTTCATTCTTAAGACATCCCTGGGATGAAGATGAGGCAGGTCTTGTTCTTCCCGCTTTCCACAGTGGTCGAACTAGCTAGTCATTAAACACTTTCTTAGTGCCACATGCCGTACTGAACCCCGGGGTGAATTCACAATAATGGTGTAATGGGAGGCAGCACAGCATAGTGAATTGAACACGTACCCGGGAGTCAGGAGGTCTTGGGTTCTAATCCCGGCTCCTCCCACTTGTCTGCTGTGTAACCTTGGGCAAATCACTTCACTTCTCTGAGCCTCACTTCCCTCATCGGCAAAATGAGGATTGAGATTGGACTGTGTCCAACCTGATTTGCTTGTATCCACCCCAGTACTTAGTTCGGTGCCTGACACATAGTAAGCAGTAAGCACGTAACAAATGCTCTTGTTGTTATTATTATTATTATCAGATTGGATGCATGAGGATTAAGCTCTGAGTGGTGGAGAGGGCAGGAATGATATTCCCATTTAACAGATGAGGAAACCGAGGCGCAGAGTTTTATTCAAGGTGCCATCCAGCAGACCTGGGACTTGAACTCCAGACTAGAGATATTCAGCTCCAAAAATCTCTCCTGTGTTGTCTCGTGGTCAGTTCCTGTCCCACATGGGGCTCACACTCTTATCCCCATTTTAGAGATGAGGGAACCAAGGCCCAGAGAATTGAAGTGACTCACCCAAGGTCACACAGCAGGCACGTGGAAGAGCCGGGATCAGAACCCAGGTCCGTCTGACTCTCAGGCCTGGGCTCTATCCACTAAGCCATACTGCTTCTTGTGGCTACCAGAAAGTAGAAGTAGAATCCCCATTTTTCTGGTAAGGGAAATAAGGCTTAGAGAAGTGAAGTGACTTGTCCGAGGTCACACAGCAGGTGAGTGGAGGAGTCAGGACTAGAACGCAGGCCCTCTGACTCTCAGGCTGGGCTCTTTCCATTAGGCCATACTGCTTCCTTATAAAGTATTGGAGCGATTGGTCTCAAAAATATCAGTCAGGGTGTTTTCTTCCAACTGTCGACTTCTTGAGCCACAAATTTCTGTTGCCTTGCAGGCTACTAAATTGTAGTTTTCCTTTATCATGGGAGACTTTCAGAACACAAGCCCCATGTTCTAACAGAATCCTCTGCCTCTTCAACCCTTTCCTCCCCATCCTGTCGATCTACCATTGCTCATCACTCCTAGCAGCTTAATGAAGAGAACAATTGATTCTTGAAGCTATTTACTGGGCAAACTTTACCCCCGGCTGGTCTTTCGTGAAGGCAGTCTTGGTCTCTGCCTTTTCAGAAAAAGATGTAGGGACGCTGGATCGGGTCCAGAGAGGAGTGATAAAAATGATGAAAGGATTGGGAGAGAGGTCTTATGGGGAGGGTTCGGAATGTGAGGACAACAGAAGCAGTGTGGTGAAATGGAAAGTGCGTGGGCTTGGAAATCAGAAGGACCTGAGGGAAAAGAGAAAGAAAGGGTAGTTGGCTCTTGAGATTGACTGTAAAGAGAGTTGATCAGTTAAGTACAGCATGACAAAAGAATGATAAGTAGCAGGATTATTTATTTCCAATAGTAATTCTCATAAATTACAGGAAGTGGGTTTTTATGGGATTTGTTAAGTTCTTACTTTGTGACAGGCACTGTTCTAAGCACTGGGGAAGACAAAAGCTGCTCAGATTGGACACAGTCCCTGTCCCACATGGGATTCACAGTCTTAATCTTCATGTTACTGATGAGGTAACTGAGACACAGAGGAAATGAAGTGACATGCCCAAGGTCAAACAGCAGATGAGTTGGGATTAGGACCTAGGTCCTTCTGACTCTCAGGTCTGTACTCTATCCACTAAGCCATGTTGCTTCCCTTAAATAAAGGTAATTACAAGTATGATTTAGGACAGATAAGCAGCATGGCTCAGTGGAAAGAGCACAGGCTTTGGAGTCAGAAGTCAGGTGTTCAAATCCCAGCTCTGCCAATTGTCAGCTGTGTGACTTTGGGCAAGTAATTTCACTTCTCTGGGCCTCAGTTACCTCATTTGGAAAATGGGGATTAAAACTGTGAGCCCCCCGTGGGACAACCTGATCACCTAGTAACCTCCCCAGTGCTTAGAACAGTGCTTTGCACATAGTAAGTGCTTAATAAATGCCATTATTATTATTATTGTTGTTATAAAGTATTTTTGCTCAAAAGACACCTCTTGTATTTTCATGTTTTCATATCACTTGCCTTTAAAAGTACAGTCATTTAGTCTATTTATTTTAATTGGTACTTCCCAAGTGCTTAGTACAGTGCTCTGCACACAGTAAGCGCTCAATAAATACGATTGAATGAATGAATGGATGAATTGGTTGTTAAGCAGAAATTTCCACAGTTAGATGGTAAACTCCTTGTGGGCAGGAAACACAACTCATCTATCTGTTGTACTTCTTCAAATGCTTAGTACAGGCCACTGCATCCAGTGGACTCCTAATGAAGACTTATATTTCACTCCTTATTATTGAATAGTAACAATAATTGTGGTATTCGTTAAGCACTTACTATGTGTCAAGAACTGTACTAAGCACTGGGGCAGATACAAGATAATCCGCGTCCACATTGGAGCTCATAATCCAAGCAGAAGGGAAAACAAGTTATCGAAGCCCCGTTTTGTAGGGGAGGGAACAGATGCAGAGAAGTTGAGTGATTTGCCCAAGGTCACTAGGTAGGGAAGTGCGGAGCTGAGCTGAGAAGTTGGGGAGACCTGTGGTCTGGAAAGTCTCACTGGGAGAGGAATTCCAGGCAGGAAAAATTCTGTTAGGAGCAGGATAAAAGACATTCTATAACCTTCAATTTAATGTCAACCACCCTCCAAGAAGGATTCCTACGCTCAGCAAAGCCTCTCTGCTTTTGCAGTGCTTCACAAACATGTTTGCTAAATGAAAGCAACCTGCTCTTGGCTTGGCTCTCTCTCTCTGTTTAGGTAATTGTGTTTGTGTTAATGGTGGGAAGTATTTTATGTGTAACATTTATTCACATTAAGCAATTACCTGGGAGTCTGGCCCGGTGAAGGGCGAGTCATTGCCATTTATCAGACGAGTCCAGCCTCCTTTGAAATATGAATATGCATTACACCCAGAAAGTGTGGTGCTCTGAAGAGAGCACTTCCGTCCCTGAGCAGAGCGGAAGAGAGATCCTCCGGGGGTAAATCTTGAGGGGGAGGCTGATGGAGAGGAGACTCAGCCCTGAGACTTCTGGATGGAGAACCAACGTAAAGATGAATGATTATGGCGATAGTGGTTTGGGCATCTGACCATTATATTGTTCTATCGTACTCTCCCAAATGCTTAGTACAGTGCTCTGCTCAGAGCAAGCGTTCAAGAATTGCAATTGATTGATTGATCTACTGAACATTGCCACCTTAAAGAAAATGGGATAGATGGTCCGCCCAGGTGGATCTGGGAAGATAATCAGATAATCAGAGAAGCGGTGTGGTGCCATTCATATTCTTTAATTCCTGCCAATCTACTACTACTATTACTGTTACTACTACTACTACTACTACTACCACTACTACTACTACTACTACTACTACTACTACTCTGCTACTATTACTACTATTACTACCACTACTACTGCTACTACTACGACTACGACTACTATTACTACTACTACTACTACTACTACTACTACTACACTGCTACTATTACTACTATTACTACCACTCCTATTACTACTGCTACTACTACTACTACTACTACAACACTACTACTATTACTACCACAGCGTGGCTCAGTGGAAAGAGCACAGGCTTTGGAGTCAGAGGTTATGGGTTCAAATTCCGCTCCGCCAATTGTCAGCTGTTTGACTTTTGGGCAAGTCACTTTAACTTCTCTGTGCCTCAGGTTCCTCATCTGGAAAATGGGGATTAAGACTGTGAGCCCCATGTGGGACAACCTGATTACCTTGTATCTCCCCCAGCACTTAGAACAGTGCTTGGCATATAGTAAGTGCTTAACAATTACCAAAATTATTATTACCACTACTGTTACTACTGCTACTACTACCTCAACTCTCTCAATACTACTACTAGTCTACTACTACTTTTACTATGACTACTACTACTACTACTACTACTAGGAGAAGCAGCGTGGCTAAGTGGAAAGAGCCCCGGCTTGGGAGTCAGAGGTCATGGGTTCGAACCCCAGCTCTGCCACATGTCTGCTGTGTGACCTTGGGCAAGTTACTTAACTTCTCTGAGCCTCAGTTACCTCATCTGTAAAATGGGGATTAAGATTGTGAGTCCCACGTGGGACAACCTGATCACCTTGTATCCACCTCAGCACTTAGAACAGTGCTTTGCACATAGTAAGTGCTTAGCAAATGCCATCATTATTATTATTACTACTGTTTCTACTATTATTCTATTTCTACTACTATTAATACTACTGCTACTACCTCTTCTACTGCTGCTTCTACTACTAACAGTACTCACTACTACTACTACTACACTACTACTATTTTTACTACTACTCTACTACTGCTGCTTCTACTACTTTCACTCTTGCTACTTTCGATGCTACTGCTACTAGAGAAGCAGCATGGCTCAGTGGCAAGAGCCCGGGCTTTGGAGTCAGAGGTCATGGGTTCAGATCCTGGCTCTGCCAACTGTCAGCTGTGTGACTTTGGGCAAGTCACTTAACTTTTCTGTACCTCAGTTACCTCATCTGTAAAATGGGGATTAAAACTGTGAGCCCCCGTGGGACAACCTGATCACCATATAACCTCCCCAGCGCTTAAAATAGTACTTTGCACATAGTAAGAGCTTAACAAATACCATTATTATTATTACCTCTTCAACTACTGCTGCTTCTGCTACTATCACTCCTGCAGCTACTACTACTACTTTTACTACTACTGCTTCTACCACTATTACTCTCAACACTATTGATGCTACTGCTATTACCTCTTCTACTACTGATGCTTCTACTACTGCTTCTACTGCTATTACTCTTGCTATTATTCATACTATAGTTACTACCTCTTTCTACTATTCCTGCTTCTACGACTTTACTCTTACAACTATTGATTCTACTGTTACTATCTCTTCTACTACTGCTGCTTCTACTACTGTGGCTACTACTACTACTCTACTATTAGTTCTTTTGCTACTAATACTCTTACTACTATTGATACTACTGCTACTACCTCTTCTACTACTGCTGCTTCTGTTCTAGAGAAGCAGCGTGGCTCAGTGGAAAGAGCACGGGCTTTGGAGTCAGAAGCCATGGGTTCAAATCCCAGCTCCATCAATTTTCAGCTGTGTGACTTGGGCAAGTCACTTAACTTCTCTGTGCCTCAGTTATCTCATCTGTAAAATGGGGATTAAGACTGTGAGCCCCCCATGGGACAACCTGTTCACCTTGTAACCTTCCCAGCGCTTAGAACAGTGCTTTGCATATAGTAAGCACTTAATAAATGCTATCATTATTATTCTATTACTATCACTACTGCGGTTACTACTACTACTTTTACTACTACTCTTCTACTACTGCTTCTACCACTATTACTCTTACAACTATTGATGCTACTGTTACTACCTCTTCTACTACTGCTGCTTCCATCTCTTATTATTGCCTCTTCTACTTGTACTATATGGTTTCATCATCCAAGATTTCAAGGATCAACATCTACACCCATGCTTATCTGTTCCGGTAACTGTGTTCTCTTCATCATCATCATCATCATCAATCGTATTTATTGAGCACTTACTATGTGCAGAGCACTGTACTAAGCACTTGGGAAGTAAAAATTGGCAACATATAGAGACAGTCCCTACCCAACAGTGGGCTCACAGTCTAAAAGGGGGAGACAGAGAACAAAACCAAACATACTAACAAAATTGGTATTTCCATGTATTCTGTCAGCTTCGAAAGAGTGGAGCCTATGCAAAGGGAATAAATTTCTCTTACCTGTCAGCTCATTTTTTTTTTAAATGGTATGTGTTAAGTGCTCACTTTGGGGCTAACACTGTTCTAGATATTGGGTTAATACAAGTTAATTTGGTCTGACACAGTCCCTGTCCTGCATGGAGCTCACAATCTAAGTAGGAGGGAGAACTGGTATTGAATCCCCATTTTACTGTTGAAGAAATTGAGGCACAGAGAAGTGAAGTGACTTGCCAATGGTCACACAGCAAGATATTGGCAGAGCCGGGATTGGAACCCAGGTCCTCCGACTCCCAAGCCTGCACAGGCCATGCTGCTTCTCACTGTGGGCAAAGAACACATCTACCACCTCTGTTATGTTATATTCTCCCCAGCTCTTAGTACATTGATCTTCACACGGTAAGAGCTCAATAAATACGATTGACTGATCTTACCTAGCCCACCGTGGGAGCTGAAAAACAACAAAACTGCAAAATTCCTTTCAACTCTGCATGGTACAACCCATTGTCACTTCCCAAGCTAACGATTTTTTCACATCCCCAAATTAGCCAACTGTTTCGGAGGAAAATATGCTTTTTTTTCCCCCATTTCCTTCAGGTTGTGAAATAGGCACAACAGCGAGTTGTCAGTTTGTTTTTTGTGTACAAAACTGTTCGCATACATCCAGTTGACACCTACAATAAACACGATGAAAATTTTAACTTAGCAGCTGTTCGTGGAAAACACTGAGGTCTGATGCGTTCCCTCTCCTGTGGCGGGAAGAATCTTTCAGGGAAGGTAATTAGTCCCCTTCTTTCCAACGGAATCAGCCTTCTTTGACAAGCTTCACAGAGATTTGTTTCCTCTGTCTCTTTTCAGAGTCCTCTGCCAAACCAGAGACTTCTGGGTCTAGGGGAGAAGTGGGGAATAGATATAAACTCTTCTAGGCAGGGGATTCATCCCCCAGCTCTGTTATATTCTACTCTCCCAAGCGCTTAGTACAGTACAATAAATACCATGGTTTGATTAATTGATGGCCAATGGTTGACCTGTATTTTAGTGGTTATCTCTGCCCTAGAGCACCCCATGGAAACCTCAAATCAATCTAGTCCTCATAATTGCAATTGATCCCCAATTGAGAAGCAGTGTGGCCAAGTGGAAAGTGTCCAACCCTGTGAGTCAGAGGACCTGGGTTCTAATCATCATCATCATCAATTGTATTTATTGAGCGCTTGCTATGTGCAGAGCACTGTACTAAGCGCTTGGGAAGTACAAATTGGCAACATATAGAGACAGTCCCTACCCAACAGTGGGCTCACAGTCTAAAAGGGGGAGACAGAGAACAAAACCAAACATACTAACAAAATAATCTAATAATAATTCTAATCCCAGTTCTGCCACTTTTCTGCTGTGTGACTTTGGGCATGTTACTTAACTTCTCTGTGCTTCAGTTCCTTCATTGGCAAAATGGGGATTCAATGCCTGTTATCCCTCCTATTTAGACTGTGAATCCCTCAGGGGACCTGATTACTTTCTATCTACCTCAGCGCTTGGTTCAGTGCTTGACACGAAGTAAGCACTTAATAAATACTATTATTATTATTATTCCTGTTCAGTCCCTCACCTCCATTGTCACACCAACCTCTTTTCTGCTGTGTGACTTTGGGCATGCTACTTAACTTCTCTGTAGTTCAGTTCCTTCATCGGCAAAATGGGGATTCAATGCCTGTTATCCCTCCTGTTTAGACTGTGAACCCCACAGGGGACCTGATTACTTTCTATCTACCTCAGCGCTTGGTTCAGTGCTTGACACGAAGTAAGCACTTAATAAATACTATTATTATTATTATTCCTGTTCAGTCCCTCACCTCCATTGTAACCCCAACCTCTGGGCTATGAAAAATGGTCAATCATTAAAATAGGAAAATAATCAATTAGTCCTTCGATGGTGGCATGGCTCAGTGGAAAGAGCCCGGGTTTTGGAGTCAGTGGTCCTGGGTTCAAATTCCATCTCCGCCAATTGTCAGCTGTGTGACTTTGGGCAAGGCACTTCACTGCTCTGTGCCTCAGTTCCCTCATCTGTAAAATGGGGATTAATACTGTGAGCCCCATGTGGGACAACCTGATCACCTTGTATCCACCCAGCACTTAGAACAGTGCTTTGCACATAGTAAGCGCTTAACAAATGTCATTATTATTATTATTATTATTACCTTAGGTGTGCAAAACACAGAATCAAGAACTGAGGAAAAAGAAAAGACAAAAGATTAACCCCTGATACTCTCCTTCATTTGTGTCCATGAGCAGCTGCAAAGCATATGTAATAATCCCCCTTCTTCCTGCGTTTTAAAGACAAACTGGGCAAAATAGGCTTTTTCCTCTTGCTGATCTTGCAATCCATTAATGAGTGTAAGTTTCTCTCCAAGGGCCTCAGGTTTCCATTCTCAGCCCCGTGTCAGGTGTCGAGAGCATTTATCGAATGTGATACTTTAAATCCCACTACCAGCCCTTCTTGAGATAGAGAGATTTGGAGGAGAGAAGAGAGGGAGCCCCCTCCACTACTTTTGCTATAGGAGGAGACCAAGATGGAGTTCCTGATGGACATGTTTATGCGCCAAAGCTATTCATCACTCCTCCGTCTTGCTCTCAATCCAGGCTTTTTCACAGCTGGGGGTCTGCTGGCTTGGGAGGAGAGTAAGGAGGTTTTATAAGTTTCTTTTCCCCACAAGGTCAGAGGGTCTAGGAGTTGTAAAATCAAGAAATGACCCTCTCTGTAGGGTTGGAAATTGTTTTCCAAGTTTTACAATAGTTAAAACTTTGGTGGAAGGAAGGGCGAGAGAGAAGCCTACACAATCTGGAGAAGAAAGAGGGGGTTTGGAATGAGTGAAGGGGAGGACTCCCCCTCTAGACTGTAAGGCAGGAAATGTATCTGTTTATTGTTATACTGAACTCTCCCAAGTGCGTAGTGTGGTGCTTTGCACACAGTAATTGCTCAGTAAATATGATCAAATGAATGAAAGAACAGGATTTCTGTCCATTACTTTTAAGTAATTTTGTTCACCCATGAATTGTAACATTCAGATTTCAGAATAGTGGGATATTTTCTTCACGATCACATCAGGATCATCACTGCCAGATTTTCCTTGATGTGAAAATGGATTCCAAGCCACTTGCTCCAAGGCAGCATTGTCAAGTATCCCTCATCCTCCCACCAGGATCATACCCACTTCACCATCGGCCTCAGTTGGGCCGAATTTGCTTCAGAAACTCCGTCTCATCTGGGGTCTTCGGCAGAGATTTGGGTAAATGGCTTTGGCTCTAAGAAAGTTCTGAGCCTCCCGTATAAGGCTGCTGCTGCTGCAGTTTCAAGGGTCATTAACAATTTGCTAATATTGTTTTAGTTTGCAAATTAGTGCAGCTGAGTGACTAAGGGAAGCTTCCATAGCTTCTATCTATCAAGCTAAAATTCGTCATGCATGAGATGAGAAATGAATTGTAACCTTTGAGGCTCAGACAGAAATTACTGGAAAAAAAGGTGTCTGTGTCTTGTTGGGGAGGGATGAGGCATTAGTGCCCTAGTATAAAATACCATCAGTGATTTAGACAAGTTTGTTTGTTGTGGCCCAAGAATGGAAGAAAAGTTCTTTGCCGTTTCCTGATCCCGGGAAATATCGGAAGAAACGGTTGTGGGGAAAAATAAAATCGACATTAAAAAAAAGAAAATCCTATAGCATAGAGGGATCAGACATCAAACAATCCATCGGTCATCATCTGTAAATAAATCATATTTACTGAACACTTACTGTATGCAGAGTACTGAACTAAGCACTTGGGAGATTATGGTATAGCAGTTTGTAGACATGTTCCATGCTGAAGAGGAGCTTACCTTCCAGAAGGGGATTCGGATATTGATATAAACTAATAAATTAAAGACAGGTATATAAGTGCCGTGGGGGTGAGGGTGGTGTGAATAAAGGTTACAGATCCAAGCGCAAGGGTGATGTGGAAGGGATAGGTAGTATAAAATGTGAGGGATTAGTGGGGGAAGGCCTCTTGGAGAAGATGTGATTTTAGTAAGGGTTTGAAGATGGGGAGAGTAATCGTCTGTCGGATATGAAGGAGGGGGCAATCTAAGGCCAGAGGCAGGCCTTGGAGGAGGGGTTGAAGGTGAGATAGGTGAAATCAAGTAGTCTGACATTAGGGGAATGAGTGTATTGGGTTATAGCTGGAAATCAGTGCGCTAAGATAGGAGAGGGAGAACTGAGTGAATGCTTTAAAGCTGACGGTAAGGAGGTCCCATTTGATGTGGAGGTGGATGGGCAACCACTTGAGATTCTTAAGAGGGGAAATCTGGACTGAACAGTTTCATAGAAAAATGATTCAGGCAGCAGAGTGAAGGATGGACTGGAGTGGGGAGAGACAGGAGGCTGGGAAATCAACGAGAAGGCAGATGCAGTAGTCAAGGAGATTAGGAGAAGTGCTTGGATCAACCTGGTAGCAGTTTGGATGGAGAAAAAAGGCTAGATTTTAGCGATATTGTAAAGGAAGTATGGACAGGATTTGGTGACAGATTGAATATGTGGGTTGAATGAGAGTAACATGTCAAGGATAATGCTGAAGTTATGGGCTTGGGAGATGGGGAGAATAGTAGTGTTATCTCCAGTGTTATACTGTTGTCTATTTGTGAAGGAAGAACTGACAGGATTGGTGACATTGAATATGTGGGTTGAATGAGAGTAATGGGTCATGGGTAATGCCAAGGTTACAGGCTTGGGAGATGGGGAGAATAATAGTGTTGTCTATAGCTCAGAGTCACGTAACTGAGTTATTGTCCAGTGTATGGTGAAAAGTCAGTGAGTCTTGAGAAGGAATTATTTTCCAGGATCTAAAGGCACCATTATCAAAACCTCTGACCTTTTTCAAATGAAACTCAAGCAGGGAAAACCCCCTTCAAACGTCCCCTCTGTGATCTGGGTGGCTACAAACACTACAAACATCATCATCATCATCTTTAACATCATCGCCAATATGTGTCCAACCTTATCTTGTCTCTACCACATCACTCAGTACAGTACTTGGCACGTAGTAAGTGCTTAACAAATACCACCATTATCATCAACAACAGTGTATTCAAATTATACATTGGGGTAGAGACAAGATAATCATATCAACACCAGTCCATGTCCCACAGATAATAATTAAGAAATAATTATGGTATTTGTTAAGTGCTTACTATGTGTGAGGCACTGTTCTAAGTGTTGGGGCAGATACAAGTTAATCAGGTTGGACACAGTCCCTGTCCCACATGGGGCTCACACTCTTGTCCCCATTTTACAGATGAGGTAACTGAGGCACAGAGAAGTGAAGTGACTGGCCCAAGGTCGTGCGGCAGACATGTGGAGGAGGCAGGATTAGAATTTAGATCCTCTGACTCCCAGGCTCATGGTTTCCCGATTAGGCTTCACTGCCTCCTAGGCATACATTTATTAAATATAAAATATTTATTTTATTTTGTTAGTATGTTTGGTTTTGTCTCCCCCTTTTAGACTGTGAGCCCACTGTTGGGTAGGGACTGTCTCTATATGTTGCCAATTTGTACTTCCCAAGCGCTTAGTACAGTGCTCTGCACACAGTAAGCGCTCAATAAATACGATTGATGATGATGATACAGGAAACTGCTCTGCAGATGCTCAGTAAGTCACTCAATATACTACAGGCATTTAGTACAGTGCTCCTTACTGTAAACTCATTTAGTCAATTCTATTCCTTATATTTTTCATTTCTACAAGAATAGGAATTTCCTCTGGGCCTGAATTGCATTCTGAAATGATAGATAAGCAGTAACTAGATTTGGTATCAAATAAAGTTTAAAAGGCTTTGATCATCGAACCACTGTTTAGAATCGTTCCCATTAATCATATTAATTGGCTCAGAAGAGAGCATGTACTCTGACTGTATCATTTTATATCATTGATCGGAGGAATTTTAATGAAGGAAGAGTAGGAAATGTTGGAGACTAATTCGCATATAGTTTTCACGTACGTAAGAAAATGCAGGCCCAGAGCTGAGTTTAGATGATGTCCAAAATAAGGCAAAATCAAGGTCAGAAACAGCAAAGAAGCAGCATGGCCTAGTGGAAAGATCCCGGCCCTTTGAGTCAGGGGACCTGAATTTTAACTCCAGCTCCGATACCTGTGTGTGGTTTAGTACAGTGCTCTGCACACAGTAAGCATTCAATAAATATGATTAAATGAATGAATGAGACCCATTCACTGCCCACAAAAAGATTTCAGTGTAGAGGTTTGGATTTCTTTTGTAGTCACGAAAGACTCATTCTTGCATTAGGCCTCCTGGTGAACTGTTAATTTACCCTGGTTGGCGAAGTCAGCATCAATTGATCAGTGGCATTTATTGAGCACTGCATGTACAGCAATCAGTCTATTAATGGTGATTATTGAGCACCTTATGGAGGCAGTCCACTGCACTGAGCTCTTGGGAAAGTGCAGTACAACAGAGTTAGTAGACACACTCCCTGCCAACTAGGAGCTCACAATCAAGAGTATGGAGACAGACATTAATTTTTGGATACGTTTGAAAGCGCTGTGAGGGTGAGGGTGCCAAAAGCGTACAGACCCAAGTGCAAAGGTGAACGCAGAAGAGAGAGGGAGTACTTTGTTGTAGTATTTGCTCCCGAGCACTTACTACAGTGCTCTGCCCACGGTAGGTGCTCGATAAATACCATTGATTGATTATGATAGAACAGAGTTGATAGACAGATGAAGCATTCCTCAGGAATCCCACCACAACGTAGGAGAGGGTGGAGCTTGAAACTCAGTAGAAAGGATAGAAACATCTCGACCATTTTGACAGGTTTCCGGGGAAGATTGAGCCCTATTCTGGGCTGTTTGGTCTAAATGCAGGTTAGAGGAGGATCATGGGGAAGATTTGTCCTACTCTAGAAGGCCACTGTCGAACACACTGTCCAGTTTGACACCCTGGGCCTCAAGCTACGCCAGAGAAGTGCGGGGAAAAAACGAAAGAGCTGGGAAATCACTCTTTTGAGAAAAGACTAATGGAATCGCGTTGATTTATGCAGTGACTCATCCCTCAGAGGCCTCACAGGGCTCTAGGCTAATCATCCTGTTCAATAATTAAATGTGGCTAATAGGAAAGTCTTGGAATGTTTTCTGTCCAGCCAATTACCCAGCAATGGTTTCCACCTCTGTCCTTGGATTCAGTTAACGAGCTGGACATTGAACAGTGGAGCACCAAGTGAGGAGCAGCATGGCAGCAAAGCAGTCAGGGAAGGGCCCAGGCCTAAGAGTCAGAGGACCTGCCTCTGCCAATTTCCTGCTGTGTGACCTTGGGCAAGTCGTTTCACTTCTCTGGTCTTCAGTTTCCTCATTTTAAAAGTGGGGGATTCAATGCCTGTTCTCCCTCCTATTTAGACTGTGAGCCCCTCCGGGGACAGGGACTGTGTCCAACCAGATTATCTTATCTCTACCCCAGTGCTAGAACAGGGTTGGATACACAGTAAGCACTTAACAAATGCAATGATGATAATAAGAATAATAGTGACGATGATGATCACCATGGCCGTGTCTACACAGTGACACCGTGTAACAAAATTTGGGCTTAAAGCTGAAGATCATTGCAACTGTGAGAGTTTTTTCAAAATAGCCCCTACCAAGGATCCTTACACAACTTTTTTTTCCTTAATGGTATTTAAGTGCCTACTATGTGCCAGGCTCTATTCTAAGTGCTTGGGTAAGTACAAGATCACCAGGTTGGACAAAGTCCATGCCCACGTGGGACTCACAGTCTTAATCTCCATTTTACAGATGAGGTAACTGAAGCATAGAGAAGTTAAGTGACTTGCCCAGGGTCACAGAGAAGACGAGTGGCAGAGCTGGGATTAGAAAACAGGTCCTTCCAACTCCCAGGCTCGGGTTCTATCCACTCGGCCAGGCTGCTTCTCAGTGTTGCCTGGGACCCTTTACTCAGTAACGCAGAGGAAAGATGTTTTGATGTCTGTCTCCCCGACTCTAGACTGGTAGCCCGTTATAGGCAGAGATTGTCTTTATTACTGAATTATACTTTCCAAGCGCTTAGTACAGTGCTCTGCACACAGTAAGCGCTCAATAAATATGATTAAATGAATGAATGAAAACGACAGTTCCAGCTAACTTCTCCTCACCGAAGTCAGCTAATAATTTTTTTTCTTCCTCTGGAATCAAGATTCTGTATCACAGGTTACCATCGCCTATGGCTGTCAGCACCCCTTCCCCACTAAATTTTTGATGTGGCAAACGGTGAAATACTCTCAACCTTGAAATCTCTCATCCGCTTGATATTTTGACCATTTTTCCTCTTTGGTTCTCTAATGTGACAACAAAGATTACTCATGAAGGTAACAGGAAGAGAGACAGACACGGTAAGAAACGTTTGGTCTGAGGAAATGAAATGGTCTTCTAAAAAGTGCTTCTGGCAAGCTTCTTGGAATCGGTGATTTTTTTTAAAGGTACAAGTAGAAAACAAATTTCTGGGGGATTAGGGGGAGGTCTAGGTGTCCCCTTGCCCTCTCTTTCCAGTTTGAGATGCATGTACTCTTAAATGAACTTGTAAAGGCAAGTGAAGTTGGAAATGGGACTCATAATTCACTTTGTCGAGCTGATGATAAATGTCCTTTTTAATGGAAAGAAACAGAAATAGATGATTACTTTTTTGATTGATAGACTGTATTATGTTGTTCGGATGCAAAAGCCGTGTAAAATAAATCTAACTGTAATAACCTTTCTGTTGAATCGTTTGATTATAAAAGCCATAATTAGGGATATTGTAATGATACTGAATGCTTAGTACTGAGTTAAAAAAAATGGGATGGTTTGTGAACCTAAAATTTTGGTTTGTACATTTACAAGTGACTCTAAAGAGGAAATCTCTCCATTAGATTCATTACCTCTCCTCCCTCTCATTTCTCCTACCTCCTGCCACACAGTCCTTGAGAAGCAGCGTGGTTTAGTGGATAGAGCATAGGGCTGGGAGTCAGAGGGACCTGGGTTCTAATCCCATCTCTGCCACAATGTCTATTGTGTGACCTTGGGCAAGTCATTTCACTTCTCTGGGCCTCAGTTACCTCACCTATAAAATGGGGATTCAAATTATGTGGGACAGGGACTGTGTCCAAACTGATCGACTTGTAGCCACCCCAGCAATTAATACAATGCCTGGAACACAGTAATTGCTGAACGAATACCACAGTTATTCTTATTATTACTCTCACAAGCATTTAGTACATTGTCCTGCACACAGTAAGTGCTCAATAAATGAGATTGATTGATTCAATTGACCAATTATCTCTTAGCTATGAAACGGGAGGGCATTTCAGTCCAGAGGGAGGATGTGGGCGAGATTAAATGAGATTGAGGTACAGTGACTAAATTTGTGTTAGAGGAGTGAAGTGTGTGGGCTGATATGAAGAAGGAAATCAGGGAGCTGAGGTAGGAGGAAGCAAACTGATTGACTGCTTGTTTTATCATTAACACTTCCCCCATCGGCATAAACTAAAGCAGCATAGGAAGTGTTCTCGGGAGATTAACTATAAACAGTATTTCTAATCCCTGGGTTCTAATTCCGCCTCTGCCACCTTCCGGTGTGACCTCGGGTAAGTCACTTAACTTCTCTGTGCCTTAGTTACCTCATCTCTAAAATGGGGATTAAGACTGTGAGCCCTGTGTGGGACAGTGACTGTGTCCAATCCGATTACTGTGTATGTACTCCAGCATTCAGTACAGTGCCTGGCACATAGTAAGCACTTAAGAAATACTACAATTATGATTAATATGATTATAATACTGCACAATATACAAAATAATACATTATATATTATATGATATATGATACATTATAATAATTAATATTATTATTAAGTGACTTGCCCAAGGTCACTCAGCAGACAAGCAGCATGGCTTGGTGGAAAGAGCACGGGCTTGGGAGTCAGAGGTCCTGGGTTCTAATCCCGCCTCTGCCACTGATTAGCTGTGCAACTTTGGGAAGTCACAACTTCTCTGTGCCTCAGTTACGTCACCTGTAAAATGGGGATGAAGATCGTGACCCCCATGTGGGGCAACATGATTACCTTGTATCTACCTCAGTGCTTAGAACAGTGCTCGGCACATAGTAAGCACTTAACAAATGCCATCATCATCATCAGACAAGAGGCAGAGCCGGGATCAGAACCCAGATCCTTCTGACTCCCAAGCCTGGGCTCTAAAATGCAGGCCCTCCGGCTTCCAGGCTCTGGTTCTTTCCACTAGGCCATGCTACTTCCTAGTGTGTAGAAGAATAAATTTATCCCTTGGCTGACCTGATTATTCACACACGATTAGATTTAGTTAAGATAGGAACATTTATGGGATATCTTAATCATCCTGAATTGAATAGAGGCCACCCTTTGATTTACTGTTGGCCAGGTGGATGGGAAAGTTCACCGGCTGATAAATGGGGCAAATGACGTTTTTGATTGAAGCTACCCTTCCATTTTTTTTTTCGCACCACCATGAAAGATGAATTGAATCGGACCAGCTTCTGAACAAGAGACACACCCCACACCTGGAATTATCTTCACCTTGCTGAAAAACGCCAAAGAGGGGCAAATCTCTTCAGAGAAACAGCCTTGGAACTATTCAAAAAACAAACATTCTCCCTATTGCATATCTACCAGCACGAGAAATGGCCAGTGTTTCTGCTTTACCTGTTTAGAACAATAATTACTTTGGGTCCAACACTGGTAATGTGTTCAGAAATGAGCATCTAATCAATAGAAGACTTGTAGAGCACAATTTTAAAAAGAGCAGAGAAACAAATTATATGGTTGACAGAAGTCAGTGTAGACTTTAACAAAGAGAGGCCGCAATTCTCTCACCAAGTAGAAACAAAAAGGATCCACCCAAGTGGAGAGAATCAAAACATGGACTTGAAATCTTTTAACATAATTGCTTCATGCTTAAAAACACCCCTAATCTAACAGAGAAGTACACAGTTCCCTTACTAGATCCTCCGTTCATGCGGCATCATTTTTGAAGGCGCGGGAGTCCACTGGAGTAGAGGTTGAAGGGTTTGTGATTTTAGGATTTTTAGGGTTACTAAGCAATGAAAAGGGTGGGGAGGGCAAACACGGAAATATCGCTCTCCGATTCCCACAGCACAAGAAACCAGAGAGGGAATTCAGAAGGGGGAAATGGAGGCCATTACAAGAAGTACAAGCAAATCAGGTTGGACAAAGTCCCTGTCCCACATGGGGTTCACAGTCTTAATCCTTATTTTGTATATGAGGTGACTGAGGCCCAGAGTGGTGAAGTGACTCGCTCAAGGTCACGCAGCAAACACGTGGAGAAGCCGGAATCAGAACCCATGTCCTTCTGACATCCAGGCCTTTGCTATATCAATCAATCAGTGGTATCGATTGAGGGCTACTGGATGCAGAGCACCATTATCATCATCATCAATCATATTTATTGAGCACTTACTATGTGCAGAGCACTGTACTAAGCGCTTGGGAAGTACAAATTGGCAACATATAAGTTATAAGTGTTTGTAAGAGTCCAATACATGGATGTTTGATGATCTACTGCGAAGCAGCGTGGCATAATTGATCTGGGAGTCAGATAGTCATGGGTTCTAATCCTGGCTCACCCACTTTTCTGCTGTGTGACCTTGTGCAAGTCACTTCACTTCTCTGGGCCTCAGTTACCTCATCTGTAAAATGGGGATCAAGACTGTGAGCCCCGTGCGGGACAGGGACTGCGTCCAACCCGATTTGCTTGTATCTACCCCAGCGCCTAGTACAGTGCCTGACAATATTTAAACATTTAAGCACTTAATAAATAACATACTCATTATTATTGTTATTAGCAGTCCCAACCTCAACATGGGTGTCCAGGAGGGCAACCAGCTCACAGTTCCTTCAAGCATCCTGGTGCAACTGTCAGAGGCCGAATCCTGAACTGGATTCTGACATGGGACTGATCCAATAATAATAACAGTAATAATAATAGTATTTGCTAAGCGCTTACTATAATAATAATAATGATGGCATTTACTAAGCGCTTACTATGTGCAAAGCACTGTTCTAAGCGCAGGGGAGGTTACAAGGTGATCAGGTTGTCCCACGTGGGGCTTACAGTCGTCATTCCCATTTTACAGATGAGGTAACTGAGGCACAGAGAAGTTAAGTGACTTGCCTAAAGTCACACCATGTGCCAGGCACTGTATTAAGTGTATCTGCAGAGTCAACAGAAGCATCATGGCCTTATGGCTAGAGCCTGGGCCTGGGAATCAAAAGGTCATGGGTTCTGATTCCAGCTCCGCCACGTGTCTGCTGCATGACCTTGAACAAGTCACTTCAGTTTTCTGGGCCTCATTCACCTCATATATAAAATAAGTGCTTAGTACAGTGCTCTGCACAAAGTAAGCACTCAATAAATAGAATAGAATGAATGAATAAAATAAGGATTAAAACTGTGAGCCCCAAGTGGGACAGGGACTGTGTCCAACCTGATTTGCTTGTACCCTTTCCAGTGCTTAGTACAGTGTCTGGCACATAGTAAGTGCATAACAAATACCGCAATTATTACATTATTGTTAGGAGCGACGGAAAGCATATTTATGGAGTTTAGCAGTCATGTTGGGGTATGTCATTATTTCCAGAAGAAAATCTCCTACTCGATATATTTTCAGGACTTCCCAACACCTGAAATGTATTGTATTTTATTGTATTAAATTGTATTATATGGTATTATAAAGAAACAGCATGGCCTAGTGGGAAAAGCCTGGGAGTCAGAGGATGTGAGTTCTAATCCCAGCTCCTCCACTTGTCTGCTGTGTGTCCTTGGTCAAGTCACTTCACTTCTCTGGGACTCAGTTACCTCATCTGTAAAAAAGGGATTGAGACTGTGAGCCCTACGTGGAACAGGGACTGTGTATTTACTCCAGCACTCAGTATAGTGTCCGGCACATAATAAACACTTCACAAATACCTTAAAATAAAAAAAAGAAGGAAATCATCTGTCTTGAGAGGATAAAAATTAGAGTTTGTTAGCAATAATGAGGCTATCTAATTATAAAGCAAAGAAACGTGAGCAGAAGGAAATAGCCTAGGAAGAGCTGCATTTCTTGGGTTGATTTTTCCCATCTAACAATTCATTTTTTTTCTCCCCAGCTCATCTGGACAGAAACAAAAAAATGGGATTCTGTCATCTATAGTGGCTTGTATAACTTGCTTGCCGTCTCACCTTGATTAAGATCAATCCAAGCACCTCCTTTAGCATTTAGGTATTTAATTATGTCCTTCCTCAGCACTTGTGTCTATATGTACAGCCAGCTGAATATTCCAAACATTTATTCCGATTCTACTATTTGCAAACATTTTTACTTTGGCCTCCCCCATTTGTCTGTGTTGTGTTTTAATGTTTAGAGGAGCAGCATGGCTCAGTGGAAAGAGCCTGGACTTGGGATTCAGAGGTCATAGGTCCGAATCCCGGCTCTTCCACTTGTCTGCTGTGTGACTTTGGGCAAGTCACTTAACTTCTCTGGGCCTCAGTTCCCTCATCTGTAAAATGGGGATAAAGACTGTGAGCCCCACATGGGACAACCTGATTACCTTGTATCCCCCCCAGTGCTTAGAACAGTGCTTAGCATATCGTAAGCGCTTAACAAATGCCATCATTATCATTATTATGTTTCAGCCTTATTCATTCATTCATTCAAACGAATTTATTGAGCACTTACTGTGTGCAGAGCGCTGTACAATGCTTGGGAGGTACAATTCAGCAACAAATAGAGGCAATCCCTGCCTACACTGGGCTCACAGTCTAGAAGGGGGAAGACGGGCATCAAAACAAGTAAACAGGCATTAGTAGCATCATTATAAATAAAAAGAATTATAGGTATTTACACATCATTAATAAAAAGAAATAAAATTGTAATTATAAATATGTACATTTGTACACAAGTGCTGTGGGGTCGGGAGAGGGCTACAGCAAAGGGAGAGAGTTGGGGTGATGGAAAGAGGAAGGGGAATAAAGGAAAAGGGGGGCTTAGTCTGGGAGTGCCTCCTGGAGGAGGTGAGCTTTCAGTAGGGCTTTGAAGGGGGGAAGTGTGCTAGTTCAGCAGATTTGAGAAGGGAGGGCGTTCCTGATGTGTCTGTCTCTGACACTTGCTCCTCTCTTCTCCTCTTAGACTGGTACTTCCCCGAGGGACAGAGACTGTGTCTGAGTCATCGTCAGCATCATAAATGGTATTTATACAACGCTTATTATGTGAAGAGTAGCATACTAAGCACTTGGGAGAATACAATGAAATGGAGTTGGCAGACATGTTCCCTGCTCACAATTGACTTACAGTCTAATTAGGGGGGACAGACATTTGTATAAATTAATAATTCATATAATGCTCACAGTAAGCACTTAATAAATACTGCTATTACTCCTACCACTGCTATTACTAATCAATCAATCAATCAATCGTATTTATTGAGCACTTACTGTGTGCAGAGCACTGTACTAAGCGCTTGGGAAGTACAAGTTGACAACATATAGAGACAGTCCCTACCCAACAGTGGGCTCACAGTCTAAAAGGGGGAGACAGAGAACAAAACCAAACATGCTAACAAAATAAAATAAATAGAATAGATATGCACAGGTAAAATAAATAAATAAATAAATAAATAAATAGAGTAATAAATATGTACAAACATATATACATATATACAGGTGCTGTGGGGAAGGGAAGGAGGTAAGATGAGGGGATGGAGAGGGGAACGAGGGGGAGAGGAAGGAAGGAGCTCAGTCTTGGAAGGCCTCCTGGAGGAGGTGAGCTCTCAGTAGGGCCTTGAAGGGAGGAAGAGAGCTAGCTTGGCAGATGGGCAGAGGGAGGGAATTCCAGGCCCGGGGGATGACGTGGGCCGGGGGTCGATGGCGGGACAGGTGAGAACGAGGTACAGTGAGGAGATTAGCGGCAGAGGAGCAGAGGGTGCGGGGTGGGCTGGAGAAGGAGAGAAGGGAGGTGAGGTAGGAGGGGGCGAGGTGATGGACAGCCTTGAAGCCCAGGGTGAGGAGTCTCTGCCTGATGCACAGATTGATTGGTAGCCACCGGAGATTTTTGAGGAGGGGAGTAACATGCCCAGAGCGTTTCTGGACAAAGACAATCCAGGCAGCAGCATGAAGTATGGATTGAAGTGGGGAGAGACACGAGGATGGACATCAGAGAGAAGGCTGATGCAGTAGTCCAGACGGGATAGGATGAGAGCTTGAATGAGCAGGGTAGCACTTTTCTCTCTAGTGCCTACATTTAATAATTATAATAATAATTGCGATGTTTGTTAAGCACTTACTGTTTTCCAGGCACTATACTAAACACTGGGGTGGATACAGGCAAATTGGGTTGGACACAGTCTCCATCTCCATTTTACAGATGAGGTAACTGAGGAAAAGAGAAATTAAGTGACCTGCCTATGGTCACACAGTAGACAAGTGGCAGAGCCGGGCTTAGAACCCATGACCTTCTGACTTCTAGGCTCGTTCTGTATTCACTACACCATGCTGCTTCTGTTTTTCCAAGGGCTCAATTGGCTTGGAAAAAGTTCCTTATTAAAGGTCACTCTGCCCACACTAAAATTTTCAGTTATAATAATTATGAAATTTGTTAAGTGCTTACTATGTGCCAAGCACTCTTCTAAGTACTAGGGCAGACACAGGGTAATCAGGTTGCCCCACTTGGTGCTCACACTTTTAATCCCTATTTTACAGATGAGGCAACTGAGGCCCAGAGAAGTGAAGTGACTTGCCCCAAGTCACACAGCTGACAGGTGGTGGAGCCAGGATTAGAACCCATGTCTTCTGACTCCCAAGCCCGGGCTCTTTCCACTAAGCCATGCTGCTTCTCTAGTTCTGCTAGATTCCTCACTGAAACTAGCAACCTATAAAATAAACCATCTTATTTCAAGACTTTGGCCCCATGGTAACTCCATCTCTAAGAATTTTGTCAGAGGGCTTTGAAACCATCTTTCAATTTTTAATCAAATAGTGCGAGTGGAGAGAGAAACATCTTATGACTTCTGTCAGCTTTACTGATTCCCCAAGAGATTATTTCTGTACCCATACCGCCAAATCCTGACAAGTTTTACTGTCCAGGGAGGCTACGGATTCAAACGTTTCACCTGTCACTCAACAGAAGTTTGTTCCCCAGCTCTATAAAGTGGCCAAACTCTCTTCACATCCAGGAAATGCTCCTTTCTATAAAGGTTTTTTTTTTTTTAACTGTTGTTGGTTTTGATTTGTTGCTGTTTGGTCGGTTTTTGTAAATGCACAAGGTGGAACTCAGCGGGAAGAAAATCCTTAGAAAAAGCGACTTCCATTGTGTTTGAAATGGAAAAAAGGAAACGGTTTCACACCAGTATTACAGGGCATCCAGGCACTTAAACTTTGGCTTCTCTTCTGTAGTTTAAACTAAGTTTGATGTCAGTACTTGTCGATCTCTTTAAAAGGTGTACTTAACATGGACACAGGATCTTTTTACATCTATTTGCAACCCTTTCCAAAGTTGAAGAATGTTTTCTTAAACTCAGTCAATCAATCCCTCAATCAATAATATTTACCAAGACCTGGCTGGGTGCAGAGCACTGAACTAGGCAATTGGGAGGGTACAATAGGTACAATCAGGTAGACCTGATTAATTAAATGATTAACACATAGCTTTTACTTGGAATGGGCAGGGCAGAGAGATGGGTAGGTTGAGTAGATTTTAGAAATCTGAGGTGTATGGCGATTATGTGGGAATCATTTGCTTTTCTAGAAAGGGAGGGAGTCAGAATCGATATTTCTCAAACAAAAAAATACCAGTGAGATGCTAAAGGCCCACAGTGGAAGTAGGAGGAGGAGGAGGAGGAAGTGAAATAAGAGGAAGATGAGGTGGAAGAAGAGGAGAAGTCAAAGTAGGAGTAATAGTAACTGTGGTATTTTAAATTACTTTGTTGCCAAGCATGTTACTAAGTTTGGGGGTAACAAGAAACCAGATAGTCTGGTCTTCCAGGGGGCTCACAGTCTGAGGAATAGGGAGAACAGGGATTGAATAACCATTTTGCAGATGAGGGAACTGAGTCCCAGAGAAGTGAAGTGACTTGCCCAAAATCCCACAGCAGACTTGCGGCAGAGCAAGGATTAGAACCTATGTCCACTGACTCCCAGGACCCAGTTTGCAGTCTAGAGGGGGATAAATCTATCCCTAGCATTTAGACAAATCCCCAAATTTGGAAAGAGAAGCTTTGATAGTTTCCCAGGAGCTGGTCATTTGGAATTACACGTAATATAGTGATTCATACCCATCCACAGAACTTGTTTATAGATGCTTATTTCAATGGCTGTTTGTAAAAGTGCAATATGCACTTGAACTTTGGCTTTTTTTCCATTGTTTAAACCCGTTTTTTACAGTCCATTGCCCAGGTGAACTCTCTGTGGGCTGGAAACATATCTACCAACTCTATTACATTGTACTCTCCCACATGCTTTGTACAGTGCCTTGTACATAAGAAGAGCTCAGTAAATACTACTGATTGATTGACTGACCAGTTTATTCATCACCTTGTGATTACCAGAGAGCACTATATTTGTCTTCCTATTCACGGTGTTTGTGTGTAATTTTTGACTGTCTGCCTGATTCCCAGGAGAGGACAAGTTTTTCAAGGACAGGCACCAGAACAGCATTTAAGTACTAATCAGTCAATGGTATTGATTGTGTGCTTACTCTGTGCAGAGCACTGAACTAAGCATTTGGAAGCATACTCTAGAGTAAGTAGATGTGATGCCTGCATTCAAGGAGCTTACTACTACTACTACTAATAATAATAATGATGGCTTTTATTAAGCACTTACTATGTGCAAAGCAGTGTTCTAAGTGCTGGGGAGGTTACAAAGTGATCCGGTTGTCCCACGGGGGGCTCACAGTCTTAATCCCCTTTACAGATGAGGGAACTGAGGCCCAGAGAAGGGAAGTGACTTGCCCAAAGTCACACAGCTGACAATTGGAGAAGCCAGGATTTGAACCCATGACCTCTGGCTCCAAAGCCCGCGGTCTTTCCACTGAGCCAAGCTGCTTACTCTCCCAAGTCCCTCATACACGGCTCAGTGTCACACAGCAGACAAATGGTGGAGCCAGGATTAGAACCCATTTAATACAGTGCTCTGCCTACAGAAGGCTCTTAATCAAAACCATCGATTGACTGATTCATTCACAGATGCTAGAAATGTCTTTGGGGGTATCTTTGGGTCCACTCTCCCGCTCTGAAAGTTTGTGGAACCCCACAGCAGGGAGGGATTTGTTGTTGGAAGTGTGACTGGCACTTCCAAGAAGCTGTTCCCATCAGCCCCCAGGGTGAGCATTCCCATGGCATTGGCTTCTGGAAACAGCAAGCTGGATTCACCAACCCACGCCCCAGGCCTCGACCGTTGCTCCATCATGGGGCATGAGGAGGAGGGAAGACAGGGTTGCTCGTTTCCTCATGGGATAATAAGAAGGTAGAATAGCACCTGTCTGGGATTGAGGGAGTATAGGCTGGGTGGGTGGGAGAGAAAGCCAGAGGGAACCTTCCAGAACTTGTGGAGCCCTGGATCCAGCCTTTGAGCCCCAGGATTGGATGAGGGAAAGGAGGAAGCCAGATGTGGACGATGACTTCAGGACAGAGTGACTTCAGCAAGGAAAGGTAAAGGGGCTGGGGTAGCTGGGAGGAGGAAGAAGCGGGGGAGAGAAGGAGAGTGGGGGAGACAGAGAGAAAGAAGAGAGAGAGAGGGAGTGAGAGAGAGAAGGAGAGAGGGGGAGGGGACAGAGAGAGGGAGAAAGGGAGGGGGGAGAGAAAGAAACAGAGGAAGAAAGGGAAAGAAAGAGAAAGGAGGGAGAGGAGGAAGAAAGAGGGATGTGGGGAGAGAGAGACTGAGAGAGGGAGAAAGGGAGAAGGGAGAGAGAAAGAGAGAGGGAGAAAGAAAGGGGAAGAGAGGGAAAGGAGGGAGAGAGAGAAGGGAGAGAAGAAGAGAGAACTCTTTCTGAGTTTACAAATATATGTGCAGAAAGAGGCAGAAATAGAAACAAAGACAAAGATAGGCAGAGAGAGACACAGAGAACCTGGTTTGTTACATCTATAGATGTCGGGGGGCTAGGGAGGAAGGAAGAGTGAGAAAGAGAGGGGAGGGAGAGAGGAAGACAGAGGAAAGGAGAAGGAGAGAAAAAAAGTGGAGGGAGAGGGAGAGAAAGAAAGGGAGTGAGAGGAAGAGAAAGAAAGGTAGAGAGGGAGGGAAATGGAGAGGGAGAGAGAAAAATAGGAAGAGAAGGAGAAAGGAAATGGCGGGAGAGAGAGCAAGAGAAAGAGAGAAAGAAAGAGGGAAGGAGAGGGATCAAGAGAGAAAGAGAGACAGTGGAGAGAGAGAAGGGGAGAAAGAGAGAGAGACAGAGAGAGAGAGACAGAGAGACAGAGACAGAGAGAGAGAGAAAGAGAATGAGGCCAACTCTGGACATTCAGGATCAATCTGGGCAGAGAATAAGGAAAGCGGGCAGGAAGCAGCATGGTTCAGCTTTGGAGTCAGAGGTCATGGGTTCGAGCCCCAGCTTTGCCAGTTGTCAGCTGTGTGACTTTGGGCAAGTCACTTAACTTCTCTGGGCCTCAGTTACCTAATCTGTAAAATGGGGATTAAGACTGTGAGCCCCCTGTGGGACAACCTGATCACCTTGTAACCTCCCCAGCACTTTGCACATAGTAAGCACTTAATAAATGCCATTATTATTATTAGTATAAGGGACCCCAGAAAAAGGTGCTTCTCCAATCTGTCAGACCTCAGTTCTCTGCAACTATGAAATCCCCTCAAAATCCCACCTCCTTCAGGAAGCCCCTTTATGGATGATGTCTTCCCCACAAACAGCTTATATCTCCTGTATATAGTGAGTCGGAAGAGGCTGGTGGAAAATTCCCACATACCACCAGAAAATTGGATAGAACCACCTAACAGGGGACAGAGCTGGGAGTCTCAGCCCACCACTAGCCTGCTGTGTGACCTTGGGCAAGTCATTTCACTGGGCTTCAGCTTCCCCATCTGTCAGATTGTGGTGGGGAGGAGGGAGGGAGGGAAACAATATCTACTTTTCCCTACTACCCAGGGATGTTGTAAGGATTGCATGAGATGACTAATGAGAAGCGTTAAGTAAAAATAAAAGAGGTCTAGAAAAGGAAAAGGTGTTATAATTATTTTCCAGAAAATTGAAAGATGGAGAGGCCCATTTTGAGGGGCAGAGAGAGGGGACGGGGATCGTTCATGCATTTGACAGATGCTTTGGGCTGAAAGTCAAATTGGAGCCCTTCTCACGTGATAAATGAATCGGTTTCACTCTTTGACACATGCTGGGTGGGTTTTAGGGAGAAATTCAGCCATTAGTATTTCATTTCTTTCTTGAAAAATTTTCCATTGACTTTAATTAAGCCCTTGCTATGCCTTGGAGCTTTAGAGAGTTGTGAAACAACAGCTTGCTTTAACAGGTATTTTCATGTTAATTCTTCTCTTCCTCTTCACTTCTTCTTTCTCCTGCTATTCCTTTTCTTTCTCTTCCTCTCCGCCCCCCAACGCTCCCTTCCTTCTCCTCTCCTTCCTTCTTTTCTTCCTCCTCCTCCATCATCTTCTTTTCCTCCCCCTCCTCCCCTTCCTTCAATCTGTGGTGTTTACTGAGCACTTAGTCTCTGAAATAGAGTGAAGAGACAATTCCTGATCTCAAGAAGCTTGAAGTCTAGTGGGGTAGACAGAGGCTATAATCAGTTGCAGGTCAAGGGGGTAAACATGGTTAGAGCTATGGGGAAGTAGCATGGTCTAATGGATAGAGCCCGGGCCTGAGAGTCAGAAAGATCTGGGTTCTAATCCTGACTCAGCCACTTGTCTGCTGTGTGACCTTGGGTGAATCACTTAACTTCTCTATGCTTCAGTTACTTCCTCTGTAAAATGGGGATTAAGATTGTGAGCCCCACGTGGGACATTGACTGTGTCCAACACGACCAGTTAACATTATTAATGAGCTTACAGTCTACAGAAAGCTCCTGCATATATGTATATATGTTTGTACATATTTATTACTCTATTTATTTATTTTACTTGTACATATTTATTCTATTTATTTTATTTGGTTTACATATTTTGTTTTGTTGTCTGTCTCCCCCTTCTAGACTGTGAGCCCGCTGTTGGGTAGGGACCATCTCTATACGTTGCAAACTTGTACTTCCCAAGTGCTTAGTACAGTGCTCTGCACACAGTAAGCGCTCAATAAATATGATTGAATGAATGAATGAATACAGTCCCTCTCAGGGTCCCACCTGGAGAGTTTCCAGTCCTCTACCAGTCTTGGCTATGGGAAGAAGAGTCAAGCAGAGGCCTACCCATTTTATTCCTAGCTTGGCCAATGGCTAGTGAGTGGAAGGCAATCTGCCCAAGTTAAAACTCACCCAAGTTGGGCAGCAGCAGCATGGGAGAGAGTTGAGGGTGGAGAGTCAAGTTTACCACACGGAAGGAGGCGATGGTAAACCACTTCCATATTTTTACCAATCAATCAATCATATTTATTGAGCGCTTACTGTGTGCAAAGCACTGTACTAAGCACTTGGGAAGTACAAGTTGGCAACATATAGAGACAGTCCCTACCCAACAGTGGGCTCACAGTCTAAAAGGGGGAGACAGAGAACAAAACCAAATATACTAACAAGATAAAATAAATAGAATAGATATGTACAAGTAAAATAAATAAACAAATAAATAGAGTAATAAATATGTACAAACATATATACATATATACAGGTGCTGTGGGGAAGAGAAGGAGGTAAGATGGGGGGATGGAGAGGGGGACGAGGGGGAGAGGAAGGAAGGGGCTCAGTCCGGGAAGGCCTCCTGAAGGAGGTGAGCTCTCAGTAGGGTCTTGAAGGGAGGAAGACAGCTAGCTTGGCGGATGGGCAGAGGGAGGGCATTCCAGGCCCGGGGGATGACGTGGGCCGGGGGTCGATGGTGGGACAGGCGAGAATGAGGCCCATTGAGGAAGTTATTGGCAGAGGAGTGGAGGGTGTGGGGTGGGCTGTAGAAGGAGAGAAGGGAGGTGAGGTAGGAGGGGGCGAGGTGATGGACAGCCTTGAAGCCCAGGGTGAGGAGTTTCTACCTGATGCGCGGATTGACTGGTAGCCACTGGAGATTTTTGAGGAGGGGAGTAACATGCCCAGAGCGTTTCTGGACAAAGACGATCTGGGCAGCAGCATGAAGTATGGATTGAAGTGGGGAAAATAATAATAATGATGATGGCATTTATTAAGCGCTTACTATGTGCAAAGCACTGTTCTAAGTGCTGGGGTGGTGACAAGGTGATCACCAAGAAAACTCTATGGATCCACTTCCAGAACTATTGCAGATGGAGAGCAGAGCATTCTGGGAGAGATATGTCTGTGGGGTCACTATGGGTCAGAAACAACTCGACGGCATAGGACGAGACAAGACAGTCTAGAGGGGAAGACAAACATTAATTTAAATAAATAATCTATCATGTTCCTCTGTGCGCAGAGCACTGTAATAAGCTCTTGGGGAAGTACGATATGATGGATTTGGAAGACACGATCCCTGTCCTCAAGGAGATTACAGTCTAGAGGGGAGGACATGTTTAAAATAAATTACGCTTTAATAGTAGATTATAAATAATTAATTATGTTTTAATAAAGAAACAGTGTGGCTTAGTGGTAAGAGCACGGGCTTGGTTGTCAGAGGACATGGGTGCTAATCCCGGCTCTGCCGCTTGTCTGTTGTGTGGCACTAGGCAAGCCACTCAACTTCTCCATGCCTCAGTTCCCTCATCTGTAAAATGGGGATTGAGACTGTGAGCCCCACATGGGACAGGGAATGTGTCCCACTCGATTTGCTTGTATCCACCCCAGCACTTAGTACACTGCCTTGGCACAGAGTAAACACTTAACAAATGCCATTATTATTATGTGAGCCCCACGTGGGACAACCTAATTACCTTCTATCTACCCCAGCGCTTAGAACAGTGCTTGACACACAGTAAATGCTTAACAAATATGATAATTGTTATTAATTAGTATTATCATTATTAATAATAAATTATGGATGTGGAAATAAGCGGTTTGGTGAGTGCCAAAGTGTGTTAACTGACATTAATCTCCATCAGAACATTCATCAGATGAATTATCCAATAGCCCTCCCATTAAATAGAGCAACTAACATCCATCATAATCAGGACAAGGGGGTTATTTTCTTTCACTATGGATTTCTCTGCCTGGCATTTTACAGATAAATCGCCCCTCAAAGTGCAATTTCAGGTTACGACCTAAGCCAGAAATCTTCCTTAGTCCCCGTTGAATGGGTACCACGTTTTGGTTTTAATGCGCAATGTCACATTCCATTTCAAAATAAATCTGCCGTCTTTAGACTCCAGATGCAAGCATGTCATCGTCCAGTCACAGACACCATTGTCTCGTTGACTAGGATTTACTGAAAACTGAGCAGTAATCCATGAAAGAGTGCTGTTTCTTGGGAGCGTTGTTTCAATTTCCTTCAATCCAGTGTGGTGGTGATCCCTGGTTGGTTTCAAAGGACTAATACCAGAGGTGACGTCTGTTTGGAAAGGTTCCCAAAACAGAAGTGGCAAGATTTGCCAACCTTCAGTTGACCTTCAATAACTGCTTGCTCCCCTAAAAACGATGACAATAATGATGGTGGTATTTGTCAATCGCTTAGACTCCATCAGTAATATTTCAGTCAATCATATTTATTGAACGCTTACTTTGTGCAGAGCACTGTCCTAAGAGCTTGGGAGGGTATAATATAACAGTGGTGATAGCCACGGTCTCTTCCCACATGGAGTTTGCAGTCTAGAGGGGTAGACTATGTGCTAAGCACCAAGCTAAGGGTTGGGGTGGAATCCAAATAATAACAAAATACAAGATCAAAGATAATCGGGACAGACACAGTCCCTATCCTATATGGGGCTCATAGTGTATTTCTTGAATACTTTGTGCAGAATGCTGTTTTAAGCACTTGAGAGAGTACAATAGAAGGAATAGATAGAACCCCTGCTCTCAAAGAACTGTAGTCTATTGTTTGCAGAGCACTGTACTGAGTGCTTGGCAGCTGCAGATTGCTTTGCAGAGAGTTCTGTTCTAAGCCCTTATTAGCATCAAAATATAATAATAATGATGGTATTTGTTAAGTGTTGACTATGTGCCAAGCACTGTTCTAAGCACTGGGGGAGATACGAGGTAATCAGGTTGTCCCACGTGGGGCTCACAGTCTGAATCCCCATTTTACAGATGAGGTCACTGAGGCACAGAGAAGTTAAGTGGCTTGCTCAAAATACATTCCTCATTGAAAATCTTTCAGAATTCCCCTGATTCTATCAGAATAAGAGAAACACAATGTCTTAAGCACATGAAACAGGTTGACAAAACAACAATGAAACAAACCAGTGGAGTAAGAAGAAACTCTGCACTAGAGAAGCAGCGTGGCTCAGTGGAAAGAGCCCGGGATTTGGAGTCAGAGGTCATGGGTTCAAATCCCGGCTCCGCCAATTGTCAGCTGTGTGACTTTGGGCAAGTCACTACACTTCTCTGGGCCTCAGTTCCCTCATCAGTAAAATGGAGATTAAAACTGTGAGCCTCCCGAGGGACAACCTGATCACCTTGTAACCTCCCCAGTGCTTAGAACAGTGATTTGCACATAGTAAGTGCTTAATAAAATGCCATTATTATTATTATTATTATTACTAGACAGGCTCTCTAAAGCATTGAACGTGATAAGGGCTCATTGGCACGTCCAACCAGAAGATGACAGATTGACCACCAAAATGCTCACACCAAGAGATAAATCTCCTCCAGGACACGAGCAGTAGCATGGTCTAGTGGAAAGAACCCAGAAGGTAGAGGACCTGGGTTCTAATCCTTACTCCGCCACTTGCCTGCTGTGGGACATTGGATAAATCACTTCACTTCTCTGGGCCGCAGTTTCCTCATCTGTAAAGCAGACATTTAACATTTATTCTCCCTCCTACTTAGACTGTCAGCATCAGCTGGGACAGGGACTGTGTCCCACACAATTATCTGGAATCTACTACAGTGCTTGGTGTATAGTAAACCCTTAACAAATATCACATTATTCTCATTATGATTAGGAAGAGAGAGAAAGCTGGAGAGAGCAAGAGATGGTGAGAGGGAGGGAAAGAGAGAGGGACACAGAGAGAGAGAGAGACAGAGAGATGGATGGAGAGAGGGAGGGAGAGAGGGACAGAGAGAGACAGATGGAGGGAGAGAGAGGGATAGAGAGAGACAGAGTTGGAGGGAGGGAGGGAGAGAGAGAGGGACAGAGAGAGACAGAGAGATGGAAGGGGGAAGGAGGGAGAGATGGAGAGAGACAAAGATGGAAGGAGAGAAAGGGATAGAGATAGACAAAACTGGAGGGAGGGAAAGAGAGAGGAACAAAGAGAGACAGAGAGATGGAGGTAGGGAGGGAGAAAGAGGGAACAGAGACAGGGACACAGAGAGATGGAGGGAGGAAGGGACAGAGAGAGACAGAGATGGAGGAAGGCAGAGAGAAGGGGACAGAAAGATGGAGAGATGGAGGGAGGGAGGGTGAGAGAAGGATAGAGACAGAGAGATGGAGGGAAGGAGGGAAAAGAGAGGGGGCAGAGGGAGACAGAGAAATGGAGGGTTGGAGAAGGGCACAGAGATGGAGAGACAGAGAGTATGAGAGAGAATTTAGCCATGTTAGAGCCAAGGGGCTCCATGAGAGTGGGGGTCCAGGACCACTTGATCCTCCAATGGTAACACTAGAAGGGGGCATATTGAAGCCAGAAGAGGGGAGCTCCAAACAGAACCGAACCCTCCCCCTCACCCCATCAATCCCGAGAAAACATATTCATTCCAACAGCCACATTCCTTCCGACTGAACCATTTGGCTCTCTGATTAGATCTGGGTTTTAACGTATTACGAGTCCCCTCTGTGGACCCACGCAAATGAAAATGTGTCTACCACATTACGGAGAGCTGGCCAAGTGAGTCAGCGATTTGGCTGGGTGTTACTGATTGTTTATATTTTAGGCCGAGAAGAGTAATTAGGATTGAACTGTCGGTGGGTAATGCGTGTTGACGATGGTTAGCTGACCAGTGAATTGTGAAGGGTAACTGAAAAGTTGGCAACTCTGATTAAAGCTGATAACTTGCAGGCCTGCAGTGAATAAAAGCAGACTAGTTTTCTGTCTTCCGTAAGGCCGGGGTTAGCTAAGATTGATATATAAATGGATGAGCCTGTAAAAATAGGTTAGCACTTGCTTCTAGGAAGGTTTCTCCTTGGCGAGAGTTGGTTCGTTCAATCCACAGCTTCATTCGTCACTCCTCAGTGAGTGCCCTTCTCTCTTCTATGCATGATAAATCGTCAAATGAATATGGATAAACTGTGACTGTTTGAGTGAAATCTTACATTATATATCGTCGGGAAATATCATTATAATTGTGGCATTTATTAAGCTCTTGTTCCGTGCCAGGGACTGGGTAGAAACAAGGTTAAGGGAGTGACACAGTCCCTTTCCCACACAGGGCTCGTAATCCAGCCTGCTAGACAGTAAGCATCTTGAGGGCAGAAATCCTATCTAATGATAATAATAAAAATAATAATTATGGTAAGTGCTTACTGTGTTCCAAGCCCTGTTGTAAGTGCTGGGGTAGTTACAAGGTAATCAGGTTGTCCCACGTGGGGCTCACAGTCTTCATCCCCATTTTACAGATGAGGGAACTGAGGCACAGAGAAGTTAAGTGACTTGCCCAAAGTCACACAGCTGATAAGTCTCCCCCTTCTAGACTGTGAGCCTGTTGTTGGGTAGGGACCTTCTCTGTATGTCACCAGCTTGCACTTCCCGAGAGCTTAGTACAGTGCTTTGCACACAGTAAGCATTCAATAAATATGATTGAATGAATGAATGAATGAAGTGTCAGAGCAGGGATTAGAACCCACAACCTCCGACTCCCAAGCCCGTGTTCTTTCCAGTAAGCCACTTTGCTTCTCTACCCATTTTTCTTTCTTCCAAACACTCATTGCGGTGTTCTGCACACTGTAGACAGTAAGCTCCTTAAGTGCAGGAATCCTGTCTACCCTCTGTATTGTACTCAATCAAGTGCTCAGTACAGTACAGCATAGACTGTAAGCTCTTGAGGGGACGGACGGAGTCTATCCACTCTGACAATGTACACTCTCAAGTTTCTCAGCGCATGGTGTAGTGGAAAGAGCACAGGCCTTTATGCAGTATGAAGGTCATGGGCTCTAATTCTGACTCTGCCACTTGTCTGCTATGTGGCCCTGGGCAAGTCACTTCACTTCTCTGTGCCTCAGTTACCTCATCTGTAAAATGAGAATTGAGACTGTGAGCCCCACGTGGGACAGGGACTGTGTCCAACTTGATTTGCTTGTATCCATACCAGCGCTCAGTACAGTCCCTGGCACATAGTAAGTGCTTAATAAATACCATAATAATTATTATTAATATTACAGTGCTCGACACACAGTGCTCATTGCCATTAATTGACCCCACCTCCATTTTATTCATTCATTCATTTATTCAATTGTATTTTACAGATGAAGAAACTGCAGCTGCTAATTCTGTTGCAATAGACTCTCCCAAGTGCTCAGCTCAGTAGTCTATGCATAGTAAGCACTCAATAAATACCATTGATTGATTGATTAATGCTATAATTAGGGAGCAACCCTGACCTGTCTTAGATTTTTAGTCTGTTCAATCGTTCAACCAATCACTGGTATTCATTGAGTGCTTATTACGTGCCAAGCACTGAACTAAGCATTTGGGAGAGGAAAATAGAACAGAATCTGCAGGACGTTCCCTACCCATAACGAACGTAAAGTCGAGAGGGTTTAAGACTCCATCCGGGTTATTAGTAAATAATTCCCTTCCTATTTCCCTTCTTCCCAGCCCCGAAGAGAAAGGAATGTGAAGATTGAATATAAATCACATGGGGAATTTCTCATGCATTTTAGTGACTGAAAGGTCATAATGGCAAAGCAGTTGTTTGTGATGTGGGCGGTTATTATAACTGGCTTACTAACGAGCCTGGGGTTAGTGATGAGAGTCCTGCTTAGAGAAGCAGTGTGGCTCAGTGGATAGAGCATGGGCCTGGGTGTCAGAAGGACTTGAGTTCTAATCCCCGCTCTGCCACTTATCTGCTGTGTGACCTTGAGCCAGTCACTTCACTTCTCTGTGCCTCAGTTACCCCATCTAGAAAGTAGGGATTATGACTGTGAGCCCTCTGTGGGACAGGGACTGTGGCCGACTCAGTTACCTTGTATCTATCCTAGCGCTTAGTACGGTACCTGGCACACGGTAAGCGCTTAACAAATACTACAGTTATTATTATTAAGGTAGAGATGTGAGCCCCATTTGGTTTGGGGACTGTGTCCAACATAATTCACTTGTAACTTTCTTAGCACTTAGAACAGCGTTTAACACATAGTAAGCGCTTCTCAAATGCCATAATCATTGTTATCATTATTATTGGGGGGTAAACAAATGGGAAAGATGATTTTTGTTCTTTTCATTCATTCATTCAATCGAATTTATTGAGGGCTTACTGTGTGTAGAGCACTGTACTAAATGCTTGGGAAGTACAAGTTCTTGTGGAACAGACCTCTAGCTTGTAGGCTAACTACCGGCAGGTGATGTGTCCACCAACTCGGTTGTTTTCTCCCAAGTGTGCATTGCACATAGTAAGTAAATACCGCTGATCGTTGATGATGGATGAGATGCTGATATCTGTGGATTTGAGCAGAGCAGGCCTCCTCAACCCCAGGCTGAGTGTGAGCAGGAAAATGGGCAGACATCATTTTAAGTCATTTTTTCCTCCTATCCTTTCATACCTGTCGGTATTTACTGAGATTCTTCAGGAATCGTGGATCTACATGCATCACTTCTCCAAAAATGAAATGGAAGAGTCCTGAAATACCCAGCAGAATCCAGTCATGAACCATGTAAAGGAAGTATCAGAACAATCAATTCTCTCCAAAATCCAAGGACTGGTAACAAGCCCAAGTATACTTGATCTTGAAAGCCAGAATGATGACATACCGAACGTGGGAATATTTTTAGCACCTCAGAGAATGATTGCAACCCTTTTTGGAACACCCTGGAAATACATTTTCTCTGAAAAGGCAAGACACTCCACAGTTTATCATAATAGGAAATGGAAACTTGACTTGAATCCAAATGCGATTGGAATTCAGCCCTTTAAATGATACATATGTCCAGTCTATCAGTTGATCTTTCTACCAATGTATGTAAACTCCTATCATGTATCTATTTATCTATCTATATCTATCTATCCTAATATATCTTTTTCCCTTTCTTTCTCGATTTCTTTTTTCTCCCCTTGTTTTTCTTTCTTCCTTTCTCTTCCTTCTTTCCTTTCTTCCTTCCTCTCTCTTTCTCTCTCTCTCTCTCTCTCTCCCCACCCTCCCTCCTTCCCTTCCTTCCTTCCTTCCTTCCCTCCCTCCTTCCCTTCCTTCCTTCCTTCCTTCCTTCCTTCCTTCCTTCCTTCCTTCCTTCCTTCCCATGTTTCTATCTATTGCTCTATCTAGCTTTCTTTTATCTGTCTATCATCATTCAAACATATTTATTGTACCCTTATTGTGTGCAGAACATTGTACTAAGTGCTATCTATTTCTTTTGAACTATACTCTCCCAAGCTCTTAGTACAATGCTCTTCATTCCCACAGTAAGCTTTCAATAAACCCCACTGGTTCATCTACCTGCCTACATTCTATCAATAACTTGCGTGGCTTTTCATTTTTTTCCCCAAATTGTAATTAAATCATTTATACACCGAGTTGAAACCCAAGAGACTGTTGACGCAGAGTCAGTTGTAGAAACCTGACCTGATGGTGGGGGGTCTTGGAACCTTTTGCAGCCTTCTCACCACCCCTGATAGCTAAGTATTTGTCAGAATTTTAAGTAGGATTTTTGAGAAGCAGCTTGGCCTAGTAGATAGACCACAGGCCTCGGAGTCAGAAGGACCTGGCTTCTACAGCCGGCTCTGCCATTTGTTTGTTGTGTGACCCTGGGCAAATCACTTCTCTTCTTTGTGCCTCAGTTACCTCACTTGTAAAATGGGGATTAAGACCGTGAGCCCATGTGGGCTAGGGACTGTGTTCAACTCAATTTGCTGGTATCAGCCCCAGTGCTTAGTACAGTTCCTGGCACAGAGTAAGTGCTTAAGAAATATCATTATCATTATTATTGTTATTAGGATTTCTGCTGAGTTTGGACACGTCACGGGCACATAAAAGTAGTAGTAATGCTAGCTGTGGTATTTGTTAACTGTTTACCGTATATATGAAAGGATATATCAGCCACAAATTGACACCAAAGTTGGCACAGGTCCAAAATCCATCCCCAGCCTGACAGACAGCTGCTGTCACTATTTCCCAAGCCTCCCAATTCCCATAGCCTGCGGATCTCATCACACAGAGGATCTCATCACACGTACCCTGAATTGGGATCGTTATTACTATTAGCCAGGAACGTGTCTACCGACTCTGTTGCGGCATACTCTCCCAAGCAATCAGTAGAGTGCTCTGCTCACAGTAAGTGCTCAGAAGTGTCAATGATTGATTGTTATTGCATTTGTTGAGCACCTACAATGTGCCAAGCACTGTTTTAAATGGGGCTCGCAGTCTAAGTAGGAGGGAGAATTGAGATTTAATCTCCATTCCCACTAGACTGTAAATTCACCATGGGCACGGAATGTCAGTTATATTGCTGTGTTCTACTCTCCCAGGCACTTAATACAGTGCTCTGCAGTAAGCACTCAATAAATATGATTGATAGATTGATGTTACAGTTGAGGAAACAAAGGCTCGGAGAAGTTAAGTGACTTGCCCAAGGTCAAACAGCAAACAAGTGGCAGAGGCAGGATTAGAACACAGGTCCTCCTAACTCCCAGCTCCATGCACTTTCCACTAGGTCAGGCTACTTGTTAATATTATCAACCAACGGATATCGACATTGTGTACATTTCACCATCCCCTTCTTCCTCTTCTATCTTTAGCCTTCTTTATTTCCTCCTACTCTTCTTCCTTTTGATCCTCCTCATCATTCTCCTCTGTCTCCTCCAATCCTCTTTTCTTTCGCCTCCTCCTCTTCCTCCCCTTCTCCTTTATCTCCTCCTTCTCCTTTTCCCTCTCCCCTCCTCTTCCTCCTCCATCACCTCAGCTCAACAGCCCTCTGAGATAGCAAGAGACAGATATCGTATCCATCTTCCCGACATGAACCTTGAGGAAAATTAGGAGAATTCAGAGGCTTCTTCCGTGTTCACCACCATTTCTCTAGAAAATTATGTTTTCACCTCTGAATGGTAAATCCAAATGAACTTGTTATTCTTTCAATAAAGTCTTAAAGGCTTCAGATTTTCCAGTGTCAAATCTGGAAGCCCTGTAACTGAGGATTATGCTAAAAGACAATCATAATAAGGTGTATGTGTGAAATTCATCCAGCAATTAATTTTCCTTTAGCCCTAAATTCTCATCAGATCAGCCGTAATGGAACTGATTATCCATCAATATTAAAGTGACAAATTCATTATATTCTGATAATCTGACATGAAATATTAAATCTCATTATCCTATTGGCCAGAAAGACATTATTTATGGCTCTCATTTATGTTAGCCCAGAAATCCTGCTGTGTTTTCTTCAGGAAACGTTGTAGAAATAGTTTTGGCATTCTTCTTGGGCCCACGAAACTCTGTTAATCTGGAGAACGTGGTTATTGGACTTTTTATCAATTGGACTGTGTTGATCTAGTAAACTAATTGATTTCCCGGTTAGAAGGCTTCACTCCTCACTGCCCTGAAAATATCGATCCATCGATTATTGGCATTTATCGAAGGTTTATTCTATTGGATAAGGGAGGTGTGAATTCTGACCCAGGAAGTTAACTCACTGTCTAAGATAATCGATCAATCCATCCATCAATCAATTGATTGAGTGCTTACTACGTGCAGAGCGATATTCTAAGCACTTGGGAGAGCTCGTTGAGGGAGAGGAATGTGTTTGTTGATTGTTGTACATTCCTAAATGCTGAGTAGAGTGCTCTGCACACAGTAAGTGCTCAGTAAGCACTATTGAATGAATTGAATGAATGAATGAATGAATATAATATAACAGAGTTGGTAGACACACTCCCTGCCCGTAAGGAGTTTACAGTCTAGAGGGGGAGCCAGATGTTAATAGAAATAAATAAATTATGGACATACATTCATTCAATTGTATTTATTGAGCACTTTGTGCAGAGCATTGTACTAAGCGCTTGGGAAGTACAAGTCGGCAACATATAGCCCCACAACACTTACAGACCATCTCTATATGTTGCCGACATTGTTAGTTGGCATAAATTGTTAGTACGAGAAGTACCGTATGCCGTGTCTATGTACATGGTGTGCAGGGAACCCCCCCGTTGGGAAGCAGTTATTTCTGTTCTTCATTCAATCATTTATTCAATCATATTGAATGCCTACTGTGTGCAAAGCACTGTACTAAGCACTTGGGAGAGTACATTATAACAACAGATACAGCCCCATAGTTGAAGTATTCACTCAGCCTGCAGTGCCATCCCTGCTCAGTCTGAAGGACAGAACGCTGTGGAGATATGACAGGAGATGCAAATTCCATGAATAATAATAATAATAATAAAATAATAATAATAATAATAATAATAATAACAATAGCATTCATTAAGCACTGACTATATGCAAAGCACTGTTCTAAGCGCTGGGGAGGATACAAGGTGATCAGGTTGTCCTTGGGACTCACAGTCTTCGTCCCCATTTTACAGATGTGGTAACTGAGGCACAGAGAAGTTAAGCGACTTGCCCAAAATCACACAGCTGAAAATTGGGGGAGCTAGGATTTGAGCCCATGACCTCTGACTCCCAAGCCTGTGCTCTTTCCACTGAGCCATGCTGCTTGTTGGGGAAAAGCTGATGAGAAGACAGTCACCATTTTTCCCATTATTTGGGGGGCTTTTTACTGCAGGCCTAGAGATTTGCAAGCAAGCTAACAAGATGTGAAATAATAATTAGAATGTAGTAATGATGCCAGCCAGTGGTATGATTACCTGGATTATTTTTCTCTTCTTAATTTAAATTAGTCATATTCAATTTTCCCCTCTATAGTGTTTCCATAATAATCAGGATTAGCATATAAACAGCTACATGCTGTATTTTCTCAACCCCTGCTGCTGAAGAGCTCAAAGCACTTAAAATGTTTTTTTAAATCTAATTCCACTTTTTTAAAATTTAATTAAAATCCACCCCCAAGCTGATCCCTTACAATTGTACATACCTGCAGTTTAGTCAGGGAGAATAGTAATTGATTTCACTGGATACTGTAGAAGCAGTGTGGCCTAGGGGTTAGAGCACAGGTATTTAAGTTAGAGAACATGGGTTCTAATCCTGGCTCCTCCAATTGTCTGCTGTGTGACCTGGGGCAAGTCACTTAACTTCTCTGTGCCTTGGTTCCCATATCTGCAAAGTGGGGACTCAATATCCGTTCTCCCTCTTACTTAAACTGTGAGCTCCATGTGGGATAGGGACTGTGTCCAGCCTGATTAACTTGTATCTACTACAGCTCTGAGTACAGTGGTTGATACATAGTAAACGCTTGGCAAATCTGATATACAAACAACAACAAAAAAACTGACTTCAGAGGAATAAAGCAGCAGTGAAAATCAGATCGATTCCATAATCGATGATGAGGGTGTAAATGGGGAATGGATGAGAAGGGGTGAACAAACAATCAGTCAATCAATCCATGGTATTTACTGAACACTTTACTGTGTGCAGAGCACTGTAATAAAAGCTTGGGTGAGTACAGTACAATAGACATGATCGTTGTCCATTAGGAACTTACAGTCTAAAGGGGAAGAAGACTGAGATTGTGTCTACCAACTCTTTCCAAAACTTAATATTCCACATTCAGTAGATCCTGGAGGGCAAGAATCATGTCTATTATACTCTTCCAAGGGATTAGTCATTCATTCAATTATTCATTCAAACATATTTACTGAGCACTTACTATGTTCAGAGCACCGTACTAAGCACTTGGAAAGTACAATTCAGCAACAAATTCATTAATTCGTATTTATTGAGTGCCTACTATGTGCAGAGCACCATACTAAGCACTTGGAAAGTACAATTCAGCAACAAATAGAGACAATCCCTGCCCACAGCGGGTTCACAATCTAGAAGGGGGAGACGGACATCAAAACAAGTAACAGGCTTCAGTAACATCATTATAAATAAATAGAATTATAGATATATACAGTGCTCTCCACAAAGTGAGTGCTCAATAATTGCCAGTGATTGAGTGATTAAGCCCTGCACCTAAACACTTAGATATTCACTCTACCTGTTCCTTCCCATCCTGCTTCACAGTAGCACTTAATTATATATCTTTAAACTCTTTTGCTCCCTCCCAATTATAATTTGTTTTGGTGTTGGCCTCTCTCACCAGATAGTAAGCTCCTTGAAGGCAAAGATCATGTCTCTAAATATAATATGATAGATCTCTATCTATCAATCACCTATCTACTTATCCATCTATCAATCAATCATATTCATTGAACACTTCCTGTGTGCAAAGCACCATACTAAGCTCTTGGGAGAGCGCATTATAACCGAGTTGGCAGTCACGTTCCCTGTCCACAATGAGCTTACAGTATAAAGGGGGAGACAGATATGAAAATAAATTAGCAAATTATATATATGGACATAAGTACTGTGGGGTTGAGGATGAGGTGGTTAAAGGGAGCAAATCCAAGGGCCAGGGTGATGCAGAAGGAAGTGGGAGAAGAGGAAGACTATTTATTATCTATCCTTCTATCAATTGTAACTATAAATTTAATTTTATGGGGGTAACTGAACTCTACCCCTCTTAGGGTTGCACCTGAAGTGTTTCCAGTACTCTACCAGTCTCGGGTATGGGAGGGAGAGTCAAACAGAGGCCTGTCCATTCCATTCCTAGCTTGGGCAGTGGCTAGTGAGTGGAAGACAATCTGCTACAAATCAAAACTCATCCATGCTGGGCGGCAGTGGGACTGGAGAGAGTCGAAGGTGTAAGCTCGAGTTTACTGCATGGAAGGGGGCAATGGTAAACCACTTCTGTATTTTTATCAAGAAAACTGTATAAATACACTACCAGAATGATTGCAGATGGAGAGTGGGGCGTTCTGAGAGAGATGTGTCCGTGGCGTCTCTATGGGTCGGAGACAACTCGACGGCATAAGACAACAACTGAACCCAGGTTTTTCCTCCTGCAGTTTGCCAAGTAAATCGTCTTGTTAGTTTCCATTCTGATACGTGGAAAGAGATGAGTGGAATCATGAATTTTCCTGTGGCCCCAATTCCTAGATTGAGTTACACGAGTGACTCCACAGTTATTTCCAATACCTGTCGAGAGCGTATGGATTTAAACCAGCCTGAGAGCCATTTTTACAGGTGTGGGGAGAAGAGAAAGAATCCTCAGCCATCTCTTTGGGTCTTTAACCATCTTTACCATTGATCAAGCAATCCATGGTGTTTACTGAGTGCATACCATAGTCAGAAAACTGTGCTAAGCACTTAGGATAATAATAATAATAATAAAGGCATTTATTAAGTGCTTACTATGTTCAAAGCACTGTTCTAAGTGCTGGGGAGGTTACAAGATGATCAGGTTGTTCCATGGGGGGCTCACAGTCTTCATCCCCATTTTACAGAGGAGGTAACTGAGGCCCAGAGAAGTTAAGTGACTTGCCCAAAGTCACCCAGCTAACAATTGGCGGAACCGGGATTTGAACCCATGACCTCTGACTCCAAAGCCCAGGCTCTTTCCACTGAGACTCGCTGCTTCTCCAACAAGGATGATGATGATGGTATGGGTTAAGACTTTATTACGTAAATCAATCAACTGTATTTATTGAGCTCTTACCCTATGCAGAGTACTGTACTCAGTGCCAGGGAGAGTAAAATACTACAGATGTAGGAGACACATTCCCTGCCCATAGCGAGAAGAGATAGTAAGTCAGTCAATTGTATTTATTGAGCGTTTACTGTGTGCAGAGCACTGTACTAAGCGCTCAGGAAAGTACAATGTAACAAGAAACAGACTTGTTCCCTGACCACAATGAGCTTACAGCCTAGAGGGAGAGACAGACATTAATACAAATTAATATTAATATGCATCATCCAGCACTTAGAACAGTGCTTTGCACATAGTAAGCGCTTAATAAATGCCATTAAAAAAAGCACTGTTCTAAGCGCTGGAGTACATACAAGTTGATAAAGTTGGGCCCAATCTCTGTCCCACATGGGGCTCACGGTCTCAATCTCTATTTTACAGACGAGGCACAGAGAAGTGAAGTGACTTGCCCAGGTCACGCAGAAGCCCCATTCTCCATCCACAGTACAGTAGGATACAATACATCACTAACATCCCACTCAAACATATGATAATTAGTAATAATTACGGCATATCTGCTTCATATCCACGCTGGTCATTGTCTTTCAGTGTCATCAGGAAAGGGGTGATAGTCACTCAACTGAGAACTTTTGGGGAGGACCGAGCATTGCTAGTTGAGGAGATTTTAGTCCCCTCTCCCCCAACGAGGTCTGAAAGGGCTCTTCTCTCTGACTTGTCCTTGGAGGCTTAATTTAGATCAGCAGAGGAGAATGAGGAAGATAAAGTAACTCTGGACCAGTCGATATCGTATTTTCACCGGGTCAGAGACTGCGGTGCCCTCCACCTGTAAGCCATCGCTCAAGTGGTGACCCAGTGACTCGGACCCCACGTCGGTTGTCCTGGTAGAGGACAAAGGTTTAGAGTCTCTAGGTGCTGAGTCCACACAATTAGTGCCCGCGTTTCCCTTTTTCGAATCTGCTTGGAACGATTTCCAGTCAGAAAATGAACAGATCTGTCAGGACAGGCTCAGGGAAATCACGATTGCCCCGTGCTCTTTGAGGCCTCTTCACAGGGGTGGGGTGCCAAGGCGAACCCCAAGAGTCCAAACAAGCCCTTGGCAAGCGATGGTCATGGTGGGCTCAACATATGAAATCGCCTTAAGCCTTGGAGATCAGCCAGCGGGCTCCTCGGGACTGTGTCTCCGGTAGTGGTACCAAGACACCTGGAAGCTGGTAAGCTCGTGATTTGCTCCCCTCTCCATCCTTGACTCTCCCCAGTGTCCCACCCTGGACCCGCCAACACCCCTGACTCTCCCCTCTTCATCCCTGACTCTCCCCAGCGTCCCAGCCTGGACCATCCAACACCCCTACAACTAGAAACTCCTTGCTATATTGATATCACCTCTATAAACAAGGCTAAGGACTTGGTGATGCTGTTATTTCCCTTAGAAATCTGTTTCGAGCCTGAGTCCCTCGATACAAATTAACAGGGTTGAAACGTAGAAAAAGAAGAGATAAAGACAGCTAAATTGTACCCTGGGACAAATCTAAAATTGTCGATCAGTTCCAACCAAAGATGTTTCCAAAATTCAAATTCTACTCACCTAAAACTAAAGCCCTTCTCTGAGCACGGCACTAGAGCCAGAATGAGAAAAGAGCCCCCTTAGAGAACAGGGCCTGTGTCTTTGGCATTTAGTACACTCTGTCAAGAGCTTAGTACAGTGCTTACCACGTGGTACGTGCTCTGTGGATACTTCTGACGGCTTGATTCAGGAAAGCAGCGTGGCCTAGTGGATAGAGCATAGGCCTCGAAGTCAGAAGGACGTGGGTTCTCATCCCAGCTCCACCACCTGTGTTACCTTGGGCAAGTCACTTCACTTCTCTGGGCCCAAGTTACCTCATCTGTAAAATGGGGATTAACTCTGTGAGCTCCATGTGGGACAGGGACTGTGTCCAGCCTGACAAACTTGTAACTACCCCAGCACTTAGTACAGCTCCTGGCATGTAGTAAGTGCTTAGTAAATGCCATAAAACAAAATAGGTTTGGGTTACGGTTAGGAGATATTGGCTTAGGTGATGATTGGATTGCTGATGATTGAACAATATAAGGTAGGGGTGTGTGTATATGTCCTGGACATTAGAACAATGAACTATGGCTCATAGATACTAGACATTAAGACACCCAAGACATCATATGAGTTCAGCTAAGCATTCAGTGGTGATGTAAAGCACAGGCCTGGAGGTCAGAAGGTCATGAGTTCTAATCCCGGCTCTGCCACTTATCCGCTTTGTGATCTTAAGCAAATCACTTCACTTCTCTGTGCCTCAGTTCCCTCACCTGTAATTGCAACCAATTTGTTCAGTAGAGAACCGGCTAAATGTCCAATCTAGTGCCTGCTCATTTCAAACTTTACATGAATTCTGTTTCCTAGGAGCACGGGCTGTCCTTCCCATTTTGCAGAAGCAGTGAAGTCTGAATCAGGGATTCTACGTGTTTCATTCTAGCGAACAGACAACCCGGAAATCCTTGGAAACCAGTCCCGAGTCTTTGTGTATGTAAGTTGTGATCCCTGCAATAGTCTGGCGCTGGAGAGTAAACAAGCAGTTTTAGCCTGACAAATGTCATCTAGTCTCAGCTTTGGCCAGAAGCTCATGAAACCAGGAAGTGTGATATTTCTGAGGTGAAGAGACTTTGACAGGCAGGGACTGCCCAAGATGGCCATTCTGAACTCCAACATTTGGCCGAAGAACCATTTAAAAACCTGTAAAAGTTTGTATAAATCACCCCCTGAGAGCGTTACAGGATGGAAATGAGAAAATAGAGAAGCATCATGAGGGTCTCGGCTTAATCCACGAGGCCATCCGACCCCAGTTAGAGGTACTCTTCCTTGCCGAAAGCCGGGAAGGGGGAGGAACCAGAATCTTCCCTGCCATTTCAATGGTCTTGATCCATTCCTGGTGCCACAGTGTATTTCTCAAATCTGTGCTCACCCTCTGGCCAGTGAAGGAATGGTTTGGGGTGTCCTGGCATTTTAACTGAGAAGCCACCAGGTGAGAAGTCAAATTAAAATCTCATTGTGGGCAGGGAATGTGTCTGTTCATTGTTCTAGACTGTGAGCCCACTGTTGGGTAGGGACCGTCTCTATATGTTGCCAACTTGTACTTCCCAAGCACTTAGTACAGTGCTCTGCACACAGTAAGCACTCAATAAATATGATTGAATGAATGAATTAATGAATGTTCTTAAAAATAATAATAATAACAACAAAAAGTGTGTTATTTAAGAGCTTACTATGTGCCAGGCACCATACTAAGCTCTATGGTGGATACAAGTAATACAGGTTAGACCCAATCCCTGTCCCATGTGAGATTCCAGTCTCAATCCCCATTTTAGAGATGAGGTCAGTGAGTGCCAGAGAAGTGAAGTGACTTGCCCAAGGTCACACAGCAGACAAGTGGCAGGGCCAGGATTAGAACCCATGACCTTCTGACTCGCAGACCCACACTCCACTAGGCCTCACAGCTTCCCAGTAGTGTTATAGCATACTCTCCCAAGTGCGTAGTTCAGTGCTTTGCACAAAGAAAGTGCTCAATAAATATGATTGAATGAATGAATGAAAATGACTGAAGAAATTAGGAACGGGGTTAAAAAAAAGCTGATTTCCCCCTTGATTTTTCTGCCTTTAGGGCTTCCTTGTTCTTGGCCAAGTAACAATCAATCAACCAACTTACTTTATTTGCTGAACACCTATTGAATGTACTGCACTGTATTAAGTATTTGGGAGGGTTCAATAGAAAGCAATAGACTCTTGACCTTGAATGACTTCTATACTGTAAGCTCAATGTGGGCAGGAAAAGTGTCTACCAACTCCAAGAAGCATTGTGGCCTAGTGGAAAAAGTACAGGCTTGAGAGTCAGAGGACCTGGATTTTAATTCTGGTTCCATCACTTGTCTTCTGTGTGACCTTGGGCAAGTCACCTCTCTTCCTCTGTGCCTCAGTTCCCTCATCTGTCAAATGGAGGTTAAGACTGTGAGCTCCCTGTGGGACAACCTGATTATCTTGTGTCTACCCCAGCTCTAAGAGTAGTGCTTGGCATACAGTAAGCACTTAACAAATACCTTTATTATTATAATTATTGTTTTGGATCTACCCCAGGACTTAAAACGGTGCCAGGAACAAGCTCGTTATGGGCAGGGAATGTATCTGCTAATTCTGTTGTACTGTGCTCTCCCAAGCACTTAGTACAGTGCTCTGCACTTAGTAAGGTCTCAGTAAATACCAATGATTGATTGATTAACAAATGCTCTGCACACAGTTAGCATTCAGTAAATTCCCTTGATATTTTGATTATGCTCTAACGATGTTTGGAATTGGTTAGAATCTAAGGTTCAGCATTCTGGGGAATGGGAAAATGAGTACGATATCTTTTTTAACATCACTTTCATTCATTCAATCGTATTTATTGAGCGCTTACTGTGTGCAGAGCACTGTACTAAGCTCCTGGGAAGTACAAGTTGGTGACATATAGAGACGGTCCCTACCCAACAACTGGCTCACCGTCTAGAAGGGGTCACTTTCATAGTCACCATCATCATCTTCATCATCTTCCTCAACAACTCCACCTCCATCATCACCTTTTTCCATCATGAATCACCAACCTATACATTATGCAGCCTTCAGTAACCAATCAATAGTATTTATTGAGTACCCTGCTAGACTGTAAGCTCCTTGAAGGCAAGGATTGTATCTACCAACTGTATTGGACTCTCCCAAGTGCTCAGTACAGTACTCTGCACCTGATAGACTGCAAGATCATTTAGGGCATAAGCTGGTCTCTAGACAGTGAGCTCGTTGTACTCTCTCAAGTGCTTAGTACAGTGCTTTGTGCACAGTGAGTGCTCAATAAATACCACTGATTGACTGATGTAGAGGGGCTGAGGTTAAAGAAAATCTATCATCCAAGGGCCTAGTCTTCCTCCACCCATCTTATAAGGCCACCTCTAGCCCAGTCCAATCAATCAATGGTATTTTTTAAGTGCTTACTACGTCCAGAGAACTGTACTAAGTGTCTGGAAGAGTGCAGTGTAGTGGATCGAACATGTGCCTGGGAATCAGAAGGTCATGTGTTCTAATCCTGGCTCTGCCACTCGTATAAGGTGTGATCTTGGGCAAGTTACTTAACTTCTCTGTGCCTCAGTTACTTCAGCTGTAAAATGGAGATTGAGACTGTGAGCCCCACGTGGGATAGGGATAGTATTCAACCCAATTTGCTTGTATCCACCCCAGTGCTTAGTACAGTGCCTGGCACATAGTAAATGCTAAACAAATACAAACATATAGTACTCTCCCAAGTGCTTAGAAAAGTGCTTTGCACACAGGAAACCCTCAATAAATATGATCAAATGAATGAAAATGCCATCTTTATTCATTCAATTGTATTTATTGAGAATTTACCGTGTGCAGAGCATCATTATTATTATTAACCCTTGACTTGGCTCTGTGGTTCAACGATAGAGATCCCACTGGCTGTGATTTAGCAGGATTGATTTAGGAGGAGGCCGCAGGTTAGAAGTGAACTGTGTTTGGTGCATCCTGAAGAAAATTACATCATTCTTGTTCTTACGATGAATCGCGGAAAGCGATCTGGCTGAATTATAGGATCTTGTTACACCCGACTGTGACCGCGAACATGGATTGAAAGCCCAAATTCATTGGATAACCTTTATTCCCTACTAAAATATGGCAAAGGACCTTCATGCTTCTTAAAGGAATCCCAAGTCTGTTAGACGTTGGTTTTGCTATTCAGTAGAAACCGTTACAGTTTGCTCTTAGATTGATGAGATTTTGATGAGTAGAAATGCATCATGCATCTCAACTTCATTAAAACTTTTCATTGCCCTTAAATCTCTTACCAAAGCATCCAGGGAAAGCAATTGAAACCCTCTTCATCAAATATCTTTCCTGGGATTAGGAGGAGTTAGGGCTTTATTGAGCTCCCACTTTTTTTTAATGGCATTTATTAAGCACTTACTATGAGCAACGCACTGTTCTAAGTGCTGGGGAGGTTACAAGGTGATCAGGTTATCCCAAAGGGGGCTCACAGTCTTAATCCCCATTTTACAGATGAGGTAACTGAGGCCCAGAGAAGTGAAGTGACTTGCCTAAAGCCACACAGCTGACAATTGGCAGAGCTGGGATTTGAACCCATGACCTCTGACTCCAAAGCCCAGGCTCTTTCCACTGAGCCACGCTGTCTCTCATTCTTCTTCTTCTCACGCCGCTTCACTTGATGAAGAGCACTGTATGAGCACTTAAGAGAGTACAATAGAATCAGTAGACATGATTCCTACTGTAAAACAGCTTACAATCTACTATGTGCAGAACACTATTGTAAGTCCTTAGGGGAGTGTGACTGAGAGCTCACCAACTCCAGGAGGCCTTCCCAGACTGAGCCCCCTTTTTCCTCTCCTCCTCTCCACCCCCCCCCACCTCCTTCCCCTCCCCACAGCACTTGTATATATTTGTAGAGATTTATTACTCTATTTTGTTTGTACATATTTACTTTTCTATGTATTTTGTTAATGATGCACATATAGCTTCAATTCTATTTGTTCTGACGATTTTGACACCTGTTTACATGTTTTATTTTGTTGTCTGTCTCCCCCTTCTAGACTGTGAGCCCGTTGCTGTGTAGGGACCATCTCTTTATGTTGCCGACTTGTACTTCCCAAGCGCTTAGTACAGTGCTCTGCACACAGTAAGTGCTCAGTAAATGTGATTGAGTGAATGAATGAGTTGGTAGACACGATCCCTACCCTCAAGGAGCTTACAGTTTGCTGTGTGCAGAGCACTGCACTGAGCACTTGGGAGAGTACAATAGAGTTTCAAGACAGAGTAAAGTGTACTGTACTGAGTGCTCTAGGCTAGTGAACAGGGACTCTACCAAGTCTGTTAATAATAATAATCATATTTGTTAAGCACTTACTATGTGCCAAGCACTGTTCTAAGCACTGCGGTAGTTAGAAGGTAATCAGGTTGTCCCATGTGAGGCGCACAGTCTTAATCCTCATTTTGTAAACAGCATGGCTTAGTGGATAGAGCATAGGACTTGGAGTCAAAAGGACCTGAGTTCTAATCCCCCCTCAGCCACGTGTCTGCTGTGTGATCTTGGGAAAGTTACTTCACTTCTCTGGGCCTCAGTTCCCTCATTTGTAAAAAATGGGGACTAAGAGTGTGAGCCAAAGGTGGGCCAGGGACTGTGTCCAATCTAACTTGATTCCACCTCAGCACTTAGAGGCACATAATAAGTACTTAGCAAGTACCATATTGTTTTTTGGGGGTGGGGGTGGGCTACAGGAAGCATGTTTGCTGTACTCTCCTGATTGACAAATTATTTCTACTGATTGACAGATCGATTCTTCCCTTAAGTCCTCTTGTCTGAATAGACTGGTTCCCCGATCACAGCTCCCTTCACTAATAATAATAATAATAATAATGATGATGGCATTTATTAAGCGCTTACTATGTGCAAAGCACTGTTCTAATAGCTGGGGGGATACAAGGTGATCAGGTTGTCCCACGTGGGGCTCACACTCTTAATCCCCATTTTACAGATGAGGTAACTGAGACCCAGAGAAGTTAAGTGACTTGCCCAAAGTCACACAGCTGACAAGTGGTGGAGCCGTGATTTGAACCCATGACCTCTGACTCCAAAGCCCATTCTCTTTCCACTGAGCCACGCTTTTTCTCTACTAAGAGCTCGAGCCTGGGAGTCAGAGGTCCTGGGTTCTAATTCAGACTCCACCACTTGCCCGCTGTGTGACCTTTTACAAATACTTCGTTTTTCTGAGCCTCAGTGATCTCATCAATAAAATGGGGATTAAGACTGCCGTTACGCCATGTTACTTCTCGCTCAATTAAATGTCCTGCTGTAGAGACGGGTGGGTGGACAAATGGATTAAGTAGCTCATTGGATGAGTCACAGTCCTGAGAGATCAGCACTGAGAATCTCCACAGAGGAGTAGATTATAGTGCTATGGGCTTGCTCAATGGTACTCACACTCTCCACATCTCTCATCTCACAGTAAGTGCTTAATATTCATTCATTCATTCATTCAATCGTATTTATTGAGCGCTTACTGTGTGCAGAACACTGTACTAAGTGCTTGGGAAGTAGAAGTTGGCAGCATATAGAGACAGTTCCTACCCAACAGCGGGCTCACAGTCTAGAAGGGGGAGACAGACAACAAGACAAAACATGCGGACAGGCATCAAGTCATCAGAATAAATAGAAATAAAGCTAGATGTACATCATTAACACAATAAATAGAATAGTAAATATGTGCAAGTAAAATAAATAGAGTAATAATAAATACGACTGAACGAATCTCCGCCCTTCACGTGTGGATCAGGGAGTAAAGGGGTTTCAAGGAGGCAATACGTGGCAAAGTACTTGGGAAAGTACTCACTTTTGCCAACTCCAGGAAGAGCCATAGATAAAATCTGGGTCTCCCTATTCTCACAGCAGCATTCTTTCCACCGGCCCGGTAGCAGCATAAAAGCCGGTAGTGATAGAGACAGGATGAGATTTGTATGGGTGGTCATACATGGGAACGAAGCATTTACGTTCACCGTTTTCTGAAATGTGGATTCTGTCATTCCATTAAAAGTAAATGGATTGAGCTTCTGCTTGAAAACAGGAATATTACATCTCGGAGAAAGAACAGGTCACAAAAAAGACCATATTATATGCTGTGATTGTCCAACACATCTCATTTGAGAAAATTAGGGAGATGAAAGTAAATGATCAGACCAAGCTTAGTTCCCCACAAATAGTAATTTTCAAATTTCTATCTCTCAACATAGCAAAAGACATCCAGCCAGGTTAATGATTAGGAGCTATCAGAATTTTGCCACCTGAAAATCTGTTTTAAATAATAATGGTATCTCTTAAGCACTTACTCTACGCCAAGTTCTATCCTGAAATCTGGAATAGCTAAAATGCATTCAGATTCCTTCCCCTTTCCCTCTTTCTCCTTCCCTTTTCTCCTCCCAGAAATCCTACCTTCTGGAAAGAACTCGGGCCTGGGAATCAGAGGATCTGGGTTCTGTTCCCAGTTTCGCCATTTGTCTGCTGTGTGACCTTGGGCAAATCACTTTACTTTTCTATTCCTCAGTTTCCTTATCTGTAAAATGGGGATTCAATATCTGTTCAGCCCCCTACTTAGAATCCGAGCCCCAGATGGGACAGGGACTGTGTCCGAACTGATTATATGTTGCCAACTTGTACTTCCCAAGCGCTTAGTATAGTGCTCTGCACACAGTAAGCACTCAATGAATACGATTGATTGATTGATTGATTGATTGATTATCTTGTATCTACCTCAGTGCTCAGCACATAGTAAGCGCTTAATTTAATACCACAGTCCTTCTTACTAGTGTACTTCCTTTCCATTGGGGTGAGGATACCCTCTTAGTCTCCAGCCCACTGCTCTGTTTATAGACATTTATTATTTTTTAAAAATGGTATTTTTTAAGCGCTTACTATGTGCCAGGCACTGCACTAAACGCTGGGGTAAATAGAAGGTAATCAGGTTGGACACTGTCCATATCCCACATGGGGCTCATGTTATAATCCCCATTTTACAGATGAGGGAACCAAGGCCCAGAGAAGTAAAGTGGCTTGCCCAAGGTCACCCAGCAGACAAAAGTTGGAGCAGGATTAGAACCCAGGTCTTTAACTCCCATGCTCTAGCCACTAGACCATGCTACTTGTCCTCTGCCGTGGTTTGAGGATGATGAAAAAGACATTGAAATTTCCCCAAATCCGCTCCCATCTTTAACTCCGATCCTTGTGCCATTTAATCCGGACTTCACCTCTTCTCCAATAGTCTACTCTTCAATCAAGGTGGTTTGGGTTGCTTTTCCCAAAAAATTTCAAATAATTCTGCTTTCGTCCGACCTGCTGCTCCCCTCCACCTTTATATAAATGCTCACCACCCCCATATTAGCAGAGGGCTGAATGTTAAGCAGGTGGCCTTGTTTACCTGCTGGGGTGATAATCTCTCTGAACGGGGATTCCTGTGGTGAATAAAACCAGAGTTTTGAAACCACCTATTAAGGAATGAACGTCATTCAGCGGCTGCTGCAGTTTCCTTCTGCAGTTTTGAGTTGAGAATTGAGCTTACCTCAATAGCCTCCTTTTCTCACTCATTCTGCTTTTCAAATAAGAGACCCTGTACCCCAGATCGCATCATGGAGCTAATTACAGAGGTCTCCATTTCACAAGGGATTGTCAAACCAATCCGCGTCATTAAAATCCTCCACCAACCTCCACAGCCTACCTGGAAAATTTACTCTCACGCCTCCGTGTATATCGTTACACTGATTGACATTAATACCCGGGATGGCTACAAATATCGTTGCCCCGCTGACAACATATGGATTTACTGTAGCGTTGTGCTGATAATTCCCTGGCAAATCCTATCTCCGCACTTCAAGAGTGTTTGATGGAGAGGGTGAGGTAGAAGGTTTCCAATAATCTGTCCCTCAGCATCTCAAAAACGGAGTTGTTATCAGCCTTCCATCTGCCTCATACGGCCCGCTCTCTCCCTCGTAGTTTGCCGCCTTCTTCTCCGTCCGGTCTAAAATGGCGGCCAACCTTAGTCTGCCAGGAGGGTGGATCTGCATGAGGTTGACATTTCTGGTTTGCTAAGCAAGGGCTCAGTGTTGACTCTGAGTTTTTTACCCTTTCAACATCACGAAGACTTATGGTTTAAAGATTGAGCATCTTCAGGAGCCCTGATTAATTCTTCAGATGTCTCTGCCATTGATCCTTCCAATTCACCTTCGGAAGCAGTTTCTGAGTTGTTGGCTGGATGAAAGTACCCTCCTAGCTCAGGAGTACCTGGGCCCCTGCAGACATATGTTTGGAGCATTTAAGACGCTTTTTATCCCCCCGAAAGATCTAGGTTTGGGGGGTCTGGAGACTGACTGTTTTATAGCAGATGTGCCTTGCTTTATAAATCCCTCAAACCACCCCCCAAACAAGCCAGTAATGTTGAGAAGCAGTGTGGCTTAGTGGGAAGGGCAATGGATTAGGAGTTGGAGATCTGGGTTCTAATCCCTACTCCACCACTTGACTGCTGTTTGACCTTGGGCAAATCCCTTGAATTTTTAGGGGTTTAGCTTCCTCATCTAATCCTCAAACAGGGATCAAATACCTAATCTCACTACTTCTTGGAGGAGCAGTGTGGTCTAGTGGAGAGAGCACAGACCCATGAGTCAGAAGACCTGGGTTCTAATCCCAGCTCTTTCACTTACCTGCTGTGTGACATTGGGCAAGGCACTTAACTTCTCTGTACCGCAGTTTCCTCAACTGGAAAATAGGGATTCAAAATCTGTTCGGGATTCAAAATCTGTTCTCCCTCTTATTTAGGTTGTGAGCCCCATATGGGATGGGGCCTTTGTCCCACCTGATAATCGTGTATTTACCCTAGGCCTTAGAACAATGCTTGATACATAGTAAGGACTTAATAAATACCATGCTTATAATAAAGAGCTAATGGTGATTGTGGATTAATGAGGGTTAAATCTATGAGGCGCAAGCAGGTAGTTAAGGGATAAGTGGGCTGAATTTCTATCCCATTTAAGAAGGAATGTGCACACACTAGACTGTAAGCTCATTGTGGGCAGAGAATGAGTCTGATTATTGTTATAGTATACTTCCCTAAGTGCTTAGTACAGTGCTCTGCACACAGTAAGCGCTCAATAAATATAACTGAATGAATGAATGAATTCTGTAAACGTGAGAGAGAATGTCTGAAGATCAAAGGCAGGGGCTGTTGTCTTTGTTGGAAGTAATATTCTTCAGAATGAAATATCTCCATCCCACTTACGATTACAGTAATTGACATTGGCAGGTTGAAGAAGAATTGGGAAGCTCGTTGTGAGCAGGGAATGTGTCTGTCATATTGTGTTGTACTTTCGCAAACGTGTGGTACAGTGCCAGGAAAACAGTAAGCCCTTAAGAAATGTGAATGATAGATTGATTGATTTATTGAAGGAACACAGGGAAGAGAAATGGAAACTGAATCACCAGAGGGAACATTAGGGAAGGATAGGGGAAAGTCGGAGGTGTTGGATTGTCTAGGCTGGGTCACTGGGGGACAGTCAGGGATGGAGAGAGGAGATGTTGGGTAGTTCATTCCTGACCAAGAAGGTGGGTGTTTGTTTGTGGGGAGCACATGATTCCTCCAAAAATTATAGTGGTCTGTTAAAGGCAGAGTCCTGGGCTAGAAAGGCCATGATCCTGGCCCAGCCACGCACTCGCTTATTTTCCAGTATTCTCATATCTGAATTCAGTCGCGTTGCCGAGTTCCCACAGGGACTATATAGCCAACGTTTCCCCAACGTAATGGCTGAAATCAACTTAATGGCAGGTTGAAAAAATGCCGTCGAATCTTCAGGTATCTAAATTCTCTCATGATCTCAGCCCCACATTAGCTAGCATTACAAGAATTGGATTCGAGTGCTTTTTGCTGCAATCCGATACGACATAATTCTGAAGTCAGATGTAGCGGGATCTCCTGGATAGAGCAAGTGTCTGACAGTCAAGAGACCGCCACCCCTGCTGGGTGACCTTGGGCACCCACATGGCGTCTCTGAGTTTCTGCTTCTTCTGCACACAGTAAGCGCTCACTGGATATCACTGATGATCGATTGATTGATGGCTCTGAAGATGACAATCCTTCCCAGGGCCAGTTATTCCCAGTGGAAGCAGCATGGCTCAGTGGAAAGAGCCCGGGCTTTGGAGTCAGAGGTCATGGGTTCAAATCCCAGCTCTGCCGCTTGTCAGCTATGTGACTTTGGGCAAGTCACTTCACTTCTCTGTGCCTCAGTTACCTCACCTGTAAAATGGGGATTAAGACTGTGAGCCCCATGTGGGACAACCTGATCACCTTGTCACCTCCCCAGCGCTTAGAACAGTGCTTTGCACATAGTAACTGCTTAACAAATACCAAAATTATTATTACTGTTATTATTCATGCCTGACAAGAAGGGGTCAGGGCTTTTCTGAGCAACTGCTCACAGCTTGGCTTAATGGCGAAAGCACGGGCTTGGGAGTCAGAGGTTATGGGTTCTAATCCGGGCTTTGGCACTTTTCATCTGGGTGACTTTGGGCAAGTCACTTGACTTTTCTGTGCCTCAGTTACTTCATCTGTAAAATGGGCATTAAGCCTGTGAGACCCACGTGGGACTACCTGCAAAGAGTGGTTTCAGAATTAGAACCCAGGTCCTTTGACTCCCAATCCTGTGCTCTTTCCACTCTCCCAAGTGCTTAGTACAGGGCTTTGCACACAGTAAGTGCTCAATAAATGCAATTGAATGAATGATAGAAGTAAATTAATAAATGCTAGAATTGGCTAGTGGATTTACAAGGCTGGTAAACCTGGGAGATAATAATAATAATAATAATGATAGCATTTATTAAGTGCTTACTCTGTGCAAAGCACTGTTCTAAGTACTGGGGTAGATACAAGGCAATCAAGTTGTCCCATGTGGGGCTCACAGACTTAATCCCCATTTTACAGATGAGGTAACTGAGGCCCAGAGAAGTTAAGTGACTTGCCCAAAGTCACACAGCTGACAAGTGGCGGAGCTGGGATTTGAACCCATGACCTCTGACTCCAAAACCCCGGCTCTTTCCAATTGAACCAAGCTGCTTCTCAGAGTCTTTCAGTATGGTCTCCTCCTTCAAGGATTTGTGTGTCTGCTGTTATACTCCACTTTCCCAAGTGCTTAGTACAGTGTTTTGCACAGAGTAAGTGCTCAATAAATATAATTGATAATAATAAGGACTGGAGAATCACTGGGCCTCCAGGCTAATGCCTAATCTTTCCAGCCCTTCTATCCTCTCCTCTAGACTGCAATCCCCTTGTGGGCTGGGAATGTGTCTACCAACTCTGTTGTATTGGGCTCTCCCAAACACTTAGTGAAGTGCTCTGCACACAGTATATGCTCAGTAAAAATACTGATTGACTGATTCTTCCAAAAAAGTTAAGACTCTCTCTCCCAGAGACATGGATCCTGTCTTCCTTTTAGATTTTTCCTCTCTGGATCTGAGAGCCCATTCTGGCTTCCCATCACTCCACCTCTTGCTTATCCTCCTCGCTCATTCATTCATTCATTCATTCATTCAATCACATTTATTGAGCTCTTACTGTGTGCAGAGCACTGTACTAAGTGCTTGGGAAGTACAAGTCGGCAACGTATAGAGACGATCCCTACCCAACAACGGGCTCGAAGGGGGAGACAGACAACAAAACAAAACATGTAGGCAGGTGTCAAAATCATCAGAATAAATAGAATTATAGCTCTATGCACATCATTAATAAAATAGAGTAACAAATATGTACATATGTAAATATGAGAAGCAGCGTGGCTCAGTGGAAAGAGCCTGGGCTTGGGAGTCAGAGGTCGTGGGTTCTAATCCCGACTCTGCCACTTGTCTGCTGTGTAACCTTGGGCAAGTCACTTCACTTCTCTTTGCCTCAGTTCCCTCATTTGTAAAATAGGGATTAAGATTGTGAGCCCCATGTGACAACCTGATTACCTTGTATCTACACCAGTGCTTAGAACAGTGCTCAGCATATAGTAAGCACTCAACAAATACCACTATTATTATTATTATTCTTATTCTTATGTACAATTAAAATAAATAGAGTTATAAAAGGGAGGGGAAGGAGATAGGGCACCTCATCCCTTAGCTACATCTTGTGGTCCCCACTCCTGCCCTCCCATTCCAAGGCAGTTGCCATTTTGGAAATTTCCCACAATCGCCCCCATCAGCATCCCCAGGAAGCTTGGGAGTGATCCAATATTCATTCAATCAACCATTCAGTCATATTTATTGAATGCTTTTTTTTAATGGCATTTATTAAGCGCTTACTATGTGCAAAGCACTGTTCTAAGCTCAGGGGAGGTTACAAGGTGGTCAGATTGTCCCACGGGGGGGCTCACAGTCTTCATCCCATTTTACAGATGAGGGCACTGAGGCCCAGAGAAGTGAAGCGACTTGCCCAAAGTCACACAGCTGACAATTGGCAGAGCCGGGATTTGAACCCATGACCTCTGATTCCAAAGCCCCTGCTCTTGCCACTGAGCCACGCCGCTTCTCCACGCTTGCTATGTGCAGAGCACTGTACTAAGCTAATTACAAGCCACATGGGGCTCACAGTCTACACAGGAGTAAAATATAAAAATAAATGGACACATTCCCTGCCCACAGCGAGCTCATGGCCTAGAGGGATGACTTCCCCATTTGAGAGATGGGGAGACTGAGGCTGAGAAGGAAAGCAAGCAGCCAACTTTGGTAAGGTAAAAGTGGGTTGTTCTGGACAAGGTCTCCTCTCTCAAAGGAGATTTAGGGGGCACCTTCTTTCTGTCTTCCTCCCCCCCATTAACTTTACGAACTAATAACAGCCGTTTCAAATGGCCACGAGTAGGCATAAGCTACTCCAGACAGCCCTGCCAAACACACAGCATTAGAGACCAGCAAAACTGTCAGGACTTCATGTGGGATAAAAAAAAAAAGTAATTCCATTTCTGCCAAGCCGATCTTTTATTATTGCTATTAAATATTTATTAAACACAGTCTAAGTCCTGAGCCAATCCTTGAGATAAATAGCAACCGGGGATGCAGAGAGAGAAAGAGAGAGAGATGTATTTAATGGGGAAGTCGGGTCACCCATCAATCAGGGGAACTGGAATGACAGAAGGGGAAACTGAGGCCCAGAGGGATGTTGGTGACTTGGCAATGCTGTTTCACTAGGCCGTCCTGCCTCTATTGGATAGTTTAGTATGGTAGCAAAGGGTTTCTACTCTACCAGCCCCAGTGACATCCAACTTTCTGACCATCTGATGGTTGGCTCTTTGCCCAAAGTATATGACATCTTGGTAGAAGGGGTCACCTTGCCTCTTCCTACCTTACCTCCCTGATTTCTGGATTTCCCAAGTGCTTAGTACAGTGCTCTGCACACAGTAAGCACTCAATAAATACAATTGAATGAATTTCTTACTACAATCCAGCTTACAACCTTCGCTTCTTTTATGCCCACCCTCTCACCGTACTTCTCACCGCAACCTCTCACCCACATCTTGCCTCTGATCTGGAACCAACCTCTCTCTTTGTATCCAACAGACGATCACGCTCCCCACCTTCAAAGCCTTATTAAATGTACGCCACCTCCAAGAGGCCTTCCCTGACTAAGCCCTCTTTTCCTTTTCTTCCACTCCCTTCTGCGACACCCTGACTTGTTCCCTTTATTCATTCATTCATTCAGTCATATTAATTGAGCGCTTACGGTGTGCAGAGCACTGTACTAAGCTCTTGGGAAGTACAAGTCACTATATAGAGACGGTCCCTACCCAACAACGGGGATGGAAGCAGTCCCTGTCCCACATGGGGTGCACAGTGTCAATCCCCATTTTACTGATGAGGGAACTGAGGCACAGAGAAGTGAAGTGATTTAATTCATTCATTCATTCATTCAATTGTATTTATTGAGCGCTTGCCCAAGGTGACCCAGCAGACAAGAAGTGGCACATTTAGAGGCTGTATAAACTATCCCAGCAGAAGCAGCATGGCTTAGTGTTAGCCTCCCCTAATCTTCATTCATTCATTCAATCATATTTATTGAGCACTTACTGTGTGCAGAGAACTGTACTAAGCACTTGGGAAGTACAAGTTGGCAACATACAGAGACAGTTCCTACCCAATTATTCATCCTCTCAGCCCCACAGTACTTATGTACATATCTGTAATTTATTTATTTATATTAATATCTGTCTCCCCCTCTAGATTGTAAACTCACTGTGGACAGGGAACGTGTCCACCAACTCTGTTATGCTGTACTCTCCCAAGTACTTAGTACAGTGTGCTGTGCACACAGCAAAGCACTCTATAAATACAATTGATTGATTGAGTGATTGACAACCCTGGCTAGGAATAATAATAATAATAATGATGATAATTATGGTATTTGTTAAGCACTTACTATGTCCCAAGCACTGTTCTAAGCACTGGGGTATTTAGGTTGCCCCAAATGGGGTTCACAGTCTTAATCCCCATTTTGCAGATGAGGGAACTGAGGCACAGAGAAGATAAGTGGCTTGCCCAAGGTCACACAGCAGACAGGTGGCGGAGCCGGGATTAGAACCGACACCCTCTGACTCCCAAGTCCGAGTTGTTTCTACTAAGCCATGCTGAACCGTGACTTGTGTCAATCAGGAATGGGTTAAGATGTGGTTTATGGACTTAGTGGGGAGGTTTGGGTATTGACTCCATCATCATCATCATCAGTCGTATTTATTGAGCGCTTACTGTGTGCAGGGCACTGTACTAAGCGCTTGGGAAGTACAAGTTGGCAACATATAGAGACAGTCCCTACCCAACAGTGGGCTCACAGTCTAAAAGGGGGAGACAGAGAACAAAACCAAACATACTAACAAAATAAAATAAATAGAATAGATATGTACAAGTAAAACAAATAAATAAATAAATAGAGTAATAAATATGTACAAACATATATACATATATACAGACTCTAAACTTCGAGCTCGTCGTGGGCAGGGAACTTGTCAACCAACTTTGTTATAAGAGCCAAGGACTGTACCAAGCGCTGGGGTAGATACAAGATAATCAGATTTGACACAGTCCCTGTCCCACTGGGGGCTGTGGTCAAAGTGGGAGGACAAGAATTGAATCCCCACTTTACGGATGAGGAAACCGAGGCCCAGAGAGGTGTAGTGAGTTGCCCAGAGTCACACAGCGGGCAGGAGGCAGAGCTGTGACTAGAACCCGTGTCCTCTGACTCCCACGCCCAAACTCTTTCCGTCAGACCCAGATGCATCTAAGTTTGGATTAAATACTCCATTGACTGTTCAGCTACACATTTAGACTGTAAACTCTCCCTCCAGACTGTAAGATCATTATGGGCAGGGAATGTATCTGTTTATTGTTATATTGTACTCTCCCAAATGCTTAGTACAGTGCTCTGACTAATAATAATAATAATAATGGCATTTATTAAGCGCTTACTATGTGCAAAGCACTGTTCTAAGCACTGGGGAGGTTACAAAGTGATCAGGTTGTCCCACTGGGGGCTCACAGTCTAAAGTCCCATTTTACAGATTTGGTAACTGAGGCCCAGAGAAGTTAAGTGACTTGCCCAAAGTTACACAGCCGACAGTTAGTGGAGCTGGGATTTAAACCCATGACCTCTGACGCCAAAGCCCACACTCTTTCCATTGAGCCACGCTGCTTCTCCGAACCCACTAAGCGCTCAACAAATATGATTGACTGACTGACATCGGGAAGGAGCATGGCATAGGCAACAGAGCCCGGGTCTGGGAATCAGAAGGTCATGGGTTCTAATCTTGGCCCTGGCACTTGTCTGCTGTGTGACCTTGGACAAGTCACTTAGCTTATCTATGCCTCAGTGACCTCATCTGTCAAATAGGGATGGAGACTTTGAGCCCCATGTGGGACAGAGGCTGTGTCCAACCAGATTTGCTTGTATCCACCCTAGCGCTTAGTACAATGATTGGAACATTGTAAGTGCCTAACAAATGTCATAATTATAATTATCATTCTTATTATTATTGCAGTTGTAAGTGCTTACTGTTTGCCAAGCGCTGTTCTAAGCGTTGGGCTAGGTACAAGTTAATCAAGTTGGACACAGTCCCTGTCCTATATGGGGGCTCACACTTTTATCCCCATTTTACAAAAGAGGTAACTGAGGCATGGAGCAGTAAAGTGACTCATCCAAGGACACGCAGCAGACAGGTGGAGGAGCCAGGATTAGAACCCACTCCCCATGCTGCTTCTTGGGAGTGACACATCCCAGCTTGAGAGAGCACTCAGTTCCTTATTGACCAAAACGGGAGTCAGAGGTCATGTGTTCAAATCCCGGCTCCGCCACTTGTCAGCTGTGTGACTTTGGGCAAGTCACTTCACTTCTCTGGGCCTCAGTTCCCTCATTTGGAAAACGGGGATTAAGTCTGTGAGCCTCACGTGGGGCAACTTGGTTATCTTGTATCTACCCCAGCGCTTAGAACACTGCTTTGCACATAGTAAGCGCTTAATAAATGCCATCATTAAAACAGGACCAGTTTCGGAGAGAGATAACTTTCTCGGCCCACGGGATCACCCGGCTGGGTGGACGCGGATCTCGTCGAAGGGGGAGGAGAGATTGTTTGTGAGGTTCGGACAGGTGTCGTAGCCCAAAGCCTCTGCCAGCAGGTTGGCAGACCATCTGACAGGCAACAAAGAAAGCGCACGACATCTTATCCCTACGGTGATCTGGGATTCATGTTTCTCTCTGAAATACAAATGAGCCATTTGGGGGAGAGCTGAAGGGCTAGTTTGATTCCGTGTCAACGAGATTTTCAATGGGTTCTCAGATCATCGCAACACACGTTCTCTAGATTTGCTTCCAATGGACCCAGAAAAACTATTTTTAGTTGCGCCGTCTTATCACTCGAACCCGGCGCACATTAAAAGATTCCATTTTCCAACTTGAAAGTGGCCCACAGGGGCCTAATCAAAACTCATCATTCTCACTTCTCTTCTCCGTCTTTTGTCTGACGGTGGATTCCGGCGCGAGTGAATCGGGGGTCCAGGTATATTAAGGGCGTGAAATGTCTCTTTGCACCAAACAGCGTTATTTTGAAGTTCTTTATTTACATTACCTTTACTAAGCCGGGCCTCGCATTTCATGCTTTGGTGATTTTAAAGTTGTTTATTGCTCTATTTTTCTTATCGCCTAAGAACATATTGAAAATTCCCGTCACTTTATCTGTCTCTAGGGACTCGATGCTTTGGAATTACCCGGAAAGCAGAATGGCTTTGGTTTAAAACACGAGATGGCACTGTTGGATAGTTAAGACTGGACAATTATTCCCTCCAAGACACGAACTAGACACACGAGAACCAGAAAGACGTATAACATGGAGCGGAATAGTCTTTCTTGCCACGCGACAAGTGTCAAGCAACCGAGAGCACTGTAAATCAGTCTTCAATCGGGGGTGGGTTGAGGTTGGGGAATGGGGGGAGTTGCCTCTGACTTTTCCACTCCAGGTCTTCAGAAGGGAGGAAAAGATTCTCCTTCCCCACACTGCAGTCAGCGGATCGTCCAGTGGTTTGCCGATCAGTCGATCCGTCAATCGGTCAATCGTATTCATTGATTTATTGAGAAGCACTGTGGCCTGGTTGAAAGAGCATGGGCTGAGGGTTGGGTTCTAATTCTGGCTGTTGAGCTTTCCTGCTGTGTGACTTTGGGTGGGTCATTCCACTTCGCTGGGACTTAGTTTCCTTACTGAGAATAATGAGAATGATTATTGCTATTATTGCGGTGTTCATTTAAGTGCTTACTACTACTCCTACTAATAATAATGATGGCATTCATTCATTCATTCATTCATTCACTCAATCGTATTTATTGAGCGCTTACTGTGTGCAGAGCGCTTAGTACAGTGCTCTGCACACAGTAAGCGCTCAATAAATACGATTGATGATGATGCAGAGAACTGTACTAAGTGCTTGGGAAGTACAAGTTGGCAACATATACAGACGGTCCCTACCCAACAGCGGGCTCACAGTCTTATTTTATTTTGTTGGTATGTTTGGTTCTGTTCTCTGTCTCCCCCTTTTAGACTGTGAGCCCACTGTTGGGTAGGGACTGTCTCTATGTGATGCCAATTTGTACTTCCCAAGCGCTTAGTACAGTGCTCTGCACATAGTAAGCGCTCAATAAATACGATTGATTGATTAGAAGGGGAAGACAGACAACAAAACAAAACGTATTAACAAAATAAAATAAATAAATATGGACCAGTAAAATAAATAATTAAATAGAGTAATAAATATGTACAAACATATATACATATATACAGGTGCTGTGGGGAGGGGAAGAAGGTAAGGCGGGGGGGGTGGGGAGGGGGAGGAGAGGGAGAGGAAGGAGGGGGGCTCAGTGTGGGAAGGCCTCCTGCGCTATGTGCAAAGCACTGTTCTAAACGCTGGGGAGGTTACAAGGTGATCAGGTTGTCCCATAGAGGGCTCACAGTCTTAATCCCCATTTTACAGATGAGGTAACGAAGGCACAGAGAAGTTAAGTGACTTGCCCAAAGTCACACAGCCGACAATTGGAGGAGCTGGGATTTGAACCCATGACCTCTGACTCCAAAGCCCGGGCTCTTTCCACTGAGCCACGCTGTCGCTACTGGGTGCCAAGCACTAAGTGCTGGGATAGACAGAAAGCAATCAGGTTGTCCCACGTGGGGCTCACAGCCTTAATCCCCATTTTACAGATGAGGTCACTGAGGCCCAGAGAAATGAAGTGACTTGCCCAAGGTCACACAGTAGACAGATGGCGGAGCCAGCATTAGAAACCACATCCTCTGATTCCCAAGCCTTGGCTCTTACCACTAGGCCATGCTGCTTCTCCATAATAATAACAATAGTAACTGTGAGCCCACTGTAGGGTAGGGACTGTCTCTATATGTTGCTGACTTGTACTTACCAAGTGCTTAGTACAGTGCTCTGCACGCATTAAGCGCTCAGTAAATATGATTGAATGAATGAATGAACAGTATTTGTTTAGTGTTTACTATGTGTCAAGCACTATACTAAGCTCTTGAAGAGATACATGAAGATGGGATCCCACATGGGGTTCACAGCCTAAGTAGGAGGGAGAAGGGGTATTGAATCCCCATTTTACAGATGAAGGAAGTGGGGGACAGAGAAGTGAAGTGACTTACCCAAGGTCACGCACAGCAGACAAGTGCTGGAGCTGGGATTAGAACCCAGGTCCTCTGAGTCCCAGGCCTGTGTTCTTTCCAGGAGGCCGTGTTGCTTCCCTATAAAATGGGGTTTCAATATCTCTTCTCCCTCCTACTTAGACTGTAAGCCCCACTTGGGACAGGGACTGTGTCTGACCTGATTATTTTGTATCAATTAATCAATCAATCAATCACATTTATTGAGCACTTACTGTGTTCAGAGCACTGTAGTAAGCACTAGGGAGAGAACAATAGAACAGTATAACAAACACATTCCCTGCCCACACTGAGTTTACAAAGGAAGGATGGTGGTGCCATCTACAGTGTTGGGAAAGTCAGGGGAAGGACAGGATTTGGGTGGGAAGACTAGGAGACAGGTCTTAGCATTCATTCATTCATTAATTCAATTAATAATAATAATGATGGCATTTGTTAAGCGCTTACTATGTGCAAAGCACTGTTCTAAGCGCTGGGGAGGATACAGCTTGATCAGGTAGTCACAGGTGGGGCTCACAGTCTTAATCCCCATTTTACAGATGAGATAACTGAGGCACAGAGAAGTGAAGTGACTGCCCAAAGTCACATAGCTGACAACTGGTGGAGCCGGGGTTTGAACCCATGACCTCTGACTTCCAAGCCTGTGCTCTTTCCACTGAACCACGCCAATTGTATTTACTGAGTGCTTACTGTGTGCAGAGAACTGTACTAAGCGCTTGGAAAGTACAATTCGGCTACAGATGGAGACAATCCCTATATCCCCATTGTTTAGATGAGCCTGCTGAAGCCAAGAGAAGTTGAAGGATCTCCCAAGTTCACGCAGCAGAACAGGGGCAGAGCTGGACTAGAACCCAGATCCTCTGCTTCACGGACCTGTGCTCTCTCCCCTAGGCGAGGTTGTTTCCTTATCTACAACATTATGGCTGGGTCTTTGCCTTCTCCCTTCTGTTGTATTATACTCTCCCAAGCGTTTAGTACAGTGCTCTGCACATAGTCAATGCTCAGTAAATCCCACTGATTGATTGCCCTTGTTCTTCATTATTGGAAGCTGGATGGGTGTTAGAAGGAGATGCTGGGGTGGCCTAGTACATAGAGCCTGGGTTTAGGAATCGGAAGGACCTGGGTTCTAATCCTGACTGCCTCATGTCTGTTGTTTGTGACCTGGTGTAAGTCACTTCATTTCTCTGTGCCTCAGTTACCTCATCTGTAAAATGGAGATTAAGATTGTGAACCCTATGTGGGTCAGGGATTGTGTCCCACCTGATTAGCTTCTATCTACCCTAGTTCTTATTTAAGTAAGCCTGGCACATAGTAAGCGCTTAACAATTACCCTAAAAAAGTTTCTTCTTCTCTAAAGTGGGGATTCAATACCTGTTCTCTTTCCCCTTTATGTAGGGGTCTGAGGACTAGCTCATAAGCCAGACTTTGACCAGAGAGTTTATTCATCAATAAACATCAATCATGTTTATTGAGTGCTTACTGTGTGCAGAGCACTGTACTAAGCACTTGGGAGAGTACAACACAACAATATAACAGACTCATTCCCTGCCCGCAGTGAGCTTGCAGTCTCAAGGGAGCTTACAGACTAGTGAGAGCTTACATCTAAAAGGGAGAGGGAAATGAACAACAATAAAAAATACTTATCCCAGAAAGCCAATTTTCCGGGCACTATCCTACCAAAATGTGAGATTTGAATAAGTAAATATTGAAGAGGAAAAATGCCAATGGAGAATTTTGCCATTTACCTGAAAGCACTAAGGAAGAAACAATGATGTCTTTAGCTTAATTAATGTTTGCCGAAGGGTGTGGAGAACACTGAGTTAGAGAGACTCTACTTCTACAGTTATAAACTTCACTTTTCTCTTATAAAAGGTCAAAACAAAAAAATTATAACAGAAATTAAATGTCACGCAGTCAAGTGTTTCAAAAGCCCGCGTAAAATATTTAGGGCCAATGGATTTACTGTCTGTGGAGAAATTCCCTAGAAATTGAAAAGCAGTGTGGCCTATGAAAAGAGAGTGAGAGGACCTGGGTTCTAATCACCACTAGTTGCCTGTTGTGTGGCCTAGGGCAAGTCACTTTACTTCTCTGTGCCTCAGTTCCCTCATCTGTAATATGGGGATTCAATACCTGTTCTCCTTCCTATGTAGACTATGAGCCCCATGTGGCTTGTAATTAGCTTGTATCTACCTCAGCCCTTAGTGCAGTGCTTTACACATAGTAAATCACTTAACAAATACCACAATTATTATTATCATTACCTTGGGCAAATCATTCAACTTCTCTGTGCCTCAGTTCCCATCATCTACTAATGGGGATTTAGTCCCTGTTCTCCTTTCTACGTAGACGGTGATCCCCATCAGATTATTTTGTATCTATCCCAGCATTTGGTACAGTGCTTGACATATAGCAAGCACTTATCAAATATTACAAATATTATTAACGACGACTGTTCACTTCTAACTCCTCTCTTGGCTCTTCAGTTCACTCAGGTATTAATGTGCACTAATTGTGGCTGTCTGTTTCACGGGAAGAAGGTCTCTTGAACTGAAAACAAAAATCGTTTGGAATAAATACACAATCCCTGCTTGGTTGGACAGGATAATGAACACTGCAAGCTAGGAGCAGCCAATCTGAGGATTTATTTAAGAGGATTATTGATATACCAGACTGCGAGATAAATTAATAGCGTGGCCACTGTTTCTTCCACATCTTTTTCTGAGGTGGTTGAGTCTTCATGCAATTTTCACGCCTTCCCAACCCCTTAGTAATTAATGGTTTGTGCCATTTGTGGGTACGCTTTGATGCTTTTACCACTTCCTGGGTAAAGAAGAAGCACTGATAAGCTTCTACTACGATGTGTAATGTCCCTTTTCTAAAGAATCATTCTGTTCTTCTGTTGCAGGAGTTCTGTAGAGAACCACCCCCTCATCCTTTGTGGATTTAAGAGGGTGAAAGTTTCCTTATGAGGGTAATCATATTTCAGCCTGGAAACATTCAAAGGGAAAGACACTTCATCAGAATTCTGTTCGAATCTGCAGAAAATCATTCCCGGACTTGGTCCGTGAAAGTGTGATACTAAAAAGGGCAGTGTGTGTTTGCATCAGAGAAATATTTCTCCTACTAGGATAGTTTAGTAATCGTGGTAGTTCGCTGGTTGTGGTGCACTGTATTAAGCACTTGGGAAATACAAAACTGAGAAGTGATGGGTTCTCTGACAACTAGGAGCTTACACTCCCTGTCGACTGGAAGCTCCTTGTCGACAGGGATCATGTCTACCAACTCTGGTCACGTCTATCAGTTGAGCGCTCACCCTGTGCATAGCACTGTACTAAGTGCTTGGAAGAGTACAATACAACAGAGTTGGTGGACATGTTCCCTGCCCACAAGGAGCTTACAGTCCGGGGAAGGGGAAAGCATTTAAATAAATTCTGGGTATATACATAAGTGCTGTGGGGCTGTGGGTAGGGTGAATAAAGGGTACAAATCCAAGTGTAAGAGCGGCAAAGAAGTAGCGTGGCTCAATGGAAAGAGCACAGGCTTTGGAGTCAGAGGTCAGAGGTTCAAATCCCAGCTCCACCAATTGTCAGCTGTGTGACTTTGGGCAAGTCACTTAACTTCTCTGGGCCTCAGTTACCTCAACTGTAAAATGGGGATTAAGACTGTGAGCCCCCTGTGGGACAACCTGATCACCTTGTAACCTCCCCAGTGCTTAGAACAGTGCTTTGCACATAGTGAGCGCTTTATAAATGCCATCATTATTATTATTATTATTATAAAGAAGGGAGAGGGAGTAGGGGAAATGAGAGCTTAATTGGAGAAAGCCTCTTGGAGTTGCGATTTTAATCAGGTTTTGAAGGTGGGAAGAGTGATAGGTCTGCTGGATATGAAGGAGGAGGGATTTCTTGGCAAGAGGCAGGATCTAGGAGGGTGTTCAGTGGCAAGACAGATGAGATCGAGGTACAAACGTTCAATCAATATTATTGATTGATTAAAAGGGGATTTGGATATAGAATGTGTTTACTAAAGTAATCTGAGAAATAATGATAACCAGTAATTGTGGTGTTTGTTAAGTCCATACTATGTGCCCAGTTCTGAGGTAGACACAAGATACATATAGCAGAGAAGCACCGTGACTTAGTGGAAAGAGCCCGGGCTTGGGAGTCAGAGGTCATGGGTTCTAATCCTGCCCCGCCACTTGTCAGCTGTGTGACCTTGGGCAAGTCACTTAACTTCTCTGTGCCTCAGTTACCTCATCTGTAAAATGGGGATGAAGACTGTGAGCCCCATGTGGGACAACCTGATTACCTTGTATCTACCCCAATGCTTAGAACAGTGCTTGGCATATAGTAAAGTTAACAAATACCAACATTTTTATTGTTATTATTACCTCAGGTGATAAGTATCAAACCTTCACGGTATGTGCAAGAACCCACGGCTCCCTCCAGTTATCACCCCATCTCCCTCCTTCTGTTCTCCTCCAGAATCCTTCAGTGAGTTGTCTACATCCACTGCCTCTACTTCCCTTCCTCCAGTTCTCTCCTTGACCCCCTCCAATCTGGCTTCCATCCCCTTCGCTCTACCAAAACTGCCCTATTAAAGGTCACCAATGACCTCGTTCTTGCCAAATCCAATGGCATCTTGTCTTGCCTTATGCCTTCGAGTCGTTTCCGACCCACAGCATTACCACGGACACATCTCTCCCAGAACGCCCCGCTCTCCATCTGCAATCATTCTGGTAGTGTAGCCATAGAGTTTTCTTGGTAAAAACCCAGAAGTGGTTTGCCATTGCCACCTTTCTCCCAGTAGACGTGAGTCTCCTCCCTCAACTCTCTCCCATGTTGCTACTGCCCAGCACGGGTGAGTTTTGACTTGGAGCAGATGGCCTTCCACTCGCTAGCCACTGCCCAAGCGAGGAATGGAATGGGTAGGCCTCTGTTTGACTCTCCCTCCTGTAGCTGAGACTGGTAGAGGACTGGAAACTCTCCAGTTGCGACACTTAGAGGGGCCAATGGCCTCTACTCCATCCTCATCCTCCTCGATCTCTCAGCTGCCTTTGACGCTGTGGACCACCCCCTCCAGCACTTAGAACAGTGCTTGGCACAAAGTAAGCACATAACAAATACCATTATTATTATTATTATTCTGGAAACATCCTATCTCAGTTTCACTGACGCTGTCCTCTCCTGGATCTCCTCATCTCTCTGGCTGTTCATTCTCAGTGTCTTTCATGGGCTTCTCCTCTGCCTCCCACCCCCTAACTGTGGGGGTCCCTCAAGGTTCATTTGTGGGTCCCCTTCTATTTTCCATCTACACCCACTCCTTTGGAGAATTCATTCTTTCCCATGGCTTCAACTGCAATCTCTATGGGGATGATTCCCAAATCTACATCTCTGATCTCCCTCCCTCTCTGCAGTCTTTCATTTCCTCCTGCCTTCAGGACATCTCTACTTGGATATCCTGTTGATGCCTCACACTTAAAGTGTCCAAAACAGAACTCCTCATCTTCGCTCCCAAACCCCGTCCATCCCCTGACTTTCCCATCACTGTAGAGAGCACCACTATCCTCCCTGTCTCATAAGCCTGTAACCTTGGCATTGTACTCAATCTGTCTCTCTCATTCAACCCACATATTCAACCTGTCACCTGATCATGTTAATTCAGCCTTCACAACCTCACTAATATCTGCCCTTTCTTCGCCATGAAAATTGCTATGATGTTAATCCAAATACTTATCCTATCCCACCTTGATTACTCCATCAGCTTCCTGCCAGCTATCTCTCCCCAGTCCAGTCCACACTTGACTCTGCTACCCAGATCATTTTTTCTACAAAACCGCTCAGTCCATGTTTCCCTACTCCTCAAGAAACCCCAGTGGTTGCCTATCCTGCTCCAATCAAACAGAAGCTCCTTCCCATCGGCTTTAAAGTAGTCAATCACCTGGCTCCCTCCTACCTCCCCTCACCGCTCTCTGACTACATCTCAGCCTACACACTTTGCTCCTCTAAGCCAACCTACTTATTGTCCCTCGATCTTGTCCACTTCACTGCCTAACTCTTGCCCGTGTCCTGCCTCTGGCCTGGAACACACTCCATCTTCATATCTGACAGACTAGCACTCTCCCCACTTTAAAAGTTTTACTGGAGGCACCCTTGCACTTAGATTTGTACCCTTTGTTCCCTCTTCCCTCAGGCTCACAGCCCTTTAAAACATATCTGTAATTTATTTATTTATATTAATGTTTTCTCCCCTAGACCATAAACTCACTGATGGCCAGGAATGCGCCTACCGACTCTTTTATATTGTACTCTCCCAAGCGCTTAGCACAGTGCTCTGCCCATGGTAAGTGCTCAATAAATATGATCTATTAGTAATCATATTGAACTCAGTTCCTGCTGCACGAGACTCACTGCCTAATGTAGAGTGAGAGAGATTATTTAATCTCCATTTTCCAATGAGAAAACTGGGGCACAGAGAAGGTAAGTGACTTTCCCATGATTACACAACAGACAATTGGTGGAGCTGGGATTAGAATTTAGTTCTCCCGCCCATCAGTCCTGTGCAGTTTCCAGTAGATCACAGCTTAATAATTGAATAACAAGATAGATATAAAATTTAATCTTAATTTAATTTAAATTTAATTTAATTTAAGAACAGAGAAGTTAAATGTCTTGCCCAAGGATACTAAGCAGAAAAGTGAAAGAGCTGGGATTAGAACCCAGGTCCTTCTGACTCTCAGATCTGTTCTCTATTCATAGGCCATGTAGGATTTCTCTAGTTTTATTTTATTTTATTTTTAACTTTCTCATTCAAGTGGAAGCTTCCTTATAAGCAGAAATCATGTCAACAAAACTCTATTGGACTCTCTGAAGTGCTCAGTACAGTGCTCTGCACAGAGTAGATTGCAAACTCCTTGAAGGTGGGTATCACATTTACTAGAGAACTCTGCTCCCACATGTCTGCTGTGTGACTTGGGCAAGTCACTTAACTTCTCTGTGCCTCAGTTACCTCATCTGTAAAATGAGGATCCAAACTTTGAGCCCCACGTGGGACAGGGATTGCATCCAACCTTTTTTGTACCTTCCCCAGTGCTTAAAACAGTGCTTGGCACAAAATAAGCACTTAAAATGCCACAATTATTATTAATTATTATTATTATTATTATTATTATTAAGGGAAGGGAAGCAGCTTGGCTCAGTGGAAAGAGCACGGGCTTTGAAGTCAGAGGTCAAAGGTTCAAATCCTGGCTCTGCCAATTGTCAGCTGTGTGACTTTGGGCAAGTCACTGAACTTCCCTGGGCCTCAGTTCCCTCATCTGTAAAATGGGGATTAAGACTGTGAGCCCCCTGTGGGATAACTGAATCACTTTGTAACTTCCCCAGCACTTAGAACAGTGATTTGCACATAGTAAGTGCTTAATAAATGCCATCATCATTATTATTATTTACTAACTCCGTTGTACTTTGTACTTTGCCAAGTGCTTAGAAAAGTGTTCTATACAAAGCAGACTGTAAACTACTTGAGGGCAGGGTTCAGGTCTTTCTTCCAACTCCGTTGGGCTTTCCCACACACTTAGCACAGTGCTTTATGCACAGTAAGTGCTCACTATATACTATTGATTGAGTGTTCGGATGATTGATCAGGTTGACTCTATTGTACTCCCCCAAGTGCTTAGTACGGTGCTGGCTCTCAGGAGGCACTCAATCATCACTACTGATGGATTGATGATCTCTGGAATGATTTACCAATGACTTCCTCTGGCATTTCTTAGCGAGTATCCATCCTAATGGGCTTAGTTTCCTTCAGGAACATCCAAAGATCTTCCTGGCAGTGAAGACCTTACATTCTGATTAAGGAGTAGATTTGTTTCCACGAAATTTCGGTGAGCCCATCCTCCACCTCCTAAGGCAGTGTTTCTCTGGGGAAGGAGCTCTCAGTGCTTGGTATAAGAAAATAAAAGCCTGAACCAAGCTCTTTGAGTTTGGGCGTGTACCTCGCTTACCTGGGTCATTTAGCCTGAAGATTCTCTTGGATCTTTTCTCTTTCTTCTTCTATTTCTTTGGAATCCACTTACGGAGGTGTTAACATCTACATGAGAAGCAAAAATTGTCATCTCGGCAGTTTCAAAGCCTTGTTAAACCTGTCCTCGGGAAATCGTCTGGCGTCAGCAGATACTGCCGGCGTATCTGCCGGTGCAGGGAAAAGAAACTATGTCATCATGGGAGATTTAGGAAGCAGCTATACATTAAGAAATCAATAGGATAGGAGTAAAAACAGCTAGAATACATGTATTCCCTCTTAGCCTTTTATGAAATGATTTGTATCAGTTGGGAAGTGAGCTGAGAATTTTCAGGCTTGGTGTGAGGTTTATTGTGATCAAAACCCCCATTTCTCTCTTGGTTTTTATGCCCGACATCTGAATGCCAACGTTGGGATAGGGTTTGTGTGGGCCTCATAATTAAGGCCTGGCTCTTTTTCCTGTGGTCTGCTGTGTCGATCAATGAGTGGTACTTATTGAGCTCTTATGGTATTTAGAGCACTGTACTGAGTGATGGGAGAGCACAATGCTGTAGAGTTGATAGACATGATCTCTGCCATCAAGGAGCTTACAGTCTAGTGATAATAATAACAACAACTATGGTATTTGTTACACGCTTACTATGTGCCAGGCACTGTACTAAGTGTTGGGGTACATCCAAGCAAATAGGGTTGGACACAGTCCCTGTTCCACATGGGGCTCACAGTCTTACTTCTCATTTTACAGATGAGGTAACCGAGGCACAGAGAAGTAAAGCAACTTGCCCGAGGTCATGCAGCAGACAAGTGGCGGAGCCAGGATTAGAACTCATGACTTTCTGACACCCAGAGAAGCAGTGTGGCTTAGTGTAAGAGCACGGCCTTGGGAGTTAGAGGTCGTGGGTTCTAATCCCGACTCCACTTGTCGGCTATGTGATTTTGGGCATCACTTAACTTCTCTGTGCCTCAGTTACCTCATCTGCAAAACGGGGGGTTAAGACTGTGAACACCAAGTGGGACAACCTGATAACCAACTTATTCTTCTCAAGTGCTTAGTACAATGCTCTGCACACCATAAGTGCTCAATAATCCGATTGAATGAATCAATGAATGGCATCTATCCCAGCACTTAGAACGGTGCTTGGCACATAGTAAGCACTTAACAAATGCCACCATTATTATTATTATTATTATTATTATTATTATTATTATTATTATTATTATTATTACCCAGTCCCGGGCTCTAGCTATTATGCCATGCTGCTTCTCTCTAGTCGGGGAGAGAGACTTGAAAATGAATTACAGAGAGCAGAATGGACAAAGTCTAAGGATGTTAACATCAGTGCTATGCTGCTGGGGGGTGAGGGGGATGCATATCAAAGTGCTAAGTGGAGGAACAAAGCCAAGTGTGTAGGGGAAACAGAGGAGAGGGAGGAAAGGGGAAGAAATGAGAGCTTAATCAAGGAAGACCTCTTGTGATCTTAGGAGGGCTTTGAAGGTGAGGAGAATGTGTCTGTTATATTGTCGTATTGTACTCTCCCAAGCTCTTAGTATAAAACTCCACACAAGTAAGTGCACAGTAAATATGACTGATTGATTGATTGGTCAGGATCTTAACCGGACTGTGAAAGGAGACAGAAAAAAAAGAGAAAGAGAGAAATGACAAAAAGAGACACACGGTCCTCTTGTTCACGTTCTTCCAGCTGGAACTCTCTCCCCCTTCATACCCGGCACACTACTGCTCTCCCCATTTACAAAGTCCTACTAAAGTCATACTTCCTCCAGGAGGCCTACCCTGATTCATCTCCCATATCCCCATCCTATTTCTGCCTCCTGCCATTTCCAAGCTTCCACATCACCTACGCATCTGGGTACTCACCCTGACTCTCTGCCCTGAAGCCATTATATCTCTATCTTTATAATAATTAATAATCATCGAACTTGTTAAGCACTTACTATCTGGCAAGCACTGTTCTAAGCACTGGGGTAGACAGTTTGGACACAGTGTCTGTCCCGACTGGGCTCACACCTCTTAATCCCCATTTTACAGGTGAGGGAACTGAGGCAAAAAAGAAGTGAAGTGACTTGCCCAAGATCACACAGCAGAAATGTGGCAGAGCAGGAATTGGAACCCAGGTCCTATTGATTCCCAGGGCTGAACTCTCTCCATTAAGCCACTTACTGTTTACTCTTACCTGTAAGTAATTTAAGTGTCTGTTTCCCCCTTACAATAATAATATGAAAATTGAAGTATTGTGTGTCAAGCACAGTTCTAAGCACTGAGTTAGATGCCAGTAATAATAAAAATGAGAGTATGTGTTAAGTGCTTACTCTGTGCCAAGCACTGTACCAAATGCTGGAGTAGATACAAGACAATCAGGTTGGTCACCGTCACTGTCCCACATGGGGCTCACAATCCAAGTATTCATTCATTCCATTCATTCAATCCTATTTATTGAGTGCTTACTGTGTGCAGGGCACTGTACTAAGCGCTTGGGAAGTACAAGTTGGCAACATATACAGATGGTCCCTACCCAACAACGGGCTCACAGTCTAGAAGGGGGAGACAGACAACAAAACAAAACATATTAACAAAATCAAATAAATAGAATAGTAAATATATTCAAGTAAAATGGAGTAATAAATCCGTACAAACATATATACAGGTGCTGTGTGGAGGGGAAGGAGGTAGGGTCTACTAATTTCTCCTAATTCTATTGTATTTTCCCAAATGCTTAGTATAGTGCTTTTCACAGAGGAAGCATGCAATAAATACCATTGCTTGACTTATAGAGAGCAACAGAAAGGGAAAGAGAAAGAGTGACAGAGCTGGGACTTGGATTTAGCTCTCCTGACTCCCAACACAATCTTCTGTTGCTGTTTGCAGATTGTTATACATCAAGGAGCCAGAGAAAAATATTCTCAGAGGTTCTTGCTCTAGGAATTGCGGAATTGTTCTGTGCATTTCCTGTTAAACGAAACAAAAATCTTCGGGAGTTCAGTGGGTAAATTCTCGACCTACTTGGTAAATACTGAGCCATCAATCAATCTCTAACCTTCCTGAGAAAACCATTCAGTGGTTTTTATTGAGCGCTTGCTACTTGCAGAGTACTGTACTAAGCGTTTGGGAGAGTACAGTATATTAGAGTTAGCAGACACATTCCCTGCCAACAGTAAGCTTACGGAATAGAGACTGAACTTACAAGCCGAAGTCTGGAATTTGTTCCATAAAGGAACTCTTGGGAGAGGAGAGTAGTTTTAGATAAAATAATTAAACATAAGCGCTCAGGGTAAATGAACGGGATATGTGCAGTAGAAGACCACAGGCAAGAAGACATCAGGAGAGCGGACAATCGATTCCATTTCTACCCTTTTCCTGTTCCCTGACCTTGGGCAAGTGCCTGAGCTCTGCTGGACCTCAGTTTCCTTGTCAGTGAAATGGGGATAAGATACCCAATCTCCTTCCTAGACTCTGAGCCCTTGTGTGAAACCGAGGAGGTTATGAGTTTTGGAAGCTGATTTTTCCTTCTTCGTTCCTGACATGGTCATGAGTGGTGCTATAAAAAGCGAGCTATTGTTTAATGTTTATAAGCTCCTGGCACCTTCCCCACCATTAAATCAGCATCCATAACTAGAACAATGCAAATCGTGACACAGGCTAGTTGGAGAGGTGTTGCAGCAACAGTGCTCATAAATATGTATATATAAATAAACGCAAAATTTATCTTTAACAGATGGTGATCGAATGGTTCTGTGGTACAATTCTCGTGTTAAAGGAATGTTCCTGCAGCTGTAAAACAAGTTTTCGGGTTCTCCTAACAGCTAACTCCTCACACGTGCGAGATGATAAGGACCTGTGGAAAATGGGAGTCCCTGTCCCACATGGGGCTCAAAGCCTTGACCCCCATTTTACAGTTGAGGTAACTGAGGCACAGAGAAGTCAAGTGACTCACTTCTCACATGAGCAGGAGGGTGAGGACCTGTGGGCCTTTTTTCCTTTTTTTTTTGGTATTTGTTCAGCACTTACTATGTGCCAAACACTGCTCTAAGTGCTGGGTTAGGTACAATAAATTTAGGTTGGACACAGTCCCTATCAATAAGTCAGATTTATTAAGCACTTACTGTGTGCAGAGCACTGTACTAAGGGCTTGGAAGAGTGTAAGCTCCTTGCAGGCAGGGAATGTATCTGTTTATTGTTGCATTTTACTCTCCCAAGTGCTTAGTACAGTGCTCTGCACATAGTAAGTGCTCAATAAATACAATTGAATGAGTGAATGAATGAATACAATGCAGTGATAAACAGACACATTCCCTGCCTGGCCCGCATGAGGTTCTCCCTCTAAGTAGGAGGGAGAACAGGAGAATTGAGGCCCAGAGAAGTTAAGTGAGTTACCCGAGGTCACACAGTAAGCGATGGCAGAGCCGGAATTAGAACCTAGGCCCTCTGACTCCCAGGCCAAGTTTTTTCTACTAGGCCATACTGCTTGTCTGTTTTGGATTAGAAGTATCTAAAGGGCAGGAAATAGGTCTGTGTCTCTGCTAATAATAATAATAATAATAAAAACTGTGGTGTTTGTTCAGTGTTTCCTGTGTGCCAAGCACTGTTCTAAGCACAGGGGTGGATACAAGCTAATCAGGTTGGACACAGTTCCTGTCCCACATGGGGCTCACAGTCTTGATCCTCATTTTACGGTCGAACTAACTCAGACACGGAGAAGTTTCTGGAAATGTCTGGTACGTAGTAAGTGCTTAACACGTACCACAGTTATTAGTGGACACAGTCCCTGCCCTTCAGGAGCTTAAAGTCTACTCACTGAACTGAGCACTTGGAAAAATACATTAGTAGATACAGTCCCTGCCTTCAAGGAGCTGGATCTTAGAACAGTGTTTTGCACATAGTAAGTGCTTAACAAATACCATCATTATTATTATTATTATTATTACTATATGTAGAAAACTGTACTGACCTCATGGGAAAATAATAGTTGGGAGACACATTCCCTACTCTCAAAGAAAGAGTATGATAGAGTGGGTAGAATTATTCCTGCCCTCAAGGAGCTTACTGTCTACTGTGTGTAGGGCAGTGTACTAAGCTCTTGGGAAAGTACAATAGTAGACACAGTTTCTGGCCTCAAAGAGAATACAGTCTATGGTGTGCAGAGCACTGTATTAAGCGCTTGGGAGAATATAATGCAGTAGAGGTGATAGACATTATGCCTACCTAACACCTTAAGGAGAGCTTGAGTGATTACAACGCAGTTGTAACAACGCAATTGTTAGGCATAATAATAACAATAATAATTATCATAGTACTTGTTAAGTGCTTACCACATGCCAAGCACTGTTCTAAACGCTGGGGTTAATATATGTTAATCAGATCAGACCAGTCCCTGTCCCACGTGGGGCTCACACTCTTAATCCCCATTTTTAACATATGAGGTAACTGAGGAACAGAGAAGTTAAGCGACTTGGAAAGGTCACACAGCAGACACGTGGCGGAGTCAGGATTAGAAGCCAGGTCCTTCTGACTCTTATGCCCGTGTTCTACCCACTAAGCCACGCTGCTTCTCCTACGCATGATCTCTGCCACAAGAAGTTAAGTTTATACTGAGAGCTTGGGAGAGTTCAGTAGGGTCAGTAGACACAATCCTTGTCCACGGTGAGTTTATGGTCCAAAGGGTAAACGTGCAGCTCATTAAAATACAACGGGTTTGGGGTTTAATTCATAGATTTCAACAGCATCAATGTGAACCTCTCTCCTACACACTTTTTTGCTGCTTGGAGCGACCCTCTTCGTGGCTTCCTGTTTCTCTCTAAAACTAAAACTCTCTAAAACTAAAAAACCATAAAGCGATAACATCCAGACAGAAGAAACACTCTCTCTCCACAAAAAAAAAGCACTGATAGCCAGTATATAGAACTCTGTCCTTAATCCCGAGAGGAGTACATTTTCTAATTAGGGCCATTCTCTGCATCCTTCATGATTCCATTTCTTTTCCTTTGTCATGGGTTAGAAAAAGGAATTTAGTTCAACTGAGACAATAGTCGAAGCTTTCATCTCCTTTTTCATTTATTAGGAAAAAATTAACACATGGATAAAAATTATAGATTGTTAGAAGGCAGCAATGTAACAGTGGGTGCATCAGATATGTAGTTATGATATGTTGGAGGCATTAAATATAGAAAAGTTACAGCACTAGGTGGTCTTGGGACACTAAAATTTTAATAAGCACTAGCTCCAGGCGAAATCTGCAGCAGAAGAATGGGAAGGAGGGAGATAAGAATCATGTCCAAGTAACAAGCATTCAGATAGGGGATGTTGTAATTCATTTTAAGCATCTCTTCTCTGGCATTACTTAAGTTCCCCAAATTGTCATCTCATTCGATAGACAACTCTCTTTCATCTATCTAGAGAAGACACGGTGTTCTCTAAACTTGTAAAACATTCAAAGATCACACTTCCAGAAATGTGGTTCGATATTATGTGAATGTGAAGACTGTTCGTATTGGGTCCCACTCGGCCTGTGGACTTTTCCCCGGTAATTCATTCGTTCATGTGATCGTATTTATTGAGTGCTTACTGTGTGCAGAGCACTGTATTAAGCATTTGGGAGAGTATGCTATAACGATAAGAATAAGATTTCGCTGCTCTGTTGGTCAACCCTGGGATGAGGGGAGAGCTAGATGACCCAGGAGGAATGAGCTATGTTGACTTTTTAGAGATGAATGGAATGAATGGAAAGTAATAGATGATTGAGGAGTAATATTTCCTGAATGCTTAATAAATACTGTTATTATGAGCTACTACTATTGTATATTCCTAATAATGATAATGATGATGGTATTTTTTAAGCGCTTATTCTGTGCAAAGCACTGTTCTACTACACACAACTACTACTGGAGAAGCAGCATGGCTCAGTGGAAAGAGCCCAGGCTTTGGAGTCAGAGGTCATGTGTTCAAATCCCGGCTCCGCAAATTGTCAGCTGTGTGACTTTGGGCAAGTCACTTGACTTCTCTGGGCCTCAGTTCCCTCATCTGTAAAGTGGGGGTGAAGACTGTGAGCCCCCCGTGGGACAACCTGATCACCTTGTAACCTCCCCAGTGCTTAGAACAGTGCTTTGCACATAGTAAGCGCTTAATAAATGCCATCATCATTATTGCATGCTAATGTCTCACACTACTGCTATTATTATTACTACCACCACCATTAATGATGTACATATCTAATTTACTCATTTATATTAGGTGTTCAATAAATGTCATTATTATGAACTACTAGTATTATATATTGCTACATACAACTACTGTTACATGCTGCTATGTCTCACACTGCTGCTCTTATTACTACTACTGCCACCACTACTGTAGTACATATCCGATTTACTCATTTATATTAATGTCTATCGCTATTATTACTGCTATTACTACTACTATTACTAGTACTGCTACTAAGAGCACGGGCTTTGGAGTCAGAGTTCAGAGGTCATGGGTTCAAATCCCTGCTCCACCAATTGTCAGCTGTGTGACTTTGGGCAAGTCACTTAACTTCTCTGTGCCTCAGTTACCTCATCTGTAAAATGGGGATTAAGACTGTGAGCCCCTCTTCGGACAACCTGATCACCTTGTAACTTCCCCAGTGCTTAAAGCAGGGCTATGCACATAGTCAGTGCTTAATAAATGCCATTATTATTATTATTATTATCATTATTACTACTACTGCAGCTGCTGCTACTAATACTATTATTACTGATGCTGCTACTTCTACTACAACTACTGCTACACATTTTCTTAGATTTTGAGCCATGTGACTCTTTTCATGTGTCTACCCCAGTGCTTAGCACATGTCAAATACCTTCTAAGGGCCCTACCCCGGGTTTGAGTTTGAATAAAACGAGTACATTAGCATTGTGAGATGAAGAAAATGGTGCATTTTGAATTCACGATGGGAGGGTCATACCTTAAGATCTGAAATTTACGTGTGGCATAGTGGAAAGACCACAGGCCTGGGAGTCAAAAAATCTGGGCTCTAATTCCAGCTCTGCCACCGGCCTGCTGTGTGACTTTGGGCAAGTCACTTCACTTCTCTGTGCTTCAGTTTCCCCATCTGTAAAATGGGAATTCAGTACCTCTTCTCCCTTCCTTTTAGACTTTGAGCCCCAAGTGGGACAGGGATGTTGCCTGTCCTGATTGTCTTATATCTACTCCAGCACTTAGTTCAGTGCTTGGCACATAGAAAGAACTTAACAATTATTATTATTATTATTATTATCCTTTAAATGTGGACTGGCTTGTTGCTTCCAGCGGATGAGGAGGTTTCTCCTAACACCCAGCAAACCTGGATATCTCCCCTCTCTGATGACACAGCAGCAGAACCACCATAACCAGCAGACCATTCACTCAGCCTGGCCTGGAAGATCCCAGAGAAGTATGATGAAAGGGTTCTGGGCCTATGACCCCGTATTCTCTCCCTGGGCAACATCTCCATTGGGCTAGGGAAAATTCTGAGGCACAAAGATCCATTTCCCCATTTGGCTTGGGATGTTTATGATCCTGAGGAAGGATTCAAGGGAGAATCAGCATCAACAATTTTACAAAGTGCGACAGGCCCAAGGCCTGGACTCCATTTTGTTCGGCCAAGTCGCCTTTAGCGCAAAGCCGGCTTGGTCCATATGCCACGAGTCTTCCTCATGGCCAGCAGATGTGGATAAGGAAGAAGTATTCACCCATGCAGCTGAGCTAATGCAGAAAACAAGGCAGGGCTGAGCAACAACCCTGAGTGGAAAATTACTGAGTTCAGCCAAAAGCCCCTATGTAAATCAGCACTGAGAAACAATTCTCTGATTGCTGGTCTAACACTCTCCTCTTACCAGAGTGTGGCATTTCCACTCTTCAATGTCACCTCTAGGAAAAATGGGAATCTGTTTTTTCTTTCCGCACAGTAGGTAATAATAATAATAATGGTGGTACTTGTTAAGCGCTTACTATGTATCAAACACTGTTCTAAGTGCTGGAGTAGATACAAGCTAATCAGGTTGGACACAGTTCCTGTCCCACCTGGGGCTCAGAGTCTTAATCCCCATTTTGCAGATGAGATAACTGAGGCCCAGAGAAATTAAGTGACTTGCCCAAAGGCACACAGCACACAGGTGGTGGAGCTGGAATCAGAACCCAGGTCCTTCTGACTCCCAAGACCATGCTGTATCCACTAGGCCATGTTGCTTCCCTTCTAAGCACTGAGGTGCATAAAAGCCAATCAAGTTGAACACAGTCTCTGTCCCACATGGGGCTTATGGTCTTAATCCCCATTTTACAGATGAGGTAACTGAGGCATAGAGAATTTAAGCACAGCGGACAAGGAATAGAGCCCAGATTAGAACCCAATTTCTTCTGGATTCTATGCACTAGGTCATACTGCTTCTCTGTCAGTGGATGTTTTGTAGGTAAAGAGCTGACCTAACTGGCAATATGCAAGGGAAATTCATGCTAGCACTGAGAAGAATTTGCTGGAAAACTTCTATTATTATTATTACATCATGATAACAATAATGATAACATAATAATAGTAATGATAATAATTGTGGTATCTGTTAAATGTTTACTATGTGCCCAGCACTGTACTAAGCTCTGGGATGGATAAAATCAAATCAGGTTGGACACAGTCCCTGTCCCACATGAGGCTCACAGTCTTAGTCCTCATTTTACAGATGTGGTAACTGAGGCCCAGAGAGGTGAAGACCCAAGGTCAGACAGCAGACAAGTGGAGGAACCAGGATTAGAACCCAGTTCCTTCTGACTCTCAGGCCCGTGCACTAACCATTAGGCCATGCTCCTTCTACATTTGACCTAAGTATGGTCAGTGACTCAGCTCTAGTTTTTCTTTTTCGCTTGACTCCATCTTTGAGGATTGTGTGAGTGGTACCACAGGTGAAGAAACCAAGGTTTAATTTTAAATGCATCTTGGCTTGTTCTGTCTATCTCCTGCCTCAAATACTAGTGGACCTAATTGGGATTCTGAATTCTTAAGATGGATACATGTGAAGAAGGGGGAAGAGAGAGGAGAGAGAGGGAGAGTGAGAAGGAGTTAGGGAGAGAGAAAGAAAGAGTGAGAGGGAGAGAGACAGTGAGAGGGAGATAGAGAGGGAAATAAAGAGAGGGAGATAAAGAGAAAGGGGACAAAGGGTGATAGAGGGAGACAGAAAGAGAGAGGGAGAGAAGACAGAGAGAGAGGGAGAGGAGAGAGAGAGGAAAGAGTGACAGAAAAAAGAGGAAGAGAGAAAGAGAAGAGAGTGAGAGAGAAAGAGGGGAGAAATAGAGTAAGAAAAAGAGAGATAAAGAGAAGAGAGTGAGAAAGTGAGGAGAGAAAGAGAGAAGAGAGAAAGAGACAGATGAGCGAGAGAAAGATAGAGGAGAGAGTAATAGAGGGAGATAGAGAGAAAGAAGAGAGAGGAGAGAGAGGAGGGAGAGAGAGAAAAAAGGAGAGAGAATGAGAGAGGAGAGAAAGAGAGGATGAGAGAGAGGGAGAAAGAGAGGAGGGGAGAGAGAGAAAAAGGGGAGAGAGAATGAGAGATAGAGGAGAGAAAGTGAAATATGAGAGAGAATGAAAGAGAGGAGAGAGGGAAAGAAAGGAGAGAATGAAAGAAAGAGAGGGAGAGGATGAGAGAGAAGAGAGCAGGGAGAGAGTGAGCAAAAAAGAGAGGGAGAATGTGTGACAGACAATCAAGGGCAGGGGATAATTTTTAACTTCTCTTGTATGTCCGCAAGCTCCAGCATATAGTAGATAGATTGTCACGAGGCAACTACAGACAGAAATGGAATGAAGTTGGCTAGCACATCTTTCAGCAAATTGTCAGATAGCGTGCGATGGCAAAATGACATCAGACTGCAGGGAAGTCGATGCGAATTGATGAATACACCCGAGTTAAGTGTGAGAACATTGATATAAATAATAGGCACGCGAGAATAAATGAATGAAGGCCAAATACTGTAGCAGCCCTGTTGGGGTGTTTTATGCAGCCGTGTCAAACCAAGGTAAATGACATGTTAGTGAGGCATCTGACATTCGGTAGAGAGGGTCTCCTCAAGATAATCCAATCAGAAATGGTTCCTGTCCCTTATCTGCTTTTCAGCTTCTGGTTTCCCATTGATTTTAAGCATCATCCTCCCGTCAGTTAATCAGCGGTATTTACTGACACCCACAGAATGTAAAGCGCTGAAATAAGTACTTGGTGTAGAGGACGACAGAAGGAAAACAACTCTTTGTTGCCTTCAATCGGTCAATAATATTTATTGGGGGCTTACTCTGGGTAGATCACTCTACTAAGCGCTTGGGAGAGTCCAATAGAGCTAGTAGACGGGATGCCTGCCCTCATGGAGTTTACAGTCTCTATGTGCAAAGCACTGTGCTAAGCGCTTGGGAAAGAACAATAGACTGAGAAAGTATGATCTCTGTTCTTGAGGAGCTTACAGCCCCTCAGCACTTATCTACATACGGTATTCATTTATGTTAATGTATGTCTCCTCCTCTAGATTGCGACCTCCTTGTGGACAGGGAAAATGTCTCCTAAACCAGTTGTGTTGGACTCTCCCAGGCACTTAATACAGTGCTGTGCACACAGTAAGCTCTCAAGCAGCATGGCATAGAGGATAGAGCACAGGCCTGGGAGTTAGAAGGTCATGAATCCGGCTCCGCCACTTGTCTGCTGCGTAAACTTGGGTAAGTCACTTCACTTCTCTGGGCCTCAGTTACCTCGTCTGGAAAATGGGGATTGAGACTGTAAGCCCCACATGGGACAGGGTCTGTGCCCACTTCAATTTGCTTGTATTCACCCCAGCGCTTAGAATGGCGCCTGGCACATAGAAAGAGCTTAACAAATACCAGAATAATAATCATTATTGTTATTAATAAATACCATTGAGTGATTGAGTAGAATCTGATGGGAGAAGACAGACCATCATAATTGCCTGGCTAAGCATGATAGACTGAATGTAAGCTCCTAGAAGGCAGGGATCATGCCTTATCACTACAATCAGCAACATTTTTATGCCAGTGATCTCTACCTCAGGGGAACCCCATCAAAAATCAGGAAAACAAGGGATTGGGCAGAGGAGAAATCAACCCCATCAGCTGGCTGGTGGAAGGAAACATGTTCTAATCAGTAATTCACATCCCTTGGAGTCCTTTCATTATTCAGTGAGGCAATGGTAGGCAGCGGGCTATGCCAGCATGCAGTCTTCCCACAGAAACCTTTTCACCTCACACCCCACTGCAAAGTCCATGCCTATTCATCGCCATGAAGTTCTCCCAGCTTCTTCCATCCAGGGGTGGTCTGGTGATCAAAGAGGCAGCCCAGGAAACCTTTGCATATGAGAGGAATACTTTCTCGAGAAGGGGTTAGGTGCAGGCGTAATTAAAGCCCCAATCGAACTCTTCAAATTCGAGATATATTAGTGGTTAGCTTATTGACTCCTTGGCAGTGGTTGGAAAGTGCGTAAGACGTATTAGTAAAGGTACCCATCCCCAACTGCCTTCTTGCGATCCAGGAGGGAAAGTAATTCCAGATGCCAATTAATTTTCAGAGAAACTTGAAGAAGTCGAGGAAAAACTTGAAAGGTTCATTTCAGAGAAATATCAAAATATTGCGAGTTTGATCAAATCGCAGGTGAGCAGGCTTGAACAGATGAAATTGGAATTGTCAAAACACCGGGAGAGAGACCGCTCAAAGAAGCATTTCCACTTCAACTGGATCGAGGATGTCCTATATTTAAAAAAAAATCCTGGGAGATTAGCTGTGGTTCAAAAATCCTGCCAGGTGCTCAATGGACAAATTGGAGTTACAATCCTGTGGTCCTCTTTGATGCTTCAGAAACGTGTTTCTTTCGTATTTCAAAACTCGAAAGATGTAAGGAAGGATAAATTCTACTTGTGACTGAGTAGAATTTTCCCACTGTAATGCAAATTCAATCAATCAATCAATGGTATTTGTTGAATGCTTATTGTATTGCAGGGCATTGGAGTCAGTACTAGGGAGAATACAATATAATGAAGTTGGTGAATACGATCCCTACCCACAGAGAGCTTACAGCCTAGAAGAGAAGGCAGACTTTAAATAAGTTATGGATACTCATCCATTCAATTGTATTTATTGAGCCCTTACTGTGTGCAGAGCACTGTACTAAGCACCTGGAAAGTACAATTCGGCAACAGACACAATTCCTACCCAACAATGGGCTCACAGTCTAGAAGGGGGGAGACACCAAAAAACCCCCCAAACAAGTAGACAGGCATCAATAGCATCAATATAAATAATTACAGATATATGCACATCATTAATAAAATTAATAGAATAATAAATACAAATATATGCAAGTGCTGTGGGGCAGGGAAGGGGGGTAGAGCAGAGGGAGGGAGTCAGGGCTATGAGGAGGGGAGGAGGAGCAGAGGAAAAGGGGGGCTCAGTCTGGGAAGGCCTCCTGGAGGAGGTGAGGTTTCAGTAGGGATTTAAAAGGGGGAAGTGTGCTAGTTTGACGGATGTGAGGAGGGAGGGAATTCCAGGTGAGAGGAAGGACGTGGGCCAGGAGTCGACAGCGGGACAGGCACATAAATGTTGTGAGGCTGAATTCTTATTAGATTAGAGCTGGGTTCTAATCCTTGCTTTAGCACTTGCCTGCTGTGGGACCTTTGGCAAGTTAGCTAACTGCTCTCTGCCTCAGTTTCCTCATCTGTAAAATTGGGATTAAATCCTACTCCCTTTGACTTAGACTGTGAGCCCATGGTCATGGGTTCTAATCCTCACTCTGCCACTTGTCAGCTGTGTGACCTTGGGCAAGTCACTTAACTTTTCTGAGCCTCAGTTCCCTCATCTGCAAAATGGGGGTTAAGACTGTGAGCAGCACGTGGGACAATCTGATCACCTTGTATCCCCCCCACTGCTTAGAAAAGTGCTTCTCACATAGTAAGTGCTTAGCAAATGTCATTATTATTATTATTATTATTATTATTATTATTGTCTGACCTAATGATCCTGTAACTTCTCCATCACTTAGTACAGCAATCGGCATGTAGTAAGTGCTTTACAATACAAGGCTACTACTATTACCGCCATCACTAATAACATTTTGTGGGGGTGGATTTGGGAGAGAAATGAGGATTTCAGATTACTGAAAGGGAAACAGATTTTAGGTAGTTTATTCAAGAAACATTTCATTACCCTTCGATTTCTCTCTTCCCACCAGAATTTATGTCCATAACCATTAAACTTTTCTTAGTTTTCTGCTGAATTTGTCTCATTCCAGAATATCAGCAACACAGACCGCTCTCGTTCCATGGTTTCCTTGAACCTGAGGAGAGTCTTCTAACTTGCTTTCAAATCAACTACATTAGAGTCAGCCTCCATGACGTATGGATTAAAAATAAATCGAGATGGGGTACAGAAGAAGCTGGGTTGACCACTGAGCCCCTAATTTCTTCCACTAGACTTCCTTTTTACTAAGGTCCAGTGATTATACAATGACCCAGCATCTCACGCTGCTGTGTTTTCTAGTGATATTAGCATGAAAACAGCACAATTATCTGCTGCTGTGAATTAGGTAAAGCCCTCACTAGGAGCCAATGAAAACGCCAGAATTCGTGCTTCAGATGTTTTCCTTGTGGGTTAATTCATTGAGAGCATGAAGTGGGCAAATCGATATCATCAAGTTCATGTTTAGAAAATTTTCTTTCAGTAAATTCCGGTCAGCAGTATGAAATTGACAGTGGGGGCGTTTAGGCACAGGAGAACTTCAGCATCACGGCTCGTGGAATCTGTGGGAATGTACGAGGGACCTGAGTCACAGAGAAGCCAAGGGACTTGCCCATGGTCACACAGCAGTCCAGTGCCAGAGGCTGGTTTTAAACATAGGTCCCAGGCTCACATTCTTTCATTAAGCCATGCTACTTCATCAATCAATCAATCAATCGTATTTATTGAGCGCTTACTGTGTGCAGAGCACTGTTCTAAGCGCTTGGGAAGTACAAGTTGGCAACATATAGAGACAGTCCGTACCCAACAGTGGGCTCACAGTCATTATTATACAGGTCCTCTATCTCTCTGGTGTTTAGTAGAGTGTGCTGCACACTGGAAACACTCAATAAATTGATGGATTGACAGATTGATTCAGTTGTTCCACGATCACCATATCAGGGGGTCCTTTTGGACTCCTCCTGATATTCATGGTCTTCGGGCATCCAAACTGGCCAGGTAGCATGAGGTCTTCCCCACACTAAGTGGCACCGCTTAGAGCATCCAGCCCAGTGCTTGGGTCATGGGAAACGAGCTCCCAGAGACACGTGCTCCCAGCCAGTCTCCATCACAGCATCCACTTCTCTCTCCCGGGGAAACGACAGAAGCAGAATCAGCATGGAGTAGTGGTGAGAGCCCTGGCTTGGAAGTTAAAGGTTGTGGGTTCTAATCCCAGCTCTGCCACTTGTCTGCTGTGTGACCTTGGGCAAGTCAATTAACTTCTTTATGCCTCAGTTACCTCATCTGTAAAATGGGGATTGAGACTGTAAGCCCATGAGGGACAGGGACTGTGTCCAACCTGATTACCTTGTATTTACTCCACTGCTTAGAACAGTGCTTGGCACACAGTAAGCACTTAACGAATGCCATAATTATCATTATTGTTCTTGTGCTGTATGATGGACTCTCAAAATTAAAATCAACATCCAGCAGCATGGCCTAGTGCAAACAGCTTGGGCCTGAGAGTCAGAGGATGTCTGCTCTGCTGTGTGGCCTTGGGCAAGTCACTTCACTTCTCTGGGCCTCAGTTCCCTCATCTGTAAAATGGGGATTAAGACTGTGAGCCTCATTTGGGACAGGGATTGTTTCCCACCTGATCACCTTGTATCAACCACAGTGCTTGGCACCTAACAAGCACTTAACAAATGACACTATTGTTATTATTATCAATCATTCAATCAATCAATGCTATTTTTTAAGCATATGCAATGGGCGGAGCACGTACTAAGCTCTTGAGAGAGTACAGCACAATCCATTCTGACTGTCACGAACTACAACCTCACGGTGGCAATCTGTCAAACAGGGGTATTCATTGAGCACTTACTGTTTGCAGAGAACTGTAGTAAGCTCTTTGTAGACACAGTCCCTGCCCACAAGGAGTTTACAGTCTGAAGTGGTGGGCAGACTTTATGATAAATTACAGATAGAGGAAAAGGCAGAGTTTAAAGATTTGGACATCAGCGGGGCTATGGGTGGGGTGAATAGCAAGTGCTTAAAAGGTCTAGATTCAAGTGCTTGCGGGGAGACACAGAGGGAAGGGTGGATAAGATTAACAAGGGCATAGTTGGGGAAGACCTCTTGATGGAGATATGATTTTAAGTTGAAGTTGGGAGAGTGGTGATACAACAGGAGGAGGGAGTTCTGGGAGAGGAAGGATGCGAGCAAGAGGTCAGTGGTGAGATAGGAGGTACAGTGAGTAGGTTGGCGTTAGAAAAGCAGAGGGTGTGGGTTGGGTTATAGTAGGAGAGCTGTGAGGTGAGATAGGCGACAGCTAACTGATTGCTTTATGGCTGATGGTTAGGAGTTTCCCTTTGACACGGAGGTAGCAGATTCATTAAGTGCATTGTGGGAGTATTTTGGGTTGCCTCCTGAGTTTTCTGCCTGGCAGGGATCGGTAAGTCCTTTGCTTAATAATGCATTGTGCCAGGTAATGACATTTGAATGGCAGATGCTGAAGGTTGTTCTAGTTGTGGGAGGAGATTTCTGGAGGTTCCATCCTAAGGCAATCCTCCCCAGGACAAGATGTGAGGGAGGAGTGACAAGACTGCCTCCTCTCTGTGTCGAGGAGCCAAATCCCTCGAGTTCACCGCGGGGATCTGAGAGAAGAGAATGAATCATAATAAGGGTGACTCAGAAAATGCCTTGAAGCATACAGAGGGAGAGGATGTCTGAACTGTAAATTTGAGATTTTTCTAAAGGGGAAAAAAAGGCCTTTTTTTTCCGATTCCACAGGATTCATTTTCCTCTCCAGCATAACACATTGTATCTTGGTGGAGAGCCGTATTTGACTTTTAAGAAAAGGTTAATCGATCCTGGTAGAGAAGTTTGACAAGCATCATTATTTCAGGGCTTGTCTCTCTGGCTAGATCATAAACTCCTTGAAGGCAAGGTAGTGTCTACCTGTTGTGTACTCTCTCAATCACTCAGTACAGCGCTCTGCACACAGTAGACTGTAAGCTCCCTGAGGAGCTTAATTCTGTCCAGAAATTCAGCCTGGTTGGAGCCCAGGGTAGGAATACATCACGATTCCTGCTAAAAATCGACAGAAAATGCACCAGTGGCATGCCTGTGTTTTTTCTTTTTTAATGGCCTTTTTGAAGTGCTTACTTAGTGTCAAACACTATCCTGCATTCTGGGGTAGATACAAGTTAATTAGGTGGGGCGTAGTGCCTGTCCCACGAAGGGATCACAGTCTAAGTAGGAGGGAGAATGGGAGAACTGAGGCTCAGAGAATTTGAGTGACTTGGCCAAGGTCAGAAAACAAGCAATTGGCAGAGCCAGGATTCAAACCCAGGTCTTCTGACTCACAGGCCTGGGCTCTTTCCGCTAGGCCATGCTGCTCTTCCCTGAGTTTTCAGGGAGGTTGTAGCCACCCAAAGCCTTGCCCTTCCCAAGGCTGATCGACTATACCTTCAATATCCAGGGATCAATTTTACCAATTCATCTACAGTCTTCTCTAACATCTCACTATACTACATGCATATTTCTCAAAATAGAAACAGGCTGGGAAACCTGATTATAAAAACATTTTCTCCCCTGTTAATCTATCTTGTTAGAAGGTAGAAAACCTAGACATTTTTTCCCCCACTGTTAATAAAGACTTCAAAATCCATGAGCAATAAATCTGATATCAGTACTTGACAACAGCAATTAAGATATGGCCATTATATTTGCATACTCTCCTAAAAAAATGATTTTCCAAAGGCTCTCAGCCACCCAAATCTGCATAATGTATGGACCCCACACACCAACGATAATTGGATATATTGCTAGCAAAAGGCAGTCTCACCCTCCTTGTAAACTTTGATGGATGGATTCTGTTTAACTCATGCCCTTGTGGGTATCTTAGAAAAACTGCCCTAAAAACCAGAGCATCATTAAATGCTCTCAATTCACGCAATGTTTTTAGAAGCGAGCCCTGTTCCCTTAACATTTTTGAGAAGGTGGGCGAACATTTAATTTGCATTCCGAAATGAAGAGATTCGAACATCCCATAAGATAACTTTAAAATTCCCCTGATACCATCGGTTTCATATGGCTGATCTATTTACGAGGATTGCTTAAATTAAAATGATTTATGAGATGGCGTCTCTCCTAGCGAACCTCCAATAAATGTTAGTAATTTAGAAATTTCCAAAGAACTTATTGATTGGAACTAAATTGCAAGGCTCCTTCAGGGAAGATTCGCATCTACCGACTCTGTTGTACTCTCCCAGATGCTTACTTAGTACAGTGCTCTCTAAACAGTAGTCAGAAAAGTAACTTTATTGGACCCTCCCTGGCCATAATTACAACGGTCTGCCTACAGTAGACCATATTAATCAACTAATGGAATTTATTTAGCACTTACTGTGTGCACAGCAATGTGCTAAGCCCCTGGGAAAGTCAAAACAATGGAGTTGGTAGACAAGTTCCTTGCCCTAAAAGCTCCTTGAGGGTAAGATCCACATCTATAGCTCCAGTGCTCTCTCCCAAGTGCTTAGCAGAATGCTTAACACTCAGTAAGTAGTCAATAAATCTTACCCCATCTTACCTCCTTCCCTTCCCCACAACACCTGTATATATGTATATATGTTTGTACATATTTATTACTCTATTTATTTATTTATTTTACTTGTACATATCTACTCTATTTATTTTATTTTGTTAGTATGTTTGGTTTTGTTCTCTGTCTCCCCCTTCTAGACTGTGAGCCTACTGTTGGGTAGGGACCGTCTCTATATGTTGCCAACTTGTACTTCCCAAGCACTTAGTACAGTGCTCTGCATGCAGTAAGCGCTCAATAAATACGATTGATTGATTGATTGATTGAATAAATACCACTGCGGATGGTGAGAAATGGTGGATAATATTATCTCCGAGATACCTGCTTCAACATTTCAGAAATGTAAATAAAATAAACAAGTAACACTGACAGCTGGAATGTTGGTTGGGAAATTGACTTGGTAGAATTCAGTCTGGATCTCATTAGAGGAGATTTCAGCAACAAATTCTGACTTTTGATTGAGAGGTGGAACTAAGGTACAGGCATGAAATGTACTAGAATGTGTCAACTTCTGTCTACCGGCAGATAATGAGAGCTCTGCTTCAAGTACTCTTCTAAGTGCTTAGTACAGTGCACTGCACGCTGGAGGTGCTCAATAAATATATTGATTGATCAAGTTCTGATAGAAACAATGTCCTACTTTGGAAATTCTCTTCCCCCTCAAGGATCTTCTAGGTTCTTTCTTATTAAAATTAAATCACAGGGGATGGAACATTTGACTCATAGATGTTATCTAGAAAATATAAATTGAAACGTCAACTTTCTTTTGGAATTCTCTCCAGCCGTAGTTTGCAGATTTTTAGCTCCTTCTCTGGATCTCACTGCAACCTCCAGCTCCCTCCTATCTTTATTCATTCCCAAACTCGCTCTCCCCAAAATAATAATTATTATTGTTACTATTATTGGTTGTTCAGTAAATACCAGCCTAGTGGCAAGAGCACGGGCTTGAGAGACAGAGGACGTGGGTTCTAATCCTGGATCTGCCACTTGTCTTGCTGTGTGACCTTAATAATAATGATGACATTTGTTAAGTGCTTACTATGTGCAAAGTACTGTTCTAAGCACTGAGGGGGATACAAGGTGATCAAGTTGCCCACATGGGGCTCACAGTCTTAATCCCCATTTTACAGATGAGGTAACTGAGGCTCAGAGAAGTTAAGTGACTTGCCCAAGGTCACACAGCAGACATGCGGGGGAGCCTGGATTAGAAACCATGACCTCTGACTCCCAAACCCGTGCTCTTTCCACTGACCCACACTGCTTCTCTGTGCCTCAGTTACCTCATCTGTAAAATGGGGGTTAAGACTGTGAGCCACACGTGGGACAACCTGATTACCTTGCATCTATCTCAGTACTTAGTACAGTGCTTGGCACAGAATAAGCACTTAACAGACACCATAATTATTATTATTATTATTCTTACTGCCACTTTAGGAGTTCCCTCCTATTTTTCTCTTTTAAATGTTACTTGTTAAGGGCTTAATATATACCAGGCACTGTACTAAGCTCTGGGGTAGATACGAGATGATCAGTTTGAACACAGTCCCTGACCCAATGGGGCTCACAGTCTAAGTCTAAGATTTACATACTGATTAACTTGCATCTACCCCAGTGCTTAGAACAGTGCTTGGCACATAGCAAGTGCTGAATGGGTACTATTTAATCCCCATTTTTAGAGATGCGGAAACTGAGCCCCAAAGAGGAGAAGTGACTTGCCCGAGGTCACCCAGCAGACGAGGGAGACCAGAATTAGAATCCAGGTCTAATTCTTACTCTCAGGCCCATACTCTTTCCATTCAGCGCTTAGAACAGTGCTTTGCACATAGTAAGCGCTTAACAAATGCCATCATTATTATTATTATTATTAGGCAACACTGCTTCCCATGTATTTAAGCCGTAAGATCTTGGCTTGTCTTATGCCGTCGAGTAGTTTCCGTCCCATAGCGACACCACAGACACATCTCTCCCAGAACGCCCCACTCTCCATCTGCAATCGTTCTGGTAGTGGATCCATACGGTTTTCTTGGTAAAAATCCAAAAGCGGTTTACCATTGCCACATTCCACGTAGTAAACTGGAGTCTTCGCCCTTGACTTTCTCCAGTGCTGCTGTTGTCCAGCATGGATGAGTTTTGATTTGTAGCAGATTGCCTGCCACTCGCTAGCCACTGGCCAAGCTATAAATGGAATGGGTAGGCCTCTGCTTGACTTTCCCTCCCGTAGCGGAGACTGGCAGAGTACTAGAAACGTTCCAGGTGTGACCCTGAGGGGAAGCCTTAAGATACCTACTAAAAAAAAAAATCATTTTTGCCAAATATCTGGGGAAAATCCATCTTGACCACAATAAACCTTCCAAGAATAGTTGCAAAAGGACCCCAAATCAAGGCCTCATTCAGGCTATCTCCCTCAAAAACTAAAACTGTTTTTATACTTGTGCTGAATTATGCTTCTGGAAGTAACATTCCTTCTGGATGATAGCCCTTTCTTTTCTATTTCCTTTGCTATTCTTTCCTTTCAATCCAATCAATCAATCAATCAATCGTATTTATTGAGTGCTTACTGTGTGCAGAGCACTGTACTAAGCGCTTGGGAAGTACAAGTTGGCAACATATAGAGACAGTCCCTACCCAACAGTGGGCTCACAGTCTAAAAGGAGTTTGCATAAACTACAGTTTGGTGTCCCTATTCCTGAAGTCTGATATTGGTCCTTGATGATTATTAAGCAGCAGAGAGGACTTTGAAAGTTTCTTTTTGTGAATGTTCCTTTATTTCACTCTGTGAATCTCTCCAACTAATTCTCCATAGTGAATTATATCTCTTCCCCTCGCATACTTGGAACTGAATTATTAATACCCGGCTCTTTTTAAAGAAGAACTCATTCAATTAGATGAAATCATTATTTAACTACCAATTATAGGTTTCCATTTTTCTCATCTGCTAAATTTACCTTTTAACTGAAATTAAGCAAGATTAGAACCCTGGAATTACAGGATCTCAGAGCATGGAAGGGTTTTGAGAGATCAACTGCTCCAATCCCCTGTCTGCAGATTGTGAGCACCCCCAGCAAGGGACGGAAACTAAAATTTTTTAATGGCATTTGTTAGGCACTTACTATGTGCCAAACACTTTACTAAGTGCTGGGGTAGATACAGGCTAATGAGGTCTGATCTTAGTCCCCCTTTTTACAGATTAGGTGAGACACAGAGAAGTTGACTGACATCTCCAAGGTCACACAGCAGATAAGTTACAGAACTGGAATTAGAACCCAGGTCCAGTATCATGTTAAATTCCCATCTGTGTATTCTTTCCAAGTGCTTAGTACAGTTGCTCTGCGCATTGTAAGTGCTTAATAAGCACTCTTACTATATAAACACTTTTGCTCCAATTAGGTGAGTAAAGAAGGATGGTATCTGTTTTCTTTCCTAATGAGTCCCCTGGGACTGAAATCATATAGCTTCTCTGGATTTCACACACTTCAGCGGTCTCCCCCTGATATTTGAGAAGTTCTTCCTTTCATCAGCTGAAATTTCTCTTGCTTTAACCAATCAATTGTTTTTATTGAGCACTTACTATATGCAGAGCACTGTACTAAGCCCTTGGGAGAGTACAATATAACCATATAACAGAGATGGTAGACACGTTCTTTGCCCACAGTGTGCTTATAGTCTACAGGGGGAGACAGACACTAATATAAATAAATAAATGACAGACATGTACGTAAGTGCTGTGGGATTGAGGGTGAGATGAATAAAGGGAGCTAGTCAGGGCAACGCAGAAGGGAGTGGGAGAGGAGGAAAGGAAGGCTTAGTCAGGGAAGGCCTCTTGGAAGACATTTTCCTTCAATAAGGTTTGGAAGGTGGGGAGATCTGTCGGCTAAGAAGAGGGAGGGCATTCCAGGCCAGAGGCAGGACGTGGGTGAGAGGTCAGTGGAGGGATAGTTAAGATTGAGGTACAGTGAGCAGAGTGGCATTAGAGGAGACAAGTGTGTGGAAAGCAGCAAGGTAAGGTAAAAGGAGGCTTTAAAGCTGAAGGTGAGGAGTTTCTCTTTGTTGCAGAGGTTCTTGAGGAGTGGGGAAACATGGACTGAAAGTTTTTGTAGAAAAATGATCCAGGTAGCAGAGTGAAGTATGTACTAGAGTCGGGAGAGTCAGGGTCCAGGAGGTCAGCAAGGAGGCTGACACAGTAATCAAAACAGGATAGGGTCAGCGCTTGGATTAACAATGTAGCAGTTTGGATGGAATGGAAAGGGTAGATTGTAACGACATCATGAAGGTTGAACTGAGAGGATTTAGTGATAGACTGAATATGTGGGTTGAATAGTAGAGATGAGTCAAGGATAACACCAAGGTTACGAGGTTGAGAGACAGGAAGAATGGTGGTGCTGTCTACAGAGATGGTAAAAATCATGGGGAGGGCAGGGCTTGGGTGGGAAGCTAAAGAGGTCTGTTTTGGACAAGTTAAGTTTGACGTGATGGGGGGACATCCAGGTAGAGATATCTTGAAGGTGGGAGGAAATGCGAGACTGCAGAGAGGGAGAGAGATCAGGGCTGGAGATGGAGGTTTGGGAATCATCTGCATAGAGGTGGGAGGAAGCCACAGGAGTGAATGAGTTCTCCAAAGATGGGTGTAGATTAACTGATGTAAACCTTTAATTTGGGGCTGACTGCTATTGCTGGCCAGTACCCCGAGTTTCCATAGAGAGTCTCAGGTAATAAATGGTGTGTATATACCTATAATTCTATTTTGACACTGTTGATTCCTGTCCACTTATTTAGTTCTGTTGTCTGTCTCCCGCTTCTAGACTGTGAGCCCACTGTTGGGTAGGGACTGTCTGTATCTGTTGCTGAATTGTACTTTCCAAGTGCTTAGTACAGTGCTCTGCACACAGTAAGTGCTCAATAAATACGATTGAATGAATGAATGAATATGTCATGAATCACCGGTATGATCTCTTTATGGCTCACAGAATTGCGGAGTCTGAGATATTTGGAAACCAAGACAAGCCCTGGAGCCTGAAGAGGGTGAGCTCCTTCTCCCTCCAAGAACCGGGTATAAGTATTTAGCATCAAGTTGTCATCTTGGATATTGATTTTGGAATTATTGTTACATTTTCTGAGTTATTCTTCCATGTGGCCATTTGCCCCAGGTAGACTGTGAGCTTCCATGGGACTAGTCCAATCTCCTTACTTTGTATTGACTTCAGCACTTAGCACAATGCTTCACACGTAGTAAGCCCTTAGAGAATACCACAATTACTATGACTATCACTACTACTTCTACTTTATTTAGTTTATATTTATTTTATGTCATTTGTTAAGCTTTTACTGTGTTTCAGGCACTCTGCTAAGTGCTGAGGTAGATACAAGCTAATCCACGTCCCTCATGGCGTTCACAGTCTCAATCCCCATTTTACAGAAAAGGTAACTGAGGCCCAGAGAAGTTAAGTGACTTGCCCAAAGTCACGCAGCAGACAAGTGGCGCAGCCTGTACTCTTTCCACTAAGCCATGCTGCTTATTGCTGCTACAGTCACTGCTACTATTACTACTACAACTGCTACTATTACTTCTGCTATGGCTACAACTGTGCCTAAGCATTGTGCTAAACTCTGGGATAAATACAAGCTTCTCAGGTTGTACATAGTCCCTGTCCCACATCGGGCTCACAGCCTAACAGGAAGGGAAATAACTCCATTTTATCAATGAGGAAACTGAGTAATAGGAGGCAGAGCCATGACTAGAACTCAGTGCAGTTCAGACTCTCAGGTCTGTTCTCTTCCCATTCGTCTTCAGCGCGTCTCTGTTTCTCATTTATTTTCTTCCTCAAACATGGTTCTGGGTTTGGCCCAAACATCTTCTTCAGAATGTTTTGCTCTGAATCAAAACTTGATGTCTTCCTATTGCTAATAGTCATAACCTTTTCGGCAGACCAGTAGAAGTAAGACCAAGTGTTTTCTTGCTAAACAAACAATCTTTCAACATTGGCAATCAACTGTGACTTGATGAGAATTCGCAGGGGTTTTTTTGGCCCAAAACTATGAAAATGTGAAATCACCAAGCAGTTAAAATTCATGATCTACGCTTTTGTGTCATTATTATTGCATTAGCATGAAATTATGGTTCTAGTTAGTCATAATTATACTCATAATTATTCAATTTATCACTATAGGCCCTCCTGAAGTTTTATTGGAGGAGTTATTAACATTAATAAATTGTTTTTCTTCATATCCATATTATTAATTCTCCTCATGTGTGATATGATCTATTATCCATAAAATTATAACAAACTCTGTTCTTTGGGTAGCTGGCTTAGTGACACTCGAAAAATTCTCTTCCTCAAGGCCCGCTCTGGCACTTACCTTATCCCTTCTGTTTGAAGGAAGCTTATCAAAAGCCAAACCTGATGTTGCGAAGAGAGATATAGATTGACCAAACTACAGCTTCCAGGGGATTGGTTTAGGAGGGAACGAGTCCTGGCCTGGCCTCCAGTCAGGGCAAACCTTGTATCGACCTCTCTTTCCTCTAACGTTGGTCCCAGATCGAGGAAAACTTCTATCTGCTCCATCAATCAACCCGATGATTATTTTTATGGTATTTGTTAAGAGCTGGCACTGTGTGCCAGGCACTGTGCTAAGTGTAGGGGTAGATACAAGCATAACAAGTTGGACACTGGGCATGGGTGCCATATTCATCCAAGCACTTATCCTATCCCACTTTGATTACTGTATCAGCCTCCTCGCTGACCTCCCTGCCTCCTGTCTCTCCCCACTTCAGTCTATACTTCACTCTGCTGTCCTGATCATTTTTCTACAAACAACATTCAGGCCATGTTTCCCCACTGCTCGAGAACCTCCAGTGGTTGCCTGTTCACTTCCGCCTCGAACAGAAACGCCTCACCGTCGAATTTAAAACACTCAATCCCCTTACCCCCTCCTACCTCACCTCACTACTCTCCTATTACAACTCACTCCTCTTCTGCCAACCTTCTTCACTGTACCTGCATCTTATCTAACTCACAGAAGGAGGAGACTCATCCGTCTCCCCCTTCTAGACTATGAGCCCGTTGTTGGGTAGGAAACATCTCTACTTCCCAAGCGCTTAGTACAGTGCTCTGCACACAGTAAGTGCTCAATAAATATGACTGAATGAATGATTGAATGAATGAATGAATGCTGACCTCTCACCCACATCCTGCCTCTGGCCTGGAACGCCTGCTCTTCAGATCTAACAGACAATTATCTTTCCCCCTTCAAAGCCTTATTGAAGTCTCATCACCTCCAAGAAGCCTTTCCTGACTAAGCACACCTTCCTTCCTTCTTCTTCCACTCCTTTCAGGGTCACCCTAACTTGCTCCCTTTATTCATCCCCTCCCAGCCCCATAGCACTTATGTCCACATCTGTAATTTATTTATTTATATTAATGTCTGTCTCCCCCTCTAGACCGTAGCTCACTGTGGGCAGGAAATGTGTTTGTTATATTTTTCTACTGCACTCTCCCAAGTGCTTAATATAGCGCTCTGCACACAGGAACCACTCTCTAAATATGATTGACTGATTGACTGATGTGTATAGAGATAGTCTTAGGGAGAAAGGAACATTTATTTCCTTTTTCCAAATGCTATACTTTAATTGTCTCTGACTTTAATGAATTCCATTAGCGGAGTGAAGGAGGAAGGCACTTTCTCCTGAACTGAGCCATAGCCAGGATACGAACAGTTTGATTTTTTTAGTTTGGAAGCCCCAATTCTAAAAGGGCAGAATTTTGATGTATATTCTTGCTATTACCATTCGGCCTAGTCTTCTAGACTGTGAGTCCATTGTTGGGTAGGGACTGTCTCTATAGGTTGCTGACTTGTACTTCTCAAGTGCTTAGTACAGTGCTCTGCTCACAGTAAATGTTCAATAAATACAATTGAATGAATGAACGCTCCTCAGCTTTGTTACAACTATAATAATAGTAATATTGATGCTTAATATGTGCAAGAAACTATGCTAAGTGCTAGAGTAGAAATAATGCCATCAGATCAAACACAGTCTCTGTCCCACATAGGGCTCACAGCTTAAGGGGGAGGGAGAATACATACTGAATCCTTATTTTACAAATGAAGAAATGGAGGCACAGGGAAGTTAAATGACTAAGGTCTCACAGCAAGCAGATGGTAGAGTTGGGATTAAAGCCCAACCTGCTTTCCAAGCCTGCGCTCTGTCTACTGGGCCAACCTATTTCTCAATTAATGAATCAATCATACTTTTTGAGTGCTTACTGTGGGCAGAGCACCATGCTATAAGTTCTTAGGAAAGTCCCATATGATGATGATAATGATAATAATAACAGTCATACTTATATTAAGTGCTTATTTTATGCCAAGCACTGTTCTAATGATAATAATGATATTTAATATTTAATAATATTTAACAATATGCTACTTAACAAGTACCATAAAGTAACAAGTACTTAAAAATAACATTAATAATTCTTGTAGACTGCAAGCCCATTGTTGGGTGGAGATTGTCTCTATCTATTGCCGAATTGTATTTTCCAAGCACTTAGTACAGTGTTCTGCATACAGTAAGTGCTCAATAAATACAATTGAATGAATGCATATTATAATTATGGTACTTGTTAAGTGTTTACTATGTACCAAGCAATTTCTAAACATTGGCATAGATACAAGGTAGTCAAGTTGGGCACAGTCCCTGTCCCACATGGGGCTCATACTATTAATACCCATTTTACAGATAAATAAATAATCATGGTATTTGTTAAGCACTTACTATGTGCCAGGCACTGTACTAAGCACTGGGGTAGGTACAAGCAAATCAGGTTGTACACAGTCCCTGTCTCATGTGGAACTCACATTCTCAATCCCCATTTTACAGATGAGGGAACTGAGGCCCAGGGAAGTGAAGTGAGTTGCCCAAGGTCACACAGCAGACAAGTGGCAGAGCAGGGATTAGAAGCCAGGTCCTTCTGACTCCCAGTAGATATAAGTTAATCAGGTTGGACACAGACCTTGCCCCAATAGGGCTCACAATCTAAGTAGGAGGAAGTAGGAAAAGCAGCGTGGCTCAGTGGAAAGAGCAAATCCCGGCTCCGCCAACTGCCGGCTGTGTGACTTTGGACAAGTCACTTCACTTCTCTGTGCCTTAGTTACCTCATCTGTAAAATGGGGATTAAAACTGTGAGCCCCTTGTGGGACAACCTGATCACCTTGTAACCTCCCCAGCGCTTAGAACAGTGCTTTGCACATAGTAAGTGCTTAACAAATACCATTATTATTATTATTATAATTAGGATTTAATTCCCATTTTATGGATGAGATAACCAAAGCAAAGAGAAGGGAAGTGACTCACCCAAGGTTACACAGCATGCACGCAGATGAGCCAGGATTAGAAACCCAGTTCTCTGACTCCTCTGACACTGCTTCTAATGTCCTTATAATGCCACTTACAAAATATAGCCTGATTTTTCTTTAGATTTCATTTGAATAGAAGCTCCTCATGGGAAGGGTTTGTGTCTTGTGCTTCTGTGGCAATTCCCAAGTGCTTAGCATAGTGCCTTGCACGAAGTAGATTCCTCAGTTAAAAGCCGTAATTCTTACGAAATCTTCACCTTCTCGTGTGTTTTCCCCAGGGCTTTGTACAGAGCTCTGCACACAATGGGTATCTCATTAAAGATGATGAAGATGATGACGATGAAGATGATGGGTGTTTATCATAGCATGTTCCAGTCTGCTGCTTCAACAGGTTCCTTTATAGTCACAACAGAAAGCTTTTTGGGGAAATCTGAAGTGGTAATAAATAGCTTGAGTAAACATAGCAGCTGGATTTCTGGAAAGAAATAACAAGGTTTACGGAAGGAAGACATTTGTGGACACAGCAGGAAAACAAACCCGTGGAGCGGCTTCCATTAGAATCTATTTTCCTACCATCAAAGGTGATTTTTTTTTTGTTCCTTTTAAAAATGGGGACGGTGTTGTCGGAGTGATTTTCTCTAAGAGCTATGAGATATTTTACATATATAATTTTGGTTCTTGACAGCTTATCTGTCACAACTCACCCCCAGCAAAGAGAAACTTGTAAATGTGTTCTAGGAGGCGCATTCTATAGAAGTTCACACTTCTGAAGCCAAGTTCTGTCAGAATTGCTTATATTTTCCCTTTCTACCTCCTATTTCGGTTTTGTATTCTTTTCCTCTTCTTGGCTTTGAGAAGCTCAGGACATTTTGACATTCTAACCCGTTGGTTAATCCCAGGCATTCCATGACACAGTGCTCTGCACACAGTAAGCGCTCAGTAAATATGATTGAATGAATGAATGATATGCACTCTTTGAAATGTCCGGGCTTATTATTACATTATGATCATTGTGGTCATCTTGCATATTTATACCTTAACCCTGGGGTAGATCCGAGATAATCAGATCTACATACAGTTCCTGTTCCCCATGGGACAGGTAGGGAGAATGGGTACCCATTATACAGAAGAGGAAATTGAGGCCATGAGAGCAAAACGAGGCCCAAGGAGGCCGAGTAAGACAGTGGATCTGAACACGTATGATATGAAACAGTAGTGTGGTCTAGTGGATAAAGTTTGGGCTTGGGAGTCAGAAGGACCTGTGTTCTATTCCCAGCTCTGCCGTTGTCTGCCGTGTGACCTTGGGTAAGTCACTTTGCTTCTCTGTGCCTCAGTTACCTCTTCTTTTAAAATGGGGATTAAGACCAGGAACATCACGTGGGAAATGGACTGTGTTCGACCTGATTACCTTGTATTTACCCAGGAGCTTAGTACAGTGCTTGGCAATCAATCAATCAATCAGTCGTATTTCTTGAGCGCTTACTATGTGCAGAGCACTGTACTAAGTGCTTGGGAAGTACAAATTGGCAACATATAGAGACAGTCCCTACCCAACAGTGGGCTCACAGTCTAAAAGGGGGAGACAGAGAACAAAACCAAACATACTAACTAAATAAAATAAATAGAATAGATATGTACAAGTAAAATAAATAAATAAATAAACGGAGTAATAAATATGTACAAACATATATACATATATACCGGTGCTGTGGGGAAGGGAAGGAGGTAAGATGGGGGGGATGGAGAGGGGGACGAGGGGAAGAGGACGAGGGGCAGATACTAAGCGCTAAACGAACACCATAAAAAGATACACACTTTGTCATCTGATGAATCAATGTGTAAAATGCCGAATACATGGGCGAGATTTTTAATAATGAACATTGTGGACTTATTGGAAAGGCTTTGTGATCTTATCCAGGGCCTAGAATATCTGCCCTCCATATTAAAATGAAGAAATAGATGTTCAATGGGGTGAATATTTAGCTTCTGTCCCATCCATTCTGTGATTCCTTTAATGTACTCTTCAGATTTATAGTTATCTGAGAATTGTTCATGACTTTGAACGTATCCAAAATTGCAAATCCATTTGAAATATGGTCATATTAGGGACAAATCAGAACAAAAATAAGCACAGAAGGGCTTAACAAGCTGTATTAATTTAAGCACGTCCTTCGGCTGATTTAGCCAGATAATAATGGTCACAGACAGAAACTGATCATGTGTCTATAAGCGGGGCCTCTTTAGAGGATCTTTAAAGAGATGGTTGCCTTGAAATATTGACGGAAGATGAGTGCTAGTTATAGCTGTTGTCCTTTATTGCTTGTTCAAGTCCAATGGAGGCAAAGATTTCACTTTCCAATTACTCCCTCTCCCTCTGTCCACTGGATGGAACCCAACATAAATGAAGATGAACTCGATTCAAGTAGAGCAAGTTGGCACAGATTTAATGACCAGTCAGAACTATTTTAGAGCAACATTTGAAGAGACCCAGAAGACTATTCCTTTACACATAAATAACTGGTAGCTCATTATGATCTCCGTAACTTCCTTTGCCTGAAGTACAGGTGGTGAAAAGTGATGTGGCCTAGTGGAAGAGAACAGGCCTAGGAGTCAGAGGACCTGGGTTCTAATCCTGGTTCCGCTACTTGCCTGCTGTGTGATCTTGGGCCGGTCACTTTATTTTTCTATGTCTCAGTTTCTTCATTCATAAAATGGGAATAAAATACCTATTTAGCCTCCTACTTAGAATGTGAGCCCCAAGTGGGGTGGGTACTATGTCTGACTTGATTTCCTTGCTTCTACCCCAGTGCTTGCTACAATGTTGGCACGGCATAAGTGCTGCATAAGCATTGTAATTATTTTAAATTATCAGGATAGGTCCAAGATCAAGTGATGGATGGAGAGGAGCAAGTTACAGGTGTTAGATGGTCCATACAGGGTCACTCGGGGGAGAATTGTACTTTCCATGTGCTTAGTACAGTGCTCTGCACATGGTAAGCACTCAATTAATATGATTGAATGAACGAATGAGAGTCAGTGATGGAGAGAGGAAAATTATTACCATTACTGTCATTATTGTTATTATTAACTTTGTCATTATTATCAAATCATTTCATTGGTCTTACTTTTACAAGTTTCATCTATATATTGCTCCTGTTCCCGCTACATATATTTAACTTGTGCCTGCCTCCTATTCAATTTATGTATCCCTGATTAGATTATAAGCTTCTGGAGGGCAGGAACCAGGAGTTTTACTTGAATCACACAGTACAGTGATTTGTCCCAGTGGCTTCTAGTATAATATTCTGCAGGGAGTGGGTGATCAGTAAGGACTAAATGTATCTCTTTGATCCCCTTCGTTCTATCTCTTCCCCCCTCACTCCATGGAAAATGGCTTCTCTAACATCTCCAGTGATCTCCTTCTTGCCCAATCCAACAGCCTCTACTGCATAATAATAATAATTATGGTATTTGCTAAGTGTTTACAATGTGCCAGGCATCCTAATCCTAATCCCCCTTGATCTCTCTGCTGCTTTGGACACCCTTCACATGGAAACATTATCTGACCTTGGCTTCGTTGATGTCCTTTCCAGGTCCTCCTCCTATCCCTGGGTTCAAATCCCGGCTCCACCAACTGTCAGCTGTGTGACTTTGGGTAAGTCACTTAACTTCTCTGTGCCTCAGTTACCTCATCTGTAAAATGGGGATTAAAACTGTGAGCCCCCTGTGGGACCACCTGATCACCTTGTAACCTCCCAGTGCTTAGAACAGTGTTTTGCACATAATAAGCACTTAACAAATATATTATTATTATTATCTCTCTGGCCGCTCATTCTCTGTCTCTTTCATGAGCTCCTCTCCCACCCCCTAATAATTGTGGAATTTGTTAAGTGCCTACTATGTGCCCAGCACTGTACTAAGTGCTGGGGTGGTTACAAGCAAATTAGGTTGGATACAGTCCCAGTTCCACATAGGGCGCATAGTCTTAATCCACATTTTACAGTTGAGGTAACAGAGGGCAGGGAAGTGAAGTGACTTGTCCAGGGTCACACAGCAGAAAAGTGGCAGACCCAGGATTAGAACCCAGGTGCTTCTGATTTCCCATCCTGTGCTCTATCCACTAGGCCATGCTCCCTAACTGTGGGAGTCTCTCAAGGCTCAGTTGTGGACCCCCTTCTATTCTCCATCTAAACCTGCTCCCTTGGAGAACTTGATCATTCCCTCAACTTCAAGTACTATTTCTACCAGGATAATTCTCATATCTCCATTTCCAGCCCTGATCTCCATCCTCTGCAGTCTTGCTTTTGCTCCTTCCTTCAGGACATCGCTGCCTGCATGTCCCATAGACACCTTGAACTAAACATGCCCCCCCCCAAAAAAAACTCCTCATCTTTTCCAACCAAACCCTGTCCTTCCCTATCACTGTAGAAAACAGTAGCATCCTTTCTCTCTCAGAAGGGCAAAATATGAGGCATCAGTCAGGCAATCCTATTTATTAAGCACTTACTGTAATAATAATAATAATAATAATGGCATTTGCTAAGTGCTTTCTGTGTGCAAAGCACGTTCTAAGTACTGGGGGAATACAAGGTGATCAGGTCATTCCATGTGGGGCTCACAATCTTAATCCCCATTTTACAGATGAGGTCACTGAGGCTCAGAGAAGTTAAGTGATTTGCCCAAGGTTACACAGCAGACATGTGGCAGAGCCGGGATTCAAACCCATGACCTCTGACTCCCAAGCCCGGGCTCTTTCCACTGAGTCATGCTGCTTCAGTGTACTGTAGTGCGTAAAGCACTGTACTAAGCTCTTGGGAAAGTACAATCAAACACCATAAGAGACACATTCCCTGCTCACAACAAGCTTACAGTCTAGAGGGAGACAGACATTAATATAAATAAATAAATGACAGATATGGACATAAGTGCTGTGGGGCTGGGAGGAGGAGGGATGAATAAAGGGAGCAAGTCAGAGTGATGCAGATGAGGAAAGGAGGGCTTAGTCAGGGAAGGCCAAGTGTGGCTCAGTGGAAAGAGCACGGGCTTTGGAGTCAGAGGCTGTGGGTTCAAATCCCAGCTCTGCCACTTGTCAGCTGTGTGACCTTGGGTAAGTCACTTCACTTCTCTGGGCCTCAGTTCCCTCATCCGTACAATGGGGATGAAGACTGTGAGCCCCTCGTGGGACAACCTGGTTACCTTGTATCTACCCCCGCACTTAGAGCAGTGCTTTGCACATAGTAAGTGCTTAACAAATACCAACATTATTATTATTATTATTATTAGAGGAGATGGGCCTTCAATAAAGCTTTGAAGTGGGGGAGAGTCGTTGTTTGTAGGATATGAGGAGGGAGGGCATTCCAGGCCAGAGGCAGAATGTGGGTGAGAGGTCATTGACAGCGATGTCCTCCACAGGAATTTCCAGGAGGGAAGTCAAAGAAAAATCCACCCCGTGAAACAGGTGGGATGTTATCTCTGTAAAACCCAGACCTCCAATTGACACTCAAATTAGCATCCAAGTGCAGATTCACTCTGTGGAACAGTGCTATTGATTCAAGGTACAATATGAGTGAAAAATATGGGCGTCGTGATTAACTTTGGGTTTCCTGGCTTTGGGGGTCTGGTGAAGTCATCTTCAAACAGTTATTCATTTATTTATTTATTCATTTATTGAATGCTTATTTTGTGCAGAGCACTATACTAAGCGCTTGAGAGAGTACAATATAACACATTTGGAGGACTGCTCCTGCCTGTAAGGAGCTTACAGTCCAGAGGGGAAGACCAACATTAATATAAAGAAGTAAATGATGGCTATGTCTGTTTGTATCCACCCCAGTGCTTAGTCCAGTGCCTGGCACATAATTAATCAATCAATCAATCGTATTTATTGAGCGCTTACTGTGTGCAGAGCACTGTACTAAGCGCTTAACAAATACCATTATTTACTTATTTTATAAGTAGTGAGGGGCTGAAGGAGGGGTGAATAAAGGGTGAAAATCCAAGTGCAAAGACATCATTTCGATGTCCATGGGGTGTATGAATTTAAGTTTAACTTGAATACAGCAAATAATTTGATTTATGCATGCAGTGCCTGGCAGAGCTGATAAAAAAAAGCATTTACTTGACAGTCAATAGGTCCTCATTCAGTCTATCAGCCAGGACTCCACTGTGCTTTCTATCCCTCTTTTCTCTCCAGTGTCTCCTGGATCCTCATTTCCATTGTTCAGGGCTGAATTTTCCCTTGCACTGAGAGGTAGCTTACCTCCATGTCGAATTCAGGTTTCTAAAGAAACCCTCGTTCTTGCTCAGAAGAGGCAGTGTCTTGTCTGAGGCGATGAGCCTTTATTCAGTCAAAATCTAGGTTCCTTGACTTTAAACCCCACTGTTTTTCATGCTAATCGGAGCAGGTTCATTTTCATCCGAATAGAACTTCGACCGAGAAGGGAAGCAACCTGCAGGATAAGTGAACAGCGGGGAAAAGAGATCTTCAACTTCTCCTGTGAAAGAGAAGGGGAAAAGTGGAAGTTTGGATTAATAATGATAATAACAATGATAGCATTTATTAAGCGCTTACTATGTGCAAAGCACTATTCTAAGGCTGGGGAGGTTAACAAGGTGATCAGGTTGTCCCACGGGGGGCTCACAGTCTTCATCCCCATTTTACAGATGAGGTAACTGAGGCCCAGAGAAGTTAAGTGACTTGCCCAAAGTCACACAGCTGACAATCAATCAATAGTATTTATTGAGTGCTTACTGTGTGCAGAGCGCTTTACTAAGCGCAAGTGGTGAAGCCGGGATTTGAACCCATGACCTCTGACTTTAAAGCCCGGGCTCTTTCCACTGAGCCACGCTGCTTCTCCACATTATCAAAAAATCATTATCACATTTATTGAGCACTCGTGTTCAGAGCACTGTACTAAGCACCTGGGAGAGTACTATTCAATGCTAAATTCAGCTACAAGTATACATTTATATTCATTCATTCATTCATTAAACTGTATTTATTGAATATCATTATTAATATCATTATCATTATTATTATTAACTCCTGGAGGTTCTTGAGGAGTGGTGAAACACGGACTGAATTTTTTTTTAGAAAAATGACCCAGGCAGCAGAATAATAATAATAATGGCATTTATTAAGCGTTTACTATGTGCAGAGCACTGTTCTAAGTGCTGGGGAGGTTACACGGTGATCAGGTTGTTCCATGGGGCTCTCACAGTCTTAACCCCCATTTTCCAGATGAGGGAACTGAGGTACAGAGAAGTGAAGTGACTTTCCCAAAGTTACACAGCTGACAATTGGCGGAGCCGGGATTTGAACCCATGACCTCGGACTCAAAGGCTCGGGCTCTTTCCACTGAGCCATGCTGCTTCTCGATAGGCCATATGGAATGGGGAGAGACAGGAGGCAGGGAGGTTAGTGAGAAGGCCCCCTCTCCATCCCCCCATCTTACCTCCTTCCCTTCCCCACAGCACCTGTATATATGTATATATGGTTGTACATATTTATTACTCTATTTATTTATTTATTTATTTTACTTGTACATTTCTATCCTATTTATTTTATTTTGTTGGTATGTTTGGTTCTGTTCTCTGTCTCCCCCTTTTAGACTGTGAGCCCACTGTTGGGTAGGGACTGTCTCTATGTGTTGCCAATTTGTACTTCCCAAGCGCTTAGTACAGTGCTCTGCACATAGTAAGCGCTCAATAAATACGATTGATTGATTGATTGATTGCTGCAGTAATCAAGGTGGGAATTGCTTGTGTTATCATGGTAGCAATTTAGATGGAGAGAAAAGGGTGAATCAGTGATGTTATGAAGGTAGAATTTACAGGATCCAGTGACAGATTGAATGGGTGGGTTGGATGAGAGAGATGAATCGAGGATTATGCCAAGACTACAAGACTACAAGCTGGTTGATGGTACTGTCTACAGTGATGGGAAAATCAAGGTAAGGAAAGGATTTGGTGGGTAAGATGAGGACTCACCTAGTCATATCTATTCTCATGCTCTTGGCTATAGAGTGCTAATTTGTGTTCATTATCTCTCCCATTAGGTGATAAACTCTACAGTGAATTAATCAAGTACTTTAATTGACCACGTGCAGGGCAATGTACTTAACACTTGGGAGAGTCCAGTACAATAGAGTTTGTAGATGTGACCTTAGTAATCAAGGCGTTTACAATCTAGTGGATTGTAAATCAAATCCCGGCTCTGCCAATTGTCAGCTGTGTGACTTTGGACAAGTCGCTTAACTTCTCTGTGCCTCAGTTCCCTCATCAGTAAAATGGGGATTAAGACTGTGAGCCCCCCGTGGGACAACCTGATCACCTTGTAACCTCCCCAGCGCTTAGAACAGTGCTTTGCACGTAGTAAGCGCTTAATAAATGCCATTATTATTATAAATCACTCAGTACACATCTCTGCCCACAATTAGTAGTGGACTCTGCACCCCAAAGACGACTTGTATAGCACTCCACACACAATAGGCGCTCAGTGAATGACACCGATTGATTGTTTTGCCACAGTAGATGCTAAGTACAGCAATCGGTCTGGTGATTTTGACTTTAAAACGTTTTATAGAAAACTTGGCACGGAGAAATACATCCTTTGGGCACTGAAGCTGCCCTCTTTGAGGACTCCTCATTATCCATCCCTGTTGTAAAATAATAATAATGATAACTGTGGTATTTGTTAAGCGTTTACTATGTGCCAAGCAATGTTCTAAACGCTGGGGGAGATACAAGGTTATCAGCCTGTCCTGGGTGGGGCTCACGGTCTTAATCCCCATTATACAGATGAGGGAACTGAGGCACAGAGAAGCTAAGTGACTTACCCAAGGTCACACAGCTGTAAAGTCGGGGAGCCGGGGTTAGCACCCATGACCTTCTGACTTCAGGGCCTGTGCTTTATCCACTAGGCCAATTACTGCACTTTATTAGAGAAGGAGTCCCTTTCTCCTTAGCCAGAATTTTCCCTCATTGAAATCTCTTCCTGGCCCATCCTGGAAGCCATATTTAATAAAAATCAGAGTGATATGTATGCATTTTTAGGTAGCCAAATAGGATCATCCAAACATATGACTTATTTGATGTCTCTTGCCCTTCTCTCGGCTCCCTAATAGATATTTAATCCGATAACAGTACTGTTGGCTCCAGTTATGCTATCATGAGATCATTAATGATATTCCAAAGAACCAAATCCGTAACAAGTTTAAACATTCATAAATGTAATCTAAATTTTCAATCACTTTATAGACTAATCAGCACAGAACATTAGAACATATCATTCCAGAAATGCACTTTTTAGTGAATTCCATTAAGAGATAAACCATTCGGGAGAAAAATCCTTCTTACTTAAGCGTGTAATTGCACTGACTAGATCATTTGGGGGGAAAGACAGGATCGGTGGGGGAGGTTTACAGGGGTCGTGACCTTCTTTTAAGAGTTCGTGGTTGGGAAAACTGGCAGAGGATGCTGAGGGAGATGGTTGGGGGTGGGAGAGGGGATTTGCTACTTTGAGGGGTGAAATTTAGGGCACAGGACTGCTTGAACTGTCATGAATCAACAAATATCTACATTCTAGGACACGTGCTAACATTAACACTGTGAGCCCTCTGTGGGACAGGGATTATGTCCAACCCAATATGCTTGTAGAGAAACAGCGTGGCTCAGTGAAAAGAGCATGGGCTTTGGAGTCAGAGGTTACGGGTTCAAATCCCAGCTCCGTCAATTGTCAGCTGTGTGACTTTGGGCAAGTCACTTAACTTCTCTGGACCTCAGTTCCCTCATCTGTAAAATGGGGATTAAGACTGTGAGCCCTCCGTGGGACAACCTGATCACCTTGTAACCTCCCCAGTGCTTAGAACAGTGCTTTGAACATAATAAGTGCTTAATAAATGCCATTATTATTATTATTATATCCATCCCAGTGCTTAGTACTGTGCCTGGCACATACTAAGTGCTTAACAAATACCGTGGCTCAGTGGAAAGAGCCCGGGCTGGGGAGCCAGAGGTCATGGATTCTAATCTCGGCTCCACCACCTGCCAGCTGTGTGACCTTGGGCAAGTCACTTAACTTCTCTGGGCCTCAGTTCTCTCATCTGTAAAATGGGGATGAAGACTGTGAGCCCCACATGGGATAATATGATTACCTTGTATCTACCCCAGTGCTTAGAACAGTGCTTAAATACCAACATTATTATCATTATTATTATAATTATTTTATCAACAATTTAGAGGACAGGGATCATGTATATCCACTCTATTGGACTCTCCCAAGCCCAGGCCAGTACAGAACTCAGCACACAGTAGACTGCAAGCTGCTTGAGGGCAGGGATCATGTCTACTAACTGTATTGGACTCTCCCAAGCCTTCTGTACATTGCTCTGCACAGAAAAGACTATAAGCTCCTCAAGGGCAGGGTTTGTGCATACTAAGTCTATTATACCTTGCAAAGCTTTTAGCTCAGTGCTCTGCACACAGTAATCACCCAATAAATACCCCTGATTGATTGATTGAGTCCCAAACAGCCTCGAACTCTCAGTTGATCCAGAAGAACCATTCATGCGTTCATTCAATCATATTTATTGAGCGCTTATTGTATGCAGAGAGCTTGGAAGAGTACAGTGCAACAATAAGCAGACAAGACTCTGAGGAGATACTAAGAGTTGTCATGAGAGAACTCTTAGCTCAATCTTTCATATATTTACATGTCTAGCACTTTATGGACTCATTTATTCCCATCCTCAGCACGTTGGTTTTGTTGTTTATTCAATTGTGTATTAAATTACGTATTTTGATTATCCTATCTGTAAATATTTTGTATCTGTCTACCCCGTTAGAGAGTAAGATCTTTGGGGGAAATGATTGTCAGCTCCCCATCTAGACTTAAAACTCCTTATGGACAGGGACATGTCTGGCAACTCTGTTATATTGTACTCACCCAAGTGCTTAGTACAGTGCTCTGCACCCAGTAAGTCCTCAATAAATACCATTGATAAATTGATTGATTGATTTTGTATTTCCCTTAGAGCATTGCATTGCACCCAGGGCTCGGGAAATACTATTACTATCGCTCCTGTATTAATCATCAATCAATTAATGGTATTTATTGAGCACTTGCCAAGTGTAGAGCACTGTATTAAGCACTTGCGAGAGTACAACAGAGTAGACAGAGACCATCCCTGTGCTCATGGTGTTGAAAACAGAGAGCTCAAGTGAAACTAGACAGACCCAAATATCATCAGGCAACAGATCAAAAGATAATTGATTATGATCCTCTAGACTGTAAACTCATTGTGGACAGGGAATGTTTCATTTATTGTTGTAGTATACTCTCCCAAGCACTTAGTACAGGACTCTGCACACAGTAAGCACCAAATAAATATGACTGAATGAATCGTTTTGGGTAATTGAATGAATTACACATATCTTTGTTCCTTCCTCTGTTTTTCCTTTACTCACCCACTTCAGCTTTGTCAATTTACTTTTCAAGGAGCTTTCCCCATTTAACACTATCAGGGTATGACTAACCCAATGGAACCTTGGAGGTTTCACATTTCCGCATCCTTCTTTTGTTTTTGAAAGTTGATCGACAATCGAACTAGCTTCTTTTGTTTACTTATTTAATAGTACTAACTGAAAATAATGAGAGTATCATGGTTGGGTGGAACAATGGTCCAAAAGATAATCAAATAAAGTAATAATAATATTTGTTAAGTGCTTACTATGTACTAAGCACTGTTTAAGAGCAGGAGCATTCATTCATTCAATCATATTTATTGAGTGCTTACTGGGTGCAGAGCACTGTACTAAACGCTTGGGAGAGTAAAATACAACAATGAACAGACACATTTCTTGCCCACAACAAGCTTACGGTCTAGAGGAGATACTGATTTTCATCATCGCTGTCTACCTTCATTCATTCATTCATTCAATCATACTTATTGAGCGCTTACTGTGTGCAGAGCACTGTAGTAAGCACTTGGGAGGTACAAGTTGGCAACATATAGAGACAGTCCCTACCCAAGCTTCAAAAAGAAAGGGACAGATATGCATCTCAAAGCTCACTCAATCAATCCATGACATATACTGAGTATCTACTGGATTATAGGCACTGTTTGCATCACTTGGGAAAGTTCAAGAGAAGCAACACATGCATTCCCTGCCCTCAAGGAGTTTACATTCTAATGGGGGAAACCAATCCAAAATGATTTCAAGATAGCGATATTGGGGGAAGAATGAAAAGGAGAAAGGAGTAATAGATGTACCAGGATAAGTCTGCTGAACAAATAATTGAATGTATAGATGAAAATATATAGAACCTATAGGCATAAAAAACAATTTACACAGGCACATGAGTGTTCAGGTTAATTCCTCTAATTAGAAGGTGACTTTTAACCATGTGCCTGAGGCAAAAGTGAATTTGGTGGTTTAAAAATCAGGAATAATTGCAGCAAATCTGCTGACATTAATGTCAAGACCAGTAATAGGAACAGGGATCTGTCCCCCAATTAATCCACTTCTGCAGAGATTATAATGGGTACAGAGGTTATCGATGTGAAATAAAATAGTCTTCTGTGTTCAGTCTCTCTCTCTCTCTCTCTCTCTCTCTCCCTCCCTCCCTCTCTCTCTCTCTCTCTTTCTCTCACTTTCCCTCTCTCCCGCTTCCTTAAATGGAGGTCCGAAAATAGATTCGGCCGGCCAATGTCTCTGCCTTAACATGTTCATCTTGATGTAATTTCATTGTCACATATTTTTTTCTGATGGTTTGGCGATGTGAAGGGATAATTTAAAAGTGATATGCACCTCACAGTTCACATTTAGAAGAAGAATGTTAAGTGACAAAGCAATGATTACCCACCCATTTCGGGACAATTACTTTGAAGGCACGAGTCTCCTTAAATAATCTATAAAAGGATTCTGCTCAAGGAACCCTAACCCTCTTCTGACTGAGTCCCCAACTTTCTCTGATCCAGGAATCAGCTTTGAGGGTTTTTCTTGCCCATTGGTGAGAGGGATGGAGTGATTTCTTGTGAGGCAAAAGGGATTTGGGAGGGTCTGGCCAACTAATTCTCAGAAAGAGTAGTAGTAACGGGCATCCAGATGTCTGCCCTATGAGATTATGATTGAGAGTTATGTGTCTACCAACTCGGTTATGTATAGTCTCCTAAGCGCTTCGCACAGTTTGTATGTCTGTCTCCCTCGCTCTAGACTGTAAGCCCGTTGTGGGCAGGGATTGTCTTTCTTTGGTGCTGCATTGTACTTTCCAAGTGCTTAGTACGATGCTCTGCACACAGTGCTCAATAAATACTATTGAATGAATGAATGGACATAGTAAGTGCTTAACAAGTACCATAATTATTATCATTATTATTGCTACTATTCCCACTACCTTGACTATTACTACTGAATTGAGCGCTTGGTAGAGGACAGTAGAGTTAGTAAACACCATGCCTGTCAAGGGGAGAAACCTAAGGAGGAATTCTTCCACTTATCTCTACCCTGCCCAACCCTTGCTGAAAACAGTGCCACAAAGGAACCAAGCAGAATAGAACAATAATAATAATGATGGTCTTTATTAAACCCTTACTATGTGCCGAGCACTGTTCTAAGCTCTGGGGGAGATACAAGCTTGTCCCAGCTCACAGTCTTAATCCCCACTTTACAGATGAGGGAACTGAGGCACAGAGATGTTAAGTGACTTGCCCAAAGTCACACAGCTGACAAGTGTCGGAGCCTGGATTAGAACCCAAGCATTTAGCACAGTGCTCTGCACATAAGAAGCCCTCAGCAAATACCACTGATGGATTGATTGAAGCCAAAAAAGGAAAATGCCTCAGCCTGTTGAATAACCCTCTAAATCAACTTGTTTCCAGCAGGTTTTTTTTTTTCTTTCCTCTGCATGTTAACTATGGTAATCTCAGATTTCACGAGAGGCAATCCCCTCTAAACTTCAAGTATTAGTCACACACAATTGCCCGATATTCTCTCACCCAAGTAAAATATTGTGTTGTTTTAGGCATTTGCACATTTTAAAAGCTTCCCTTTATTGCCGCCTCTTTTTTTAAGCATTTTTTCTTTCAGAGCCAGCCTCGTTTCAGGCGAATCGCTATTTCTTTCACGGTACGGAAGCCCCGATATCTTTAGCGGGGGCCTTGGTTCAACTTTCAGGGAGAGATGGGACTTAGCGGAGGTCACCTTAATGGATAATGAGACGTGACTGTTGAAATTTAAAACCACTGGAGGTGCCATTTTGGATCAGACCAATGGTTACTCCAGTGGTGGAATCCACCAAGCTGCCTCTATCACCGCCAACCAAGGACATTTGGGAAAGTCCTGTGACACTCGCGGTGGCTTGACGGTGGCTCGGGTATTGTTAGAAAGCGTGACTGGTGCCCGGTACTTAAGAAATTATTAGCGGTTCAGTGACACGGTAGAAGGGACAAAAGTCCTTCCCAGAATTTGTGAAACTCTTAAATCAAAGCTGAGGAGAATCCACTTTATTTGGTTCACTGATAACCCGTGCTTAAGTGTGGGAATGCTTAATGAAAGAGATGCTATTTACTGATAACGGGCCGCCATTGAATAGATAGAGCAATGGCCATCCTGCACTAATAGCATTTCATTCCACTTCAGTTCATTTTAATGAACGATCGACAGTAATAGCGGCCGAGAAGAAATGTAAATCTAATGGTCTCAGACATAACGACTACGGACTGGATTGCCAGGAAAACTTCCTAGATAATTTTCCTGAAACACAGCGGCTTGCTGATTGTGGGTTTCAGAAAAGGTGAAGCACTGGAAGTGGTAATAATAATAATAATGATGATGGCATTTATTAAGCGCTTACTATGTCCAAAGCACTGTTCTAAGCACTGGTTGGGGGGGGGGGTTTAAAAAGTGATCGGGTTGTCCCACCGGGGGGGCTCACAGTTTTCATCCCCATTTTACAGATGAGATAACAAAGGCAAAGAAAAGTTAGGTGACTTGTCCAAAGTCACACAGCTGACAAATGGCAGAGCTGGGATTTGAACCCATGACCTCTGACTCCAAAGCCCGGGCTCGTTCCACTGAGCCACGCTGCTTCTCATGTACTGGTAGTACTAGTACTACTAATAATTACATAATAACATCACATAATAATGTATGTTATGACTTCCTACGTGCCAAGCACTGTACTAAGCACTGGGGTAGATACAAGACAATCAGGTCAGACAAGGTCTCTCTCCCTTAAGGTGCTTACAGTCTCGGGGGAGGGTGAACAGATCTCTGATCCCCATTTTACAGATATGGAAACTGAGGCACAGAGACGTTAAGTGATTTTCACAAGGTCACACAGGAGGTGGGTACAAGACACTGTGACAAAGTGCCAGACAGTATGTCCCTGCCCTCTAAGGGAACCAATCAATCAATCAATTAGTCAATCATATTTATTGGAAGTGTACTGTGTGCAGAGCACTGTACTAGGCATATGGGAGAGTGCAATATAACAGAGTTGGTAGATACATCCCCTGCCTATAACGAGTTCACGGTCTAGAGGGGGAGACAGACAGTAATGTAAATAAATAAATTATGGATATGGGCATAAGGGACACGGAGCTGGGTGGGAATAAAGGGAACCAAGGCAATGGGAAAAGAGTGAGGGAAAGCCAAGGGTTCTTGGAAGAGCTGTGCCTTCAATAACACTTTGAAATTGGGGAGAGTCATTGCCTGAAGGTCATTCCATGTCCCCTGTACCATCTAATTAATCCATCACTGATATTTACTGAGCGCTTACTGTGTACAGAGCACTGTACTGAGTGCTTGGGAGAATACAGTACGATGGAGTTGGTAGACACATTCCCACCAGAGTTTACAATCTAGGAGAAGTAGGGTTGGTATTTATTGAACCCCTTTGAGTGCAGTGCACTGTACTAAGCACTTGGAGAAGCTATAGGAGATGTGACTGTGAGCCCACTGTGACTTTTAGACTGTGAGCCCACTGTTGGGTAGGGACTGTCTCTATATGTTGCCAATTTGTACTTCCCAAGCGCTTAGTACAGTGCCCTGCACATAGTAAGCGCTCAATAAATACGATTGATGATGATGATGATGATGATGTATCCTGCCCACAGAGAACTTCCTTTCCAACAGAAGAGCTTCGAGGTTTACCTAGTAAGATATCCAGGACAGAACTGGGTGGGGTAAAGAGGTCAAACAAGGGAGGACAATCCAGCAATTTTCTCATTTTTAAAGAAAAACCAGCAGCTCTATAAACTCTCTATTAGTCATCACCACCACCAACATCTCCATCATCATCGCCATGTTTTTTGAGGTCCTACTTTATGACAAGCCCCGTCCTCGGTTTGGAGGGAAAATTGGAAAGGAAAAATATGACACGATCCATGCCCGTGATATGGTAGTTTATTAAGGCAAGGCTATTTCTGGGACAGATTGGAGAAGCAGCATGGCCTAGTGGATAGAGCACGGGCCTGGGAATCAGACGGCCTGGATTCTAGTCCTGGCTCCACCACCTGTTTGCCGTATGACTCTGGGCAAGTCATTTCGCTTCTCTGTGCCTCAGTTCTCACATCTGTTAAATGAGGATTAAGATTGTGAGCCCCATGTGGAACAGGGACAGTCTCCAACTTGATTATTTATTTTATTTTGTTAGTATGTTTGGTTTTGTTCTCTGTCTCCCCCTTTTAGACTGTGAGCCCACTGTTGGGTAGGGACTGTCTCTATATGTTGCCAACTTGTACTTCCCAAGTGCTTAGTACAGTGCTCTGCACACAGTAAGTGCTCAATAAATATGATTGATTGATTGATTGATTGATTAGCTTGTATCTGCCCTACTGCTTATTACGGTGTCGGCCACAAGGTCTTAAGAAATACCATAAAAATAATAAATAAATCAGTAGTCCAAGATTCTGTCAGTCAGTCAAAGGGTAGTTATTGAGCACTTACAATGTATAGAGCACTCTACTAAGTGCTTGCCATATTGTACTCAGTGCCTGCGCACAGTAAGCGCTCAATAAATATGACTGACAGGGAGGGACACCATGGTAAATAAATCTGTAGTTCATTTATTTATTTTATGTTAATGTCTCCCCCTCTAGACTGTAAGTTCGTTGTGGGCAAGGAACGTATCTACCAACTCTATTATATTGTTCTCTCCCAAGCCTTTAATATAATGCTTTAGATCCAGTAATTGTTCAGTTACAATACAGATTGGATGGAGTCTCTGTTCCACTTTGAGCTCACATTCTGACTAGAAGGGAGTAAGATTTAATTCCCATTTTCCAGGTGAGGAAACAGAGGCATAGAGAACTTCTGTCTTTTTTGCAAACTCACACAGGAGGGAGATACACTTCCGTACATAGCTGCCGTTCATTTTAACGTCTGTCTTCCCCTGTAGATGGAAAATTCCTTGTGGGCAGGGAACTTGGCTGCCAACTCTGTTGTATTGTAAACTCCTGCCTGCTTAATACATTGCTCTGCATACAGGAAACATTTGTTTATACTCCTATTTACCTTTGTTTATGTTTGTTTGCCCTACTGAAGGGTCACCTCCTCCCAGACTAAACCCCCTCTTTCCTCAGCTCCCCCTCCCCTCCCAGTAACCCTGACTTGCTCCCTTTGTTCTACCCAGTCTCCCCACCCCACAGCCCTTGTGCATATATGTACATATCTATTATTCTATTTATTTATATTGACGCCTGTTTACTTATTTTGATGTCTGTCTCCCTTCTTCTAGACTGGAAGTCGGGTGTGGGCAGGGATTGTCTCTCTTTATTGCTGAATTGCACTTTCCAAGCGCTTAGTATGGTGCTCTGCACACAGTAAGCACTCAATAAATACGATTGAATGAATGTATTTGTTAAATATCACTGATGAATTGATTAAGTGACTTTTCCAAAGTCACCTAGCTGGCAAGTAGCAGATGTCCCATGTAATGTTCCTAATTTTTCCTCATAATAACCCATCACAAACGTAATTACTGTGAACTTACCTAGAAGTTTTTTAACTATTCTGACATCGCTAATCTCTCTTGATAATAATAGCAATGATTAGGGTTTCTGTTGTTGAGTGCTTACTAAGGGTAGTGACGAGATAATCAGGTTGCACATATTTCCCCCTTTAGACCATGAGCTCTTTGTGGGCAGAAATTTCTTCCTGTAATGCACTCTCCCAAATGCTTATTACAGTACTTTGCACACAGTAAGCACTCAATAAATACGATTAAATGAACGATGAATCCCTGATCTCCTTGAGGCTCAAGATCTAAATAGGAAAGAGAACAGGAATTAAATCCCCATTTTTGAGAGGAGGTTATTGAAGCCCAGGCAAGATATGTGACTTGCCCAGGGTTACAGAGCAGGTAAATGACAGAGCTGGGATTAGAATCCAGGCCCTCTGACTTCCCCGCGCTGGCTCTTTCCAATAGGCCATGTTGCTTCCTGCCTTTTTTACTCTGTTACATCATTATAGATACAAACATCAGGGTAAAAAATTAGGACATAGAGTAATTGCTCAATAAACATGATTGATTGATATTAGAATCTAAATGTAAATTAGATAAACACATATCCATCAATCAATGGTATAGTGGATAGAGTGGGAGCCAGGAGGTCATGGGTTCTAGCCCCTGCTCCAACACTTGTCTGCTGTGTGACCTTGGGCAAGCCACTTTGTTTCTCTGGGCCTCAGTTGCCTCATCTGTAAAATGGGAACTGAGACTGTGAGCCCCACATGGGACAGGTACTGGGTCCAACCTGATTTGCTTGTGTCACCTCAATGCTTAGTATGGTGCCTGGAACATAATAAACACTTAACACATACCATAATTATTATTATTATTAGACTATAACAGAGTTGGTAGATTTCTTCTCTGTCCACAAGAAGTTTAGAGGCATTTTCAGATAAATACAGTGGTTTGGAATGGAGTGAATGAACCAATTTAAACAAAGTTTGGGATTAACGTTGAGTTCAAGTACCCTGTTTAATAACTCTTTTGTACTCTCTAATGATTTGAACACAGTAGATTTTAAACTCCACAAGTGCAGAAATTGTGGCTAGTAACTCTATCATACTCTTCCAAGCACTTAGGACAGTGCTCTGCACACAGAAGACTATAAACTCCTTGAGGGCAGTGTTCATGGCTGCTAAATTTATCATCCTCTAGCAAGTGCTTAGCCCAGTATTCTGCATGCATCAGACTGGAAACCTCTTAAGAGCAGAGATCATGTCTACTACCCTCAATATACTTTCCAAAGTGCTCAGTACAGTTCTCTGCATGCCATAGGTCTCCAATAAATACAGTAATAATTGCTCTGCTTGTTAAATGCTTATTATAAGCCAAGTAACATGCCGGGGGAACTCAAGTTAAGTGTTCAGTAAATACTATTGATTAATTGAAATGTGCCTTTTGGCAGGGCACTGAAGCAAGAGGGAGGGATGTGTTTAGACTGAGTGAAACAGCAGAATATTCTAGGTGTGGGATTGATGACTCTCTTAATGGAAATAATAATCCCGTCTCATTCCTGGCTTCTCGAAGGCTTTACTTGGCTTGTGTTGTCTTATTCCACTGAATCGTCTCTGACCCATACAGACACCACGGACACATCTCTCCCAGAACGCCCCACCTCCATCTGCAATCATTCTGGTAGCACATCCACAGAGTTTTCTTGGAAAAATTCGGAAGTGGTTTACCATTGCCTCCTTCCGTGCTTTAAACTGGAGTTTTCACCCTCGATTCTCTCCCATGCCGCTGCTGCCAAGTGCAGGTTTTACTCATCTAAGCCGTGCTATATTTCTCTACTGCAGTCTTTATCCCAGTGCAACGCAGTGGGGACAATTTGTGGAACTATGACTATAGATTCATTTAGACATATTTATTGAATGCTTACTGTGTGCAGAGATACAGACGTCTAGATGGTCAGCAATCTAAGGCCACAGCGGTAGAGGAGGGAAGAAATGGATCTGAACTCGACTGCCCTTTTGAAATGCCCAGTAGAGGAGAAGAAGGTAAACCAACCAGGCTAGCATCACTGCAGGGACTCTAACAGGAGTCGCCCGCTTTGTTTCATTTCATAATTCTCTTCCAGACTCTGTCAGCTATTTCAGGAATCGGCTAGTGATGATTTGAGTGGAGATGAATGCAGGAAGTCAGTTTCTGATCTCTGATTTCCTGTTTCAACCCAGCCCGCATGCGTCACTCCTCTGGAGGCTCCTCTACCTAGAGGCCAATCCCCCGATCACATCCTGCCTCTGGTCTTTTACAGTCTTTTACAGTCTTTTAGACTGTGAGCCCACTGTTGGGTAGGGACTGTCTCTATATGTTGCCAATTTGTACTTCCCAAGTGCTTAGTACAGTGCTCTGCACATAGTAAGTGCTCAATAAATACGATTGATGATGATGATGATGGTCTGGAATATTCTTCCTGTTCATATTAGATAGACCATCACTCTCCCTACTTTCAAAGCCTTATTAAAAGCACATCTCCTCCAAGAAGTCTTCCCCTATTACACCTTCATTTCCTCTTCTTCCACTTCCTTCCGCGTTACCCTTGCACTTAAATTTGCTCCCTTAATTCACCCCTGCCTCAGCCCCACAGCACAAAATTTGTTTATTTATATTAATGTCCATCTCCCCCTCTGGAATGTAAGCTCACTGTGGGCAGGGAATGCATCTAACAACTCTGTTATATTGTACTCTCCCAAGCTCTCAGTAGAGTGCTGTCCACACAGTAAGCGTTCAATAATTACCATTGACTGACCGATTGATTTCTGGTTGAAAAAAGCAATTAAACATTTATAGATTGAAACCTCATTCTACTTTTTGTTGGAAATGACTTTGAAGATATTAAATCTGCTTCTAGTGGGTTACAGTCTTTATTAAGGGGCTACTGGGTTGTAAATTCTTCCACTAGACTATAAGCGCCTGGAGGGTAGGGATCGTGACTAAGAACTCTATCGTACTGTACTCTCCCAAGCTCTTTGTACAGTGCCTTACACGTGGTAAGCGCTCAAGAAACACCATTGATTTGATCAAATGATTGATTAGCTGTCAGCATGATGGATCCAAGAGGGAATTGGTTAATGTTTTAATTATCTGAAAGCACATAACTTCAAACTTTAATGAAATATGTAACACTTTTATACCCATGTAATTGCATTTTATCAATATAAATGCAGTGACTACTGTTCCTGAAAACTCTTAGAGATAGATCTATCTTCTCCCCAACAAGCTCTTGATTTTTTTTGATCCTCCTTACCTTCTTGTATCAGTTAGTCAGGGTATGTATTAAGTTCTTACTGTGTGCCAAGCTCTGTGGTAAGCACTGGGGCAAATGCTAGATCTTCAGGTCAGGCACAGACCTTATCTGACTTGGGGCTCACGATTTAAGAGGGAGGGGGGCAAGGTATCTAAACCCCATTTTGCAGCTGAGGAAATGGAGGCTCAGAGAGGCTAACTGATTTACAAAGTGCCACACAGCGGGCTGGAATTCAGATGTGGGTTTCCTCACTCTTGGGTCTGTGCTCTTTCCCCTAGAGCACACCATGTCTGTGATGTGACCTTTAAAGTCAGTAAAAACGTTGTCTCTTCTGCTCTCCAAACTGAAAAAAAAACTGTATAAGCCTGATTCATTTTCCAGGTTTTATTACACTTTACCCCCCAAATTTCATTTAACAGGTCACCGATCCATGTCTTCTCTCCTTTAGACACTTTATAGCTGTGTGCAAGCAGGAAAGAAATCTGAAACTCTCATCCGATTTCCACAACCTCCACTGGGCAAGGGGCTGAGCCAGTAAAATGCTGTATCCACAGTGATGCAGAAAATACCACGGTAGTTACGATGCTGAACTTGGCTAGGAAATGTTCCCTGGATTTTGTCAATTCCCTTCTCAGCAAATAGCCTTCCAAGAGAAGCCATGTGGAAAGAGAACTAGCCTGGAAGTCACAAGACTCACGTTCGAATCTCTGCTCTGCAATGCCCTGCTGTGTGACTGTGGGAAAGTTGCCAACCCTTTCTGGGCCTCAGTTTCTTCACAGACATAATGGGAAGAAAAATACCTGCTGTTCCTGTCTTTTAGACTGTGAGTTGCAAGTAGGACTATGTCTGATGGGAGATGAGTTTGTATCTATCTCAGTGTTTAACACAGTGTTTGGCCCAAAATTAGCACATAAAAGAAATCATTCAGTGGTATTTATTGAGCACTTCATGTATACAGAGCACTGTACTAAATGCTTTATCAATCAATCAATCAATCATATTTATTGAGCGCTTACTATGTGCAGAGCACTGTACTAAGCGCTTGGGAAGTACAAATTGGCAACATATAGAGACAGTCCCTACCCAACATTGGGCTCACAGTCTAAAAGGGGGAGACAGAGAAAAAAAAAAAAAACACCAAACATACTAACAAAATAAAATAAATAGAATAGATATGTACAAGTAAAATAAATAAATAAATAGAGTAATAAATATGTACAAACATATATACATATATACAGGTGCTGTGGGGAAGGGAAAGAGGTAAAATGGGGGGGATGGGGAGGGGGATTTATAGATTACAATCAATCAATCAGTTATATTTATTGAGGGCTTACTGTGTGCAGAGCACCGTACTAAACACTTGGGAGAGAACAATATAACAGAAACATTCCCTGCCCAGAGTGAGTAGAGATGGCAGACCCACTCCCTGTCCACAGTGAGCTTACAGTCTAGAGGGGGAAAGAGACACTAATATAAATGCATAGACTGTAAGCTCATTGTGGATAGGGAATATGTCCGTTTATTGTTATTTTATACTCTCCCAAGTACTTAGTACCGTGCTCTGCACGCAGTAGACGTTCAATAAATGTGATTGAATTAATGAATGAATAACCTAACTAATTGAAAAATCATAGGGAGGGAGGATTAAAAGGAACAAAAAACTGCGGGGGAGAAGGTTGTGACGAGGGAGGAGAAGAGTCACGCGAGAAGATGGATCTGTCTATGTTTAATGGTTCTAAGGAGCAACGGTCATAGCATTTATATTTATAAAATATAATTACGCATGTATAAGAGTGTTACATATTTCATTAGAGTTCGATGTTAAGTGCTTTCGGGTAATTAAAGTGCCGACCAGTTCCCTCTCGAATGAATAAAAGTGACGTGTGCTCAACTGCACCTTGCCAGGGGGACGTTTAAGTTGCGGCAGTGAGAAGGCTTCTGGGTAACAAATAGCCACGCGTCTAGTCAGAGGAAAATGACGAGGGGGCCTTGTCCCATCTCTGGGCTACTCTGAGCTTCAGGAGGAAGGAAGCCAGTCTGCCGTATGGAACTGGCAAGCTCCTTGAGGGCAGGGATTATGTCCACCGACTCTATTGTACTCTCCCAAGTGTTTAGTACAGGGCTGTGCACAAAGTAGATTGCTAATCAATCAATCAATCAATCGTATTTATTGAGCGCTTACTGTGTGCAGAGCACTGTACTAAGCACTTGGGAAGTACAAGTTGGCAACATAACTTGCTAGCTTCTTGAGGGTAGGGATAATAATAATAATAATAATAACGACAACATCAATAATATTTGCAGCATGGCTTAGCTGAAAGAGCCCAGGCCCTAGAGTCAGAGGACCTGAGTTCTAATCCCAGCTCCAACACTTATCTGCTGTGTGACTTCGGGCAGGTCACTTCACTTCTCTGGGCCTCGGTTCCCTCATCTGTAAAATAGGGATTAAGAGTGTGAGCCCAATCTGGGACAGGGACTGTGTCCAATCTGATTAGCTTGTATCTACCCCAGCGCTTTGTGCAATGCCTGCATAGAGTAAGTGCTTTACAACCACAGTTATTAAGCACTTACTATGCGTCAAGTACTGTACTAAACGCTAGGGTAGATACCAGATAATTAGGCCCCACTTGGGGAGAACAGGCATTGAATCCCCATTTTGCAGATGGGGAACTGAGGTACAGAGAAGTTAGCTGACTTGACTAAGGTCGCGCAGCAGGCAAGTGTGACCTAGACCTAGACTGTGAGCCCACTGTTGGGTAGGGACCATCTCTATATGTTGCCAATTTGTACTTCCCAAGGGCTTAGTACAGTGCTCTGCACACAGTAAGCGCTCAATAAATACGATTGAATGAATAAATGAATGAAAGTGCCAGAGTGGGATTAGAACCCAGGTCCTCTGACTCTCAGGCCTGTGCCTGTTCCATTAGGCCAAACTGCTTCTTATGCTACTGACTCTATTTTATTGTACAGTGCTTTGCACACAGTAACCATTCAATAAATACAATTGAATGAATGAATGAATGAATACTCCTCCAAGCATTCAGTACAGTATTCTGCACGCAGTAGATTGCAAACATCTTAATAATAATAATAATAATAATGATGATAGAATTTGTTAAGTGCTTACTATGTGTGAAGCACTGTTCTAAGCGCTGGGGTGGATACAAGGTGATCAGGTTGTCCCACGTGGGGCTCACATTCTTAATATCCATTTTACAGATAAGGTAACAGGCACAGAGAAGTTGAGTGACTTGCCCAAAGTCGCACAGCTGACAAGTGGCAGAGCCGGAATTAGAACCCATGACCTCTGACTCCCAAGCCCGGGCTCATTCCACTGAGCCATGCTGCTTCTCTTGAGAGCGGGGATCAAGTCTACCAATCCTATTGTATTGCACTTTCCCAAGTGCTTAAAATTAGACTGCAATCTCCATGAGGGTAGGGATCATATCTACCCACTCTGCTCTATTATATTCATTCATTCATGCATTCAATCATATTTATTGAGCACTTACTGTGTGCAGAGTACTGTACTAAGCACTTGGGAAGTACAAGTCGGCAACAGAGAGAGACGGTCCCTACCCAACAACGGGCTCACAGTCTAGAAGGGGGAGACAGACAACAAAACAAAACATATAGACAGGTGTCAAAATCATCAGAATAAATACTTTCCCAAGTGCTTAGTACAGTGCTCTGCACGCGGAGAGTACTTAATAAATACCTTCGACTGACTGATGGATGGATGAGGGTTATTTTCATTTTGGAACTAGGGAAGGCTCATTTGGTCTTAACCATTCATTCATTGTATTTATTGAGCACTTACTGTGTGCAGAGCACTGTACTGAGCACTTGGGAGAGTACAGAATAACAATAAACAGATACATTCCCTGTCCACAGTGATCTTGCAGTCTAGAAGGGGAGACAGACATCAACATAAATCAATAAAGGACAGATATGGACATAAGTGTTTTTTAATGGCATTTACTAAGCGCTTAGTATGTGCAAAGCACTGTTCTAAGCGCTGTGGGGCTGGGAGGGGGAATGACTAAAAGGAGCAAGTCAGGGTGACGCAGAAGGGAGTGGGAGAAGAGGAAAGGATAGCAAAGCTCTTCTTCTAAGGGGGCTGATGATTTCTCACCTCTGACTCCCCGCCCATATAGCTCAGGGCTTTAGAGCACTGGTCTTGTAAACCAGGGATCATGAGTTCGAATCTCACTGAGGCCTAGTTTTCTTGAGAATCAGCATGGCTCAGTGGAAAGAGCATAGGCTTGGGAGTCAGAGGTCATGGGTTCTAATCCCAGCTCCGCCACATGTCTGCTGTGTGACCTTGGGCAAGTCACTTCACTTCTCTGAGCCTCAGTCACTTCATCTGTAAAATGGGGATTAAGACTGTGAGCCCCACGTGGGACAACCTGATCACCTTGTATCCCCCCCGCCCCGGCACTAAGAACAGTGCTTTGCACATAGTAAGTGCTTAACAAATGCCATCATTATTATTAGAATTCCCCTTAGCTGTTTCTGACAGCTCTTGGTAAGATCTGCAGAGGCCCTCCTGCTCAATTAGAAGATTTTCAGAAAGCCTTGTTGAATTTCCCAATTCATCTTATCCCACCATCAATCACCCCCATGATAAATCCACACCTCTTTAGCTTCAGATAAGGAAAACAGAAGGCAAGAGTATGTCCAGTTATATATCGTGACCGCCTCACCTATATAATTAGCTAAAAGGCCTAGGCTAATTGAAATGGAGAGTTTAATAGAGGAATTCTCCATTAACAGAATCCTACTAAGTTCTTCATCTTCAATTGTCTCCTCTCTTACCCCAGTGGAACTGGGTTGTTTTTTTTTCCATTTTCAACCCATATTTAACCCCGAGTCTATCGACCTGTTATATTGTCCTCTCCCAAGTATTTAGCAGAGTGCTCTGCACACAATAAACACTCAATAAATATGATTGATGGATTGATTTTTTTCTAAGCACTTACTATGTGCCAAGCACTGTTCTAAACACTGGGGAGGTTACAAGGTGATCAGGTTGTCCCACGGGGGGCTCACAATCTTAATCCCCATTTTACAGATGAGGTAACTGAGGCCCAGAGAAGTGAAGTGACTTGCCCAAAGTCACACAGAAGACATGGGGCGGAGCCGGGATTAGAACCCATGACCTCTGGCTCCCAAGCCCGGGCTCTTTCCACTGAGCCACGCTGCTCCTGTGGGCAAGTGCTTAGTACAGGGAAGCAGCATGGCCTAATGGTTAGAGCACAAGCCTGGAAGTCAGAAGGACCTGGGTTCTAATCCCAGCTATGCCACTTGTCTGTGTGTGACCTTGGGCAAGTCACATTACTTCTCTGAGCTTCAGTTCCCTCATGTGTAAAATGGGGATTAGGACTGTGAGCCCCGTGTGTCTAACCTGATTAGCCTGTATCTACCCAAGCATTTAGAACAGTGCTTCTTTTGTTCATCCAATAGTATTTATTGAGCGCTTTCTGTGTGCAAAGCACAGAATTAAGCTCTTGGGAGATTACAGTATAACAACAAACAGACTCATTCCTGCCCACAGCAAATTCACAGTCTAGAGTGCATGACACATAGTAAGCACTTAACAAATAGCGTCATTATTATTGTTACGGTGCTCTGCACACAGTAAGAGCTCAATAAATTTGAACGATCGCTTGAAGAACACAGCACTCTTAAAAAACCGCCAAGAGCTATCTGCACTCAATAAGTACCATTACCAATCCCCTTACTCTTGACAAAGACTTTCTTCAGCTCTCCTGAAGGAAACACACATTCTTTCTGAGGGCTGAAGCTTGATTGGGAAGGGAATGGTGCATTTTTGAAACAGTTCAGATCTACTTTTCTTGGGAAGCCTAGTTTTTTTCTGGGGAAATCTTGGTTCTTAATTGGAGCCCAAGAAACATTCATCAGAGGCCTTTGTCCCGCTCTGTTCATCCCAGCCCGGTTTGAGTTGTGAAGATAAATGATCCATGAGAAGCCTGCGATCTGCAAGGAATGTTTATTACCTTCGTTTCTTAAAACAATAACCCAAACTGGGCCCCTGCTGATAGCTCTGCACAAGAGGGAGGGTGAGATTAACTATGGAAGCAAGCCAAACGAGCTTCTTCTCTGCTCGGCCTTTTTCTAAACGACAGGTTCCATCGTGGGAAGAAACTGCGATATTCTTACCATTTATTCCCGTTATCGCTCAGTGGGCGACGCTGGGCCTGGCTTTCTTCCTGTGGAGACATGGAAAACTTCAGGGACTGTGGAAATCCACAGTGGAAATATTCCCTCCAAGATCCCGTGGGGTGATGGAATGATACTGTACTCTTCCTTCTGGGGCACAGGCTTTTTTCTGAGGATGGAGAGGAGAGGAGAGAATGAGAGGGTATATGGTTGACAACTCATGAAGACAAATTAAGTTTGTTCTGAGAGGATTCTGGCAGGGTATTGGCAGGACCCTGAGGGATTTGTATAGATATATGGATGAGAGGAGATATATGGATGAGTGGAGAATTTCCAGTACTCTACCAGTCTCTGCTATGGGAGGGAGAGTCAAGCAGAGGCCTACCCATTCCATTCCTAGCTTGTCCAGTGGCTAGCGAGTGGAAGGCAATCTGCTGCAAGTCAAAACTCACCAGTGCTGGGCAATGGCAGCATGGAAGAGAGTCGAGGGTGGAGACTCAACTTGATCACGCGGAAGGAGGTAATGGTAAAACGCTTTGATATTTTTACCAATAAATCTCTATGGCTAAACTACCAGAATGATTGCAGAAGGAGGTGGGGCGTTCTGGGAGAGATGTGTCCGTGGCATCGCTGCAGGTAGGAGATGACTCGACGTCATAGAAGCAGCGTGGCTCAGTGGAAAGATCACGGGCTTTGGAGTCAGAGGTCACGGGTTCAAATCCCAGCTCTGCCAATTGTCAGCTGTGTGACTTTGGGCAAGTCACTTCACTTCTCTGGGCCTCAGTTACCTCATCTGTAAAATGGGGATTAAGATTGTGAGCCCCCTGTGGGACAGCCTGATCACCCTGTAACCTCCGAGCCCACTGTTGGGTAGGGACTGTCTCTATATGTTGCCAACTTGTACTTCCCAAGCGTTTAGTACGGTGCTCTGCACACTGTAAGCACTCAATAAATACAATTGATTGATTGATTGATTGATTAGAACAGTGCTTTGCACATAGTAAGCACTTAATAAATGCCATCATTATTATTATTATTATAAGCCAAGACATGGATGAGAGGTTCCTGCTGAGTCACTGGGGGAGAGTCAGGGATGGAGACGGGAGAGTGAGGGGTGTTGGGTGATTCACGCTGGGTCACTGGAGGAGAGTCAGAAACGGAGAGCGCTTAGTACAGTGCTCTGTACATATTAAGTGCTCAGTAAATACGATTGAACAAATGAATGAATGGAGAGGGGAGAGTCTGGGGTGGTAACCATCAGAGTGAGTGCCCAGAAGATAACTATCACACAGCTCCTCCATGTGAGCAAAAATAACTCCATGGTCTCGAGTTGATGAATCTTTATTGAAACAATGGAAAAGTACAGTGCTCTGCACACAGTAAGTGCTCAATAAATACGATTGAATGAATGCATGAGCTTGTCATCAATAATAATAATGATGGCATTTATTTAGTGCTTACTCTGTGCAAAGCACTGTTCTAAGTGCTGGGGAGGTTACAAGGTGATCAGGTTGTCCCATGGCGGGCTCAGTCTTAATCCCCACTGTACTGATGAGGTAACTGAGGCACAGAGAAGTTAAGTGACTTGCCCAAAGTTACACAGCTGACAGTTGGCGGAGCCGAGATTTGAACCCATGACATCTGCCTCCAAAGCCCGTGCTATTTCCATTGAGCCATGTGAGCAGGGATTGTGTCTGCTTGTTGTTATATTGAACTCTCCCAAGTACTTAGTACAGTGCTCTGCACACAGTAAGTGCTCAGTAAATATGATTGGGTGAATGAAATGAGGGATTTTAATGGTGAAGAACACCTTATAGACTGTATGCTAGTTGTGGGCAAGGAATGAGGCTATTATATTGTGCTCTCCCTAATGCTTGGTACAGGGCTCTGCACACAGTAAGCGCTCAATAAATCCAATTGATTGCTTGAAGAACACAGCACTCAGAGGAATGTCATTTCGTGGGTAGCCCACAGGCCAACATGGCAACCAGGCCTAATAAATAATGATAATTGTGGTATTTGTTAAGGGCTTATTATGTGCCAGTCACTGTATTAAGAGCTAGGGTGCACACAAACAAATCTGGTTGGACACAGTCCCAGTCCCACACGGGGCTCACAGTCTCCACCCCCATTTTACTGATGAGGTATCTGAGTTACAGAGACGTGAAGTGACTTGGCCAAGGTCACCCAGCAGACAGCTGGGATTAGAACCCATGACCTTCTGACCCCTGGGCCCATGCTTTCCACTATGCCGTGCTGCTTCTCACAGCCTAAGCTCAGTCACTTGGAGAAGAGTCACAGGGAAGATCAGGGTCCCAAGAGACAGAAATGAAGTCATTACCAGGCACAATCAATCAGCCCATCAATCAGTCACATTTATTAAGCACTTACTGTGTGCAGACCACTGTACTAAGCACTTAGGAGAGCACAGTGTAACAATAGAACAGTGTAGGGAAGGGAAGGTCTGCCAATCTCCCCCGCACACGCTGATGAAACCACCCTCTCAGCCATTACATCTTCAAACCCGAAGGAGAGTTAAATAGCACCTCACTATCCTCTATGTTAGAAGCCGGTTCTAAATGGGTTTGACGCTTTTTAGTTAATCGGTTCTGAAGGTCTGCGGCACTTTAAATTAGCTCGCTGTACCAATCTGTGGATGAAAATTCTTTGGGGCTGAATAGAAATGGTCCTTTGGCATTTCATATTCAAGAAGAGCTGAGATGTTTGAAGATTAATTTTGATCTAGCTGTCCGTGAGGAATGTGTGAAGATGGTAGCGATGTTTTCTTATTAATAAATCTGGCACTGGAAGGGAAAGATCATCTCCCCAGAACATAGCTCTGTTTAGTTCCAGGGGAGGATGAACAAATCAGGCGAGAACATTAGGACCAATCTGGCAACGGAAAGCTGGTTCATTCATTCATTCTATCGTATTTATTGAGCGCTTACTGTGTACAAAGCACTGTACCAGGAGCTTGGGAGAGAATGGTAGAATGATAGATACATTCCCTGCCCACAATGAGCTTTGTTCTCAGTGATTCCCCAGTGACCAGGGAATCAATCAATCAATCAATCAATCGTATTTATTGAGCGCTTACTGTGTGCAGAGCACTGTACTAAGAGCTTGGGAAGTACAAGTTGGCAACATGTAGAGACAGTCCCTTCCCAACAGTGGGCTCACAGTCTAGAAGGTGGAAGCAGCAAGGCCTCATGGAAAGACCCTGGGCTTGGGAGTCAAAGGACCTGGGCTCTAGTACCATCTCCATTTTCCTGCTGTGTGATCTTGGACTAGTCACTTAACTTTTCTGTGCCTCAGTTCCCTCATCTGCAAATTGGGGATTCATTCATTGATTCTATCAATCATATTTATTGAGCACTTGCTATTTGCAGAATACTGTACTAAGCGTTGGGAGAGCAGAATATAACAATAAACAGACACATTCCATGCCCACAATGAGCTTACAGTCTAGAGGGGAAGAAGAGAGGGGGATTCAATATGCGTTCTCCCTCCTACATAGACTGGAAACCCCATGTGAGACCTGATCTATTGGGGTAGATACAAGTGATCAGGTTGGACACAGTCTCTGTCCCATATGGGGCTCACAGTCTCAATTCCCATTTTACAGATAAGGTAACTGAGGCCCAGAGAAGTGAAGTGACTTGCCCAAGGTCACACAGCAGACAAGTCTATCCTAATCCTGCTTATTGCTTTCACATTCCCCTTAGTCTCCTACCAAGGAACTTCTCCATAACAACTACCCCAGCGCCTAGTACCAGGCCTGACAGTAAGAACTTAACAAATGCCATTACTATTATCATTATTATAATTATCATTATTATCTGAAGGCCGTGAAGACTAGTGGATAGAGTATGAGGCTGGGCTTACAGATACATAGGTTCTACCACTGGCCAGTTATGTGGCTTTGGGCAAGTTATTTCACCTCTCTGGGCCTTGGTTTCTTCATCTGTAAAATGGGGGTGATCATTCCTGTCTCTCCCTATCTCACAGAGGAAAAAGTGAGATAAATAATTAAAAAAAAAACCTTAGGAAAAGCCCTTCTAGACTGCAAGCTTCTAGTGGGTAGGGAACGTGCCTATCAACTCTGTTGATCTATAGTTTCTCCATCGTACAGTGCTCGGCACTTAGTAAGGGCTCAGTAACTGCCATTGATTGATTGAATGATGGAGAGGAAAGGATGGTTATTAGAAATGCTGGGGAAGAAGAATCAACAGGATTGGGCAAGACACTAAGTATTAGGATTGGAGAAGTAGTGCAGCTTAGAGATGCAGCGTGGCTCAGTGGAAAGAGCCCGGGCTTTGGAGTCAGAGGTCATGGGTTCAAATCCCGGCTCCACTACTTGTCAGCTGTGTGACTTTGGGCAAGTCGCTTAACTTCTCTGCGCCTCAGTGACCTCATCTGTAAAATGGGAATTAAGACTATGAGCCCCCCGTGGGACAACCTGATCACCTTGTAAACTCCCCAGCACTTAGAACAGTGCTTTGAACATAGTGCTTAACAAAGGCCACCATTATTATTATTATTATTAGTGGAGAGAGCATGGGCCTGGGTGTCAGAAGGACCTGGGTTCTAATCCTAACTCTGCCAATTGCTTGCTGTGTGACCTTGGGCAAACCACTTCACTTCTCTGGGCCTCCATTTCCTCAACTATAAAATGGGGATATCTGTACTCCCTCCTACTTGGACCCTGAGCCCCATATGGGACAGGGATTGTGTCTGACCTAATTAATTTGTACCTGCCCCAGTGCTTAGAACAATGTTTGACACACAGTCTTCGCAAATACCCAGAATGCGGCAGCAGACCGAAATCTCCGGGCTGCCAGCGTCTTTAAGCTAGAACACAATTAACCCTCAGGAGTTTAATCACCCGAAATCCCCTTTGGACACACACAAACACACACATGCACAAACATGCACACGTTGTTTTGAATTCTGTTGCTTTTGTTCTGGAAAGATAGCTGAAGCAGAGGCATCTGTCCAAAGCTGATAAAATTTCAAATTGGGCTTTTCCAGAAATGTAAGCAGGCCGGGAGAAACGAATCAAAGAGGCAGAGGAATGGACAGGAATGTATCAGAGGCTGAACTCGAAGAATTCAAGTTCTCGATGAAGAGGGCAAGAAACAGCCAGCTGAGGAGAGATTAGACGTAGGCGTTCGATAGGTCGCCTCACCCAGGCCCTGTTGCCTTCAGTTAGATCTCTTGGGGTTCTTCATTTTCCTTCTCCACTGGATGCCACTGTTTGATCAAACTTTATACAAATGACAGCCAGCGAGGACCTGTAACACCTGCATCTGAAAATGATTTATTTTTATAAATAAAAACAGACTTCTTTTGGAATCCCTGGGAACAAGATGTATTTGACCACCCAGCTTCTTCTCTTGCTTCGGCTCACAATGCCGAAGCCAAAGAAGAAGCAGCGTGGCTCAGTGGAAAGAGCATGGGTTTGGGAGTCAGAGGACGTGGATTCTAATCCTGGCTCCACCACCTGTCTCCTGGGTGACCTTGGGCAAGCCACTTCACTTCACTGTGCCTCGATTATCTCATCTGGAAAATGGGGATTAAGACTGTGAGCTCACATGGGACAACCTGATTACCTTGTATCTACCCTAGCACTTAGAATAGTGCTTGGCACTTGAGAAATACTGTCATTATTATTATTATTATTATTATTAAAAGCCTTGGGAGAAGCCAGGCAGACAGTAGGATGTAAAATTCCCTCAGTAAGTGCCATTGATTGATGGTCACCAGGGAGCTCAGAAAATCTGTTGATTGACAGTACAGAGGTAGATCTCCATGATATTTTATTTAATTTTATTTAATCTCCATGATTATTTATTTATTTATTTATTTTACTTGTACATATCTATTCTATTTAGTTTATTTTGTTAGTATGTTTGGTTTTGTTCTCTGTCTCCCCCTTTTAGACTGTGAGCCCACTGTTGGGTAGGGACTGTCTCTATATGTTGCCAACTTGTACTTCCCAAGCGCTTAGTACAGTGCTCTGCACAAAGTAAGTGCTCAGTAAATACGATTGATGATTGATGATGATGATAAAAGACAGTGTGGAAAGAGCATGGGCCTCAGAGGCAGGAAACATGGGTTCTTGTTTCAGCTTTGCTGTGTGACTTTGTGCAAATCCCTTCACCCTCTCTGGGCCTCTGTTTCCTCATCTGTAAAATGGAGACAAAAAATGTGGCCTACTCCAGTAGAGTTAATAGACGTGATTGCTACCTTCTAGGAGCGTACGAATCTTACTGTGTGCAGAACACTGTACTGAGCGCTTGAGAGCTCACAGTGTACAGGACAGCATGATATTTGAGAATGGTACAACAATGATTGTGGTATCTTTCCTTGTGTTTTCAAAAAGTGAAGATTATACATCTGACCTTTACATGTAATAATAAATCATAATAATTATTATTATAGTACTTAAATGCTTTCTATGTGCCAAGCAATCTTCAAAGCACTGGGGTAGATACAACTAATCAGGTTGGACACAGTTTTATGTCCTGCATAGGGCTCAGTCTTAATCCCCATTTTACTGATGAGGTAACTGAGGCCCAGAGAAGTGAAGTGACTTGTCCAAGGTCACACAGCAGGCAAGTCAATCCTAATCCTGCTTTTTGCTTTCACATTCCCCTTAGTCTCCTACCAAGGAACTTCTCCAAAACAACTGAGTGAAATTCATTAACGAGTGACTTCTGCTATAAAAGGTCTAGGGTGTACTGGTTCTTGAGGGTGATTCTAAACCCTGAAATGTAGGAGATGGGGGGAATAGAGATCTTGGAAAGGCAACGTTGATTATTGGGATTTCTAGGGATCACTCTTCTTTTTGATACTGTTACGACCACGCTTTCTCAGAAACCACATCATCAATCAATCAATCAATCAATCAAACCTGTCGATCAACTCTTTACAATGATGGCCTAGTGACAAGAACATGGGTTTGGGAGTCAGAGGTCATGGGTTCTAATCCCAGCTCTGCCACTTGTCTGCTGTGTTACCTTGGGCAAGTCACTTCACTTCTCTGGGCCTCAGTTACCTCATCTGTTAAATGGGGATCTGTGAGACCCCCATGGGACAACCCGATTTACTACAGTGCTTGGAACAGTGCTTGGCAAATACCATTATTATTATTATTATTATTATTACTCTCCCGAGTCGACTGAGTGCTTTAAAGCTGATGGTTAGCAGTTTCTCCAACTTCTCCACATCACCTGTTTCTCCCTAGTTCAATCTGGTGTCCGGCACGGCCATGATAATAATAATAATGATGGTATTTGTTAAGTGTTTACTATGTGCCAGGCACTGTACTAAGCACTGGAACCCAGCAAAAGTAATCTGAGAATTGCCCCTTCCTAACTTCACCCCAGTTTCCCTCACTGTCTGAGAATCTGAACAGGCTAAGCAATTCTTTTGATTTTAATCCAATTCCCATTGTTCATAAGCGGGCTAACCCAGAAGGAAATCAGCCATGAAATAGAGCTGCCCGAGGTGGCTTTTTCGGTTCTGTTTATGCACACAATAATAACGTCGGGGCCTGCCGATTACTTGATGCAAAACCTGGTCTGAAACTGCTTCATCCTCAGAGTACACTTACAGCGATGTCCTCCTTGACTGAGGTTCCAGTTGGAGCCCCCCAGATCGCCAATTCCTCATCTTATCTCGCCTTATTTGGAGACACATTTTTCCAATTTGTTATCTCTAACACAGGTCGTCAGAGAACCGGGCTTCGGCGTCAGGGTGCACAGAATAATGAAGCTTTCTGCGTGTGATAAATGTAAAGCAAACTTTCCCATTTGTCTCAGATTCGGGTGGGGCAAAAATAGATAAAGGGAATTGGTGGAACATGTAATTTAAAAAACAAAATCAAGGCCAAAAAAAAAAATCATTGGGCACCTGCTCGAAGCAGAATGTCTTCGGTTTGAGGGGCTTAATTAGCAGGAACACCTTTGGTGGTATTTCAGTGGAGGCTGCTAGATAAGTGTTCTCAAATTACCTTTGGAGCGATGTATAAAAACATCAGGAAATCTGTAAGGTTGCTCTCAGGAAAGGGGACATCGGATCTGGAAGAAACGATTCCTGGAGGGTATTTCAAGAACTTTTGTGAGAGCTTTTGGGCTGTGTGTGTGTGTGTGTGTGTGTGTGTGTGTGTGTGTGTGTTATACCACCACCCAGGTACATTGCTTTATTGCTGTGAAATGTCACCACTTGAAGCCCATTTGAGTCTTATAATGAAGCATAAGCTCCTTGAGGGCTTTTTGTAAGTGCGTGAATGTGTGTGTTTGTGTGTGTGTGTGTATGTGTAATCATCATCCAGAACACACTGCTTTATTGCTATCAAACGATTCCACTTCAAACACATCTGAGCCTTGTAGTGAAGCATAAATTCCCTTGTAGGCTTTTTGTGAGTGTATATTTGTGTGCGTGTGCGTGTGTAGTCGTCCTCCAGAACGCATCGCTTTATTGTTATGAAATGTTGCCACTCGGAACACATCTGAGCCTTGTGGTGAAACATAAGGTCTTCCAGGGCAGGGAGAATTCCTACCAACTCATAATCTCCCAGGGGCTCGGCACAGTCTTCTGCCCACTATAAAGCCCTCCTAGACTGTACGCCTGTAGTGGGCAGGGATTGTCTCTCTTCATTGCTGAATTGTACTTTCCAAGCACTTAGTACAGTGCTCTGCATACAGTAAGTGCTCAATAAATAGGATTGAATGAATGGATATAAACCTCAATAAATGGCACTGAATGATTGCTTGATTGATTGTTTAGATCTCATCTCAAAACTCAGTTCAAAACTCCTGCACTCTGACCAACAAAATGGTTTAAGCTATCAATCTATGAATAAGTTAGTAGCATGCACTGTTTAGCAACAGTCTAGTGGAGCCCAAGCCTTTAGACTGAGAGCCCACCGTTGGGTAGGGACTGTCTCTATATGTTGCCAATTTGTACTTCCCAAGTGCTTAGTACAGTGCTCTGCACATAGTAAGCGCTCAATAAATACGATTGATGATGATGATGATGAGTCAGCGGGCCCGGATTCTAATCTCCATGTAGGTCATTTCACGTCTCGGTGCCTTATTTTTCTCATCTGTAGAATGAGGATTCAATTCCTGTCCTCTTTCCTTAGACTGCGGGCCCCGTGTGGGACAGAGACTGTGTCCAACCTGATGATAGGTCCTCTAAAGTCTGCTGTTTGACCTTGAGCAAGTTACTTAACTTATCTGTGCCTCAATTTTCTCATCTGTGAAATGATACATTACCTGTTCTCCCTCGTGCTTAGACTGTGGTGGGACAGGGACTGTGTCTGACCTGGTTAACTTGTATCTATCTCAGTGCATAGAACAGTGTGGGACACATAGTAAGCACATAATAAATACCACAATAATTATCATTATTATTGAGTTCGTGGAGGATTTCTATGTAAAAAAGGTCTGTGGCGCCATTAGTAATAATAATGGCATTTATGAAGTGCTTACTAGGTGCAAAGCACTGTTCTAAGCACTGGGGAGGTTACAAGGTGATCAGGTTGTTCCATGGGGGGCTCACAGTCCTCATCCCCATTTTACAGATGAGGTAACTGAGGCACAGAGAAGTTAAGTGACTTGCCCAAAGTCATACAGCTGTCAATTGGCGGAGCCGGAATTTGAACCCGTGACCTCTGACTCCAAAGCCCGGGCTCTTTCCACTGAGTCACACTGTTTCTCTAGTATTTATTGAGAGCTAATGTGTGCAGAGCACTGTACTAAGCTCTTGGGAAAAGCCACATGGCCTAGTGGATAGTGTGTGGTCCAGAGAGTCAGAAAGTCTTGAGTTCTAATTCCGGTTCTGCCGCTTGACTGCTATGTTACCTTGGGCAAATCACTTAACTTCTCTGAGGCTCAGGTAACTCATCTGTGAAATGGGGATTAAGACTGTGAGCCCCATGTGGGACAGGGACTGTGTCCAACTTGAGTTACTCATATCTGTCTTCTCACTGAGTACAGTGCCTGACACATGCTTTGCACACAGTAAGTGCTTAACAAATGCCATTATTATTATTATTATTATTATTGTTATAGCAAATGCTTGACAAATACCATAAAGGAACAAAACACAGCTATAACAGACAGGTCACCTGTCCACAATGAGCTTACGGTCTAGAGCGAAGGAGCTTAAAATCTGATCCAGACTGCAAAACCAGGTAGCGCCTCTGTGCTTTCGTTGAGAGAAGCCGAACCCGAATCTGGGTAGGGTGTGTTCAAAGTCGGAAACGCTCCTGATTCCCCGAAGACAAGTTTCCAATTCAGGACAACGATAACACAGAAGAGATAAACGGCAAACATTGGGATCATCAAAGAGGTGTTTGGGATTTTTTAATAAATGGAAGAAACATTTCAAACCCTTGCGACAAGGAAGTCGATAAACAAGATAAAGGACTCTACAGCAGTAGGGAGATACAAAATGCTTAGTCAGTTCAACTCACCACCCTTAGATTATCTGACAAAGCTGCAGAAAGTGTGAGAAATGCCGGATAATCAATCCATCGTGATGGCAGATCAAAGAGTCCACACAACAGATGCCTTTTTTTAAAAAAAAAATGATATTAAGCACTTACTACGTGTCAAGCCCTATTCTAAACTCTGGGATAGTTACAAGTTAATCAGGTCAGACACAATCACTGTCCCATATGTACTTCCCAAGCACTTAGTACAGTGCTCTGCACACAGTAAGCGCTCAATAAATCATCATCAATTGTATTTATTGAGCATTTACTGTGTGCAGAGCACTGTACTAAGCTCTTGGGAAGTACAAGTTGGCAACATATAGAGACAGTCCCTACCCAACAGTGGGCTCACAGTCTAAAAGTGGGAGACAGAGAACAAAACCAAACATACTAACAAAATAAAATAGAATAGATATGTACAAGTAAAATAAATAAATAAATAAATAGAGTAATAAATATGTACAAACATATATACATATATATAGGTAATAAATGCGATTAAATGAATGAGTGAATATGGTGTTCACAGTCTGAGCAGGAGGGAGAATAAGCAATGTCTCCTCATTTCACAGATGAGAAAACTGAGACACAGATAAGTTAAATGACTTGCTCAAGGTTAAATAGCAGGCCACGGCAGAGCTGGGATTAGAACTCAGGTCCTCTGACTTCTAGGCCCCGGGTTCTTTTCAGAGGGCACGATATGCTTCCACAGAGGAAGCCCCCTGATTCAGGCTGCGTGGCCGAGGCTCAAACATAACCTTAGCCGATCGTCGGCCTTGCTTGCTGGAGAAGGAGATGACCATGGGAAAGCTGCCCTTTCAACTTCCAATCGGCCGAACGAAGTGGATTAACCCAGCGTCCACCCTAGGCGGTACAACGTACCGGCCCCGGCCTCCGCCCGTTCCTCCAAGGCCGCGTTTATCAGGATAATTCCGGCCGCTCGTTGAACCGACCGATCTGATAATTGCTGGGTTTCCACTTCACCCTGTGCTGGGTGGCTTGGCCCTAACGGAGTGGTGATTGGCTGGAGAAACAAGGAATGATGACTTTAACCTTGAAGCGCCCCTAACTAGGAACTGTCAGGAAAGTTATTTCGTTGAAGATTTCATTTTTCTACCGGTGAGAATCGTCGTATGTCTGGAGATTATCTGTGCTGAATCATTATTCCTGACAGAAGAGATACAGTCTCCCCCTTTCTCCCCCTCTGGGGCTTCAACCCTGCAGTAGGATGGAAATTATTCTAAATTATTTTTGGTGTCGTCAAGGGGGCGATTTTGAGTTCACTGCTAAACTATGGCTGCCAAGATCCAATTATTCAGTTCTGTTCTTTTTCCAAAAAAATTATGGCATTTTTAAATTTTTTTAGAAAATTATGGTATGGTATTATGGTATTGCTTACTACGTGCCAAACATTGTATGCAACGCTGGGGTAGATACCAGCCAATCAGGTTGGACATTGTCCATGTCCTATAGGGGGCTCACAGCCTTAATCCCCATTTTCCAGATGAAGTAACTGAGGCACAGGGAAGTGAAGTGATTTGCCCAAGATCACAGAGCAGACAGAAGCAGTATAGCCTAGTGGATAGAGAACGGGGCTGGGAGTCAAAAGGCCCTGCGTCCTAATCCCGGCTCTGCCACTTGTCTGCTGTGTGACCTTGGGCAAGTCACTTCACTTCTCTGGGCCTCAGTTTCCTCAACTGTAAAATGGGGATCCCTATTCTTCCTCCTACTTAGACTGTGAGCCTCAAACAGGACAGGGACTGTGTATCCAACTTAACCCGTTGTTGGGTAGGGACCGTCTCTATATGTTGCCGACTTGTTCTTCCCAAGCGCTTAGTACAGTGTTCTGCACACAGTAAATACAATTGAATGAATGAATGAACTTGTATCTACCCCAGCATTTAGAACAATGTTCGACACATAGTAAGTGCTTAAAAAATAACAATTCAAAAAAAAAAAAGGGGAGGATTTGGACCCGGATCCTTCTGATTCCCAGGTCTGGGCTTTCTCCACTAGGCCACGTTGCTTTGAACAGAGCCTTGGGGGTAAAGTTCCAAACTATTTTTTTTTCCTGATTTTTGGCTTTTCTCCCATGTTGGCATCCCTAGCTGGAATGGTGCAATGTTTATTTACTGATGAGATGGAGATGGTGGTGTGGCCTTACAGAAAGAGCACAGGACTGAGGTTCAGGAACCTGGGATAATAATAATAATAATAATAATAATAATAATAATAATAATAATAATAATAATAATAATAATAATAAATTCCACTATATAATAATAATAATAATAATAATAATAATAATAATAATGGTATTTGTTTAACACTTACTATGTTCCAAGCACTATTCTAAGCACCGGGGTAGAGACAAGATCATCAAGTTGTCCCAAGTGGGTCTTACGGTCTTAATCCCCATTTTACAGATCATCATCAATCGTATTTATTGAGCGCTTACTGTGTGCAGAGCACTGTACAGATGAGGTAAGGAAGTGAAATGACTTGCCCAAGGTCACACAGCAGACAAGTGGCGGAGCCGGCATTAGAACCCACGTCCTCCGACTCCCAAGCCCGGGCTCTTGCCACTAAGCCATGCTGCTTCTCTGGTTTTTGTCCCAGATCTGCCCCTCAGCTGCTGAGTGGCTTAATTTTTCTTGTCCTCAGTTTCTCCAGCTGGAAAATGAAGACAAAGCAACATTTATCCCTCCCTCTTAGATTATGCACACCATGGGGGCCAGAGAATATATCTGATCTGGTCATTTGGATCCATGGATCACGTCTACCAATTCTATTGTGGGACATTTTCCCAAGCACTCAGTACAGTGCTCTGCCCAGAGTAAGAGCTCAATAAATATCCCTGATGGATTTTATCCACCTTAGCGCTGAGCCCAGTGCTTGGCAGTGAGTAGATGCTTAATCAGTCATATTTCTTGAGTGCTTACTGTGTGCAGAGCAGTGTATTAAGTGCTCAGGAGAGTACAATAATATAGAGTCGGTAGACACGTTCCCTGCCCACAACAAAATCTGAAGGGGGAGAGATATAATCAGACATGTATTAATTGAAGTTAGCATTAACGTTATGGCTTAGTGGAAAGAGCCCGGACTTGGGAGTCGGAGATCGTGGGTTCTAATCCCGCTTCTGCCATTTGTCAGCTTTGTGACTTTGGACAAGTCACTTAACTTCTCTGGGCCTCAGTTCCCTCATCTGTAAATTGGGGATGAAGCCTGTGAGCCCTAAGTGGGACTCCCTGATTACCTTGTATCTACCCTCGCTCTTAGAACAGTGCTTTGCACATAGTAAGCTCTTAACAAATGCCGTCATCATTATTATTATTAGTATATTGCATGACCTTGGGCAAGTCACTTCACTTCTCTGTGTCTCAGTTATCTCATCAGTGCAATGGGGATTAAGACTGTGAGTCCCATGTGGGACAAGGACTGCGTCCAACTTGATAGGCTGGTATCTAACCCAGCGCTTAACAAATACCATAAAAAAACTAATCCTTTTCACTCTGGTCACATTGCTATTATTTCAGATTTAATAGTTATTTAGCCTAAATGTAAGTACTATCAAAGACAGCAAAACTGTATCTTTTTCCATGACACGAACCTAGGGCCTCCGTGTATTAGAGGCTATGCTCTTCCTCCAGGGTTAAAGAAAAATGGGCAAGAACAAAATATGTTGAGACATTTGAGACCGCTGAACCTAATCCAGTTAAATGCCCCCCACAGTGACATTTTAACTACAGCCTATAAAGTGGACGTAATATTTTTGCCACTCTGTGCGCTATTTCATAGCGTTGTTATCTGTGTGGGCAGTGCTGAAAGGTGAAGAAATCACCAAACTCAAGTTGTGGTGTCATTCAAAATGCAATATTTCTCAGAAGATGCTAAATTACAGTCATAAAAAGCTATATAACTCCGTGGCTTTTACTGTTCTCCTTGTAAGACCACTTACATTATAATTTTATCGTTTCCAGGGTTAATAATTTAGACACGGGGGCACGCAAACCTCATGAAACTCGAAATAACCATTTAAAAAACCCTCCTTTTTACCAATTTAAGACCATCCTCTGTGCTTTTTCCCAGTAGCTGGTTTTCGTGAATGAGTTTTGTGTTAGAATGTAAGCTTCGTAAAAGCTAGGCCCCTTCCCACTGCACTCTTTGGTTCGATCGATCAATCAAACAATCCATCATATTTATTGAGCATCTATTGAGTTTGAAGAGCTCTTGGAAATATACAACAGAAGTGAGAAGAGAGTTCCTTCCTTTCAAGGATTTTACGCTGGACTCTGATCTCCCAAAACAGATAGAGCCTGGGCTTGGGAGGCAGAAGGGCCCGGGTTCTAATCCCAGCTCTCCCACTTGTCTGCCTTGTGATCCTGGGCAAGTCACTTTATTTCTCTGTGCCTCGGTTCCCTCATCTGTAAAATGGGGATTAAGACTGTGGGCCCCACGTGGGACAGGGACTGTGTTCAACCTGATTAACTTGTATCTACCCCAGCGTTTAGGTCAATGCTTTATTCATTCTTTCAAAGATCAGCTCCATGAGGGGACAGAAACCATGTCCAACCTGATTAGCTTGTAACTACCGAAGCGCTTAGTACAGTGCCTGGAACATAATAAGTGCTAAACAGATACCACAATTATTATTATTATTATTAGGAAAATGCTCTGCATGCAATAGCATCTTTTCATGACTGTTTCGTGTTAGAGTGTAACATCCTTGTGGACAGGGAACATGAGAAACATTGTCTTAGCTACCTTCCATTAGAAGCAGCATGGCACAGTGGAAAGAGCCCAGGCTTTGGAGTCAGAGGTCATGGGTTCAAATCCCAGCTCCGCCACTTGTCAGCTGTGTGACTTTGGGCAAGTCACTTAACTTCTCTGGGCCCCAGTTACCTCATCTGTAAAATGGGGATTAAGACTGTGAGCCCCCCGTGGGACAACCTGATAACCTTGTATCCCCCCCAGTGCTTAGAACAGTGCTTTGCATATAGTAAGTGCTTAATAAGTGCCATTATTATTACTATTATCATTATTATCATTATTACTGAGCACTTGAGAGAATAGTATTAGTTAATTGACACAATCCCTTTCCCTGAGGAGTTTACAATCTCCTGTATGGACAACACTGTACTGAGCCCTTGGGAAGGTCCTATAGTCTGTCAATCATATTTATTGAGCGCTTCCAAGGTGCAGAGCACTGTGCTAAGCTACTTGGGAGACTACAGAAGAACAATATAACAGACACATTTCCTGCTCACAGTGAGCTGCCCAAGAGCGTAGCTCAATGCTAAGTGCTCAGCAAATCTCTCTCACACTTTCCATGAGTTGCATGCATGGAAATGGCTCTGGATTCTCCTTCTGGAGCCAGTGATGGTCTACACTGAAGGATACCCACGAGTGTAGTGTTCTAATAATAATAATAAAGATGGCATTTATAAAGCACTTACTATGTGCAAAGCACTGTTCTAAGCGCTGGAGAGGTTACAAGGTGATCAGGTTGTTCCACGGGGGGCTCACAGTCTTCATCCCCATTTTACAGATGAGGGAACTGAGGCCCAGAGAAGTTAAGTGACTTGCCCAAAGTCACACAGCTGACAATTGACGGAGCTGGGATTGAACCCCTGACCCTAAACGTTCATTACAGTTCTCTGCATTCAGTAAGTGCTCAATAAAGAAAAAATTAATAATAATGATTATGGTACTTGTTAAACACTTACTATGTGTTGGGGAAGCGGCGTGGCTCAATGGAAAGAGCATGGGCTTTGGAGTCAGAGGTCAGGGGTTCAAATCCTGGCTCCGCCAATTGTCAGCTGTGTGACTTTGGGCAAGTCACTTAACTTCTCTGTGCCTCAGTTACCTCATCTGTAGAATGGGGATTAAGACTGTGAGCCCCCCGTGGGACAACCTGATCACCCCCAGCACTTAGAACAGTGCTTTGCACATAGTAAGCGCTTAATAAATGCCATTATTATTATTATTATGTGCCACTCACTGTTCTATGTGCTGGGGTAGATATGAGGTAATCAGGTTGGACACAGCCCCTGTCCCACATGAGGCTCACACTCTTAATCCCCACTTTACAGATGAGGTCACTGAGGCTCAGAGAAGAGAAGTGACATGTCCAAGGTCACACAGGAGACACGTGGCGGAGCCAGGATTAGAACGCAGATCCTTCTGACTCTTCGGCCTGTTCTCTATCCTCTAAGCCACACTGCTTCCCTACTACCACTGGCTGATGCTAAGAAACCTCTGCCCAAAGCTTTCACTCCATCATCCCGGCAGAACCCTTCGCTTCCACTCCACCTTCCGATCTATTTCTAAATCACCACAAGGTTGTCAGCGATAAGACAGGTAATTTGAGGTTGCACATCACCCCTCATCGCTTAGACTCACTGCTGGGCTTTTGAAGAATTATCATCATTACGCTTTCGACTGGCAAAGGAGAGTCTCAGCTTTGCCTGTGAGGCAGAAGCTGGAGAGTGGAGAATAAAAATCTGGAGTAGCAAACAGACAGCTAAAGGCAGAGGAGAGAGAAAATGTCTGAAGAATGAGGAAAATTCATAGGGAAACTATGTCCCCAAAGGAAGAGAATACAAAGAGATTTCTCTGGACTGAGCAGAAGGCCTGGATTGAAGCTGATTTGTTGTTATTATTATCATTATCATTATTAGTGTCATTATTAGAAGCAGCATGGCTCAGTGGACAGAGCACGGGCTTTGGAGTCAGAGGTCATGGGTTCAAATCCCGGCTCCACCAATTGTCAGCTGTGTGACTTTGGGCAGGTCACTTCACTTCTCTGTGCCTCAGTTACCTCATCTGTAAAACGGGGATTAAGACTGTGAGCCTCCTGTGGGACAACCTGATCACCTTGTAACTTCCCCAGCACTTAGAACAGTGCTTTGCGCATAATAAGCACATAATAAGTTCCATTATCATTATTATTATTGTTAAATAATAATCATATTGCATTTGTTGACTGCTTATTAGAGGTCACGCATTGTCCTAAGCACTAGGGTAGATAGAAGTTAGATGGAACACAGTCCCACATTCATTCACACATTCATTCAATAGTATTTATTGAGCGCTTACTTTGTGCAAAGCACTGTACTCAGCACTTGGGAGACTACAATATAACAAGAAATGGACATAATCCTGCCCACAATGAGCTCGCAGTCTGAGTACGTGGGCGAACAGGTATATACAGATGAGGAAACAGGTACAGAGAAGTTAAGTGACTTGCCCTAGGTCACAAAGCAGAAAAATAGGACCGGGCTGGAATTAGAACTCAGGACCTTTGACTCACAGGCCTGTGCTCTTTCCACTAAGTCTGACTGCTCCTCAGAATGATTCCTGTCTTAACCAGTGTTCATCTCTCTGTTTGTTTACCCCTTAGTCTAGAAGCTTCTGGAAGGATCATGTCTACTGTTATTCTGTTCTCTCCCAAACCCTAAGTACAGTGCTTTGCACCTATTAGATTGGAACTTCCTTGAGAGCAGGTGTCATGCTTCCTCTTGCATTGTCCTCTCACAAGTGCTCAGTACAGTGCTCTGCACACAGCAGATTGTAAAGTCCTTGAGGATAAGGATTTTGGCTATTATTGTACTGTACTTCCCCCAAGAGTTTAGTTCAATGCTCTGTACATGTACTGTAAACTGTCTTACCCAGTGTTCATCTATCTGTTTGTTCACCCCCTCGTCTAGAAGTTTCTTGTGGGCAGAGATCATGTTTACCTACTCTTTCGATTTGTGCTTTCCCAAGGTAAGTGCTCAATAAATACCATTGATTGACTGACTAATAGTGCCCTGGGTGGACACCCATCCACGAATTTGGAGACAGATCATCTAAAACTGCTAGAATTCCCTCCTGCACCTTCTCTTTTCAGTCATCATTCTCTAAATATTGATAGATTTGTAAATATTTTTCCGATTGATGGACCATAGGTGTAGCCTTCAGCTTCTCAAATCCCAGGTACCTTTTTTTTTCATCAGGAGGGAGGGAATAACCCTTAAAACACCCCTCTAGTTACGACAACCTGCCTGCTGAATTTGAGTGGTTGGAAGCACAGATGTTGGACAGACTTAGACGGCGTCAGTTGGATTTCGAGCTGGGGCGAGCGTACATCAGGTCCATTAAGATTCTTTCCCCTGACAGACTGGCTGTGGGGTCAATATTGCCAATAGTCAGCGAAGCGTGGAGATTAGCTGTTTAACTGAAGGATCAATGACTGCGTCGCTGTTTTAATCTCTGGGTCAGCAGCAGGAGTCAGGAGGCTAATTTTATTTGTACACCGAAGTGGGACTTTATTCAATGTGCCGATATCACAAAGCTATTCAGAAAAGAGAGGCTTTTTTCAGGAAAGAAGAATAATAATGGTGGTATTTGGTAAGCACTTACTATGTACCAGGCACTGTTCTTGCACTGGGGAGGATTCCAGGTTACCAGGTTGGACACAATCCCTGCTGTTGTTTTGTTTTGTTGCTTTGTTATGATATTTGTTAGGCACTTACTGTGTGCCAGGCATTGTTCTAAGTGCTGGGGTAAGTACAAGGTCATCAGGTTGGACACAATCCCTGTCCCACATGGGGCTCAAAGTCCTAAGAACCATAATTATAATTATTATTAACCAAGGTCACGAGACTCCTGTTTATTGACCACACTGCCTTCAAATGACTCACACTGTGGATGAGGATAGTGTCTACCAAATATATTCTTTTGTATTCTTTCCAGCGTTTAGACATAGTGCTCTGCACACAGTAAGCCCTCAGTAAATACCACTTGGGAACTAAGACCTCAAAACACTATTTTTATTAGAGAAGCAGCATGGCTCAGTGGAAAGAGCACAGGCTTGGGGGTCGGAGGTCATGGGTTCTAATCCGGCTCTGCCACTTGTCAGCTGTGTGACCTTGGGCAAGCCACTTAACTTCTCTGTGCCTCAGTTACCTCATCTGTAAAATGGGGATTAAGACTGTGAGCCCCACGTGGGACAATCTGATCACCTTGTATCCCCCCCAGCACTTAGAACAGTGCTTTGCACATAGTAGGCGCTTAACAAATACCATTATTATTATTATTATTATCAGTGATTGAGAAGCAAGTTCTTTACCGAGTGAAGTAATAAAAATAATAATAGTAATAATATTAATAATGGCATTTGTAAGCGCTTACTATGTGCCAGGCACTGTACTAAGCGCTGGGGTGGATATGAGCAAATCGGGTTGGACACAGTCCCTGCCTCACAAGCGACTCACAGACTCAATCCCCTTATTACTGATGAGGGAACTGAGGCACAGAGACGTGAAGTGACTTGCCCAAGGTCATACAATAGACAAGTGGTGGAGCCAGAATTAGAACCTATGACCTTCTGATTCCCAGGCTCTTGCTGTATCCATGGTGAAGAGAGAAATGATCTCAGGGGCAGGAATAGAACACAGATGGGGGAAGAATTGAAGGTAATGGGGACCTAAACTGTTGACTGGTTTCATTCAGTTGTACTTGAGCACTTACTGTGCGGAGCACTATACTAAGAGCTTGGGAGAGTGCAATACAATAATAAACAGAAACATTCCCAGCCCACAACGAGTTTAAAGTCTAGAGGTGGGGAGAATGATTTTAATATCAACAAATAATGACAGAGGTGTACAGAAATGCTGTGGGGCTGAGAGGGGAGATGAACAAAGGGAGCAAGTCAGGGCGATGCAGAAGGGAGTGGGAGAAGAAGAAAGGGGGGCTTAGTCGCGGAAGGCCTCTTAGAGGAGATGTGCCCTCAGTAAGGCTTTGAAGAAGGGAAAAGTGGATGGAGGCACTGGTTACCCATGAAATACGATCGCCAGGGTTACTTTAGGCCTCTACCACATCCGTCTTCCGATCTCCCAGCAATCACCTTGGAGAGGCGATGCCAATGGTGAGAATGGAATCCAAGAAGGCTGAAAGAAAGAGTTAATAGGCCGTGTTGGCCTCAAGATCTGGCAGAATTAATGGATGGAAACACTTAGACAGAAGGAATGGAACCAACTCATAAAATCCCTAAGCTCAAAATCATGCTGAGTTTCCAAAGTGATTCAAATAAATAGCAAATAAAAGTCTCAAAATGTTGGAAACCTTTTAAGCAGATTACTCTGGAGATATAGCGAGCTGGCCCATGTTCTCCGGAAAGATATTAAGGCATTCTGACATCCTGATTTTTAATAAGAAAATATCTGGCAGAATTTTTTTTTAATCCAACTGAGCTTATCAATTTCGATCACTTTGGGAAGGGCAGGGTGATTTTTTAATGATTGACTAGAGCATTTAAGAATAAAGACCTGTTTTTTAATCTAGCGGTATTCAATTAGGGAAGGGAAGGGTGACGTTTTAATGATCGACTAAAGTGTTTGGGAATGAAGACAGACCCCCTGTTATGATGCAGCTGGACTCAGAAGAGCTTCCACACTCAGTCGTTCAAGTAGCATTTATTGAGTGCCGACTTTATATCGGTCATTGTACTGGGCATAATTGAGGACAGGGCACACTGTATTGGACACCCATTTGATGGGGAAAGTGGGAAGGGGGAGGAGGGAGAGAGAAAGGGGGAGGAGGAGGAAGGAGAGAAGGGAGAAGGAAGGGAGGGAGAAGATGAGGGGAAAGGGGGAAGAGGAGAAGGAGAAAGAGGAGAGAAAAAAAGATGTAGGAAAAGGAGGAGGAAGCCATGAGAAGTAGTGCCTGGGAATCAGAAGATGGGGATTCTAATCTAAATTAATCTGTCCTTTGACTGCTGTGAATTTGGGCAAGTCACTTCACTTCTCTGTGCCTCAGTTTCCTCATTTGGACAATTATCAGTTTTTATTATTATTATTATTGTGTTTGCTAAGTGCTTACTTAACAAAACACTTAAAGCCACGGGAAGCAGTGTAGTTTAGTGGAAAGAGCCTAGGCTTGGGAGTCAGAGGATGTGGGTTCTAATCCCGGCTCCACCACTTGACCTTGGGCAAGCCACTTCTCTGTGCCTCAGTTACCTCATCTGTAAAACGGGGATTAAGACTGTGAGCCCCACCTGGGATAACCTGATTACCTTGTATCTACCATAGGGCTTAGAACAGTGCTTGGCACACAGTAAGCACTTAACAAATATTGTTATTATTATTACTATGTGCCAAGCTTCTAGACCGCAAGCTCCCTCTAGACTGTAAACTCGTTGTGGGCAGGGAATGTGTCTGCTTATTGTATTATTGTACTCTACCAAGCGCTTAGCACAGTGCTCTGAACACAGTAAGTGCTCAGTAAATATGAATGAATGAATGAGTACCAAGCGCTGGAGTAGATGAGTAGATAAATACCATGTAGAGCTCACAGTCTAAGTGGGAGGAGGAACAGGTAGTGAATCCCTAGTGGAAAGAGCCTGGGACAGGGAAGCCGAGAACCTGGGTTCTAATCCTGGCTCACCCTCCCGCCTGCTCTGTGATCTTGACCAAGTCACTTCAATTCTCTGTGTTTCAGTTTCCACATCTGTATGATGGGGATTCCATCCCTGTTCTCCCTCTTATTTAGACTGTGAGCACCAGGTGGTACAGAGACCCTCTTCGCCCTGATTATCTTCTATCTCCCCCAGTGCATAGTAAAGTGCTAGGCATACAATAAATCATTTAATAAATAGTTATTACAAAGGATGAGAGGAAGGGAGAAGCAGAGGGAGAGGAGGGGAAAGGGAAAGGAAGAAGAGGTGGAAGGGGACAAAGGGGAGAGAGGAGAGGAGGAGGAAGAGAAGGAGGAAGAGAGAGGAGGGGAGGAAGAGAAGGAGAAACTATAACCCAGCATAAGAAGAGGTGCCCATAAATATTCACCAGCTCCACAGGGTGGCCTCTTCTCAAGAGATCCCCTTTTGGCAACTGAACTGGTTTCCTCTGTGTAATGAAATGGACTTGACCTTTGCCTTTGGCCAGGCGCCATCCATTATGATGAACTGAGCCCCTGTTCCTTATGAATTGGATCTATGATGACTTCTTATCCTAATTGAATAGGCTCCTTCCTGTTGCTCCTCGTCTCTGGCTATTGTCTGGCCGATCGATCCCACCCAGCAGCATGGCTGAAGGCAGAGGAGGCGGCCCTCGCCCTCAGTGGCCAGACGGCGGTACCGACTGCCTGGGGACCCAATCCTTCCCAACTCCTCCGCTCGGCCTGATTCCTCCGTTCTGCCCGAGAGCATATTTCTCCCCACTAAGAGAGGCCTCCCCTCTTTCCTAGGCCCAGCTTGGGGCCCAGTGGGGCAGCAACGAATGCTGGGAGATGAGGAAGTTAAGCCTTCCTCACCTCTCACTCTTGACTCCTCCTTTCGGCCTGACTCCTCTGTCCTCCCTGAGCATTCATGATTCCTCACTAATAGAGGTCTCCCCTCGTGTCCAGGCCCAGCCTTGGTTTCCAGCTTGGGGCCCATTGGGGCAGCAATGCATGCTGGAGAATGAGGAAGGCAAGCTCTCCTCACCTCCTGCTCTTCCCACCATCCCTCTTTTGGATAGAGCACCATTCCTCGTGCCCCCGTATAACCTGGCCCTGAGGTCTCTGGGAATCATCCAGGGCTCAGAGGCCAGATACGTGGCAGAGTTTTTTGGTTTGTTTGCTTTTTTTATGATATTTGTTAACAGCTTACTATGTGCCAGCCACTGCACAAAGGGCTGGAGTAGATACAAATTAATCAGGTTGGATACAGTCCCTGTCCCACATAGCGCTCACAGTCCTAATCCCCGTTTTGTAGTTGAGGAAACTTAGGTCCAGAGAAGTGAAGTGACTTGTCCATGGTCACACAGCAGACTAGAGGCGGACCTGGGATTAGAACCCAGGCCTGTGCTCTATCCGCTATACTGTACTGCTTCTCTAGAATTCCCGGCTCCGGAAAGATGCCATCTTGCACCACTACTTGGAGTGGTGGGAATTCAGCAGCGATCCTGTCTTTGACCCCAAAAACATTCTAAGATCACATTTCCTCCAAGAGGTCTTCCCCATGTATTTTCTAATCTCCCCATCTGCTAACTCGATCTTTCCACACCACCTGAGCCCTTCATGATTGTAGTGTTTATTCAATGTGTTTTACGTGCCAAGCACTGTACAGAACGCCTGGGGACATACAAGATAATCAACTTGGACAAAGTCCCTGTCCCACACGGAGCTCCCCAGTATAAATAGGAGAGAACAGATATTTAATCCCCATTTAAATACTATCGATGGATTGTATTGGTCTTCTCATTCATATGTATGCATTCATAGGTGAATTGCACAGTCAATGCCATTTGCAAATAGTAGTAATCGTAGTAATAATTAGTAGTAGTAGTAGCAATAATAATAATGGCAGAAGCAGTAGTAAGAGCATGGGCTTTGGAGTCAGAGGTCATGGGTTCAAATCCCAGCTCCTTCAATTGCCAGCTGTGTGACTTTGGCCAAGTCACTTAACTTCTCTGTGCCTCAGTTACCTCATCTGTAAAATGGGGATTAAGACTATGAGCCCCCAGTGGGACAACCTGATCACCTTGTAACCTCCCAGTGCTTAGAACAGTGCTTCGCACATAGTAAGCACTTAATAAATGCCATCATTATTATTAGTAGTAATAGGAGCAATGAAGGTAGTGACAGCAGCAGTAGTAGTAATAGTAGCACTACCGCACTTAGTAAAGTGCTTTGCAAACAGTAAGCACTCAATAAATACAATCGAGTGAATAATTAGTAGTAGTACTCTTCCCTCCTTCAAAGCCTTATTGAAGGCACATCTCCTCCAAGATGCCTTCCAATCAATCGTATTCCCTAACAAGCGCCTCTTTTCCTCTTCTTTAACTCCCTCCTGAGTCACCCTGACTTGCTCCCCCTATTTATCCCTCCTCCCAGCCCCGCAGAACTTAGGTACATATGGGACATTTATTTATTTCTATTCATGTCTGTCTCCCACTCTAGACTGTAAGCTCTCTGTGGGCAGGGAATTCATCAGTTATATTGTTATATTATACAATCTTCCCCGAATGAAGTGGAAACAGAGAGATCGATTAATGCTCTAAAAATGTTCGGCGTCTCCACCTAAGTGCAGTTATTTGTAGGCTTCTGTGTCCTCGGTCGGATAAATGTCAGATGGATGAAATCACACCAACTCAGGTTACAGTAATTATTCCAACACAGAAACACACCGGCAGATTGTTGAATATGGTCTTCAGGAGCTAGGTATTATCTGCTCTCCTGGAATATATTTCCTTAGCGGTATTACAGTTGAACCTGCAGCATGTATGCCAAATTAGGCTAGAAATCTTTGCCTTCAGGAGCACATCCCATTAGGGTTTCAGCAGTCTAGACTGTCTTTCCGGCAGCCATCTCACTCCGTCTATTTTAACCGTTTAGGAAGCAGATTGCCCGGGGCCAGAAGGCCCTTAGGGAGCAATCAAGAGAGCAGAATGTGATCCCTCTAGTTTGAGTTTTTCAACCAATCCCAGATTTCCTGGTTTCAAGGCTCATGGCCCCATTTGGATTTGGGGTGGCCCAAAAGTGGAGCACGGGAGTCAGGTGGCCTGGGTTTGTCACTCATCTGCTGCATGATCTAGGGTAAATCATTTCACTTCGCTGGGCCTGTCTGCTCATCTGTGAAATGGGGATCAAAATACCCTTTTTCCCTCCCTCTTATTTGTGATCATCATGAGGGAGAGGGGCTGTTTCTGATCCAATTACTTTGTATCTATTCCCGAGTTTAGGGTGGTTCTTGCCATATACTAAGCACATAGTTAATACAATCAATCATATTAATTGAGCACTACTGAACACAGATCACTGTACTAAGCCCTTGGGAAAGTACAATATAACAATAAACACACATATTCCCTGCCCACAATGAGCTTACAGTCTAGAGGGGGAGACAGACATTAATATAAATAAATGAATTATGGATATGTACCTATTACTACTACTGCTTCTAAAACATATACCCTATTGGAAAGACCAGAAGACTAAATGTCAGGAGCCCCATGTTCTAATCCCAGATCGACTGCTGAACTTTGGGTAAATTACTTAACTTCTTTGATCCTCAGTTTCTTCATCTCTGAAATGGGGGTCAGATAAGCTGTGTGTCCCTTGTAGACAGGGACTCATAACCATTTTTTGCCCCTGTGTTTACTGCACAATAAGTGCTTAATAACTACCATTCTCATTACTGCCACGGGCAGCGTTATGCGATCTCAATATTTCCCCCCACTGAAACTCAATAGCAAGCCCTCTAGCCTGTCCTGTTCCTCTCTGATTTACACCATCCACTTGGGAAGACAGGGTATAGCCTGTTCTGAAACAAGACCACTTGTCGTCGCCGGAAAGACGTTACATTTTGCTCTACTCCCAGTGCTCTGTTTTCTGTGTCAGATCAGAGCCGGAAAGCTGCCTTCCTTCATGTCTTCCCCAAGCCCATTTGTAAAGTGGAGCTTGGAGAAATGAAATGAAAAATAGGGGTGGGGAGGCTAGTGAGGAGGAAGGACAGAAGAAAGTAATCGCTCACTGGAGATATAAGGCAGAAGTCACCATGAACCGGGGGGAGCTGATTCCCCCTGATTCGTATTTATTGAACATGCATTGTGTGTAGAACATAGCTAGGATTCAGTACAATGTTGATGTCTTTCTCTAGCCCAGGCTGGACACTCTTCCCTTCTAGAGCCAGCATCTTTTTGGTAATGCTTAAGTGGTTTATCATTGCCTTCTTCCTTGCAGTAAACCAGAGTCTCTGCCCTTGACTCTCTCCCAAGCTCCCCTGTGAGCCCGTTGCTGTGTAGAGACCATCTCTATATGTTGCCGACTTGTACTTCCCAAGCAGTACAGTGCTCGGCATGCAGTAAGCGCTCAATAAATATGATTGAATGAATAAGTGAATGAATCTTTACTGTGCCCCAGTCTCGTGGCCTAGTGGATAGAAAAATGGGGATTGAGACCAGGAGGCCCCTTCCCTTCCCCACTGCACCTGTATATATGTATATATGTTTGTACATATTTGTTACTCTATTCATTTATTTATTTTACTTGTACATATCTATTCTATTTATTTTATTTTGTTAGTATGTTTGGTTTTGTTCTCTGTCTCCCCCTTTTAGACTGTGAGCTCACTGTTGGGTAGGGACTGTCTCTATATGTTGCCAACTTGTACTTCCCAAGTGCTTAGTACAGTGCCCTGCACACAGTAAGCACTCAATAAATACAATTGATGATGATGATGATGATGTGGGCCAAGGACTGGGTCCAACCTGATTATCTTGTATCTACCCCAGTGCTTAGTACAATGCCCAGAACATAGTAAGTGCCTAACAAATGCTAATGATAGCATTTATTAAGCGCTTACTATGTGCAAAGCACTGTTCTAAGCACTGGGGAGGTTACAAGGTGATCAGGTTGCCCCGCGTGGGGCTCACAGTCTTCATCCCCACTTTACACATGAGGTAACTGAGGCGCAGAGAAGTTAAGTGACTTGCCCCAAATCACACAGCTGACAAGTGGCAGAGCTGGGATTTGAACCCATGACCAACCATGACCATACTATTATTATTATTATTCTTTTCTGCAGATGGGTTCTGGAAATGATTTAGCAAATTTGGTCTCCCCATAAAGGTCTTCTCCTCTCTCAGGATGGCACCTGGAGAGTTTCCAGTACCCTACCAGTCTCGGCTACAAAAGGGAGAGTCAAGCAGAGGCCTAACCATTCCATTCCTAGTGTGGGAAGTGGCTAGCGAGTGGAAGGCAGTCAGCTACAAGTCAAAACTCACCTGTGCTGGGCAGCAGCGGATGGGACTCGAAGGCAGAGATTCAGGTTTACTGCAAGGAAGAAGGCAATGGTTAACCACTTATGCATTGCCAAGAAAACTCTCTGGACACCCTACAGGAACGATTGCAGACGGAGGTGGGGCGCTCTGGGAGAGCTGTGTCTATGGAGTCGCTATGGGTCAGAGACCACTTGACAGCATAAGACAAGACAAAAAGATCATCGTGGCTTGGAGGCTGTTGGTAGTGGACTCACCCAAGTGCTTAGTGCAGTGCTCTGCACACAGTAAGCACTCGATAAAACCAATTGGTACTTTGGTAATTGCTGGGTTCTGATTTTCGTCTTTCTTCTTTAAGGTGGTGGTGAAGATGGTGGAAGCGCCTTTGAGATCCTGTGACAGTGGTCTGTGTCGTTAGCTGAGGGTGATGATGATGGTGAAGATGATGATGGTACCTCAGCATGGCTTAGTGGAAAGACACGGGCTGGGGAGTCAGAGGACGTGGGTTCTAATCCTGGCTCCGCCGCTTCATTCATTCATTGTCGTATTTATTGAGTACTTACTGCGTGCAGAGCGCTGTACCAAGCGCTGTGCTTGGAAAGTCCAATTTGGCAACAAATAGAGACAATCCCTACTCAACAATGAGCTCACAGTCTAGAACCACGGGTTCACAGTCCACTGTGCGACTTTGGGCAAGTCACTTCACTTCTCTATGGCTCAGTGACCTCATCTGTAAAATGGGGATTAAGACTGTGAGCCTCATGTGGGGCAAACTGACTACCTCGTATCTACCCCAGCACTCAGGACAGGGCTTGGTACATAGTCTTGGTTTATCTTGTCTTGCAGAGAAGCAGCATTGCTCAGTGGAAAGAGCATGGGCTTTGGAGTCAGAGGTCATGAGTTCAAATCTTGCCTCTGCCACTTGGCTGTGTGACTTTGGGCAAGTCACTTAACTTCTCTGGGCCTCAGTTCCCTCATCTGTAAAATGGGGATTAAGACTGTAAACCCCACATGGGACAACCTGATCACCTTGCAACCACCCCAGTGCTTAGAACAGTGCTTTGCACATAGTAAGTGCTTAATAAATCCCATCATTATTATTATTAGTAGTAAGTGCTTAACAAAGACCATCATTATTATTATTATTGTTATTATTATTTCCTCAGTTGTCTGTATAGTCAGCTGACAGTAGCGAGGGTGATGGTAGTGGGGATGATGATGATGATGATCATGGCAGTGATGAGCATGATGATGGAAGTGGTGTTGGTAACAATTAGAAAGGAGTGGGTGGTAATCTTCCCCTCCCAAATTTCCTCCCTCAAAAGTGAGTTCTGACAGCCATTCAGTCAATCAATCAATCAATCAATTGTCCAGTAAGTTCTGTCTAGATAAGCACACCACCTACATGTATGAGAAAATCACTTCCCCCCAGGGGAATTATCGGTTAATTAGAGAAAGGATGAATTGACTGCTTCCTAGAACACCTGAAGCACCCTGGCTGAAAAAAAAAAAACACTTTAATTAAAAATCCCGTTCAATCGCTGTTTTTCCGTCTACCCTCCCCAAAGAGACAGCCACATGAATTTCCGCCAAGTCTGAAGAGAACGGAGAAATCTGAAAACCATTTAAGGAGTTATTCCTGGCACAGTAAATTCCAGGCCTGTCACTTAGCCCATCTGCAAAAGTCTTGGCTTCATGGGAGTTTTAATACCCAATTTGCAAAAGTTAACTTTGGGAAGGAGAATGTAGCTTTAAATGCACAGAATAGAGAGACACATGGACACACAAACACACACACCCACTGATATAAGGGACTTGACTATCTTGGTTGCCAGTCAATTTTGGAAAACTAGTACCAATCCCTCCTATTTAGACCATGAACCCATGTGGGCAACGGACTAGTTTACCCTGATAAAACTGTATCTACCCCAGTGCTTAGAACAGCACTTGACATAGAGTAAGCGCTTAACTCATACCATAAAAAAGGATATTGAATCCATAACGTTCTAACCTTAATGGAGGACATCATTTGAAAACTAACTGCACCATCAAATCCAGGCAGATCGGGCTCTCTGTTGATGTATTGAATATTTAATGTGTTAAACATCACATGGCAAAGAAGGAGCTGAAGCAAGGAAGTTCTGGAAATGTTTTAAGGACAGGGTGAAACAAAGCCTCTCATCGTGATGCATCCCAGCTCAAAGCTGGAATTTAATTTTGGAGGACAGTCTTGCCTGTCACATTGCCATCAGGTATTTTTGAGTCAAAGCTGGGAAAACCTGGTGGCAAATGAGAAAAAAAAAACACGCCAAGCGTTGTTAACATCAAACGCAACAACCCAAAAAGGGACAACTTTTTCGTATGTCTGCTGTGATTCAAACTGTGGGTCCATCATTTGCTTTTTATTTACGCACGGGCTTATGGGTGAATTTCCCCATCAGTGTTGTCTTAGTAATATTTATGGTATTTGTTAAGTGCTTTTCCATGTGCCGGGCACTGTTCTAAGCGCTGAGGTGGATACAAGCAAATCAGTTGGGACACAGTCCCTGATGGGACTCACAATCTTAATCCCCATTTTACAGATGAGGGAACTGAGGTCCAGAGAAGTGAAGTGATTTGCCCAAGGTCACACCTCAGATCCTACTGACTCCCAGGCTTTGCTCTATCCATTAGGCCATGCTGCTTCTCTTTCAACTATGAAGGACAAATATATATTAAAATGCCTAAGCAACTACTTCACCTTTCTACCTCTATCTTAACAGCATAAGAAATATGAGCACCACTGTTCTCTAGGACTCACCCAGACTAGAATTCTGTCTCACACAGTGACACTTAAAGGAATTGTGAGCTAGTTGTCCTTCCGGGCATCCATCCATCCATCCATCCATTCATTCATTCATTCAATCGTATTTATTGAGCGCTTACTGTGTGCAGAGCACTGTACTAGGCACTTGGGAAGTACAAGTTGGCAACATATAGAGACGGCCCCTACCCTACAGCAAGCTCACTGTCTAGAAGGGGGATCCAAGTGAGTGGATCATCCAACACCTCTAACTCTTCCCCCTCCATCCCTGACTCTCTCCCTGTGACCCAACCTGGATCATCCAAAATTCCTGACTCTCCCCTCTCCATCCCTAACTCTCCTCCCGTGACACTCCATGGACCATCCAACATCCCTGCTCTCCTCTCTCCCAGTTACCCAGCCTGGACCACATGTCTGTAAATCTATCCAGACACCTCTTGTACCTAATGAAATTCTCTACTTTTGCAACTTTCTGTGGGAACATTTTCTATTTTCCTCTCTTCCCTCACTGCACAAAGAATGATTTCCTTTTATTTGTTTCAAATCTACCATGTTCCAGGGTTCACTGGATGTCACTGCCATCCAGTTCTGAGAGGTAGGTCAAATATTTGTATCATTCCCCAAACACCTTGGTATTAAACCATCATTTCTATTCTGAGCACAGATAAACTAGCGACCCCGGAGAAATAGTCTTGGGATTTTTAAGTACAATTCAGGATCTCTCTTAGATTCTCTAATTGTGTGTCTCTGCTTCTTCTCTCTTTCTGTCTCTGATTTGGAGGTTCTATCTCCTACTGACTTTCTCTGTTTCTCACTAATCAGGCCTTTCTGGGGCCACACAAAATCAATCAATCATATTTATTGAGTACTCTGTGTAGAGCACTGTACTAAGCACTTAGAAGAGTTCAGTGCAACAGAGTTGGTAGACATGTTCCCTGCCCACTAGGAGCTTACAGTCTGGAGGGGGAAACAGACATTAATACAAATAAATAAATTTTGGATATAGACATAAGTGTTTCAGGGATGATGGGATGAATAAGAGGTGCAAATTTAAATGCAAGGCTGATGCAGAAGGGAGTGGGAGAAGAGGAAATGAAGGCTTAGTTGGGGAAGACTTCTTGGAGCAGATGTGCTTTAAATATGGTTTTGAAGGTGAGGTGAGTGATCATCGGTCAGGTATAAAGGGGAATGGAATTCCAGGCCAGAGACAGGACAAGGGCGAGAGGTCAGTGGTGGGATAGATGAAATCGAAGTATGGTGAGAAGGTTGGCATGAGAGAATATCAGCGTGCGGGCTGGGATGTAGTAGGAGAGTAGTGAGGTGCCAGTGGGAAAGGATAAGGTGAACGAGGGGTTTAAAGCTGACGGTAAGGAGTTTCTGTTTGATGTGGAGGTAGATGAGCCATCACTGGAGGTTCTTGTGGAGTGGAGAAATGTGGACTGAATGGTTTTTTAGAAAAATGATGCTAGCAGCTGAGTGAAGAAGGGACTGGAGAGGGGAGAGACAGAAGGCAGAAGGTCAGCAAGGAAGCTGCTGCAGCATTTATGGTGGGATAAGAGGAATGCTTGGATTAATGTGGTAGCAGTTTGGATGGAGAAGAAAAGGTGGATTTTAGTGATGCTGTGGGGGTTGAACTGATAGGATTTGGTGACAGATTGAATATATGGGCAGAATGAGAGAGATGAGTTGTGGAGAGCACAAAGATTATGGGTGTGTAAGTCAGAAACGATGGTGGTGCCATCTACAATGATGGGAAAGTCAGGGGAAGGACAGAGTTTGTGTGGGGAAATGAGAAGTTCTGTTTTGGATATGGAAAGTCTGAGGTATTGGTGGAACAACCAAGTAGCGATATCCTCAAGGCAGGAGGCAATATGATTGCAGAGAAGGAGAGAGATCAGGGCTGGAGATGAACATTTGGGAATCATCTGCATAGAGGTCGAAGCCATGAGAGTGAATGAGTTATTCAAGGGAGTGGGTGTAGATGGAGAATAGAAGGGGATCCAGACTGAACCTTGAGGGACCCCCACAGTTAGGGGGTGGGAGACAGAGGAGGAGCCTTTGAAAGAGACTGAGAATTAGTGGCCAGAGAGATGAGGAGAACCAGAAGAGGACAGTGTCTTGGTGAAGGCAAGGTTAGATAATGTTTCCAGGAGAAGGGCGTGGTCCACAGTATTGAAGGCCACTGAGAGATCAAGGAGGATTAGGGTGGAGAAGAGGCCATTGGATTTGGCAAGAAGATCTTTAGAGAGGGAGGTTTCTGTGGAGTGAAGGGGACAGAAACCGGATCAGAGGGGGTCAAAGGAGAGAAGTGGAGGAGAGGAATTTGAGACGGCGGGTTTAGACAACTCAAGGAGTTTGGAGAGGAATGGTAAGAGGGAGATGAGGTGGTAACTGGGTTAAGGAAGGATTTTTTTTAGGCTAGCAGATACAAAAGTGATATTAATAATTTTTGTATATGTTAAGCACTTAATATGAGCCTAGCACTCTAATAAGTGCTGGAGTAGATATAAGATGAACAGTCTAAGGGAAGAGGGAGAACAAATATTGAATCTCCATTTTACAGATGAGTAGACACTGGCAAAGAGAAGTGAAGTGACTTGCTCAAAGTCATTCAGCAGGCAAGTGGCGGAGATGAGATTAGAACCCAAGGTCTTTGACCGCCCCCCCACCCAACCTCAAAGCCCATGCTCTAACCTCGTACAAGCTCTACTCAGAGAGAGAGGGCAGCGTTCATGTTAACTTGCTTTTCTGTCAGAGGCACAGTCAACAGAGTAGTTTAGTGGAAAGACAATGGGCCTAAAACTTGGGTTCTAATCCTACCTACACCACTCATTCATTCATTCGATTGTATTGATTGAGCGTTTACTGCGTGCAGAGCACTGTACTAAGCCCTTTGGAAAGTACAATATAACAATAAACAGACACATTCCTTGCCCACAATGAGTTCTGCTGTGTGATCTTAGGCAAGTCATTTCATTCCCTGGGCCTCAGTTTTCTCATCTATAAATCTCGCTACAGTTCTCTGCATCCCGTAAACCATTGATTGATTGATTGATTGATGAGGAAAAAGACAGGCAGAGAGAGATGAATGCCAGGAATTTTTTCCTGACCAACCTTGGCTTCTTGGACAGTTGACCCATCTTTAATTCAAAGGACGCACATTCCTCCTGCATTTCGGGATTAGAATTCAGGTCCTTTTGACTTCCAGGCCTGTACTGTGTCTGCTAGGCAGCACTGCTTCTCTGGTAGAGTTGGTAGACACATTCCCTGCCCACACAGAGTTTCCATTCTAGAGGGAGATTTTCCAATTGGCGGCTTTCCAACTCTTCTACCTTCCAGGTTCTGTCTGGACAACCCCAGCCCCACTCCTGAAATGATCTTGTTTTTTTCATTTCATCAGATCTCCGGGTATGTCAGCTCCCTCTTCATTTTCCCTCTGAGTTGCCAACGCTAATTCAGTCCTTGCCTGAAACATTGGAAGATGAGAAATTCAAGTGAATTACAATGGTGCAGTCAACTTCGGAAGTCAGTGCCAGGTTTGCAGGGATGATTTCGGAGAAGAGGAAGCAAAGGAGAGTTAAGATCACTCAGAGAAACGCTTGAAAAGTTCCCAGGGAAATGCTTGGGGGAGAACTCTTTGGAATGGAATTAATTGAAATAGATTTTCCTCCTCTTGGGGGTAATCGGGAATCAGAGTTCGTGTCAGAGCTGGCATATTGCACGTAGGGTTTTGGCCAAGACTGGATTAGTTTGCCATGCTTCAGGTTTACATTATCATTCTCACCATTGTCATAAGCCTCCCCAGCAAATATTCATCTACTATTGTGGGTAGTAATAGAATGATGGTAACAATTATAATAATAATAATAATAATAATAATAATAATAATAATAATAATAATGAATGTGGTATTTAAGTACTTACTATGTGCCAGGCACTGCATTAAGCTCTGTGGTTTTTACAAGATAGTCAGGTTGAACACAGCCCCTGTCCCTCATGGGACTCCCTGTCTAAGTAGGAGGGTGAGCAGGAATTGAATCCCTATTTTACACCTGAGAAAACTGAGGCACAGGGAAGTTAAGTGGTTTGCCCAAGATCACAAAGCAGGTGAATGGCAGAGTCAGAATTAGAACTCTGGTCCTTGACTCCCGGGCCCGTATTCTTTCCACTAGGCCACACTGCTGTGCTGGGCACTGTACTGGTGACTACTGTGTGCAGAACACTGTACAAAATAATAATAATAATGATAATGATAGTATTTGTTAAGTGCTTACTATGTGCCAAGCACTGTTCTAAGCACTGAGGGAGATACAGATACAAGATAATCAGGTTTTCCCGCATGGGGCTCACAGTCTTAATCCCCATTTTACATTTGAGGTAACTGAGGCACAGAGAAGTTAAGTGACTTACCCAAAGTCACACAGCTGACAAGTGACTTCTAGACTGTGAGCCTGTTGTTGGGTAGGGATTGTCTCTATTGCTGAATTGTACTTTCCAAGTGCTTAGTACAGTGCTCTGCACTCAGTAAATAGGATTGAATGAAAATGGTGAAGTTGGGATTAGAACCCATGACCTCTGACTCCCAAGCCAGTGCTCTTTCCAATGAGCCATGTTGCTTCTCTACCAAAACATCTACCTACTGTGTGGGGGGCTCTGTACTGGGTGACTGTGGTGTCCAGAATGTTGTCCTGCACAGTTACTCTATGATGGGCATTACAGGGTGACAAATAGGTGTAGGGAACTGTATTAGATGACTACTGTGTACAGGGTTGACTATTATGAGCAGGGCACTATACTAAGCATCTCCTGTACTGAGTGTCTACTCTGGGCAGGGCACTTTAAGGAGGATCCACCCCTTGGGTATAAAGTCTCTACTGAGCACCTTCTATGAGCAGAGCACTGTACTAAGTGTTGGAGAAGGCAACACATGAAATCCAAAAGGCCAGTTATCTTTCCTCGAAGAGGTTGCGATCCACTGAGGAAGAATGGTCTGATATGATATGGATTAGAGAGAAAGATCGTGGACGCAAGGGACAACCAGATACAAAATGGCAGAATGAAAAATGAATCGAGTGGCCCAAGGCTGGCGAGTGACAGGGAACGTGAGGGAGGAACTGAAGAGGAGGGGTCAGTATTTATTATTAATAACAGTAACAATAATTTTAGTATTTGTCAAGCACTTACTATGTGTCTAGCGCTGGGGTGGATATAAGAAATTGGATTGGACAAGTCTCTGTCCCACGTGGGGCTCACAGTCTCAATCCTTATTTTACAGATGAGGAAACTGAGGCCCCGAGAAACAAAGCGGCTTGCCCAAGGTCATGAAGCAGACAAGTGGAGGAGCCAGGGTTAGGTACTCTCCCAAGCACTTAATAAAGTGCTCTCCAGACACTAAGCGCTCGGTAAATGCCATTGATTGATTGAGCTGTTGACTTGGATTCCAAATCCCAGTGATTCAGCAGGAAGGTTGGAATACCACGGGAAGAAAAAGGTTTCACCTAAATACTTCTTCTCTAGAGGCCTGACAGGCTTGGAGTTTGAGCTATAATTTTTTTGGAATTATTCAAATGAAAATCACATATAGATACACAAAAAGCACACACACAGACACACCCACAAACACACATATCCATCCACCCACACAGGAGTTTCCAAAGAAGGATGGGCAGAATGCTGCAATTTTTCCTGGGCCACTTTGAGCGAAACAGCAGACGTCTCTTGCTTTCCCATTTGCAGATGAGTAAAATGAGGCCAACAGAAGATTTGAACCATGCTAGAGTCTAACAGGAAACAAAAGCTAAAAATTTCACAGACAGTGATAACAACAACAACAATAATAATTACAATATTTATTAAGCAGTAATCAATGTGCCAAGCATCGTACTAAGGGCTGGGATAGAAACAAGATGAACAGATAAGACAGTCACTATCCCTCATGGGCTCACAGTGTAAGGGGGAGAAAGAACATGCTTCTTTTTGCCATTTTGCAGATGAGGAAACTGAGGCACAGAAAAGTTTTTTATGGTGTTTGTTTACAATGTGCCAGGCATTGTACTAAACACTGGTGAAGATTCAAGCTGATCAAATGGACACAGTTCATGTCCGACATGGGTCTTAATCCCCGTTTTACGGATGAGTTAGCTGAGGCGCAGAGAGGTTAAGCGACCTGCCCAAGGTAACCCAGCAAGCAGACGATGGAGCTTCGGGACTGGGGAGAATGGGGAAGCTAATATCTCTTCAAAGGAGCACGGAACTTATTGTTAATCAGTAATTCCTTGGGGCTAATGATGAACTTGAACTTCCAGGCAGTGCTCACTGGGAGAGGGGATTTGGCAAACGCTTTTCTTCAGAGAGAGGGAGAAGGAGAAAGTTGAGCATCGAAAGTATCAGGTAATTATTGTAACTACTGTAGCATGTTATCCTATTACCACTAAGTACAAAAGTTTCTGAGCTTTTGCTTCCAAAATGTCATGTAAGACAAGACCTGGATTACGGTTGAATTTTTTTTTTAAATCTTCAGAGTAGAGTGCCAGCATTTCTATAATGGATAGAAGTAGTCGTTTTGCATTGTCAGCTACAATGCTGTCGCTCCTCAGTTTCCCGTTTTAAAACAATGAAACAGACACATTCCCTGCCCACGACAAGCTTACAGTCTAGAGGGGAGTGACAGACATTAATATAAATTAATAAATTACAGATATGGACATAAGTGCTGTGGGACTGGGAGGGGAGATGAATAAAGGGAGCAAATCAGGGTGATGCAGAAGGGAGTGGAAGAAAAGGAAAAGAGGTCTTGGTCAGGGAAGGCCTTTTGGAGGAGATGTGCTTTCAAGAAGCCTTAGAAGAGGGGGAGAGTAACTTGCCTGTTGGATAGGAGGTGGGAGGGTGTTCCAGGCCAGGGGCTTAGTACAAGTGTTTAGTAATAATAATAACAATAATGGCATTTAATAACTGCTTACTATGTGCAAAGCACTGTTCTAGGTGCTGGGGAGGTTACAAGGTGATCAGGTTTTCCCACGGGGGCTCACAGTCTTAATCCTCATTTTACAGATGAGGTAACTGAGGCCCAGAGAAGTTAAGTGACTTGCCCAAAGTCACGCACTGACAATTGGCAGAGCTGGGATTTGAACCAGTGACCTCTGACTCCAAAGCCCGGGCTCTTCCCACTGAGCCACGCTGCTTCTCTGTTTAGTACTGTTTAGTACAGTGCTCTGTACACAGCAAGAGCTCAGCAAATGCCATCAATCGATTGAAATGGCTTGGACATGAACTGGAAGCCTGTAAATGTGACAAGATGAGTTATCAGAGGACCGAGTGACACGTCTCTAATACCAATTCATTAGAACGAACTGCCAATCACAAGAAGGAAATGGGGGGAGAAGAGAAAACGAAAAGGGAATGATCTAAGAGGTGATTGATTGAAGTTGCTTGATAGGGGAAGAATAATCCAACTCAAGTAATGCCATGGATCTCTCTCTGTCTCTGCCTCTGTCTCTGTCTCTCTCTTTTTGTATTTGTTAAGCACTGACTATGTGCCAAGCACTCTAATAAAAGCTGCAGTAGAGCCCACTGTTGGGTAGGGACTGTCTCTATATGTTGCCAACTTGTACTTCCCAAGCGCTTAGTACAGTGCTCTGCATACAGTAAGTGCTCAATAAATACAATTGATTGATTTATTAGATCGGACACAGTCCATGTCCCACATGGGGCTCCCAGTCTTAATCCTCATTTCCTAGAAGAGGTAACTGAGGCAGAGAAGTGACTTTTTTTTAAATGGTATTTGTTAAGTGCTTGTAGTGTGCAAGGCACTCTACTAAGCGCTGCGGAAGGTAAAGATAACCAATCAATCAATCAATCAATCGTATTTATTGAGCGCTTACTGTGTGCAGAGCACTGTACTAAGCGCTTGGGAAGTACAACTTGGCAACATATAGAGACAGTCCCTACCCAACAGTGGGCTCACAGTCTAAAAGGGGGAGACAGAGAACAAAACCAAACATACTAACAAAATAAAATAAATAGAATAAATATGTACAGGTAAAATAAATAAATAAATAAATACAGTAATAAATATGTACAAACATATATACATATATACAGGTGCAATGGGGAAGGGAAGGAGGTAAGATGGGGGGATAAAGAGGGGGACGAGGGGGAGAGGAAGGAACCAGGTTGGACACCGTCTATATCCCACATGGAGCTCCCAGTGTAAGCTCTTTGTGGGCAGGGAACGGGTCTGTTTATTGTTATATTGGACTCTCCCAAGCTCTAAGTAGGGTGCTCTGTACACAGTAAGAGCTCAATAAATATGATTGAATGAGTGAAATATGATTGAATGTGGTACAGAGAAATGTTTTGTCCAAGGTCACAGAGCAGACAAGTGGCAAGGCTTAGAATCCAGGTCCTTCTGATTCCCATGCCAATGCTCTATCCACTAGGCCACGCTGCTTCTCAATGCTTGTCTGCAGAGGGTTTTGTTAGAAAACAAGAAACAACAACTATGGTACCATCACATTGGAGCAAAAGCAGGTATGAAGATCTGGAAATAAGCTAAATTGCCTCGGTGAAATAGAGGGGAAAATTTTTTCTCATTTAAAGAGCCGGAAAGAGCATCCTGTCCAGGCTTGCGGTTGCGGTGAAGGCCAAATCTGAGAGAAATGACTTGTTTATGGATCTTTGGCTTGGGAGTGTTAAAGACGTGTCTGCTTGCTTCAGTTGGCTTTAAGTAGACATTGATGTGCCTTTGGACAGCAATACAAAGAATTCTTCCCTTTATTTGGAGATGCTTCAGGGAAACCAACGGTGATGATTAATGGGCTGGAAAACAGAACCCTGGAAGAGCAGCTAAAAGGAGCTGGCATAATTCAACATGGAGAAAGAAAACCTTGTGGAAGAACTGAGTAAGAGTGGAATGAGAGAGAGGTGCCATGTCTGGTTTATTTCTTAATATAAATATTTATTTATTTCTTTATATTAATATCAGTCTGCGCCTCTAGACTGTGAGCTTGTTGTGGGCAGGGAATGTGTCTGTTTCTTGTTACATTATATTCTTCCAAGTGCTTAGCGCATAGCTGTTGAGAAGCAGCATGGCTCAGTGGAAAGAGCACGGGCTTTGGAGTCAGAGGTTATAGGTTCAAATCCTGTCTCCATCAATTGTCAGCTGTGTGGCTTTGGGCAAGTCACTTAACTTCTCTGTGCCTCAATTCCCTCATCTATAAAATGGGGATTAAGACTGTGAGCCTCCCGTGGGACAATCTGATCACCTTGTAACCTCCCCAGTGCTTAGAACAGTGCTTTGCACATAGTAAGCACTTACTAAATGCCTTCATTCTTATTATTATTATTACAGTGTTTTGCACACAGTAAGCGATCAATAAATACGATGGAACAAATGAATGAATAAATGATTCTTCTGCTCTGGTTGATGTGGATAATAATAATGATGTTGGTACTTGTTAAGTGCTCACTACATGCCAAGCACTGTTCTAAGCGCTGGGGTAGGTACAAGGTTATCATGTTGTCCCACGTGGGGCTCACAGTCTTCATCCCCATTTTACAGATGAGGTAGCTGAGGCACAGAGAAGTTAAATGACTTGCCCAAGGTCACACAGCTGACAGGTGGCAGAACCGGGATTAGAAACCACACCCTCTGACTCCCAAGCCTGTGCTCTTTCCACTAAGCCATGCTGCTTCTGATGTCATCATCATCATCATCATCATCATCAATCGCATTTATTGAGCACTTACTATGCGCAGAGCACTGTACTAAGCGCTTGGGAAGTACAAATTGGCAACACATAGAGACAGTCCCTACCCAACAGTGGGCTCAGAGTCTAAATGGGGAAGACAGAGAACAAAACCAAACATACTAACAAAATAAAATAAATAGAATGTCATCGATGATGTAAGAGCCAGTAGATGTACCAGCTACCTGCCCTTCCCCTAGGAAGCCTTCCCAGATTACCTCCTCCTCTCCCCATCCTACTCACGACCCCCATCTGTGTCACCTATGAACTTAGATCCCCCTAAGCACTCTGTTGCCACACTTATATTTGTTTCCTTATATTCTCACATTGCACCGATCTATGATTCATTTTACATCCATCTCCCCAGCTAGACTGGAGGCTCTTTTAGGGCAGGGATCGTGTCTACCAACTGTGCTCTCCCAAGTCCTCAGTGCCATCCATATGCCAGGAGCCCCATAAATACCACTGACTGCAAAGAGTAAATAGGCCAAAATGCAACAGAAAGGATTGAGAATTGATCTAGGGATGAGATTTCTGACTGGGTGCATTCATGGATGATCAGTCAATCAAACAATAGTATTTATAGTAATAATAATGATGGCATTTATTAAGCGCTTACTATGTGCAAAGCACTGTTCTAAGTGCTGGGGAGGTTACACGGTGATCAGGTTGTCCCACAGGGGGCTCACAGGTTTAATCCCCATTTTCCAGATGAGGTAACTGAGGCCCAGAGATCAATCAATCAATCAATCAATCGTATTTATTGAGCGCTTACTATGTGCAGAGCACTGTACTAAGCTCTTGGGAAGTACAAATTGGCAACACATAGAGACAGTCCCTACCCAACAGTGGGCTCACAGTCTAAAAGGGGGAGACAGAGAACAGAACCAAACATACCAACAAAATAAAATAAATAGGATAGAAATGTACAAGTAAAATAAATAAATAAATAAATAAATAGAGTAATAAATAGAGATGTGAAGTGACTTGCCCAAAGTCACACAGCTGACAATTGGCGGAACCAGGATTTGAACCCATGCCCTCTGACTCCAAAGCCTGGGCTCTTTCTACTGAGCCAAGCTATTTATTGAGCACCTACTGATTGCAGAACACTGTATAAAGTTCGTATTTTTTAAAAAAAATCATAATTGTCAAACGCTTACAATATCCCAGGCACTGGACTAAGCACTGGGGAAAATACAAGATGACCAGGTTGGACCAAGTCTATGTCCCACATGGGGCTCACAGTCTTAATTCCCATTTTATGGATGAGGTAGCAGACTTGCCCAAGGTCACACAGCAGACAAGTGGCAGAGCCGGGATTAGAACCTATGTTCTCCGGCCCCTAGGCCCATACTCTTTCTACAAGGCTACGCTGCTTCTCAAAACCCTATTTGAATATGCTGTAGGCTTTGGAATACTTACAGCATATTCAGCATATACTCCGAGAATATTAGGAACATATTTGGAAGGCATTTGGCAGAGAATTATCCTTAGCAAAGCACTGGTGTAGCATGAATGATTTAGCAGCATGCCTAGCGGTTGGATCATGGGCCTCTGAATCAGTGACAAGCTCTGCCACTTGTCTGCTGTGTGACCTTGCTTGGGTGAGTCACTTCACTTCTCTGTGCCTCACTTACCTCATCTGTAAAATGGGGATTGAGACTGAGAGCCCCATGTGGGAGAGGGATTGTGGCCAATCAGATTTGCTTGTATCCACCCCAGGGCTAAGCACAGTGTCTGGCATAGAATAAGCCCTTAACAAATGCCACATTTATCATTCTTATCATCATTAAACGCTCAACAAATATGATTGGTTGATTGATCGATTGACCTTCCATGATTCGTTGTAGTAATTGTGTTTATTGAACCCTCAGAGAGTGCAGTGACTTGGCACTGAGCATTTATTCATTCGTTTATTCATTCAATCGTATTTATTGGCGCTTACTGTGTGCAGTACAATTTAGCAATAAAGAGAGACAATCCCTGCCCACAACGGGCTCGCAGTCTAGAAGGGGGGAGTCAGACATCAAAAGAAGCAAACAGGTATCAATAGCATTAATATAAATAAATAGAATTATAGATAAAAACACATTACAACAAGTAAGCAGGCATTAATATAAATAAATAGAAATATAGCTATGCACATATACACACAAGTGTTGTGGGGCGGGGATGGGGTAGAGCAAAGAGAGCAAGTTAGGGCGATGGGGAAGGGAGGGGGGAGCTGAGGAAAAGGGGGGCCAAGTTATTTTGGAAATACATTCCGTAGTCAAATAGCTTCCCTCTGATTCTGTAGTCCTATATCAAACACAGAAAGAGAGAGAGATAGAGATAAACACACAGCTATTGACGAAGTTTACCTAAGAATGGTTCCAAAGCAATTACATTTTATGAGCCATTTGGACTTTCTTATCTCTGCCCTTGCCTTATTTTTAAATGTTGTTGAAAAAGGAGTTAGGGAGAATCACATTCTGCTCAATTGGAGGACAATTCAAATGTGGTTTTCTTCTTCTTTATATGACATTCTATCCCCCAAGAAGGCACTGAACATGAGCGATACTCTGGCCTTGTGGGAGTCAGCGGATCTGGGTTCTGGTTCTATTTCTGTCGCTAGTCTTCTGGGGGAATCTTGGGTAAGTCACTTTAGCCCTCCGGGCCTCAGTTTTCTCATCGTTAAAATGGGGATAAGCTACATTATGAGTCCTGGGTTGGACAGAAACTATAACCTTGAATCTACATGAGTGCTTATCATCATCATCATCATCATCATCATCATCATCATTATCATCATTATTATTAATTCAACTGGGAGAAGCATTCATCTTCTCTTGTCCTGGGCTTTCATTTTCTAGGTAGAAGATGATGATAATTCCTTGTGGACAGGGAACATACCTATCAACTCTGTTATATTTTATTCTCTCAAGAGCTTAGTATAGTGCTCAGCACACAGTAGGCGCTCAATAAATATGATTGAGTGATTGATTAAAGGCAACTCAACTGAAACATTGTTGGCAGAGAATAAAGGAACTGGACACTTTTTTTTTTTTCTTTTCTATGACAGGGCAATCGTCCTCCCCCTGTTTCCCAGCGCTTGACATATCGTCAGCACTTAATAAACACCTAGAGCAGCCAAGTTGAGGCGGACATAGCTCCAGTGCTAGGAGACAGACTGCCTGCCGCTGATCTATGCACTAGAGGAAGGAGCATGGCTTATTGGATAAAACCTGGGCCTGGGAATCAAAAGGTTCTGGGTTCTAATCCTGCTCCACCATCTGTCCGCTTTGTGACCTTGGGTAAGTCACTTAACTTATCTGGGCCTCAGTTATCTCATATATAAAATGAGAATTAAGAGCATGAGCCCCTTGGGGACAGAGACTGTGTCCTACCTGAGTAAATTATATCTATCCCAGTGCTTAGAACAGTGAATGGCACATAGTAAGTGCTTAACAGATACAATTATTATTATTATTATTATTAATGCTTTGTTTCCCAGAAAAAGAACGCAACACCACCCTTTCGCCCTGACCAGTTTATCCCCATCTTATGTCATCTGGAATTTGGGAATCCACAGTGAGCAGATTGTTTAAACGCTAAATATCAAGAGGACCTAGTCCTCCCCGTCGTTTCTCTCTCTAGCCCTTCCTGCTTGCCCAACGCCATTGGAATCATTGATTTAATTTCCTAATGACAGAAGAATTAAGTAATAGGGCCTGAGTAGGAAAGCAAGCAGTCATGTGAAACCATGTGCAAAATTGATATTTCAACAACCCTGATAACTGATTAGGGTCCTGGCCAGGGAATGTCATGGAGTCAAGTGATAAATCAGCAGTCAAATGCCTTCATATTTCATATCGCAAAATGATTTGGGCGGCTGGAATGAATTGTTTTTTGCCAACTACTTCCTTCAAGTGACCTGAGAACCCCATGAGTTGGGCGTACGTGGAGTAGAGTGAAGAGATTCTGTGTTCCTGAGGAAAATGGATATTCATTAGCATCCTCGAGAGGACAGGATCTCAGTTGGGACTCTAAATGAAGACACCAACTCTTCTTTCATACCGCTTCATCTTTTAAATTATTCATGAGGACATAAAACTGCAAGTGCCACCATTACCAGGTCAGATCAGTGATTCATCCCCAGTGGTAATCCGTCTCTGACTGTGGCTACAGAATGCTGGGAGGGTCTGTGTGATGGTCTTCTCCTTGGCTGACATCCTCATGGTTAGATTTGGATTAACCAACACCCTTGACACTCTCCTGACTCTCCCCCAGTGACCAAGCATGGACCATCCAACACCCCTGGCTCTTTCTCTCTTCATCCCTGACTGTCCCCCCGTGACCTGGCCTGGACCACTCACCCTTGGGTCCATCCAACCCCCCAGTTAGCTGTCGGAATTTCCATCTGCATGGCTCCCTGTGGGAATCTATCCCAGCCTCTCACCCCCAGCTGAGAAGAGGAGCATCTCATCGCGTCGGGTTTGAACTTGCCATCCTCCGTCTCCAGTGGGGTCCTATGGCCCAAAAGAAGGGAATTTGAGGGAGAACAATTTTGGATTTCCTCTCCCCCCACCCTTTGTGACATTTGTAAAGCAGTTTTTCAGGTCATCATGCTTTTTTTACCACTTTCACATCCTATCACCACATTGCCCCACGAGACATACTTAAAAAATTGTTAACGTTTTATCTGAATTACTCGGCATGAGCTGTCTGTATTCAGCACGCCGAGGAAAATAGCATTGCAAGTCAAAACGTTTAGGGACAATTGTGTGGTGATCATGATATTACCGAGCAGATTTTTGTTCTAAATAACTTGAATAAAGCCTTAATCACATTAGATGAGGATCTGTCCTGAATAATTAGCTAATTAGGTGTGGACTGGGGAGAAACTTCTGGCTCTTTTCTCAAAATAATGGAAGATGACAAGCAATTATTTTTCTTTGTGTCTTCCCAGTAAGCTGGGGTTTGTGGAGATAAGACTGGACAGATGTCATGGAAGGCTGGAATATTCTCTCTGATTTCAGATATTTTATTTGGGGTTATGCTGCATTTTATAAAATCTTCCTTAATGCTCCACCATTTTGATTTAAGAAAGGGACATGAGCATTTTCAGATGGAATCTGCCAGGTATTATGCACTGCACTAAGCGCTGGGGTAGACATAGGGTAATCGGTTAGGTCACAGTTTCTGTCCCACATGGGGCACTCTGTTTAAGTAGTGGGAAGAAGGATTTAATTCCCGTTTTACAGGTCAGAAAATAGAGGAGAGGAGAAATGATTTGCCCAAGGTCACGGAGCAGGCGAGTGGTGGAGGCTGGATTAGAACCCAGGTCCTCTGACTCCCAGGTGTGTGATCTTTCCATTAGGCCATGCTGCTTATGCACAGTTTAATCCAAGGCATGGCCTATAGCACTTTGTTAAGATGAAGGTAAAAGCGTCCAAGCCCTCTGATAAATGAACCTCATCCACAACACTCATCCACCTTCAACTCCTCACTCACATCGTTCCCCTACCTTGGAACTCCCCCTGACTCAAATCCACCAGACTCCCCCTAAAATCCCATCTCTTTCCATTTTTTCTTTATTTTAGGGTATTTGTTAAGCACCTACTATCTACCAGGCATCTGTAAAAGGGGAATCCAATAATAATAGTAACAGTGACATCTGTTAAGCACTTACTATGTGTCAGGCACTGTACTAACCGCTGGGGTGGGTACAAGGTAATCAGGTTGTCCCAAGTGGGGTTCAGTCTTAATCCCCATTTTCCAGATGAGGTAACTGAGGCACAGAGAAGTAAGTGACTTGCCCAAAGTCACACAACTGATAAGTGGAGGAGCCGGGATTAGAACCCTCAACCTCTGACTCCCAAGCCAGTGATCTTTCCACTAAGCTACGCTGCTTCTCCTTTCCACTTCGACTGTGAGCCCAATGCAGGACAATTTTAGACACTGTTTGTGTTGTTTATTGTTTTTTGTGGTATCTGTTAAGCGCTTAAAATGTGCCAGGCACTGTATTCAGTGCTCGGGTAGTTACAAGGTAATTAGGTTGGACCCTATCCATGTCCCACATGAGGCTCTCAGTCTTAATCCCCATTTTATAGATGAGGGAACTGAGGCACAGAGAAGTCAAGTGACTTGCCCAAGGTCACACAACAGACAAGTGGCAGAGCTGGGATTAGAACCCAGATCGTTCTGGCTCCCGAGCCCGTGATCTATCTACTTGGCCACACTGCTTAGTCATTCGATTCCAACACCCCAACTGTGTTAACCCAACCGAGGCCTCATCAGTGAGTGTCTCAATGATTCCAATTTAGGTGTTTAAGTGTAGAGAAGCAGTGTGGCTCAGTGGAAAGAGCACGGGCTTTGGAGTCAGAGGTCATGGGTTCAAATCCCAGCTCCGCCACTTGTCAGCTGTGTGACTTTGGGCAAGTCAATTCACTTCTCTGGGCCTCAGCTACCACATCTGTAAAATGGGGATGAACACTGTGAGCCCCCCCTGGGACAACTTGATCACCTTGCAACCTCCCCAGTGCTTAGAACAGTGCTTTGCATATAGTAAGTGCTTAATAAATGCTACCATTATTATTATTATTATCAGAGAGAATCCAAAGAAAGCATTATGTTGAAAGCTAAACTGCAGATGTCCCAGCATAAGAGATAGTATATCCCAAACTCTAGCCATAAAGACAGAGAAAAATGAACCACGCGCAATCATTAGAGCCTCTATTACCACAAAAGAAATGAAATGATCCTATCTTCCTGATCATTTTATCTGAATTGTACTGTGCTTCTTTCTGAGAGAAAGAAATTCAATCCATGCCTCTATTATCTGAACCAATTAAAATTCAATTCCCAAAGTTTCACCCCATCATTAGCTGCAACTTGACTATGGATGTATGAGTTTTGTTCAAATGGTAGACGACCTCAGCTTGAAAGGTAATGAATGGAGCACATTTTTTAATTAACTTGCCAATATTTTAGTATTTGGGCGATAGCCTGAAGTATCGATTCATTGATGGCAAGATGACAGATAAATAGATGAGAGAGGATTTTCTCCCTCTCTCTCTTTCAGTCCTTTTCTTTCATTCTTTCAAATTTTCCTCACTCACATGTAAATCTTGAGGCTTTTCTATCAAGACTTTTCATCAGCTATCTCCCTGTCATTGAAGGAAAAGCAGAAATTATCAGGTTACTGCCACCAGAGTTCTGCTTTCCCTGCTATCGCTTATCTCGAACTGACATTATACACCGCTTATCGCTCTCCGTCACTAGGAAACAGCTGCATCTGGGTAAAAATATTTGCCTGTAAAAATATTTGCAGGTGGCTCAACATCTCTGTCACACATTCTTTCGGTTCTCTTTCCCTCCTACTTCCTGCCTGCCTTCCCAGGTGAATTGTAAGTTGCTTGAAGGAAGAGATGGTGTCTTTAACCTCAATTGCATCCTCCCAAATATCCAGTACTGTTCCTATAACCCAGTAGGTAACTGGTATTGTGTCTGGGGAGCCAGGAGGTGGCCATTACAGAGTCTGAGGCACAGTAGGCATCCAGGACAGAGAAGATCTAACTGTAAAGTGTACTGTCAGCCCCACAAAACCTCCCCCATTTTTTTAACAGTATTTGTTAAGCGCCTACCATGTGCCAGGCACTGTTCTAAGCTCTGGGGTGCATACAAGGTAATCAGGGTGGACACAGTCCACGTCCCGCATTGGGCTCACACTCTCAATCCTCATTTTACAGATGACGTAACTGAGGTCCAGAGAAGTGAAATGACTTGCCCAAGGTCACACAGCAGAAAAAGTAGCAGAGCCGGGGTTAGAACCCATATCCTGCTGAATCTCAGGCACCTGCTCTCTCTACTAGGCCACACTGCTTCCATTCCTCCCAAGTTGCAGCAACAACTGTGGTATTTTTGGATCTGTACAAATTCTAGCACGTCCCCTCAATAGGAAGACAACTCTGCCCTCAGGTAGAATGAAATGGAGCATTCTTAAACCACCCTTAATAGTCTCCACCTCCAACTGGCCTAATGATGTTGATAATCTGACCTCTTTAAGGAAACTGTTAAGCAGCACCTAAGAAAGACACCCTTGGGTTGTGAAATGGTCCTCATCTTTCACCTCAGTTTTCCTCCATAGGATTTAATCCCTTCCTTTTGATTGCTGCCACGTTCACCTTAAGAGAAATAATAAAGTCCTATTTGCTTTATAACCATCTTTTCCTATTCTCAGTTCCATGCCTTCTCGTCATGATAATAAAAATAATAATGTTGATGATGGTATTTTCTAAGTGCTGACTATCTGCCAAGCACCATTCTTAGGGCTGGGGAAGATACAAGGTAATCAGGTTGTCGCACATGGGGCTCACAGTCTTAATCCCCATTTTACAGATGTGGTACCCGAGGCATAGAGAAGTAAAGTGACTGGCCCAAAGTCACACAGCGGACAAGTGGCGGGGTTAGGATTAGAACCCACGACTTTGAACTCCAAGCCCGTGCTCTTTCCACTAAACCACGCTGCTCGTCCTCGTCAGGCAAAACCAGAGAGGCCCAGTGGAAATAGCAGGGGCTTGGGAGACAGGATGACCAGCTTCTATTCCCGGCCCCTGTCATCTACCTGCTGGGTAACCATGGCTAACTCACTTAACTTCTCTGCACCTCAGTTTCCCCATCTGTAAAATGGGTGTTAAATTCCTACTCTCTCTCCTATTTAGACCATGAGCTCCATGCGGGACAGGGAACGTGGATTGGGTCTGATGTGATTTTTGTATATCTACCCTTGGGCTTGGAACCTAACAGGCACTTAAAAACACCGTTATTTATGATTATTATTACTATTCATCAAATGCCACAATCATTATTATGATTGTTAATCCTTTACTGCAGAAAATAGCATTCTGCTGGTTGGATTGGTGTGTTTGCCACAGGCTCTGTTGCCTTGACATGCTGTTTCCCCCTGTTCAGCCCAAATAGTGTGACCATGACAATTAGCATTCAAGCAATCGATCGTATTTATTGAGCATTTATTGTGTGCAAAGCACTGTACTAAATGCTTGGGACAATTCAGATTGTCTATTGGATTTTTAATTTCCTCTTAAATTGATTAATCAATTAATTATGGTCCTGCTAAGTGCTTATGATGTGACAAGCGCTGTTCTAGTCTCTGGAATAGATACGAGTTAATCAGGTTGGACACAGTCCCTGTCCCACATGAGATTCACCGTCAAAGTAGGAGGGAGTAGGATTTAATTCCCATTTTATAGATGAGGAAATGGGAGCACAGAGGAGTGAAGGGACTTACCCAAGGTCACACAGCAGACTACTCTATTCATTTTATTAATAATGTGCATATAGCAATAATTCTATTTATTGTGACAGTTTTGTTACCTGTCTACATGTTTTGTTTTGGTGTCCGTCTCTCCCTTCTAGACTGTGAGCCAGTTGTTGGGTAGGGACCGTCTCTATATGTTGCTGACTTGTACTTCCCAAGCGCTTAGTACAGTGCTCTGCACACAGTAAGCGCTCAATAAATATGATTGACTGAATGGATACCTCTCTCTGTATTTACAGAATTTATTAAGGCTTCACTTTGTGCCAAGCACTGTGCTGAGCACTTGGGAAGATACGAGATGATCAGGTTGAACATAATAATAATAATAATAATAATAGTATTTGTTAAGTGCTATGAGCCAGGCACGATACTAAGAGTCGAGGTGGACACGAGCAAATTGGGTTGGACACAGTCCCCGTCCCAGATGGGGCTCATGGTCTTATTCCCCATTTTACAGATGAGGTAACTGAGGCCCAGAGAAGTGAAGTGACTCACCCAAAGTCACACAGCAGGCAAACGGTGGAGCCAGAATTAGAACCCATGACTTCCATGCCCCTGCTCTATCCCCCACATCAGCTCATGGGGCTCACAGTCCGAGAGGTAGAAAGTGTGGGTGTTCCAGCCCCATTTTACAGATGAGAAAACTGAGGCTTAGCCAAATTAGCTGACTTACCTAAGTTTGTGCAGTGGGGGGTGGCAGGGCGGAGACTTAGAACCCAAGTGTCCAAAATCCCAAACTAACGAGGCACACGCTGCAAGAAGCAGCGCGGCTCAGTGGAAAGAGCACAGGCTTTGGAGTCAGAGGTCATGGATTCAAATCCCAGCCCTGCCAATTGTCAGCTGCATGACTTCGGGCAAGTCACTTAACTTCTCTGTGCCTCAGTTCCTTCATCTGTAAAATGAGGATTAAGACTGTGAGCCCCACGTGGGACAACTTCATCACCTTGTAACCTCCCCAGGGCTTAGAACAGTGCTCTGCACATAGTAAGTGCTTAATAAATGCCATTATTATTATTATTATTAAGAATCGGAGTCCTGTCAACAGCCGCCACCTCCTACACAATGGCAACAGTATATAGTTCTTGCCATCAGACAAATACATTTGATTACTTTATTTCTCGTTGACCTTTCTGGTTTTAAGATTTCTAATCAGCTGCCCCCTCTGATTAATAGGCTCATGTATTATTCTGTACGTCACCCGCCGGGATCTTTTTCCGACAGCATAATTTAAATCTAGCACATAATGGCGATGCCACCAAATTTTAGCTCCCAAATTAAAGTCCAGATTCAATAGCACCAGCTATTGGAATTCTCAAGGGGATAGGAGTGGTCTCTCTTTGGGAGGCAATTTTCTAAAAAGCAAAAAAAAGCAGGTGAGGGAATTGTTTGATTCATTCTAATTTGGCTAAAGACTGAAGCACTGGAATTGTGGGAAGCTAAGGATGTTTGATGATTCATTCATTCAATCGTATTTATTGAGTGTTTACTGTGTGCAGAGCACTGTACTCATGATGATGATGATGATGATTATGGCAGAAAAGCAGCATGGCCTTGTGGATAGAGCACGGGCCTGGGAGTATGAAGGTCATGGGTTCTAATCCCAGCTCTGCCACTTATCTGTTGTGTGACCTTAGGCAAGTCACTTCACTTCTCTGTGCCTCAGTTCCCTCGTCTGTTTCCTGTGATGCAAGAAGGAGGAAGGGAAGAGCCCCCAAATCAGACTTCCTTCCCCTTTTCCTGTTGCAAGCGGAAATGCATCCTATGCTTTTCACCCAAGGGCAGTGGTCCTCAGCCCTCCTGTTTTTAAAAATAATAATAACTGTGGTATATGTCAAATGTTTACTACATGCCAGGCACCGTACTAAGTGCGAAGGTGACTTGACTACAAGCAAATTGAGTTGGACACAGTCCCTGGTCCAAATGGGGCTCACAGTCTCACTCTCAAGCTAGCTCTCTCTTCCTCCCTTCAAAGCCCTACTGAGCACTCACCTCCTCCAGGAGGCCTTCCCAGACTGAGCCCCCTCCTTCCTCTCCCTCTCCTCCCCCTCCCCATCCCCCCTGCCTTACCTCCTTCCCTTCCCACAGCACCTGTACATATGTTAGCACATATTTATTACTCAATTTTACTTGTACACATTAACTATTCTATTTATTTTATTTTGTTAATATGTTTTGTTTTGTTGTCTGTCTCCCCCTTCTAGACTGTGAGCCCGCTGTTGGGTAGGGACCGTCTCTATATGTTGCCAATTTGTACTTCCCAAGAGCTTAGTACAGTGCTCTGCACACAATAAGCGCTCAATAAATGTGATTGATTGATAGATTGACTCCGCCACTTGTTTGCTGTGTGACCTTGGGCAAGCCATTTAACTTCTCTCTGCCTCAGTTAACTCATCTGTAAAATGGGAATTAAGACTGTGAGCCCCACCTGGGACAACCAGATTACCTTTTATCTACTCCGGCGCTTAGAACAGTGCTTGACACATAGTGAGCACTTAACAGATACCATCATTATTATTACTAGTATAAGATGATCAGATCACAGTCCTTACAGAGCTCACAGTGGAAGAGAGAGGAGGAACAGGTATCTTTCATCCATTTTACAGATGAGGGTCAAAAGGCACAGAGAGGTTACATGACAGCTGAGGTCACTCAGCAGGCAAGTGGTGGAGATGGAATTATTTTTTTGTTCATGGTATTTGTAAAACACTTACTATGTGCCAAGTACTATATTAAGCACTGGGGTAGATGCAGTATATGCAGGTGGAATACAGTTCTTGCCCCCCATGGGGCTCACACTCTTAATCCCCATTTTACAGATGAAGTAACTGAAGCACAGATAATAATAATAATAATGATGGCATTTACCCCCATCTTACCTCCTTCCCTTCCCCACAGCACCTGTATATATGTATATATGTTTGTACATATTTATTACTCTATTTATTTATTTATTTTATTTGTACATATCTATTCTATTTATTTTATTTTGTTAGTATGTTTGGTTTTGTTCTCTGTCTCCCCCTTTTAGACTGTGAGCCCACTGTTGGGTAGGGACTGTCTCTATATGTTGCCAATTTGTACTTCCCAAGTGCTTAGTACAGTGCTCTGCACATAGTAAGCGCTCAATAAATACGATTGATGATGATGATGATTTACTGAGCGCTTACTATGTACAAAGCAATGTTCTAAGCACTGGGGAGGATACAAGTTGATCGGGTTGTCCCATGTGGGGCTCACAGTCTCTATCCCCATTTTACAGATGAGGGAACTGAGGCTCCGAGAAGTTAAGTGACTTGCCCAGAGTCACACAGCTGACAATTGGCGGAGCTGAGATTTGAACCCATGACCTCTGACTCCCAAGCACGGGCTCTTTCCACTGAGCCACTCTGAGAAGTTGAATGAGTGGCTTGAGGTCACATAGGAGACATATGGCAAAGCCGGGATCAGAACCCAGGTCCTCTAACTCTAACAGGTTGTTGCCAACTTGTACTTCCCAAGTGCTTAGTACAGTGCTCTGCACACAGTAAGTGCTCAATAAGTACGATTGAATGAATGAATGAATGAATAACTCCCAGCACCATGCTATCCCCACTGGGCCATGCTGCTTCGATCGATCAATCAGTCAGTCACGGGTACATATTGAGCATTGTAGAGCACAGTACTAACACTTGGGAGAGTACCATACAATGGAGTTGGTAGATACAATTCCTACCCACCAGGAGCTTACAATCCAGATGAGGAAATGGAGATTTAAATAAATTACAGATGGGGGAACTAGAGATATATGATGTATGGTTTGCCGGGAATATGGGTGGGGTGGATCAAGAAAATAATAATAATTATGGTAAGTATGGTATTTGTTAAGCACTTACCATGTGTCAAGCCCTGTTCTAAGTGCTGGTGTGCAACTGAATTGGGTTAGAGGCTCTCTCCCACGTGCAGCTCATAGTCTAAGGAGGAAGGGCAATGGGTAATAATAATAATTGGGGCATTTTTAAAGTGCTTACTATGTGCCAAGCAGCATGGCTTAGTGGAAAGAGCATGGGCTTTGGAGTCAGAGGTCATGGGTTCAAATTCCGCCTCCACCAATTGTCAGCTGTGTGACTTTGGGCAAGTCACTTAACTTCTCTGTGCCTCAGTTACCTCATCTGGAAAATAGGGATTAAGACTGTGAGCCCCACATGGGGCAACCTGATTACCTTGTATCCCCCCAACGCTTAGAACAGTGCTTTGCACATAGTAAGCTCTTAACAAGTACCATTATTATTATTATTATTATTATTATTACTAAGAACTGGGGTGAATGCAAGCAAATCAGGTTGGACACAGTCTGTCCCACAAGGGGCTCACAGTCTCAATCCCCACTTTACAGTTGAGGGAACTGAGGCCCAGAGAAGTTTGGTGACTTACCCACACAGCAGACAAGTGGTGGAGCTGGGATTAGAGAAGCAGCATGGCTCAGTGGAAAGAGCCCGGGCTTTGGAGTCAGAGGTCATGGGTTCAAATCCCGGCTCCACCAACTGTCAGCTGTGTGACTTTGGGCAAGTCACTTAACTTCTCTGTGCCTTAGTTACCTTATCTGTAAAATGGGGATGAAGACTGTGAGTCCCCCGTGGGACAACCTGATCACCTTGTAACCTCCCCAGTGCTTAGAACAGTGCTTTGCACATAGTAAGCGCTTAACAAATACCATCATTATTATTAGAACTCAGGTCCTTCTGACTCAAAGGCCCGTGACCTATCCACTAAGCAATGCTGCTTCTCTAAGCCTCAGTGCTTCTCCATTTCTACTTCTAGTTCTATTTCTTTTTTTTCTATGTCCATCGGAATATCATGGGACCGGGCATTACCTAAATTAGTAAAATCCAAGGACAGCATTCTGTTCACAAATGCTCCAGGCCGGTATTGTCATTGCTTTGGTAAGAATGGAGCATCGTACTGTCCCAAGTGCTTAGAACAGTGCTCGGAACACAGTAAGCACTCAGTAAATACCACTGATTGATTGAGAGGATGATGTCGGCTAGAGAGGGTGAATTATGGATGTGAATTATTGATGCTGAATTGTCCTCAGTCCAAAAATGAAGAGACTCCAAGTGAAAGGAGAATAACTCTAATGCACTGCATCGATTCCAATGATTGTAATAAATATGACAGGTTTTTCAGGAAGATCTCCACTGCCCCCAGTAAATGAAAATTGATATGGGAAGGAACGAAGACCATTCAACTCACCCTGGAATTCCATCGATTAATCAATCAACCAATGGATGGTATTTATTGAGCGCTTTCTGTGTGCAGGGCATGGGACTAAGGGTCCGGGAGAGTACAATATAAGAGAATTAGTAGACGTGTTCCCTGCCCATAGGGAGCTTACCGTCTAGAGGGGATAGTAACTCACTTTAGTAACAGATCCCCCAAGCCTCTATCACCCAATTGCTCTGTAAACATTTGCAAATGATGGATGAAGTGGGTATTGACTTAAAAAACAACAACAAAAAGCTGAACCAGTTCCTGGTTCCTGCAGAGATTGCCTGGAATTATCACTGTCTCCCAAACCGAATTTCAATTATCTATCCAGAAAGCGGCGGCCTTGCTGGAAGGTGGGAGATTTTTTTGCATTCAAGGCAAGTCTCCGTGTTGTTTCTCTAAAGATTCTAGGGTGTCCATGGTTAAAGCGGTGAGGGGACTGATCAAAGAAAGAAAATTCTGAGTGGGGTTCTTCCCCGGAGATGGGGCTGGGAGGAAGCAGATGCTCGGTAAAGATCTGAGGAAAACAGAGAGAATAATTTTCGGGGCTGCAACCCGGAGAAATACCTGCCTCTTTGTCCTGGCAACGCATTTGGGAAAGTAACCAAAATATGGGTTCAGCGCCTGAGCTCTTCACTGCGATTAAAATCACAGACGAACGAATCCCATTTCAGGAGATGGAAATCAAGGAATGAGCCTGTAGAATTCTAGGAACGGGGCATCTGGTGCATTTTGAATGCACAGAGTGCTGCTCCTGATAATAATAATAATAATAATAATAATAATAGTAGTAGTTGTTAAGCACCTATTATGTGCCAAGTACTGTTCTAAGCACTGGGGTAGATACCAGTTAATCAGGTTGGTCCCAGTCTCTGTCCCACATGGAGCTCACACTATTAATCCCCATTTTCGAGGTGAGGTAACAGGCCCAGAGAAGTGAAGTTGCTTGTCCAAGATCACACAGCAGACAAGTGGCGGAGCAGGATTAGAACCCAGGTCTTTCTGGCTCTCAAGCCCAGGCTCTAACCAATAAGCTGTTTGATACTTCACACCATAGCTTCCCCAGAGGCAGCCTGGCAGTGTATGTCTTAGATTACCAGGACGGCTGGTGATTTATTATACGCTAAAACAGACTTTCCCGAGTGTTACTCCGTTCTGGCGGAGGTTAAACAGTATTCAAGATGGGCTTCTCTGGAAAAATGTTATCCATTTGCTGTCAAGTGAAAAACCTTGAAAGCCCCAAATGGCAGGCGAGGGAATCAGGATCGAACAGGAGGCGCGAGATGGCCCAGGTGTCATTTACGATGCAGAACACGTCTCATCCGTTCTGCCAGCGGAAATTGCTAGTGGTGTCAACAAAACAAAACAAAAAAGTCTGGAATGGATTAAAATCTATCATTTCTTAATTTCCCAAACCCCATGTGGCTGGTAATTAGCAGGGCGGGGCTGAGGAGTTGGAACATTCCTGCCCTTATGGTGGCTCTCGTGCTTTTGCGCCTAAAGGATTGGGGGAACGGGAGAATCCCGTCTTGATGGGATTGATATGGATAAGGGGTTGACTTCCGGGTGACCTTGAATACCCAGGTTGAAGTAAATGGGAGAAGAGGATGGGTAGAAAGGGTGACAGTTACAGTCATAGTGCTTTTTTTTTTTTTCCTTTCTACAAGTTGGAAAATAAAGCCCTCATCGAAAGAGAGGATAATGAGATTCATGACGATGGAGCTCCATCAGCCAGTCAATCAGTGGTGTTTACTGTGTGCAGAGCACTGGACTAAGTGCTTATTTGAATGCCTTTCCCTTGACTGGAAGTAAGGATTGAAGGAAGCCTTGGCGGTTTTGTTTTATTCAAAGCCTTCCTGACTTTGGACAAATTGCATCCCGTGAGAAGTACCCTGTCGAACCCGATGTGTTCATTCAAAATATCCATCCTGAGCGTGCAGTGTCAAACCAGCTCCATCATCTATTATAATAATAATAGTGAGGGTATTTGTTAAGTGCTTGCTTTGTGTCAAGCATTGTTCTAAGCACTGAGGCAGATACAAGCTTAATCAGGTACGACACAGTCCCTGTCCATCATGGGGCTCTTAGTCTTAGTCCCCATTTTACAGATGAGGTAACTGAGGCACAGAGAAATTAAGTGATTTGACCAAGATCACACAGTAGACAAGTGGTGGAGCCCTCATTTCCTCTTTTCCTACTCTTTTCTGCATTTCCTTGATTTACTCTCTTTATTTAACCCTTCCTCAACCCCACACCACTTATGTACGTAAGTGTAATTTATTGATTGATACTAACATCTGTCTCCCCTTTTAGACTGGTTGTGGACAGGGAATGCGTCTACCAACTCCCAAGTGCTTAGTACAGTGTTCTGCGCATGGTAAGTGGTAAATAAATGATTGATTGATTACCAATCCTGGTATATTGTTCTCTCCCAAGCCCATAGTATTGAATTCCAAGTGCTGAATTGTACTTTCCAAATAGTACAGTGCTCTGCACATAGTAAGTGCTTAGTAATTCCTATTGAATGATTGAATGAATGAATGAATAGTACAGTGCTTTGCACAATAATAATAATAATGGCATTTGTTAAGCGCTTACTATATGCAAAGCACTATACTAAGCGCTGGGGAGGATATAAGGTGATCAGGTTGTCCCACGTGGGGCTCACAATCTTAATCCCCATTTTACAGATGAGGTAACTGAGGCACAGAGAAGTTAAGTGACTTGCCCAAAGTCATGCAGCTGACAAGTGGAGGAGCCAGGATTCAAACCCATGACCTCTGACTCCCAAGCCTGTGCTCTTTCCACTGAGCTACGCTGCTTCTCTACTAAATCATTGTGATTGATTATCCCTGTGCCTGATCAGATTATTTGTACTATTTCTCCTCCAATCGATTATTCATTCAATCACATTTATTAAGCGCTTACTGTGTGCAGAGCACTGTAATAAGCGCTCCCACATGGAGTCCCCTTTTTCCTCTCCTCCTCCCCATCCCCACAACCCTACCTCCTTCCCCTCCCCACAGCACTTGTATATATTTGTACAGATTTATTACTCTATTTTGCTTGTACATATTTAGTATTCTATTTATTTTGTTAATGATGTGCATATAGCTTTAATTCTATTTATTCTGATGACTTGATACCTGTCTACATGTTTTGTTTTGTTGTCTGTCTCCCCCTTCTAGACTGTGAGCCCATTGTCAGGTAGGGACTGTCTTTATATGTTGCCAACTTGTACTTCCCAATCACTTAGTACAGTGCTCTGCACACAGTAAGTGCTCAATAAATACAATTGAATGAATGAATATAAACTCCTCCATGACAGGGTCCTTATTTTTTAAAAATAGTATTTGTTAAGTGCTTTTTTATCGGTCAGATAGTGACCTGAGAGCGGTGGTAGATACAAGCCAATCAGGTTGGACATAGTCCCGGTCCCACATGGGGCTCAGAGTCTTAATCCCCATTTTACAGATGAGGTCACTGAGGGAAGTGAAGTGACTTGCCCAGGGTCACACAGCAGACAATTGGAAGAGCCGGGATTAGAAGCCAGGTCCTCTGACTCCGAGGCCCGGGCTCTATCCACTAGGCCCCGCTGCTTCCCTATTAGTGACGTTGTCACCATGATCGTGACACGGTTTCCTCATCTGCCATCCTTCCAGGGATTTTAAAAAATACTGTTTATTTATTTATTTATTTAGTTAGTTAGTTAGTTAGTTAGTTAGTTAGTTAGTTAAGCGCTTACTATTTGCCAAGCATTGTACTAAATCCTGGGGTAGATACAAGCAAATCAGGTTGGACACAGTCCCTGGGTACCATGATCGTACCCAGAGCTCTGCACTTGGCTGAAGGTGATGATGGTATTTGCTAAGCGCTTACACTGTTCTACGTGCTGACTGGTTTCAACATACCACATAGTTAGATTGGTAGAAAGAACTCATCAATCAATCAATCAATCAATCAATCGTATTTATTGAGTGCTTACTGTGTGCAGAGCACTGAGTGAGGGTTCTAATCCCGGCTCTGCCACTTGTCTGCTGTAAGACCTGGGCAAGTCACTTCACTTCCCTCAGTGACCTCATCTGTAAAATGGGGATTAAGACTCTGAGCCCCAAGTGGGACACCTGATTATCTTGTATCTATCCCAGAGCTTAGAACGGTACTTGGCATATAGTAAGTGCTTAACAAATACCATTATTATTATTACTATTATTCTAATCCCAGTTCTGCCACCTGCCTCCTATGTGACCTTGGGAAAGTCAGTCTGTCTGTCAGCCAATCGTATTTATTGAGCACTTACTGAGTGTAGAGCACTGTACTAAGCGCTTGGGAGAGTACAGTATAACAACATAACAGACACCTTCCCTGCCCACACTGAGTTTACAGTCTAGAGGGGATTGTAAATCACTTCAGTAGGACCCGGTTTCCTCATCTGCCATCCTTCCAGGGATTTTTTAAAATACTATTTATTTATTTATTTATTTAGTTAGTTAGTTAGTTAGTTAAGCGCTTACTATTTGCCAAGCATTGTACTAAGTCCTGGGGTAGATACAAGCAAATCAGGTTGGACACAGTCCCTGTCCCACATGAGGCTCACAGCCTCAATCCCCATTTTATGAGAAGCAGCATGGCTCAGTGGAAAGGGCACGGGCTTTGGAGTCAGAGGTCATGGGTTCAAACCCCGGCTCCGCCAATTGTCAGCTGTGTGACTTTGGGCAAGTCACTTAACTTCTCTAGGCCTCAGTTCCCTCATCTGTAAAATGGGGATTAAGACTGTGAGCCCCCTGTGGGACAACCTGATCACTATGTAACCTCCCCAGGGCTTAGAACAGTGCTTTGCTTAAGTGCTTAATAAATGCCATTATTATTATTATTATCATTACAGATGAGGGAACTGAAGCCCAGGGAAGTGAAGTGACTTTTCCAAGGTCACCAAGCAGACATGTGGCCGAGCCGGGATTAGAACCCATGACCTTCTGACTCCCAAGCCGGTGCTCTATCCACTGTGACATGCTGCTTCTCAGGAGCATAAAGCAAGGTGGACCCAAAGTCCCCTTTATTGCCTGTTTATTGCAGCTCTGGAGTCCTCTGTGGGGCTGAATAATTACCAAGTTTCCATTTCATCACCTTTATGGCTTCAATGTTGTCAACACTTCCAGAGGACACATAAAGCACACCCAGAGCCCAGCGGTTGCCCCGCAAGATGGAGCAGGGGTGAAGGGGTAACCCCGGGAGTCCGAAGGTCATGGATTCTAATCCCGGCTCTGCCATCTGTCTGCTAAGTGGCATTGGGCAAGTCACTTCACTTCTCTGGGCCTCAGTTACCTCATCTGTCAAATGGGGATTGAGACTGGGAGCCCCATTTGGGACAGGGACTGTGTCCAATCTGATTTGCTCCTATCCACCCCAGCGCTTAGTACAGTGCCTGGCACATAGTAAGCACTTACCAAATACCATAATTATTATTATTATGAGGTTGGGTGAGGGGGTAGAATGGGGTTTCAGCCAGTCCACCCCTTCGTACAGAGAGAGTAACGTCTCCTTTCTCTGTCTGGAAATTCTGGGATCAACAGCTATTGCGTGCAGAGCACTGTACTGAACCCCTACTGTGTGCAGAGCACTGAACTGAACATTTACTGTGTGCAGAGGGCCATGCTGAGCATCTACTTTGTATAAAACACTGTACTGAACACCTACTAGATACAGGGGACTGAGCTGGACATATACAGGGGACTACACTGAACACCTAGTATGTTGCCAACTTGTACTTCCCAAGCACTTAGTATAGTGCTCTGCACACAGTAAGCACTCAATAAATACGATTGAATGAATGAATGAATACAAAACACTGTACTGAACACCTACTATGTGCCAAGCGTCCAACCCAAGCATTTGTTAACTTTCAACAGAAAATATGTCCTTTCAGCAGCTGATAACTGGATTAGCTTCCTCACTGACCTCCCCGCCTCCTGTCTCTCCCCACTCCAGTCCATACTTCATTTTGCTGCTCAGATCGTTTTTCTACAGTAAAGTCCGGTCCAGGTTTCCTCACTCATCAAGAACTTCCAGTGGTTGCCCAGCCACCTCCACATCAAACAGAAACTTCTTCCTATCGGCTTTAAAGCCCTCAATCGGCTCACCTCATCATTCATTCAATCGTATTTATTGAGCACTTACTGTGTGTAGAGCACTGTACTAACCATCCTACCTTACCTCTCTGATTTCCTTCTCCATCCCATCCCATGTTCTTCGCTCCTCTGCCTCCAAGTAACTCACTGTACCTCGATTTTATCCACGTCACTGCCGCCCCCCTGCCCATATTGTCCTCAGGCCTGGAGCTCCCTCCCACTTCCCATACGACAGACTGTCTCTCTCCGCATCTTCAAAATCACTTCTCCTCCTTAGTCTTTACCGACTAAGCCCTCCTTTTCCCTACCCACCCTCAACCAGTCAGTCAATCGTATTTATGGAGTGCTTACCATGTGCAGAATACTGTGCTAAGCGCTTGGATGACTAAAAACAATATAACAGACACATTCCCTGCCCAAAACGGGGAGTCAGTCTACAAGGGGAGACAGTCATTACTACAGACAGGGCGGTGAATAAAGGGAGCAAGTCAGGGAGAGACAGGAAGGAGTGAGAGAAGAGGAAAGGAGGGTTTTGTCGGGGAAGGCCTAATGGAGGAGATGAGACTTCGATAAGGTTTTGAAGGCGTGGGGGAGTAACTCTCTGTCGGTTATGAGGAGAGAGTATGTGTGATCTAAGCACTTGGCCGTGTATCTCTTAAGTTCTTTGTTGCTCTCTCCAGCCCCACAGCATTTATGTCCCTATCCCTATGCTCTACTGATAGTGCTTGGCACGTAGTGAGCGCTTGACAAATACCATCATTATTATTTTCATTATTATTACTATTTCCCCTACCTGTAATTTCTTTTCCTATCCATCTCACCCTGTACTGTATAAGCTCTCTGTGGGCAGGCATCATATCTATCTACCCAATTATATAGTACTCTCCCAACCGCTCAATACAGTGCTCTGCCATATCACCCAGTAACTCCGAATGATTAGAGAATCAGCGTGGCTCAGTGGAAAGAGCACGGGCTTGGGAGTCGGAGGTCATGGGTTCAAATCCCGGCTCTGCCACTTGTCAGCTGTGTGACTTTGGGCAAGTCACTTCACTTCTCTGTGCCTCAGTTACTTCATCTGTAAAATGGGGATTAAGATGGCTCTGCACACAGTAAGCGCTCAATACATATGATTGAATGAATGAGTGATTGTGAGCCCCATGTGGGACAACCTGATCACCTTGTATCCTCCCCAGTGCTTAGAACAGTGCTTTGCACATAGTAAGCACTTAAGAATACCAAAATTATGGATTATTATTATTATTAGGACGGAGAAGGATATAATTCCCATTTTGCAGATGAGGGCACTGAGGCCCAGAGAAGTGAAGTAACTTGCCCAATGTCACGCAGCAGACATGTGGAGGAGCCAGGGTTAGAACCCAGGTCCTTCTGACTCGCAGGCCCGGGCTCTTTCCACTAGGCCACACCGCTTCTCAAGGAAAAGATGGAAGGGCCATTTTCAGTGATGGAGAGTGAAATGCTGTCAAACTTCTTGGCCAATCAAGGCTAGCCTGTTTAGGAGACAGACTTGAAACCTCGGGCTCTTTTATTTCTAACCTGCTGAAACTTTATGGCCCTCTTAGCTATTTATTTTCCTCAGGGGAAATGTTTTTCTCTCTCTTACAATGCCAGGCTGCCACCGCCCCTACCCCGAAATAGATTTTGATTTACTTTCGGGGCTGCTACCACAAGCTAACATCTCCCCTGAGCTCAGGAAACCATTGAAATTGTCTTCGGATGAGGAACCTTTTCCCTTCAGGGTTTATGGGGCTTTGGCGGGTTCAGACACTCTGACTTTGTCGCTTTCAATATAAATCAAATGGCGAGAGCCTGAGGGTCTAGTCACACGCAGGGAGGGAAGATGATTTGAATCACTTATGGAAAATTTCAGAAAATCAAATATGTGTCCGGGGCTCTGGAGAGGTTTCCCTCAGAAGGGAGTTTTCAGATGTTTGAGTTAAGCACAATCTGTTCCCATTTCAGAGCCTTCTGGCGTTCTTCTCCTTTCAGTTCTGACTTTTTTCTTATGGTGCTGGTAAGCGCTCATTGTGTGTCATGTGCTGTTCTTAAGTGCTGGGCTAGATAGAAGTCAATCAGGTTAGACACAGTCCCTGTCCCACATGGGGTCTTGGTCTAAGGAGGTGGGAGAACAGATATTGGATCCGCCTTTGGCAGATCAGGAAACAAAGGTCTAGAGAAGTGATTTGCCCAAGGTTACACAGCAGACAAGTGGCAGAGTTGGGATTGGAACTCAGGTCCTCTGACGTCCAGACCTGGGCTCTTTCCACTAGACCACGGTGCTTCTCTAGACCACACTGCTTCTCTGCTTTCTTCAGCTCTGACTTCTTTCTCCTTGATTCTCCAAACCTCTCCAACACCTCTACTCCCTTTAGCTTCCAAATTTGCTTCTATTTTCTTTCCTCTCGGCCTGTAGATCAACCTGACGATCAATCGATCCAGAGTATTTTAGATTGGAAACTCCTTGTAGTCGAGGATCATATCTGCCAACTCTGTTGCATTGTACTCTCCCAAGTGATTCATACGGTGCTCTGCATTACAGAAAGCGCTCAATAAATACCACTGATTGATTGATAAATTCTTATGGTATTTGTAAAGTGCTTCCTAACAATCAATCAGTCATATTATTGGATCATGGGCCTGGGAATCAGAAGGACCTGGGTTCTAATTCCGGCTCTGCAACTTGTCTGCTGGCTACCTGGGCAAGTCAATTCCCTTCTCTGTACCTCAGTTCCCTCATCAGTAAAATGGGGATAAAGACTGTGAGCCCCATGTGGGACAACCTGATTACCTTGTATCTACCTCAGTGCTTAGAACAGTGCTTGGCACATAGTAAGTGTTTAACAGATACCCTTATTGTTATCATTATTATTCTTTGTACCTCAGTTCCTTCACCTGTAAAATGGGGATTCAGACTGTAAGCCCCATATAGGACAGGGACTGTGTCCAAGGTGATTATCTTGTATCTACCCCAGAGTTTAGTACAGTGCCTGGCACATAGTAAGCACTTAACAAATACCACAATCATTATTATTATTATTATTATTATTATTATTATTATTATTATTGTTATGCTGGGAGCCAGGTTTTGTGCAGGAAAGCCAAGAGGGAAGCTGTTGGCAAATAGGCTAAGTGGAGGAACTGGATTGAAGAACAGTGCTTTGCACATAGTAAGTGCTTAATAAATGCCATCATTATTATTATTATTAAGTGGGGGAGAGCTGGCAGATAAGAGGAAGCAGGAAGGTGGTTCATTTCCAGGAAGGGCATATGGACTTCAATCAGTGAGTCATATTTGTTGAATGCCTACTGGGTGCCGAGCACTGTACTAAGCATTTGGGGAGTAAAATATATAACTGAGTTGGTAGACACGTTCACAGTGAACCTAGGGCCTGCTTCCTGGCTTCTGGGAAACTTGGACTCTTGACAAGGAGCAGTGTAGCCTAATGGAAAGAACCCGGGCCTGCAAGTCGGAAGACCTGGATTTTAATCCCGGCTCTGCCATGTGCCTGCTGTGTGACCTCGGACAACTCATTTCACTTCTCAGCTTCTTCATCTGCAAAATGGGGTTTCCAAATCTGTCCTCCCTTCAGGGACTGGGTCCAACCTGATGAACTTGTAACCACTCCAGAACGATACAGCAGTGCTTGACACACACAAGTCCATAACAGATAAAATAAAAAGAATAACGATAATAAATAGCAGGGACAGGCGCACATGACACTTTGAGCCTTTGCTTTTATCCCTGCTCTCTCTGTCTCAGCTATTGGGAAGGAACAGTGCCGTGAAGACATCTCAGCTGAAGACGAGACAGATCCAAAATGAGATCTGGGTCAGGTTGGAAAGCACGGCGGTTCGCTCTTTAATGGGACCAGCCTGGAAAGATGTGTTTAACTAAAGAAAAGCATTGATTAACATTTCCTTGTCGCGGCATTAAAGAAGTCACTAAATCCATTGCCGAAACGCCAACCCATAAAGGCAGAGCTGAACATGATGCCTTTGTACAGATTTGCGAGGAAAATTACATTAGCACAATCAATTTCATGCCAAGCAAGCAAGGGGAAAGATCCACTGCCCATTTCTACAAAATGTGAAATGGCTCGTAGTGTGGACTGGCGAGAAGAGACTCTGGGGTTCTGCCGTGAAAACATTGGAACCCTAGCTCTGAGCCTACCTCATCTGTAAAATGGGGATTGAGAATGTGAGCCCCATTTGGATAGAGGCTATGTCTAACCTGATTCGCTTGCATCTATCCCAGTGCTTAGAACAGGGCTTGACACATAGAAAATGCTTAACTAATACCATTGTTATTATTATCTAGACGTAGTTGCAGCCACTACTGAACTAATGGAAAAGTTGTCTAGTGGATAAAACCTGGGCCTGGGTGTCATTCTGGCTCTGCCGATTGTTTGGAGAAGTCACTTCACTTCTCCGGGCCTCAGTTTCCTGAACTGTAAAATGTGGATTCAATACCTGCTCTCCCTCTGGCTTAGACTGGGAGACCCATGTGGGACAGGGACCGTGTCTGAACTGAGTAATTGTACCTACCCCAGCACTTAGAATAGTGTTTGATACATAGTAAGTGCTTAACAAATATTATTAAGAAAAAACAACAAAAAAAACACCAGGATTCTAATCCCAGCTCCGCCACTGGCTACGTGACCTTGGATAATCATTCATTTATTCATTCAATTCATTCAATCATATTTATTAAGCGCTTACTGTGTGCAGAGCACTGTACTAAGTGTTTAGGAAGTACAAGTTGGCAACATACAGAGATGGTCCCTACCCAACAACAGGCTTACAGTCTAGAAGGGGCAGACAGACAACAAAACAAAACATGTGGACAGGTGTCAAGTCGTCAGAACAAATAGAATTAAAGCTAAATGCACATCATTAACAAAATAAATAGAATAGTAAATATGTACAAGTAAAATAAATGAGCAATAAATCTGTACAAACATATATACAGGTGCTGTGGGGAGGGGAAGGAGGCAGGGCAGGGGGATGGGGAGGAGGAGAGGAAAAAGGGGGCTCAGTCTGGGAAGGCCTCTTGGAGGAGGTGAGCTCTCAGTAGGATTTTGAAGGGAGGAAGAGAGCTCACTTGGTGGATGTGCAGAGGGAGGGCATTCCAGGCCAGGGGAAGGACGTGGGCCGGGGGTTGATGGCGGGACAGGCGAGAATGAGGTACAGTTCTCCTGTATGTGACAGGATATGTCACATAACCTCTGTGGGCCTCTGGTTTCTCATCTGTGAATTGGGGATTAAATGCATGCTCTCCCTCCCCTTAAAGACTGCGAGCCCCATGTGGGACAGGGTCTTTGTCTGATGTGATTTTATCTTATCTACATCAGCATTTAGTACAGTGGTTGGCAAATAGCACCTAAGAAATAGAATTATTATTTATATCTTGGCACCTTAGAAATAGCATTATTATTTATATCTTGGCACCTTTATTTCCCACCTGAGTCCTTTAATGTGCTCCTGCGAGCTGGCATTAAAATCTTCTAGATACCATCTTGGTTGAGGTGGTTAGGCCAGTACTTGGACTTGTTGCATTTCATTATTAATATTATTAATAATAATATTGATATTTGTTAAGCACCTACTATGTGCCAGGCAGTGTTCTAAGCACTGGGTGGACACAAGCAAATTGGGGTGGACACAGTCCCTGTTCCAAGTTGGGTTCACCATCTCAATCCCCATTTTACAGATGAGGTAACTGAGGCCTGGAGAAGTGAAGTGACTTGCCCAAGATCACACAGCAGACAAGTGGCAGAGTCGGGATTAGAACACATGACCTTCTGATTCCCAGGCCCGTGGTCTATCCACTACGCCATGCTGCTTCTCCATTCTGAGGTTTGCTGTGTCCATGGATATGTGGATTTTTGAACTCAATAAATTGCTTCTGTAAATGTTAGTTATAGTAAATATGGCTTTGGTGAGCTCTTATTATGTATCAAGCACTGTATTAGATTATAATAATAATAATTTTGGTATTTATTAAGTGCTTACTATGTGCCAAGCACTGCTGTAAACATTGGAATAGATACAAGGTAATCAGATCAAACACAGTCCCTGTCTCACGTGAGGCTCACACTCTTAATCCTCATTTTACAGATGAGGTAACTGAGGCCCAGGGAAGTTAAATGACTTGCCCAAGGTCACATGGCAGATAACATGGTAGAGCCAGGATTAGAACCCAGGTCCTTCTGATTACCAGGCCCATGCTCTATCCACTAAGCTAAGCTGCTATACTGTAAGCTCCTTGTGGGCAAGGAATGTGACTTCTAACTCTGTTGTATTCTACGTTCCCAAGCACCGAGTACAGTGCTCTGCATGTAGTAAATGCTCAATACATACGATTGATTGATTTGTTGATGGATTACTAAGCACTGGAATAGATACAAGTTAATAGGGTCAGACAAATTCCCAATGCCATATGGGGTTCCCAGTTTAAGGGAGAGGGAGAGCAGGTAGTGAACCTCCATTTTACAGCTGAGGAAACTGAGGTCCAGAGAGGTAAAGAACATGTCACAGGTCACACAGCAGACAAGCATCAGAGCCAGGATTAGAACCCCAGTCTTCTGACTCCAAGGCCTGTGCTTTATCCACTAGGCCATGCTATGGATACTTATTGGAAGCCCTTAGAATAAGTGATTAATCTGTGCTACAGAAATCATTTTAATTATCCTTCCCCTGGGCCGTAGACAGAAGTTGAGGGTTACCTGCTCTTGAGGTCTTCGGTAATGCTTTGTCTAACTCCCCAGTTTTCTTCAGCCAGGGTCTGCTAATCTTTTCTTAAGCTTTAGATCTGGAACTGGCTCCAGTTTTCCACCATTGACTCCGAATAACCTACCCAGCACTTAGAACAGTGCTTTGCACATAGTAAGCGCTTAATAAATGCCATCATTATTATTATTATTAATAATCACCCTGTTGCAACTGGAAGAAAGGAGGAGGAGGAGAGAGAAGGGTAGGAATGGCAAGGGAGGAAAATAAAGGGCAGAAGACTAAGACTGCCACATTTCTGCCTTGTTAAATTGGATTTGTCTAGTGTTATTTTACCTGGGTCTGGCTGGGAATGGGATGATTGAATTAGAGGAAAAGACAAGATCCCTGAAAGGTCAAGTGATTCATTGGATTGTAAACTCCTTGAGGGCAGGGATCTTTTCGATTTCTACTCTACCCTCCCAAGGACTTAGTACAATACCTGGCACAAAAACTGAGAAGAAGTGTGGCCTAGTGAAAAGTGCATGGGCCTGTGAAAAGCTAAACCTTATTAGCTTTTATCTACCCCAGCACTTAGAACAATGCTAGCCAAATACTAAGTGCTTAACCCATACCATTATTATTATTATAATTAATAATTTTACATTTTTCACTAGAATAAGAGCCATTTCATTATACGTGTCTGGAAAAGTTTTATCCTCTGATGCCGCTGTGCAATCCAGCGGTCTTTTCTGGAAAAAAAGTAGGACGTCTTCAGGCAAACGTAAGTCGCCCCAATAACTGCTCTGAGAAGGAGAGACGTGACGCTGCTTCACTAATTCTCCTGATGGATGCTTTTGGTACCATTTGATCCCCAGTGACTGCACAGTAAATGTGGCTCGGTGATTTCCAAGTCATAAACTCCTGGAGAATATCGCCCAGAGACCTGGGACCTCCGTGGATGATGGATCTGCTATTTCCCATCGATCTAGGAATTCAGAACCAATTCATTCTCAACCACCTAACATTTTTCATCGGGGGCAGAACGGCTTTGTCTGTTTCTTCTCCAGATAGATTAACAAGGGCCCATTGCAATGCAGTAAGGGACTTCACCTTTATTGCAAAAATGTTATTTCATTTTTTACCATCGAACGAATGGGGCCGGGATAGGAGCGGGCCTGAAGCTGGCGGGAGAAAGTGATCTTAGCCTCGATGCTGGAGGTGGTAGGGAGAGCTCAGGTTGGGAATCAGGACATCTGGGTTCTAATCTCGCCTCTTCTTCTTCATTCAATCGTAGTTATTGAGCACTTACTGTGTGCAGAGCACTGTACTAAGTGCTTGGGAAGTACAAGTTGGCAACATATAGAGATGGTCCGTACCAAACAACGGGCTCACAGTCTGGAAGACTGATTGTTCTTGATTGTTGGGTGTCCTGGGGCATGTCATTTAACGTCCTCGATTTCCTCTTCTGTAAAATGGGGATTTGATAATAATTATGGTATTTGTGTAGTGTTTATTCCGTGCCAGGTACTGTACTAAGCAAATTGGATTGGACACAGTCCCTGTCCCACGTGGGGCTCACAGTCATAATCCCCATTTTACAGATGAGGTAACTGAGGCCCAGAGAAGTGAAGTGACTTGCCCAAGGTCACACAGAAGAGAAGTGGCCGAGCTGGGATTAGAACCCATGAGCTTCTGATTCCCAGGCCTGTGTTCTATCCACTGGGCCATGCTGTTACTCCAACCACCTGATGAAAAATGTTCTGCTCCTGATGAAGAATGTTAGGTGACTGAGAACGATACTCATTCTCCCTCCTACTATGAGCAAGTTGCTTTACTTCTCTATGCCTCAGTTTCCCTGTGGGTAAAATAGGGATTAAGACTGTGAGCCCCATGTGGAATAGGGACTGTGTCCAACCTGATTATCTTGTATCTACCCCAGTGCTTAGGAAAGTGCTTGGCCCAGAGAAAGTGCTTAAGAAATACCACAGTTACTAATAATTATTATTACATGCCAAGCACCTAGATGAAAGATTATGAGGTCAGACAAAGTCCTTGTCCACATGGCTGTGGGCAGGGGATGTATCTATTTATTATTATATTGTACTCTCCCAACCATTGTGGCTCAGTGGAAAAAGCTCGGGCTATGGAGTCAGAGGTCATGGGTTCAAATCCCAGCTCTGCCAATTGTCCGCTGTGTGACTTTGGCCAGGTCACTTAACTTCTCTGTGCCTCAGTTACCTCATCTGTGAAATGGGGATGAAGACTGTGAGCCCCCAGTAGGACAACCTGATCACTTTGGAACCTTCCCAGTGCTGAGAATAGTGCTTTGCACATAGTAAATGCTTACTAAATGCCATTATTATTATTATTATTATTATTATTGTTATTATTATTATTATTATTATTGCAATGCTTTACACAAAGTAAATGTCCAATAAATTTGATTGAATGAATGAAGGAATGAATGAATGGGCCTCTCAATCTAACTAGGAGGGAGAACAGATATTGAATCCCTATTTTACAATTGAGGAAAATAAGGCCCAGAGAAGTGAAGTGACTTGCCTGAGGTTACACAGCAGGCAAGTGGCGGAACTCAGATTAGAACCCAGCTCCTCTGACTCCCTAGGCCACATTGCTAGCCTAGAGTAGATTCCACTACTTGCTACTCGATTGGAAAAATAAAAAAACGTGTTCTCTTGCACAGCTAAAGGGTGACTAGGATCGAAAATCCATCTTCTAGTTCACAGTTCCAGTTTAATGGTTTATCAAACCAAGGCCCTGGAAGACCAATCTGGAATTAAGGGGTGGGGAAAGACAAATTTGCTTGAGTGGATGACATTAACTTTAGTGGCAATTACACCCAGACTTCAATTGGAGAGGAGCTTGATAAAAGCCTGTCAAAGGAAAGAGAAAAAAATGGCAATCACAGTGGTAATTATTCTGTAAGAAAAAAAATATATCTGATTACAGGGTCGGATAATTGCGTTGCAAAGATACACATTATCCGAGTTACCCCTAGATCAATTCTTCTGAGCCTATTTACATTACCCACTCTGCTTTTCACAATACAACTTAATTTTTATGTACAGATTTTTCTGAAGGGCATAAATGCATTTTCACTTCTCACTGTAGTAATTCAGTTTTAAACCAAGCATAAAAATTCAATAAACAGCAAAAAGCTCAGTGGTGGTATTCATAGCCCTGTGACCTTTCTCCGTTATTTGGGGATAAATAAGAAAATGGTTAAAAGCCACATATGAAGTAAGCTGAAGGAGTCACCATTGTCTGTGTTGTAAAATAGGCCTGAATTGACAATAATTTGATGGTTCATGCTTGAGAAAGCTCACAATTGAGAATGTGAGGGATTGGATATTTTCTCACTGGGGTAATCATGTAGAGTCAGAATAGAGTTTACACTCTCTCTGACCTTGAGATAGTTTGTCAGATAGACTACCCTCCTCCATCCCCCTCCCCACCCCCTCACCCCCCAAAAAGATTTCTTTCCTCCAATAGAGCGGCCCCCTAATCTTGATGGAAAAACTTATTTTAAAACAAAAGCTTGGAATCGCATCAGGCGGCAACTGAACTTTTCAATTCAATTCTCCAGAAAGACAATTACCAAGATAGCAGAGCCCCACAGACACTGAGCTGCTAAACAACAGACTCTTCCTCAGATGCCAGCCAGAGAGAAGTTTCCAATTAAGTGGGTAATTTGGCCAAAGAGATTCACTCCATCCCATCCCTCCTTCTTTCGCGTGAACGCTAAAGCACCCTATCCAGTTTATTAGCCTCGTACCTCATGTGCCTAACTTTTAAAAATCAGTCACTCAATCGATAGTTATTTACTGAGAGATGGCTGTGTACGGAGCCCTGTGCTAAGCGTTTCTCTGAGTACGGTATAACAGAGTTGATAGATGTGGTACTTTCCCACAAGGAGTTTACAGTTTACTGTGTGAAGAGCACTGAACCAAGCACTTGGGAGAGCAAAATAGAGTCAGTTCGCACGATCCCTGCCTTTGAGGAATTCACAGTCATGGTGTCTCCAAGCGTTAATGGAGCTTCAGCAGAGGCAAAACACTAGCCTGGAGAGGCTAATGGGTTAGACTAGAAGCTTCCTGTGGGGAGGGCCTATGTCTTCTAACTCTACTGTATTCGTTCATTCATCCAATCATATTTATTGAGCGCTTAATTGTATCCTCCCACTTGCTCGGTTCAGTGCTCTGCACACAATACACTGTTGAAGAGGCAGCCTGTCCTAGAGGATAGTGCCTGGTCTGGGAGCCCGAAGGACCTGAGTTCTAATCTTGGCTCTGCCACTTGTCTGCTGTGTGACTGTGGGCAAGTCGCTTCATTTCTCTGTGCCTCAGTTCTGCCATCTTTAAAATAGGGAATAAGACTCTAAGGCCCATGTGGGACATGGACTCTGTCCAACCTGATTATTTTGTATGTACCCTAGTGCTTAGTATAGAATCTGACCCATAGTCAACACTTAAGAAATACAATAAAAAAAAGTACAATGAAAGATCCTTGAAGGCAGGGCTGACATCCCCAACTCTACTGTACTCTCCCAAGTGCTTAGTTCAGTGCTCCATGCTCAGTACACTTTTAACTCTTTGAGAGCATGGATCTTTTAATGCCATACTACTGTTCCAAGCATCTGGTGCAGTGCTCTACACTGCGTATATCTTCATTAAAAACCACCGATGTCAAATAGATGAATGTCTTTATTTATTTTCTTAGGTGAACACCCTGGAATGCCCTCTCCCCTTCACACCTGGTAGACCCCGGCTCTCCCCACCTTCAAAGCTTTATTAAAATCCCATCTCCTCCAAGAGGCCTTCCTTGACTAAGCCCTCATTTCCCCTTCTCCCAAGCCCTTCTGCATTGTCCTTGCACTTGCTGAGAAGCAGCGTGACTTAGAGGAAAGAGCACAGGCTTGGGAGTCAGGGGTCATGGGTTCTAATCCCGGCTCCGCTACTTGTCAGCTGTGTGACTTTGGGCAAGTCACTTCTCTTATGCCTCAGGTACCTCATCTGTAAAATGGGGATTAAGACTGTTAGCCCCACGTGGGACAACCTGATTACCTTGGATCTCCCCTAGTGCTTAGAACAGTGCTTGGCATATAGTAAGTGCTTAACAAATACCATTATTATTATTATTATTTGCACTCTTTATTCCTCCTTTGCTCAGCCCCACAGCACTTATGCCCATATCCACCCTATATTCATTTATATTATCTGTCTCCCCCTCTAGACTGTAAGTTTATTTTGGGTAGGGAATGTGTCCATCCACTCTGCTATATTGTCCTCTTCCAAGCTTTTAACACAGTGCTCTGCCCGCAGAAGGCATCCACCACATATAACTGATTGATCTATCAATAATTTTTTTGGAGTTTATGAGCCCTTTGAGGGACAGGGATTGTAACATTTCTCTAATTTCTTTCCCAGCGTTTAGTTCAGTGCTCTGCACACATTAAACATTTACTATTAATGAATCCTGTTACTACTGGCCTAGAAAAATACTTTGGTGCAATCAGTTAAGGAACATAATTAATTGCACAAACATTTCAGAAAGAGATTGAAGGTAGGTGAGCTAATTTATCAGTGTCCTCTGCCTGGAAAACCAATGTTTCTTATTCACCACCTGCTGTTTTCACGAGAGAGTAAGAGAGATTCAAACCCATCTGTGGATAAGGGCTCCGAGAAGCCATTTGGAGGGGATTTCAACAACACCTTATTCACCAATTGCCCTTGACCCATTTTATCTCAATGCTTTGAAAGAGAAGCAGCCTAGGAATCCAAATATCCAGGTTCTAATCCTGTATCCTCCACTTGGCTGCTGTGGGATTTTGGGCAAGTCACTTCATTTCTCTGCGTCTCAGTTACCTCCTCTGTAAAATGGGGATTTGATTATGAATGCCATGTGGGACAGGGACTGTGTCTAACCTCATTTGCTTGTACCTACCCCAGTGCTTAGCAAAGTGCCTGGCACATAGTAAGCCCTTAACAAATACCACAATTATTATTATTATTATAACCATTATCGTTATTATTATTATTCCAGAGGGATGTGGCTAAATTCATGGCTAAACTGCCCATCGTGGTTTATTAGAGGGAATGTAAGGAAGGTCATAATAAAAATGATAAAACTCTTGTGACATTTGATAGGCACTTATTATGTGCCTAACACTGTTCTAAGCACTGGGATAGATTGGATGCAATCAGACAGTACACACTCCCTGTCTCACTCACTCTATTAGAGGGAGCAGAAGAGGTATTTCATCCCCATTTTGCAGATGAGGAAATTGAGGTGCAGGGAAGTCAAATGACTTGTCCAAGTTTACACAACAGACAAGTGCCTTAAGCACAGGATTAGAGTTTCTGGTGCATACCCTCCTCAGAAAAGCCACTGTCCACAGTGATAATAATAATAATAATAATAAAAATGGCATTTGTTAAGCGCTTATCTTGTGTCAACTGCTGTTCTAAGTGCTGGGGTAGATACAAGCTAATCAGGTTGGGGACAGTCCCTGTCCCAAATGGGGCTCACAATTTAAATCCCCATTTTGCAGACGAGGTAACTGAGTCTCAGAGAAGTGAAGCATCTCATCTAAGGCCCCACAGCAGACAGGTGATGGAGTTGGGATTAGACCTCAGGTCTTTCAGACTCCCAGGACTGTGCTCTATCCATTAGGCCACACTGCTTCCCACAGAGCTCCCTGATAGATATTCGACTCTCTAGACTTCTTCAGCCATCCACGGAGGATCATTTCTCATGGCTTTGTCCCTCCAGGGGAATTTAGTGAATGACAATATTGGCCCCATTCAAGTGGTTAAAGGAAATGGGAGAAGAAACAAATCTCATTAATGCCATTAAGCACTGAAGTGGAGAGCTCTCTGGAGGTCTCTGGAGGGGCATGAGGGCTTATTTTATATTCCCGGGAAGCCAGGGGTGTTGACAGTGGAGAAGAAATGCCGATGTTATTTGTAATGGGAAATCCAATGAATGGGATTACTCTCTGGATTACTGCCTACTGAATTTTCGCTTATTGACAGGTCTGGTGGGTCAGAGTGGACATCGGAGAAAACTCTAGGATGGTGGTGTGACGTGAGGAGTTATCATCAGAGAGAATGAGATGATGGCCTGTATTCACGTCCAATACCTAATAATAATAATAATAATAATAATAATAATAATAATAATAATAATAATAATAATAATAATAATTGTGGTATTGGTTAAGTAATTACTATGTACCAGGCCCTGTTCTAAGTGCTGGGGTAGATACAAGGTAATCTGGTTGGGCACAGTCCTTGTCTCTCAGGGGGCTCACAGTATTTCAGATGCCAAGAGTCCATGCCTGGGAGGCCGAAGCCCTGGATTCTAATCCTGCCTCCACCACTAGCCCACCATGTGATCTTGGGCAAGTCATTTCATTTTGCTATATCTCAGACTCCTCACTTTTCTAATAATGATAATTATGGTATTTGTTAGGTGCTTACTGTGTGCCAGGCACTGTACTAAGTACTGGGGTGGATAGAAGCAAATCAGGTTGGACACAGTCCCCATCCTAAGTACCGCTCACAGTCTCAATCCCCATTTTACAGATGAGGTAACTGAGGCCCAGAGAAGTGAAATGACTTGCCCAACATCACTCAGCAGTCAGGTGATGGGGCCAGGATTAGAGCCCATGACCTTGTGACACTCAGGCCCGTGGTCTGTCAGCTATACCATACTGCTTTCCTCTAGGACTGTGAGCCCAATGTGGGGCAAAACTGAATCTGACCTGTTTGTCTTATACTTACTACTACTACTATTACTACATGATACCAAACTGAAAAATCCCGCAGATTTTTAAGACTTCATCGCCAATTATTGGTGTGAAATAGCACTCACGACAGAGTATACAACAGATCCCTGGACCGAAGATTGAATAAAAGTTTTTCTCACCCAGGCATAAACGATTTGTCATTCTCCTGAGACCTCTCACTGCTGGGGAGGGAAATGTAGTTAATGTTTACATCTCCCACCTTTTCATGCGGGGAAGAACACCCCATCCTCTTAGAGGTGTGATCTTCCAGCCTTGGGACCAATTTCAGAACCTCATCAGTCATTTCGGAATTCACTTAATAATAATAATGATGACATTTATGAAGCACTTACTATGTGCAAAGCACTGTTCTAAGCGCTGGGGAGGTTACAAAGTGATCAGGTTGTCCCATGGGGGGCTCAAAGTCTTCATCCCCATTTTACAGATGAGGTCACTGAGGCCCAGAGAAGTTAAGTGACTTGCCCAAAGTCACCCAGCTGATAATTGGCGGAGCCAGGCTTTGAACCCCTGACCTCTGACTTCAAAGCCCATGCTCTTTCCACTGAGCCACGCTGCTTCTTTAAAAGCTCTTTTCCACTGATCTTAAGGGATTTCCACATACTTAATTTTATCAGTTCCTTTTTTGGCACGTCTCAACTGACTTGTTTGGAGACCCAGGAGAGCTGAGTTTTACCTCTTTTCTAAGGAAGTTTTGCCAATGATTTCTTTCTCAGGAAAAGTACAGGGTTATTTGTACTGGATAGACAGCTCATATTGGGGAGGGACCGTGACCAACAATACTGTTACGTTGTACTCTCCTGAGCGCTTAGTACAGTGGTCTGCACACATTGAGCGCTCAATAAATACCATTGATGATCGATGATGGATAGGTCGGGAAAGGAAATGAGAGACACAAATGACCGCTGGGGGGGAAGTGGAGAATTCATTAAAAAAAACAAGCTCACTGTGAAAACAGTACCAAATGGATGGACATTTGGATCGTCCTTCTTCATGCTTAGAAGCAGCTTGGCCTAGTGGGCAAGAAGTAAAAAAATACGACTGAATGAATGAATTAATTGATTTCTAATTACGAGGGGTCATGTCAGAGAATTCCCATCGAAGGGAGAACCATCGCAGCTGATCGAATCCTTATGGGGACAAGAGGTGGAATCGATGAGGACTCAGCATTGGGAATTAAAGGGACAAATTGGTTTTCCCAAATTGATGGAATTGCATCAGAACAGGATGTGAGACTTTCTAGTATAGTGGACGGGGAACCGTGATCTCACTTTTACCTTTTTCGACTCGGTGAATGATTCCTTTGGGACGTGGCTTGGCCTTTCGGGGATAAAATCTGGAATTCATCCATGTTCCATCTAGGGTCCAATTCCACTGGCCACAGTCAACCGATCGATAGTATTGACAGTGGCTATACACTGTGAGGAGCAGGAGGCACAGTAAAGTGTTGATCAATAGATGGTTTTTATAGAGTGTCCAGTGAGTCTAGCTCACTGTTCTGAGGCCCTGGAAGAGAATCGATCGATAGTATTTATTGAGGGACTATTGTGTACAAAGCATCTTAATAAGTCCTTGGGAGAGAACCAATCAGTCGGTGGGGAAGCAGCATGGTGAGGTGGATAGAGCCCAGGCCTGGGAATCAGAAGACAATGGGTTTAATCCCTACTCCACCGCTTGTCCACTGTGTGACTGTGGGAAAGTCACTTCACTTTTCTGTGCCTTAGTTACCTCATCTATAAAATGGGGATTGAGACTGTGAGCCCTATGTGGGACAGGGACTGTGTCCAACCTGATTTGCTTGTAACCACCCCAGTGCTCAGTGCAGTGCTGGGCATATGGTAAGCTCTTAACAGAATACCATAATTATTATTGAACGTTTATTGTATACAGAGCCTTACTGCACTAAGCCTTTGAAAGAAATTCAATGGTATTTCATGAGCATCAACTGCGTACGGAGAATCTTACTAAGAGAACCTGGGAGAGAATCAATGATATTTATTGAATGCCTACTGAGTGCAGAGAACTGAACCAAAATTCATTCAGTTGTATTTACTGAGGGCTTACTGTGTGCAGAGCACTGTACTAAGCGCTTGAAAAAGTACAATAAAATAGAGTTGGTAGACAAAAACACAGGAGGCAAATCACCCATCTCTTGCCCTCAAGGAGAGTACAATTCAGTGGAACTCTCAGAGCACCTTTTTATGATGTTTATTATGAGTTTACTATGTGCCACTCACTGCACTAAACACTGAGGTGGATGCAAGCTAATCAGACTGGACACAGTCCTTGTCCCACATGGGGCTCACACGTCTTCATCTCCGTTTTAAAGATGAGAGGTCTGAGGATCGGAGAAGTGAAGTGACTTGCCCAAGATCACAGAGCAGACAAGTGGCGGAGTCCTTCTGACTTCCAGGCCTGTGAGGCACGCTGCTTCTTAGTGTGTTCAGAGCACTGTCTTAGTTACCTACGGAATACCTCCCAACACTAAGTGCTCGGGACAAGACAATAGACACAAGATCCAAGTTTCATGTTCCTGCGTATCTTACAAGCTGGCGATACAAGGTCCAGATAAAGCTGGTCATCTACTCAGATCCTTAAGGATTGTTAAGGATCCTTGGGAATCCTTAACTTTCCATTCCTGAAAAAGAGCCGGCATCTTTCGTATCCTCCTCCCTGCTGGGATGTCTTCCGGACCTGGCCTGGGATTGCGACTGATTCATTAGAGGCTGTTTAATTATTAAAATGTCATTAAGGAGTGTTGTTCCCTTCTGCATCTTCCACTTGGGCATAATTGTTCAGCTATTCTTCATCGCTGTCAAGGCTGGGATCATGGCGGAGATGAAGCAGGATATTAATGCCTGTTTACTTGTTCTGATGTGTTTATATATATATATATATATCTATAATTCTATTTATTTATATTGATGCTATTGATGTCTGTTTACTTGTTTTGATGTCTGTTGCCCCCATTCTAGACTGTGAGCCCGTTGTGGGCAGGGATTGTCTTTCTTTGTTGCTGATTTGTACTTTCCAAGTGCTTAGTACAGTGTTCTGCATACAGTAAGTGCTCAATAAGTACAATTGAGTGAAAGAAGGAATGAATGAGCTAATGAGATGGGGTTTGGGTTTCCATCTACTGTGGGGATTTAGTCATTCATTTAGCCCGGAGGCAGGGGGCTGCCCAGGATTACCTTTCTAGGTCCCTCCCAGCTCTAGAGGTGGCTGAATGATTCAGTTGGAATATTTTCAACAGGACATCTCGATATCGAGATGTCTTGCTGGCACCTCACTCTTAGAATGTCCAAAAAGGACCCCTTCATCTTCCCACCCAAAGCCCATGATGCCCCTGTCTTTCCATCACTGTAGACGGCACTACCATCCTCCCTATTCTCACATCTCCATAACCTGGGCATTATCCTTGATCCCCCGCTCTCCTTCAACCCACCTATTCAATCTGTCACCAAATCCTGTCCTTTCGACATGGCTAAAATCCTCTCTGTTCTCTCCATCCACATTAATCCAAGCACTTATCCTATTCCACTTTGATTGCTTTCTTTATCAGTATCCTCGCTGACCTCCCTGCCTCCTGTCTCTCTCCACTCCAAGCCAGACTTCACTCCTGCACCCGGATCATTTTTCTACACTTACGTTTCCTTCTGCATCGCTCTTGCACTTGGATTTGCGTCCTCTATTCACCCCTCCCTCATCCCTACAGCACTTACATAAATACCTGTGATTTGTGATTTTTATATTATTGTCTGTCTCTCCCAATAGACTGTAAGCTCATTATGGGCTGAGAAGATGCTCTACCAACTCCGTTATAGTGTACTGTCCCAAACCCTTAGTTCAGTGCACTACACACAGTAATCATTCAATAAATAGGATCAATTGATTGACATTGCTTAAGGGATGGGATGAAGTTTACTAATTCTACAGTTCACTCCCGAGCAACTAAGCTCATTGGAAAGAGTCCGGGTCTGGGAGCCGGAGGACCTGACTTCTAATCCCAGTTCTTCCTCTTGCCTTCCGTGTGAGACCTGTACCTCAGTTTCTTCCGCTTTGCAATGGGAATTCATTCCCTGTTCTCTATCCCCTCAGACCCTGAGCCCCATGTGGGGCAGGGACTGTGTCTGACCTAATTATCTTGTAACCACCCAATGCTTAGTAAGGTGCATCTGGGAACATAGTAAGTACTCAACTAAAACCATTATTATCATTATCATTCTCTCCTACTTGACCTTTGAAAAACCAGTTAACTGCCACATTAGGTAGCCTTTAAAACAGGAGGGAAATTTGCATCTCCCTTTTGTGCTCCAAACCAGGAAGAGATTTTTTCTGACTGAGGCCCTTTTGAGGTTCAGAAAATAGTGGAAACTGAAGCCGGGGAGAGGATGGGGGAACTTCTTTGCATGAGCCCTGTCTGCACGTTTCCAATCCACTGCGCCTGTCAGTGGGTGATTTGCAGGCAGCCGGGAAAAAGCCCTGGGGCCTGGGTTGTCAAGTCTTCTTGGTTTCCTTCCGAAGATCACCAGAGATGTCTGCATGGCCCAGCGCGGGTTGAATTCTCCAGCGGTGTTTCCCCCCATATTTTTCTAAAAATTGTTTCAAAAACAGACGTATTTTTCACTCTCTTGATGTCACTATAGCAACAAGACTGCGGACAACTGATTTCAAAACACGCTCTGGGCTGAAATTTCCCAAGATTCTCCGAAAATGCAACTGCCACGTTTATCACTCATCTGTCCTGACAGTGACGTTAATATCCCAGCTGTCCTTGAGGGCAGGAATAGTGTCTACTAACTCTGTTGTACTCTTCCAAGCTCTCTCTACAGTGCTCTGTATGCAGTAGATTGTAAGTACCTTGAAGGCATGGATCATTTCTAATAACTCTACGATTCTCTCCCAAGGGCACAGTACAGTGCTCTGCACGAAGTAGACTGTAAAGTCCTTGAGGGCAAGGATTATGTCTACTAACTATTGTACTTTCCCAAGCGCTTAGTACAGTGTTCTGCCTGCAGTAAGTGCTCAATGAATATGATTTAGGACTCATGGACTCAAGGTCATAAGCCACACAGTAGACATGAAAAATAGGATTGAGAGCAGACAGGTTAGTTAGAGAAGGCTTCCTGGAGGAGATGAGCTTTTAATAATAATAATAATGGCATTTATTAAGCACTTACCATGTGCAAAGCACTGTTCTAAATGCTGGGGAGGTTACAAGTTTGTCCCCCGGGGGGCTCACAGTCTTCATCCCCATTTTACAGACGAGGCAACTGAGGCCCAGAAAAGTTAAGTGACTTGTCCAAAGTCACCCAGCTGACAATTGGTGGAGTTGGGATTTGAACCCATGATCTCTGACTCCAAAGCCCATGCTCTTTCCACTGAGCCACGCTGCTTCTCAGCTTTAGTAAGGCTTTGAATCAATGAACCATTAGTTATTCAATAGCATTTATGCAGTACTTACTGTATACAGAGCACTGTACTAAGCACTTAGGAGAGTACAGTACTCCAGCGCTTAGAACAGTGCTTTGCACATAGTAAGTGCTTAATAAATGCCATTATTATTATTATAGAGTTGTTAGTCATTATTCCTGCCCACAAGGAGCAAAAGGGGAGAGAGGTGATCCTCAGAGGTGAAAGAAGATGGAATTCCAGGCTGAGGGCAGATGTGAGCGAGGGGTCCGTGGTGGATGGATGGATGAAGTCGAGGTACGGATACTAGGTTGGCATTAGAGGAGCCAAGTGTGCATTCTGGGTCGGAATAGGTGATCAGTGAGGTAAGCCATCATGACCCAATGGAAATACACAGGCCTGGGAGCCAGAGGACCTGGGTTCTAATCCTGACTCTGCCACCTGTCTGCTGTGTGACCTTCGACGGGTCACAACTTCTCTGTGCCATGGTTACATCATCTGTAAAGTGGGGATTAAGGCTGTGATCCCCAGGTGGGTCAGGAACTGCGTCCAACCCAATTAACTTGTCTCTACTCCAGTGCTTAGGACAGTGTCTGGTGTGTAGTAAGCACTTAATAAATACCAAAGGGAAAAAAAATGGATCGAGTGCCTTCAATCCTATGGTAAGGAATTTCTGTTCGATGCAGAGGTGAATGGACAACTACTGGAGGTTCTTGAGAAGTGGGGAAACATGGACTGAAGGGTTTGGTAGAAAAATGATCCGGTCAGCAGTAAGAAGTATGGACTGGAGAGGGGAAAGATAGGAGGCAGGGAGGTCAATGCGGAGGCCGATTCAGTAGTCAACGCAGGATATGATGGATCAGCCCGTTGTTGGGTAGCGACCGTCTCCATATGTTGCCAACTTGTACTTCCCAAGTGCTTAGTGCAGTGCTCTGCACACAGTAAGTGCTCAATAAATACAATTGAATGAATGAATGAATCAGCATGGTAATGGTTTGGTTGGAAAGGGAGGGACAGATTCTAGAGATTTTTTGAAAGAAGAGCCAATGGTATTTGGTGACTGACTGAAGGACGAGATGAGTCGAGGATGATACCAAGGTTCTGGGCTAGCGAGACAGGGAGGAAGGTGGCGTTCTCTTCAGTGAGAGGAAAATCATGAGCAGGAGAGCCCGACACCCATTCCTAGAGACGAATAATTTTGTACGTGGGGCAACCGGCCGAGCAAAGAATCACAAGAGCTGACCCTTCTTGCACGGTGAAGATAAGAGCCTGGTTTTCATGAGATCGTAATCTGAGTTGTCCTAAAAAATGAAAACCCATTTTTTGGCTGTTTAGAAATGGAAAGGTTAACCACCACAGCGAGCTAGTGACATAAAATGAAAATATGGGCGATATTAAAGCCACCGGAGAGGCTCCGATCATTGCTGTGTATTTATCTCCTCCGCGCAAGTGGTGTAATGCTCGCTGGAGGGCACGGTTTACCGGCCCCAAGACGAAGCATCCTCAGAAGGGCACGAGTTCCACGGCCTGTTACCTCATTACCTCTCTTCCGTCATCCGCGGAGATGAATGGGGTGGAGTACATCAAACAGGGCCAGTTCCGACCCTTGACCCCGAGGGCTTTGGCTTTGACAGCATCTCTGGCCCGAAAGGTGGTCCCAGATAAGTTGGCCCCCTCTGGCTAGCAAAGCCCACTTGGGCAAGCTAACACTTTGTTGAAGGACAGCCCTGCTCGGTCCTGGGGGGACGGAATTTTTTGTTAGGGGGATGTTCTGGGAGGTGATGAGTCAAGATGAGAGAATATGAGGGGATTGGGTGGAAGTCCTGGCCTGGTTTCCTCCACCTGCAGAGCCTCTCTACACCTGCCCCGCTCTGATGAGCGGATCCTTAGCATTCAGGACCATCACAGATAAGCGGTGAACCTCTGGTGTCAGAGCTCTGGAAGCAGCGTGGCTCAGTGGAAAGAGCCTGGGCTTTGGAGGCAGAGGTCATGGGTTCAAATCCCGGCTCCACCAATTGTCAGCTGCGTGACTTTGGGCAAGTCACTTCACTTCTTTGTGTCTCAGTTCCCTCATCTGGAAAATGAGGATGAAGATTGTGAGCCCCCTCCATGGGACAACCTGATCTTGTAACCTCCCCAGCGCTTAGAACAGTGCTTTGCACATAGTAAGTGCTTAATAAATGCTATCATTATTATTACTATTATTATTGCATATAGTAAGCGCTTAACAAATATGACAATTATTATTGTTATTATTCATTCATTGAGAAGCAGCATGGCTCAGTGGGAAGAGCACGGACTTTGGAGTTGGAGGTCATGGGTTCAAATCCCAGCTCCTCCAACTGTCAGCTGTGTGACTTTGGGCAAGTCACTTAACTTCTCTGTGCCTCAGTTCCCTCATCTGTAAAATGGGGACTAAGACTGTGAGCTTCACCTGGGACAACCTGATCACCTTGTATCCCCCCCAGCGCTTAGAACAGTGCTTTGCACATAGTAAGCACCTAACAAATTCCATCATTATCTCCCCTTTCTAGACTGTGAGCCTGTTGTTGGGTAGGGACCATCTCTATATGCTGCCAACTTGTACTTCCCAAGCGCTTAGTACAGTGCTCTGCACACAGTAAGGGCTCAATAAAAATGATTGAATGAATGAATTCATTCATTCACTCATTCAATCGTTTTTATTGAGCGCTTACTGTGTGCAGAGCACTGTATTAAGCTCTTGGGAAAGTACAAAATAATAATAAGCAGACACATTCCCTGCCCACAATGAGTTTACAGTCTAGAGGGGGAGACAGACATTAACATAAATAAATAAATTGCAGTTACGGACTTCAGTACTGCGGGGCTAGGAGTGGGGGATGAATAAAAGGTGCAAGTCAGGGTGACGCAGAAGGGAGTGGGAGAGGAGGAAAGGAGGGCTTAGTCAGAGAAGGCCTTTTGGAAGAGATGGACCTTCAATAAGTCTTTGAAGGTGGGGAGTATAGTGCTCTGCACACAGTAAGCGCTCAATAAATGTGATTGAATGAATGAATTTAAGGAGGGAGGGAGTTCCAGGCCAGAGGTGAGGGGTCCCTGGAGAGATAGATGAGATTGAGGAATAACGAGAAGGTTGGGTTTAGATGAGCGAAGTGCGCAGGCTGGGTTGGAGTAAGAGAGTAGAGAGGTGAGGTAGGAGGGGGCAAGATGATTGCTTTAAAGCCAATGGAGCATCCAATCTGGGTATGATTTTGAACACCATATTGAACGCGTGAGAGAAAATAATAGAGTTAATAAACACAGTCCTTGTCCTCCAGGAGTTTACAGTCTAGCTGGGGAGATTAAGCAATGAAAGTCTTCGGTGCTAACTTCCATTCCTAGTGTCGCTAACTTGGAGCAGTTCATCTTGAACTTGCTCTTCGCATAGATCAGATATCATTGTGTATAATTTAGTTCTCATTGTTCTATTTGCCTGTTTTTCCTCCATTAGACTGAGCCCGTCATTGAACCTGGACTATTTATCATTGAATGTCTACACCAGTTTTCAGCACGCTGTTTAACATTTACTCATTCATTCAGTTGTAGTTATTGAGTACTTACTGTGTGCAGAGCACTGTACTAGGCTCTTGGGAAAGTACAATACAACAATAAAAAGTGCCAATGTGCTCACAGTCTAGAGTGGGGGAGACAGACATCAATACAAACAAATAAAATTACAGATATGTACATAAGGGACACATATGAAATGTTTGATAAATATCATAATGCTTTTCCTCCAAGTGCATTTGGTAAGAGAGAGCAAATAGAGAGCAAAGTCTTTATCTGACTTCCAGCACACTGTGTACGGTGTTGTTCATTAGACTTTTTTTTTTTAATATTTTAAACTTTATAAACAGATGCCCCAAACCACCCCCGGGATTTCCTGAAGCTTATTTGTGCTGAAATATGCTCATTTTTCATCAGGTTCTGAAATTTTCCAGTGGCTTACCACATTGAATCATCAAATTTTTCTACCAAGGAATGATGAATTAATAAAGCTGAATAATGGATGATATTACAAAATGCTAATGTCTCTCATTGGGATAAATAAAAGGAAGACTATATATCGCATAAAGGGAAGAGGTCTCCAGCCTTATTAATTTAGCAGGCTAAATGGGAGTGGGAATTTCCGATGGAATAAATAGAGGGAATTCATCGAGACCCCTGAGGTTCCCTAAATTTCCAGTTACAGAAACAATGGCTCCTCAAGCTTTTAACCTCGACATCATTAAAAGAGAACAAGAGAACCATTTGACTCCCACCGATGCCGAATCAGCAACAGTCACCCCGCCGTCGTTAATTCCGGTTAAATGGGTTTCTTTTACATAATCAGGGGCCAGCCAGCAGGATCCACCAGGGCGAAAAGAAATTTCCGCCACGCTGTGGTTGTAACCACTCTCACGTCTCACCTCTTTTCAGGAACGAGTCATCTTCCGACTCCTTAACCAGATCAATTCGTGTTTTCTTCGGCATTCAGTTCTGGGGAAGGGAGAAAAATCTATTGAAGACAAGTCGAATCCCAGAGCTCGTTACCTATTCGTCTGACCACTCTTGCAATGGTGATTGCAATTGGACAGGATAGGAGGATGTTAGAGAGGGAGATCATTCAAAGAGTAGGTATCAAAGAAACCATCCACGCTCCACTGCTACTTGACTCGCCAATAGATTTTTTAATTGTTTTCCTACAAATCCAAAGACTCCAATTTCTAAATCATTCTAGGCATGTATCAAAAACTCTCCATCTACAGAGAGAGGTATTAAGCCACACTTGAGTTAGTCTGCCTATCACCAACTGACTTTGTTCTGACGACTTGACACCTGTCCACGTGTTTCGGTTTGTTGTCCGTCTCCCCCTTCTAGACTGTGAGCCCGTTGTTAGGTAGGGACCGTCCCTATATGTTGCCAACTTGTACTTCCCAAGCGCTTCGTACAGTGCTCTGCACACAGTAAGCGCTCAATAAAAACGATTGAATGAATGAATGAATGAATGGAGCTGCACGGCCTAGTGGATAGAATCCGTGCCTCGGAGTCAGAAGGACCTGGTTTCTAATGTTGGCTCTGCTGTTTGGCTGCTGTGTGGCCTTGGGTAAGTAACTTCACTTCTCTGGGCCTCAGTTCCCTCGTCTGTTAAACAGGGGTTAATAATGTGAGCCCCATGTGGGACATGGACTGTGTCCAACCTGGTTAGCTTGAATCTACCCCAGTGCTTAATACAGGGCCTGGCACAAAGTAAAGTGCTCAACAAATACCATTAAAAAAAAAGTTTCCCACAGTGCCCTGAAGACTGAACTTAGTGCCAGATCTCTATGGCAGAGTCATCTTTTAGAAATAATATTTCTCTCCTCATTTTGGATGAACAAACACCCATCCAATCAATCAGTGGCATTTATTGAGCTCTTACTGTGTGCAGAGCACTGTATTAAGCCCTAGGTAGGGTATAGTACAAATGAATTGGTAGACACATTCCCCACCTATAAGGAGTTTATGGACTATTTGCATCTAAGTCCAAAGCTGGAGAGTGAGGGCAGTTTAGCCATCTCGGGAACAGCAGAAAACATGTATTGAAAATGGGACTATTTTTTAGAAATGCTACCAAAACACAGATTTAAAAAAAAAAATACGATTTTTCTCTTGAAAGAGCTAAGGAAACTTCTTCACTGAATTCAAAGAAAAAAAGAATGGTTGATGATAATTAGTCCAGGAACAAAAAGTAGGTCATTTCCTCATCAGCTCTCCTATGTGCGGACACGTGCATCTTATTTATTTTAGGAAACCAGGAAAAGAAGATGGACTTAAACTATCAGTGCAGGGTTAGATAAGTGGAAAAATTCATCAGCCTTCAGAGAAAAGTTCCGAGTTTTCAAAGCATCATCTGATCAAAGGGTTTTTTCTATCCCCCCCCCCTCCTTTTTCTCATTTTCTTGTTTCTGTTGTGCATTTTGGGATTCAGGCGATTGGGTTTGGAGTAGTGAAGTTTCTTGAGTTCATTGTTTTTTGCATGGGCGATCTGTCTTCACAAAGCTCAGGAGAGAAGAATGAAAATGATCATCCCAAGATGCACTGAAAGGCAGGCACTTGGATGGCATTGGCGTGTTAGCCATTAGTCCCCGATGTGAGAGGGGAGACTGTGTCTAATGACCATGCGTGGAATTTTTCCCAGTGTTTAGTAGAGGGCTCTAAACCCGGTAAGTTCTTAATCATCATCATCATCATCAATGGTATTTATTGAGTGCTTACTGTGTGAAAACACTGTACTAAGTGCTCCTTGTTGTATGCCGCTGAGTCTTCTTCGACCCATAGTGATGCCATGGACACATCTCTCCCAGAATACCCCAATTCCATTTGCAATCGCTCTGGTAATAGTTCTATAGAGTTTTCTTGGTAAAAATCTGGCAGTGGCTTGCCACTGCCTCCTTCCGTGCAGGAAACTTGAGTCTTTGCCCTTGATACTCTCCCATACTGCTGCTGCCCGGCACAGGTGAGTTTTGACTTGTAGCTGATTGTCTTCCACCCACTAACCGCCGCCTAAGCTAGGAATGGAATGGACCTGGCTCTGCCTGACTCTCCCTAGAGTAGTCGAGACTGGTAGAGTATTGGGAACTTTCCAGGTGTGACCCTGAGAGGGGGGCTAAGTGCTTAGGAGAGAATAATACAACAGACACACTCCCTGCCTACAATGAGGGTACAGTCTAGAGATGAGCTTAATAAATACCATTACCTTCCATACTATTACTATTACTACTACTGATACTACTACTACTAAAACTACTAGCACTACCACTACTACTAATAATAATAATTATGCTATTCCTTAAGCACTTACTATGTGCCACTTACTCTACTAAGTACTGGGGGGCATACAGGCAAATCAGGTTGGACACAGTCCCTGTTCCAGTGGGGCTCACAATCTCAACCCCCATTTCACAGATGAGGTAACTGAGGCTCAGAGAAGAGAAGTGACTTGCCCAAAGTCACACAGCCGATGAGGGGTGGAGCCAGAATTAGAATCTATGACCGTCGGACTCTCAGGCCCATGCTCTTTCCACTACGCCATACCACTTTTTACTACTACTACTACTACTAATAATAATAACAATTGTGGTATTTGTTAAACACTAATTATGTGGAAAGCACCATGTTCGCTCTAGGATAGATACAAGATAAAAAGGTTGGACACAGACCCTGCCTCGCATGAGGCTCACAGTCTGAGGAGTAGGGGGAACAGGCATCGGATCCCCATTTTACAGATGAGGAAAACGGGCAGGGAAAAGTTAAGTGACTTGCCCAAGGTGACACAGCAGCTAAGCGATAATAATGATGGTATTTGTTAAGTGCCTACTATGTGCCAAGCATTGTTCTAAGTGCTGGGGTAGAGACAAGGTAATCAGTTTGTCCCACGTGGGGCTCACAGGCTTCATCCCCATTTTACAGATGAGGGAACTGGGGCACAGAGAAGTGAAGTGACTTTCCCAAAGTCCCACAGCTGATAAGTGACAGAGGCGGGATTAGAACCCACGACCTCTAACTCCCAAGCCCATGCTTTTTCCATTAAGCCATGCTGTTCATTCATTAATTTATTCATTCATTCATTCACATTTGGAAGCACCAGTTGTGTGCTGAAAATTCACCTACTTAGGGACAGTAGCGGCCATCAGCTTAGGACATAACTGTGCACTGAGGCCTTACTCAGTGCTCACTATATGGGCCAGGCACTGTACTAAACGCTGGGGTAGATATACGCTAATCGGTTTGGACACAGTCCCTGTCCCACAAGGGACTGACCATCTTAATCCCCATTTTACAGATGAGGGAACTGAGGTGCAAAGTGAAGTAACTTGCCCGAGTTCACACAGCAAACCTGTTCCATATAGATCTAGAGCCACAGATACTTCTGAGGGTGACTACTCTCATCTGCACCAAATAATCCCCTTTTACTGTCTCGCAAAGAAATCCAATACGAAGGGAGAGAATCAGTATGGCCTAGTGGATATAGCCTGGGCACGGGAATCAGAACTTAGGTTCTAAACCTCGCTCTGCCTCTTGTCCGCTCTCTGACCTTGGGCACGTCCCTTCTCTGGGCCTCAGTTCCCTTATCTGCAAAATGGGTATTAAAACAGTGAGCCCATGTACGACACTGTGTCCTACCTGATGATCTTGTATCTACCCCAGCGCTTAGTACATTGCTTAATAAATACTGTAAAGAAAGAGAGATGTGTTCCCATCATCAAATACCTGCTGTAAAGTCAGTGCAAGGAGGATAGAGCGTTTCATTCTAATGCCGTTGTGATAAATGTTCATCCCCCCCAAAGAGGGGTCATTACATTAACGAGCTTGTTTGAAATTTGAAAATGAGCATCTTGGGGGAATGCAAATAGTAGGTCCAATGGCCAAATAAATAAAAAGTAACCTACTTTACAAACAGTCTTTGCCATTCCAAGCTAAATAGCGATGCTTTCGGACATAAATCTCAACTTAACTTTGCCAGAAACCACAGAGTAGAGAACCTCAGACCTGATTATCATTCATATAAGTCATCTAGCTGGAGATCATCAAAATAACACACTCGACTATAGCAGAGCATGAAACTCAGACACCTACTCTTCTCAATCTGTATTAGCTGAAGACTGGTATAACAGAGATTTGTTTGGGAAAATTTCCTAGCTTCCCAAATAAAGTAGAATTGCACTCTGTAAGTACTGAAGAAGCTCGTGTTACTGAGTAGAAATAATAACGACCGCACGGACAACAACGATGATAATAAAAATGGGAAAGATGATAACAGCCACAGTTTTTATTCAGTGCATAATACATGCCAAGCATTTCATTCATTTATAAAATTGTATTTATTGATTGCTTACTGTGTGCAGAGTACTGGAGAAGCTGCATGGCTCAGTGGAAAAAGTCCCCTTCCTTCCTCTCCTCCTCGTTCCCCTCTCCATCCCCCCCATCTTACCTCCTTCCCTTCTCCGCAGCACCTGTATATATGTATATATGTTTGTACATATTTATTACTCTATTTATTTTACTTGTACATATTTATTCTATTTATTTTATTTTGTTAGTACGTTTGGTTTTGTTCTCTGTCTCCCCCTTTCAGACTGTGAGCCCACTGCTGGGTAGGGACTGTCTCTATATGTTACCAACTTGTACTTCCCAAGCGCTTAGTACAGTGCTCTGCACACAGTACGCGCTCAATAAATACGATTGATGATAATGATGATGGAAAAAGCACGGGCTTTGGAGTCAGAGGCCATGGGCTCAAACCCCGGCTCCACCAACTGTCAGCTGTGTGACTTTCGGCAAGTCACTTAACTTCTCTGTGCCTCAGTTACCTCATCTGCAAAATGGGGATTAAAACTGTGAACCCCCTGTGGGATGACCTGATCTTGTAACCTCCCCCGTGCTTAGAACAGTGCTTTGCACGTAGTAAGCGCTTAACAAATACCATCATTATTATTATTTTATTGCTGTACTAAGAGCTTGGGAGACTACAATAAAACAGTAGACAGATACATTCCCTGACCACACTGAGCTTACCATCTGGGGGAGGGGAGACAAACATTAATATAAATAAATAAATGACAGATATGGACATAAGACGTGTTGGGCTGGGAGGGGGGGAAGAACAAAGGGACCAAGACAAGGAAACATAAAGGCAGAGGGGGAAGGGGAAAGGGGATTTTAGTCAGGGAAGGAGAAGTGCTGGAGGAGAAGTGCCTTCAATAAGGCACACATCTGCCAAGCTAGCTCTCTTCCTCCCTTCAAAGCCCTACTGAGAGCTCACCTCCTCCAAGAGGCCTTCCCAAACTGAGCCCCCTTTTTCCTCTCCTCCTCCCCATCCCCCCGCCCTACCTCCTTCCCCTCCCCACAGCACCTGTATATATGTTTATACAGATTTATCACTCTATTTTGCTTGTACATATTTACTATTTTATTTATTTTGTTAATGATGTGCATTTAGCTTTAACACTATTTGTTCTGACGACCTGACACCTGTCTACATGTTTTGTTTTGTTGTCTGTCTCCCGCTTCTAGACTGTGAGCCCGTTGTTGGGTAGGGACCGTCTCTATATGTTGCTGACTTGTACTTCCCAAGTGCTTAGTACAGTGCTCTGCACACAGTAAGCGCTCAATAAATACGATTGAATGAATGAATGAATAAGGCTTTGAAGGTGGGGAGAGTAATTGACCTAGAGAATTGATTGGAGGAGATGCATTCCCTGTTTCACAAGGAGATCAGAGGGAGAGGGAGAGGGAGTGAGAGTGATAGAGAGCGAGAGCAAGAGAGCGAGCGAGAAAGCTGATATCTTCTCCCCATTTTGCAGATGAGAAAACTAAGGCCCAGAGAGACTAACTGATTGGACCATAAAGAATTTGCAATTTGGCTTCTTGTGGATTTGAATAAGGCCATAAGGAGGCAAGAAGCTGCAGCAGACCTCATAAGCACAAGTGTGTTTCAATTTCCTCCTCTGTAACATGGTGATGCAATATCTTTTCTTCCTCCCACTTAGACTGTGAGCCCTTTGTGGGACAGAGACTGTGCCCTAACTGATTATCTTATTTCTCTCCCAGCATTTACCACAGTGCCTGGCCCATGGTAAGCACTTAACAAACAATACTAATAATAATGATAATAGCAATAATTGTGGTATTTGTTAAGCTCTTACTAAGTGCTAGACGTTCCACTAAGCGTTGAGGTGGATACAAGCAAATTGGGTGGAACACAGTCCCTGTCCTACGTGGGGCTCACAGTTTTAATCCCCATTTTACAGATCAGGTAACTGATGCCCAGAGAAGTGAAGTGACTTGCCCAAGGTCACCCAGCAGGCAAGTGATGGATTGATTGATTGAAGGAAATATGCATAGGGAAATATCGCGACTGCCCAAACACGCTTCCCAAGGAATATGGCTCTAGCCTTTCTATTTATTTTATTTTGTTAGTATGTTTTGTTTTGTTCTCTGTCTCCCCATTCTAGACTGTGAGCCCACTGTTGGGTAAGGACTGCCTCTATGTGTTGCCAACTTGTACTTCCCAAGCGCTTAGTACAGTGCTCTGCACACAGTAAACGCTCAATAAATATGATTGATTGATTGATTGATTGAAGTGACAGAGCTGGAATTAGAACTCAGGTGCTTCTGATGCCTAGGCCTGGGCCCTACCCACTATGTCATACTGCTTCTCTAATTCCACTGTTATTGTTATTAAGTGTCTCAGTAACTGTGTGTTTGTGTGTGTGTGTGAATGTGTGTGTGTGTGTGCATGTGCATGTACACACCATCCACAGAGGCCCCTTCTCCACCCTTTCTGAGACATATAATCCACATTCAATTTTCTCATCGTCAGAATAAACATGAAAACTGTAAATCCAGTCCAGTTAAGTGACTTGCCCAAGGTCACACAGCAGACAAGTGACAAGTGAGCTGTCGACCCCCAGCCCACATCCTCCCCGTGGCCTGGAATGTCCTCCCTCCGCACATCCGCCAAGCTAGCTCTCTTCCTCCCTTCAAAGCCCTACTGAGAGCTCACCTCCTCCAGGAGGTCTTCCCACACTGAGCCCCCTCCTTTCTCTCCCCCTCCCCATCCCCCCCGCCCTACCTCCTTCGCCTCCCCACAGCGTCTGTATATATTTGTACAGATTTATTACTCTATTTATTTTACTTGTACATATTTATTTACTATTCTATTTATTTTATTTTGTTAAGATGTTTTGTTTTGTTGTCTGTCTCCCCCGTCTAGACTGTGGGCCCGTTGTTGGGTATGGACTGTCTCCATATGTTGCCAACGTATACTTGCCAAGTGCTTAGTACAGTGTTCTGCACACAATAAGCGCTCAATAAATGCGATTGAATGAATGAAGGAATGACAGAGCCAGGATTAGAACCTGCTAACTCCCAAGCCTTGGCTCTATATACTACAACATGCTGCTTTTCTTTAGAGCCCCGTTGCTCTTTGTATTTTATCCAGACCACCCTGTCACCTCAAATTCTGCTCAGCAAAAGCAGCCATGTGAAGAGGCAGCCCCGCTGACTCGGGGAAATCCAAAAACCGTGGCTCCTTTCCCCATAATTAAAAATTAAAAATTCCACCTCTGGAGCAGTGCAATTGTCATCACTCTCATCTCTAAGTGAAATTCTATTAAATTCCAATTTTCCCTCAAATATGCCTTCTAATTCAATTTTCCTTTTTTTCTCCCTAACTAAATCTATTATCATTTTCACAGCTAAATTATGCGCACTTAATCTTTAATGAGAGCCTTCCTTGACAATTGGTTGTTTCAAAATGAATTCTCCAGAGTGGTAGTAAATTATTTTCCTGAAGTTCCCCGAATAACAGCAGGAAGCGCGAGCTTTTAATGTAGCCAGTAAACTTTGGGCATCAGCCGGGGTTCTTGTCCTAGTCCATCTGTGTCTTGTGGTTATTGTGACAGACAAAGTAATGATGAGGGTATTTACTGAGCATCTATTGAATGCAGTGCACTGTACTAAGGGCTTGGGAAAGAATAACAAAGGCCTGTAGCAAGTTTTCTGCCTTGAAACAGTTTGCACTCTAATGACAGAGACATTTGGCAAGTCACTTAACTTTTCTGTGCCTCAGTTACCTATCTGTAAAATGAAGATTAAGACTGTGAGCCCCATGTGGGATAGGGACTGTGTCCAACCTGATCAGCTTGTATCAATCCCAGTGTTTAGTACAGTGCCTGGCACATAATAAGTGCTTAACAAAAGCCATTCATTCAATTGTATTTATTGAGTGCTTACTGTGTGCAGAGCACTGTACTAAGCGCTTGGGAAGTACAAGTTGGAAACATATAGAGATGGTCCCTACCCAACAGTGGGCTCACAGTCTAGAAAAAAAGGCATTGAAAAAAAAGAGACCAAATAAATAATTACAAATAGGGTAATAATAATGGTGAGTTTTATTAAGAGCCTAGTATGTGTTAAGCTCAGGGTAAATATGAGATAATCAGTTTGGACACAGTCCCTGTTCCATGTAGACCTCACAGTTTAAGTGGGAAGGAGAGCAGATAAATTATCCCCGTTTACAGATGAAGAACCTGGGATATAGAGGAGTTAAGTGATTTGCCCAAGTGGCAGAGCCAGGATTTGAATCCAGGTCTCCTGACTCCCAAGTTGTTCTGCTCTGCCTCTTGTCTGCTGTGTGACCTTGGACAAGTCACTTAATTTCTCTTGGCCTCAGTTACCGCATCTGTAAAATTGGGATTAAAACTGTGAACCCTAAGTGGGACAGGGACAAGGTCCATCCTGATTAACTCGTCTCTACCCCAGTGCTTAGAACAGTGCTTGGCACATAGTAAGCACTTAACAAGTACCATTATTATTATTACTAATCAGGTGGGGACGGGGGGATTGGCAAAGATCCTCACAGAGTGAGAAAATAAGCCAATCAAACAATCCACTGCAATCCAAACAGGCCACTGTACTGTTCATTTATTCATTCAGTCATATTTGAGCCCTTACTGTCGCAGAGCATTGAATTAAGTGCTTGGGAGAGTACAATATTACAGTAAACAGATACATTCCCTGCCCACAATTAACTTACAGTCTAGGGGGGGAGACAGCCATTAGTAGAAATAAATAAATGACAGATATAATAATGATGGCATTTATTAAGTGCTTACTATGTGCAAAGCAGTGTTCTAAGCGCTGGGGAGGTTACAAGGTGATGAGGTTGTCCCACCGGGGGCTCACAGTCTTAATCCCCATTTTACAGATGAGGGAACTGAGGCCCAGAGAAGTTAAGTGGCTTGCCCAAGGTCACACAGCTGACAATTGGCAGAGCCGGGATTTGAACCCATGACCTCTGACTCCAAAGCCCGGCTCTTTCCACTGAGCCACACTGCTTCTCTATGGATATAGACATAAATGCTGAGGGCTGGGAGGGGAGAAGAACAAAGGCCTGCACAATTGAGTCAACAGACCAAAACTCTTTCTCCTCAAGGAGCTAACACTCTAGGGAATTGTAGGAAATGATGGATAATGTCTAAAGATGATGATTACGGGAAACAAATAATCGTAAAGGAATTCCAATTCAGTGATCCACGGCTCAATAGTTGCAATGGTTCTTTAATGGCCCTGTGTCTGTCAGAATGCGCTGAGCCGCTTATTACGCCGGTGTTTCTATACACGTGCTGTCCCAGGTGATTACAGCAAACGGGAGAAGAGTCATGTAAATCGTTGATGGCTTTTTTTTTTTTAAATGAGACTCTGGGAGGCTTTACAAGTCAGCATGGGCAGGTGAATTTTGTCATTTATTATTTATTGGCAATTTGAACTTCAAAAGTACACACAGCTCCCCAAGGAGGAGAATGTTGATTGTTCACCCTTCTGCAACACAGTGATGGTTTAGTAATAAACTGTAGAATGACTTTCATGCCCTGCTTCTCCCTGGGAGGGCAATTAATGGTGCTTTGCCCTACCAGTGGTGGAATAGTAGGTGGAATAGTAGTAGTAGCTGTAGTAATATCAGCAGTGGTAATAGCAGCAGAAGTAGTAATAGTAGTAGCAGTGATAGCAGCAGTAGCAGTTAAGTGACTTGCCCAAAGTCACACAGCTCACAAGTGGCGGAAGTGGGATTAGAACCCACGACCTCTGATTCCCAAATCCAGGCTCTTTCCACTGAGCCATGCTGTTGTGGGGCGGGGATAGAATTACAGATATATACACATCAAAAAAAGTAAATGAGCATCACTATAAATAAATAGAATTATAGATATGTACATATGTACATAAGTGTCATGGGGTGGGGAGAAGGGGATAATAATAATAATAGCATTTATCAAGTGCTTACTATGTGCAAAGTACTGTTCTAAGCACTGGAGAGGTTACAAGGTGATAAGGTTGTCCCACGGGGGGCTCACTGTCTTTATCCCCATTTTAGAGATGAGGTAACTGAGGCCCAGAGAAGTTAAGTGACTTGCCCAAAGTCACGCAACTGACAATTGGGGGAGCCAGGATTTGAACCCATGACACCAAAGGCCAGACTCTTTTCCACTGAGCCACGCTGCAAAGGGAGTGAGTTGGGGTGATGCAGAGGGGAGGTGGAGCTGAGGAAAAGGGTGGCTTAGTCTGGGAAGGCCTCCTGGAGGAGGTGAGCTTTCAGTAGGGCTTTGAAGGGGGGAAGTGTGATTTTTTTGGTGGATTTGAGGAGGGAGGGTGTGCCGGGTCAGAGGTAGGATGTGGGGCCAGGCAGTAGTAGCAGTGTCATACAGTCATTGATTGAGTACTTATAGTGTGTACCAAATGCTTGGGAGAGTACAACATAAAAATAAATAGACATATTCCCTCCCCACATTGAGCTTATAGTCTGGAGGGGAAGACAGACATTAATATAAATAAATAAATTACAGATATTCCAGTAGTAGTAGTAATAATAATAATGATGATGACATATATTAAGCACTTACTATGTGCAAAGCACTGTTCTAAGCACTGGGGAGGTTACAAGGTGATCAGGTTGTCCCACGGGGGACTCACAGTCTTCATTCCCATTTTACAGATGAGGTAACTGAGGCACAGAGAAGTGAAGTGACTTGCCCAAAGTCACACAGCTGACAAGTGGCGGAGCCGGGATTTGAGCCCATGACCTCTGAATCCAAAGCCCGGGCTCTTTCCACTGAGCCACACTGCTTCTCAGTAGTCGTAGTTGCAGTAGGAGTAGCAGCAGTAATAGTGGCATCAGTAGGAGGAGTAATAGTGGTAGCAGAAGTAATAATAATAATAATATATGGTATTTGTTAAGCACTTACTATGTGCCAAGCACTGTTCTAAGCACTGGGGTAGATACAAGGTAATGAAGTTGTCCTGCGTGGGGCTCACAGTCTTCATCCCCATTTTACCGATGAGGTAACTGAGGCACAGAGAAGTTAAGTGACTTGGCCAAAGTCACACAGATGACAAGGGGCGGAGTCAGGATTAGAACTCACGACCTCTGACTCCCAAACCCATGCTCTTTCCCCTAAGCCATGCTGTTCTCATAGTAGTAGTAGCAGCAGTGGCCATGAGTAGTAATAATAAAGTGGATAATAATAATGAGTAGTAATAGTAACAATAGCAGTAGTAGTGATAGTAGTATAAGCAGCAGTTGTAACAGAAATATCAGTAGTAGTAGTAGCAACTAATTCTGGCTCCCCCACTTGTCCGCTGTGTGACCTTGGAAAAGTCACTTAACTTCTCCGTACCTCAATTACCTCATCTGTAAAATGGGAATTGAGACTGTGAGCCTGACGTGGGACAGGGACAGTGTCCAACTCGATTTGCTTGTATCCACCATAGTGCTTAGTACAGTGTCTGGAACATAGTAAGCGCTTAACAAATACCATAATTCTTCTTCTTCTTATTAGTAGTAGCAGAAGTAATACTAGTAGCAGCAGAAGCAGTAGTAGCAGTGATAGTAGAGGTAATAGTGGTAGAAAATACCACTGATAGATTGAATCTGACTTTTTGGTTCTCATCTAAATATTTAGTCTAGTGCTCTGCACAGAGTAATTGCTCAATAAATACTTGGAATTTATTCCCAGATTCCAAATGAATCCCGAAAGAATTCCCATATTCCATTTAAAAAAAAAAAATTCTGAAAACTTCCCTGTCGTTTTTCAGATGCTGAGACTTCAGATGGATAGAAACTGTACCTGCCCATTTAGGGAGCTTTCAAGACCAGTTTTTGTTCTAAAAGAGCTCTGCAAACAGTGGGATCACCGTGCTTTTTAATTAAAATCTGCTGGGAATCAATAGTGTGATGATGTTTGTCTTAAAAGCTGCAGGATTATCCGAGGGGATGGAGTGGTTACTAACCGAATCCAGGGAAATGGTGCGGGGGGATTTCTTTTCAGAGCAAGACCTCAGGGACTTGGTCGGGGGTGATTTGTGGTCGATTTAACCAGAACGAACTGGTTAGACTATTTTCCGGTTTGAACATCACAGCCTGCTAAGATTTGCCGGCCTTCTGAAAGCTAGACACCAGACAGAATGACCACGGGGATGAAGAGAAATGTCAATTTGTCTGTCTCTATCCACAAATCTCTCTTTCTATTGAGGTGGAAGTGTTTGAGAAACAACAATTAAGAAAGAAAGATGGGAACTGTTATCTCGTGGATAAAAAGCGAAGAAAAACAAAACAAAAAAAGATCGCAGTATTTGTTAAGCATTTACTATATGCCGAGCACTGTACTAAGCGTTGGGGTGGATTCAAGATAGGACCCACACGGGACTCACAGACCAAGTAGGAGGGAGATAGGTGTTGGATCCCCATTTTAGAAATGAGGTAACTGAGGTACAGAGTAGTTAAGTGACTTGCCCAAGATCTCACGGCCGATGAGTGGAGGAGCAGGGATTAGAACTCAGGTCCTCCAACTCCCAGACCTGTGCTCTATCCACTAGGCCATGCTGCTTGTCTAATTTACTTACAGGTTCTTCACTAAGAAGAACTGGAATGTCTGCTCACCCAACGAGAAATCCTTTCTGATGGAGAAATTAGCCATATAATCACTTAACTAAGACACATAATTCTTTCTGATGGAGAAATTAGCCATATAATTACTTAACCAAGTACAGTGTTCTGCAAAGAGTAACACTCAATAAACACCGCTGATTGATTAAAACTCTATAGGGTAACCATTCAGATATGCCAATCATGTTTAAGGAAGAAAAAGAGGTGATTTTGGCCTTAAATCAATGAATGAGTGAATCAATCAATGGTATTTATTGAGTGCTTACTGTTTGCAGAGTAGTACAGGGGAAGCCGTGTGGTCTAGTGGAAAGAGCCCAGGCCTGGGATTTCAGAGGATGGGGGTTCTAATCCCAGCTCTGCCACAATTCCACTGTGTGACCTTGGGCGAGTCACTTTGCTTCTCTGTGCTTCGGTTACCTCATCTGTAAAATGGGGATTGAGACTGTGAACCCCATGTTGGACGGGGACTATGTCCAACCTGATTACCTCATATCTACCCCAGGGCTTGGAACAGTGCTTGGAACATAGTAAGCACTTAATAAGTGCCAGAGTTATTATTATTATCATTATTATTAATAAGTATCTTTCAATCTTGTGGGGGACTGATCCAAGAAGATAATGAGCTAATCGATCAATGAAATTTACTGTGCCCATCCCCGAGTCTAAACAGTAACAGACTAGTGGATAAATAACAGGCCTGGCATTCAGAAAGCCCTGAGTTCTAATTCCAGCTCCTCCACTTTCATTCATTCAATCGTATTTATTGAGCGCTTACTGTGTGCAGAGCGCTGTACTAAGTGCTTATAGCCTGCCATGTGACCCCGGGCAAGTCATTTTACTTCTCTGAGCCTCAGGGACCTCATCTGCAAAATGGGGATTAAGATTGTGAGCCTCACTTGGTACAGGGACTGTGCCCAACCCAATTTGCTTGGAATCCACTGCAGTGCTTACTACAGGGCCTGACACATAGTAAGTGCCTAGCAAATACCACAATTATTATTCTTACCATTATTATTATTATTCTTGAGTGCTCAGAGCCAGGAGACTCAGGCCATCATCAAGCATCCTCTCCCTCATCCCCAATTCCTCCACCCTCCGTCCGTGCTGGGTCAGAGCGCAGGGGCTGGAGATTGCTTGTGAAGAGGCCGTAGAAGGGGAAGAGAGAGGCCCAGCCTTGGTGAAGTTAAAAGTGGAATACAACTTTGAGAGTCACTTGGCCTGGGGACTCCCTGTTGGGGTTGCTGCGACAGGATCTGGGGGTCCCCCATTCCTGCGGGCTCTGACCCCTTCCATGTGCTTGGAAACAGGGCCACTGGTCAGAGCCAGGGAAGCAGCTGTGGCCTAGTGGATAGAGCCCCGGCCTGGGAATCAGAAGGTCTTGGGTGCTAATCATGGCTCTGTCACGTGTCTGCTGTGGGACTGTGGGCAAATCACTTCATTTCTCTGGGCCTCAGTTACTTCATCTGGAATATGGGGATAAAGACTGTGAGCCCTATGTAGGACAGGGATTGTGTCCAACTTGATTAAGTTGTATCTATCCCAGGATTTAGAACAGTGCTTGACATATAGTAAGCGCTTAACAAATTCATTCTTGTCGAGTGCTTATTGTTCATTCATTCATTCAATTGTGTTTATTGAGCTCTTACTGTGTGCAAAGCACTGTACTACGTGCTTGGGATAGTGCAACAACAAACAGACACATTCCTGACCACAATGAGCTCACAGTTCAGAGCGGGAGACAGACATCTTCTAGCCTGCAAGCCCGTTGTTGGGTAGGGACCGTCTCTACGTGTTGCCGACTTGTACTTCCCAAGCACTTAGTACTGTGCTCTGCACACAGTAAGTGCTCAATAAATATGACTGAAGGAATGAATGTGTTACGTGTGTATATACTGTGTACAGAGCGCTGTACTAAGCACATGGGAGAGTACAAAAAAAAATAAGCAAACGCATTCCCTGTCCACAACAAGCTTTCAGTCTAGAGGGGGAGACAGACATTAATTAAAAGAAATACAACTACAGATGTGCACCTTAGTGCTGTGGGGCTGAGTTGGGGGATGAAGAAAGCGAGCAAGTCAGGGTGAGGCATAAGGGAGTGGGAAAAGAGGAAAGGGGGGCTTAGTTAGGGAAGGCCTCTTGGGGAAGATGTATCTTCAATAAGGCTTTGAAGACAGGGAGAGTCATTTTCTGTGGGATTTGAGGAGAGCGAGTATTCCAGCCCAGTGGCATGACGTGGCCGTGGGGGTCGGTGATGAGATGGACAAGGTGTACCACAATTATTAGTAGCGTTATTATTGATTCTATTATTAGGGGAGGGAGAGACTCACTGGGGGATGGAGAACGGAGGGGCTGGGAGCCAAATGTCCTATTAGATGGTCCAATCCTCCGAGTTTGCATGTAAATAGAGTCAGGCGACCGAATGGACAACTGTCACACATAACGTTGCCACACCCCACGCATCCAGCTGGAACCCAGAGCTCCCACCTCCCCCAGATCGGTTTTGAGGAAACCCTACATGCAGAAAACACCACTCGCCAGGCACACAGAGAGGGACGAGGAGGCAGGAAAGGAAACAGCACCTGCTGCTAAAAGCATCAAACACAAAAACACAACCAAGGCCGTCTTTTTTGTGCACAACATTCAGTGCCAAGTGCTGCTAACATCAAACACGACAATGCCATCGGGGCAGCACAATGGGCCAGGACTGTGTTCGGCCCTTTCAGTCACACTCACATTCACAGGCGAATGTCCGAGTTAGTGACAACTTCCTTGCATCAGGAGGGCAAACACGGGTGGACCCCTGAGGTATTTACACAGCAGATGGTTCTAGTGTTGTCCTCACCTGTTTGGCTTCAGGACACAGTGTGGCCTAATGGCTAGAGCCTGGTCCTGGGAGTCAGAAGGTCATGGGTTCTAATCTCAGTCCACTACCTGTCTACTATGTGACCTTGGGCAGTCACTTAACTTCTCTGTACCTCAGTTTCCTCATCTGTAAAATGGGGGTTAAGAGTGTGAGCTCTTTGTGGTAAAGGAACTTCGTCCAGCCCGATAATCTCGTATCTATCCAGTGCTTAGAACAGTGCCAGGCACATAGTAAGTGCTTAACAAATACCATAATCATTATTATCTCAGACCCTGTTGACCTGGATGCCAGGGGTCCAAATGTTCTCCTCAGTTTGGACTGGAGATTGTGGTGATTTTTATTATTTCAGAAGTGGCACGGCCTAGTGGAAAGAGCATGGGCCTGGGAATCAGAGGACCTGGGTTCTAAACCTGGCTCTTCCGCTTGTCTGCTGGGTGACCTCGAGCAAATGACTTAACTCTTCTGGGCCTCAGTTCCCTTATTTGTGAAATGGGGGTTCCACACCAATTCTCCCTCCCACTTAGGAATAATAATAATAATTATGGTACTTAATAATGATGGTATTTGTTAAGCGCTTACCATGTGCCAAGCACTGTTCTAAGCGCTGGAGAGGTTATAAGGTGATCAGGTTGTCCCACAGGGGGCTCACAGTCTTAATCCCCATTTTAAAGATGAGGTAACTAAGGCACAGAGAACTTAAGTGACTTGCCCAAAGTCACGCAGCTGACAATTGGCGGAGCCGGGATTTGAACCCATGACTTCTGACTTCAAAGCCCATGCTCTTTCCACTGAGCCATGCTGCTTCTCTAGTGTGTGCCAAGTACTATTCTAAGCCCTGGGATAGATACAAGTTAGTTGGGCAGGACACAGATCCTGTCCCTTATGGGGCTCACGGTCTTAATCCCCGTTTTACAGATGAAGCAACTGAGGCTCAGAGAAGTAAAGTGACGTGCCCAAGGACACACAGCAGACAAATGGCAGAGCAGGGATTAAAACTCAGCTCTTCAGACTTCCAGGCCTGTGCTCTTTCCACTGAGCCACGTGTCCAACCGGATTATCTTGTATCTACCCTAGTGCTAAGAACAGTACTTGACACATGGTAAGCTCTTATCAAATACCATCATCGCTATTTGTTATTACTATTATCATTACTATCTTAGTATTATTAATTGTCAGAGGCTTCTGTAAAACCAAACAAGAACTCAATACAATGACTGTCATATACTGAAAAGTTGTTGAACAACGCCAACATTTCTACGGAAACTTCCCTAACTTCCAAATGGATCCGTTCCAATGGTTACTGATGACATATTGGTTTGTGCTGCATTCTCAGCCAACAGGTTCCGTTGGGAATCCTTCAGTCCTAAGTACACCTTGAAATTGTATGGTGTTCTTATGGCTTTTAATATCTTGTCACCAGTGACCTCATTTGATCTTAGTTCAACATTCTGTATATAAAGGACCTCGATGAAAATTTAGGATTGATTAACCTTGAAATCACATACCTTGGCTTGTTAGAAGACTTTCATTTCATTTAGAGAAGCTTTGTGGCTCAGTGGAAAGAGCCGGGGCTTTGGAGTCAGAGGTCATGGGTTCAAATCCCAGCTCTGCCAATTGTCAGCTGTGTGACTTTGGGCAAGTCACTTCACTTCTCTGTGCCTCAGTTACCTCATCTGTAAAATGGGAATTGAAACTGTGAGCCCCCCGTGGGACAGTCTGATCACCTTGTAACCTCCCCAGCGCTTAGAACAGTGCTTTGCACATAGTAAGTGCTTAATAAATGCCATTATTATTTTATTCTTATCATTATTTCTCTAAGTACGTTCAAAATGAGGAGCACAGCTCAACTTATCAACAACCCTCTGAGAAAGGCCTCACATATCGCCAATAAGTGCTCAATACGATTGAATGCATAAGTATCACCATCCCCATTTTTGCCAGAGAGGAAACCAAGGCACAGAGAGGTTGAGTGGATTGTCCAAGGGCACACAGCAGGCTGGCATTGGGGGAATCAGGAATAGAATCCCGGATTCCTGATTCCGAGGCCCGTGCTTTTTCCCCTAGACAATAGAGCCTCCTGGGAAGGAGATAGTATTATTGCCATTTATAGTTGAAGCCCAGAAAGGTCTGTGACTTGCCTGTGGTCACCAGGTAGCCAACTGCAATCCATGACTTGCTAGATCTGGGAGTCAGAAGAACTTGGGTTCTACTCCTGGCTTCACCACTTGTCCACTGTGTGACCTTGGGCAAGTCACTTCACTACTCTGTGCCTCAGTTAACTCATCTGTGAAATGGGAAGTAAGACCGTAAGCCCTATATGAGACATGGACTGTATCCTACCAGATTACCTTGTGTCTATCCTAGTGCTTAGTACAGTGCCTAGCGTGTGGTAAACACTTAACAAATGCCATTAAAAAAAATAACGTGCTAGGGATGGAGTCGAATATGTCTAAAGAAGCAAGTTGTGGGTGGGGAATTCATTCATTCATTCATTCATTCAATTGTATTTATTAATAATGGCATCTGCGAAGAGCTTACTCTGTGCAGAGCACCGTATTAAGCACTTAGAGCACTTTACTGAGAGCTTGGAGGAAGGAGCCCTCATTCATATTAATATGAAAATGATTAGGTTCCCTAGAAATGAAAATAATTTTGGCATTCATTATGCGCTTTCTGGGTTCCAAACACTGTGCTAATCACTGGGGTAGATAACAATATCATCAGGTTGGACACAGTCCCTGTCCCACTTAGGGCTCACAACTAAGTAGGAGGAAGAACGAAACTGAATGCCCATTTTACGAAAGAGAAAACTGAAGCACCGATAAGCGAAGTGACTCATCCAGCGTCCCTCAGAGAGTGAGCGATGGAGGCAGGATTAGAACCCAGGTCCTCTGAGTCTCAGGCTCTTTCCCCTAGGCCAAGCTGCTTCTCATAGCCATTTTCCCTCTTGGTAAGCCTGACAGCAGCACAATGCAATAAACCCCGAGTCACAGACTCAGAAAGTCAACCAAAAAGATAATTTAAGCTGTTATTTAAGCTGGAACTAAACTGCCCGTTTCAAATATCATGGTGCTTTTATCTCTGTGAAGAAGCAGGCTGGTGTATGCCTTTATCCCTAATGAGAGATTTACTTCTCCGCCATCTGGTAGGCCTCTTTTTGCTCAACTCAAGGCCCCCCAGGAGACGTCTTCCTTGGCCAAAGGGAGTCTGGCCAATGGCACAAGGAGCCCCTCTGGATCGCAGCCCTCTCTTCTCTGCTCTATTTATTTTATTTTGTAAGTATGTTTGGTTTTGTTCTCCGTCTCCCCCTTTTAGACTGTGAGCCCACTGTTGGGTAGGGACTGTCTCTATATGTTGCCAATTTGTACTTCCCAAGCACTTAGTACAGTGCTCTGCACATAGCACTCAATAAATACAATTGATGATGATGATGATGATGATGATGCTTGTACCAGCGGAATCAACATCTCCAAATGAAGGAGCTGAATTTCTACCTCATGAGGGAAATGGTAAAGATGATATTTTGTCCCTTTCCATCCCCGGGCGACGGGTGTCTCCTAGATGGGGCCCTGGGTTCTGGCAGTCCATGATTTGTCCGTTGTGTGACCTCAGTAAAGGCACTTCACTTCTCTATGCCTCAGTTACCTCATCTATAAAATGGGGATTAAGACTGTGAGCCCCATGTGGGACAGGGACCGTGTCCAACCTAATTAGCTTGTATCAACCCTAGCTGTAGAATGGTGTCTGGCACATAGTAAGCACTTAATACTATTAAAACAAAGCAAACAAACAAAAAATGATAAATTCATTACCTTTCTTCTCAAGCCAACCTCTCCCTTCACCCCCAAAAATAAAATTACCAGGTCCCACGTGGGGCTCACAGTCTAAGTAGGAGGGAGAACAGCTATTTAATTCCCATTTTACAGTTGAGGAAACTGAGGCACAGAGAAATTAAATGACTTACGTATGGTCACACAGCAAGTAAGTGGCAGAGTCAATTAGAACACTGATATGAGAATCAGCATGGCTCAGTGGAAAGAGCCAGGGCTTTGGAGTCAGAGGTCATGGGTTCAAATCCCGGCTCCACCAGTTGTCAGCTGTATGACTTTGGGCAAGTCATTTAACTTCTCTGGGCCTCAGTTACCTCATCTGTAAAATGGGGATGAAGACCGTGAGCCTCTCGTGGGACAATCTGATCACCTTGTAATCCCCAGTGCTTAGAACAGTGCTTTGCACATAGTAAGCGCTTAACAAATGCTATTATTATTATTATTATTATAACACAGATCCTCAGACTCCCAGGCTCTCACTCTTGGCACTAGACCACACTGCTTCACCGGCGTTCAGTACAGTGCCTGGCATATAGTAGGTACTTAACAAACACTTTAAAAAAATAAAAGGTGCTAAAGTAAATCTCTAAAACAGGAACATGTTCTCACACTAGTCTCTGAAAAAGAATATTTAACAGTATGCTGCTCATTTTAAAGAAAACTCAATCTGGCCAGCTTCCAAATAAATTAGTATTATATCTGATGAAAATATCTGCTTTTACCTAAACTCATAAATCAAACTTAGGCGAGGCCTGGTGGGTAAATATTTGGTTTCCAATTAAAGGCTTTCAGATGAATTCGTAAGTTCTGAAAACTGACAGGATTCTAGAAATGGATGGGTATATGTGCAAAATGTGTGCTAAGATATATGAGCCATCCCTGGTCATAGAAGAAGGGATCGTGGAGGGAAGAAAATCTGTCTACTGGACTTGTGCCCTGCCAAGGCATTAAGCCTCGGTGCTTGTGGGATTTTGTGGGGGGTTTTCTATTATATTATGGTATATGTTAAGTGCTTACTATGTACCAGGAACTTTTCGAAGCCCTTGGGTAGGTACAAGGTAATTAGGCTGAACACAGTCCATGTCCCATATCAGGCTCACAGTCTTAATCCCCGCTTTCCAGATGAGGTAAATGAGGCCCAAAGAAGTGAAGTGACTTGTCCAAGGTCACACAGCAGAAGAGTGGCAGCGCCCAAATTAGAACCCAGGGCCCCGCACTCCCAGGTCCATACTCTATCCACTAGGCCATGCTACTTCTCTTTCATCGATCCCCCTTGTAACCTATTCAGAGGTTTGGCAACCAGAGGTATCAGAACCTTTTCCTTTCTATCTGATCTAAACATCTGATATTTGAATGGAAGGCACTAGAAAACCTTACATTTCTCCCCACCAGGCATTCTCCCTTAAGCGTAAATCTCTTTTCTCTGTCCGACTGAATACAGAACACTGAGGTTAGAGCCTTTGAGTGTCTCTCGCGCCGGAATATTGAAACCTGAATTCCATTTAATAAAGCTGTTAGCAGAACTAGAGGAAACTGAGAGTTACAATAGGCTGGCTGAATTTTTTCTATGGGCTGAAATATTTCAATTAGGACATTCCATCCGCTTCACCATCCAAAGAATACCTCCATCTTATTAGGGATAATCTAAACAGAAGAAGAGACGGAGACTGTCTTCCCAAGGGAAGTTTTTTCTACATTAATTGAATGCACATTTCATGTTTGCAGTGAGTCTCACTGGATATTCATCATCGTTTCTGTCAAATGAAGTCGACAGGCAAGATTACAAAGTTTCACTGGTGCTGAAAACAAAATACGGGGGTGGGGGTCACATACACTCAGGATTACTAAAAACAATAATAATGATAATTATGTATTTAAGATCTTGCTATGTACCAAGCACCGTTCTAAGCGCTGGGGTAGATACAAGGTAATCAGGTTGTCCCACATGGGGTGACTGAGGCACAGAGAAGTGAAGTGGCTTGCCCAAAGTCACATAGCAGGCAAGTGGCGGAGCTGGGATTAGAACCCACATCCCCTGACTCTCAAGCCCATGCTCTTTCCACTAAACCATGCTGTTTTGTGCTCTTACTGTGTGTCAAGCACTGTTTTTTAGTGCTGGGATAGACACAAGTTCAACAAAAATACCCAGTTTCTGTCCCACATGGAACTCACAGTGTGAAGAGGAGGAGGGAGAAGAGATAGTAAAACCCCATTTCACAGACAAGAGAATGGAAGCATAGAGAAGAGAAGTGACTTGCCCAAGGTCACACAGAAGACACGTGTCGGAGCCAGGATTAGAACTCAGTTTCTCCGACTCCTGGGCCCGGGCCCCTGCCACGAGGCCAAGCCGCATGTGGTCTTGTGGTATTTGTTACATGCCTACTATCCAGCGCTTACTATAGTGCCTGGCCCAAAGCAAGCACTTATCAAATGCTGTAATTACTATTATCTTGAAGAATGACAAGGGTGCAATGGTTGTTTGAGGGAAAAGATGAGGATGGTGTATGGAAAAGGAGAATCCTAACCTTCCACCAACGGAGGAGTGGAAGAGGAAAAGAAATCGTCCCCTCCTTTCTCATCTTTTGGGGAGTGACTCTGCCTGCCTGGATTAGAAAGGCCTGGCTTCATTCTCGGATCATCTTTCACTCTAATGAGTAGCGAAAAATGCAAATACAGATCGATCCATCCAGCGGTCATCGAGGACGCCTGTAATCTGCAAGGAAAGTTAGGCATCGGAAGGCCGAAAAGCAATTAGAAGGATGCCTGTAACCTTTCTTTAATGAGCAGCGATAATAAATGAGTCCTCTGATCTTACACCTGGAGGAGGTGGCCTCCCCTCAACCGATTCTCGGCTTTGAACCGCTCTGTGATCCTCACCTGAAGCCTGGTGGAGAGAGTCATCGCGGTTCAACTATCCTCCGCCGTTTGCCTACGGGGTCTGGGTAGTGCTGTCGAGTTCCCCTCCTGCGGGTGTGAGGGTTTTTTTCAGGGCTCAAGTTTAAGGTAGCCATCACGTGTGGAATTGTCTGATCATTCTATTTTCTCTATTTTTTGTGGCCCGAGTCGCGGCCTTCAAACCTCCCTGCAATCATCCCGGTTTCCAGGTTTGCTCCCATTCTGACCCTCAGGATCCTCTGCGAGCTGATCGAGGTGGGAAAAAAAGAAGAAGCAATGTAGTCTAGTGGACAGAGCATGGGTCCGTGAGTCAGAAGGACCTGGGTTCTAATTCCGGCTGCGCCACTCATCGGCTGCGCTACCCTGGGCAAGTCCATTCCCTTCTTTGTGTCTCAGTTTCCTCATCTGTAAAATGGGAATTAAGACTGTGAGCCCCACATGGGACAGGAACTGCTTCCAACCTAGTTTGCTTGTATACATCCTGAGGGCTAAGTAAGGTGCCTGGTGGCACATAAGGACAGGGAACATGTCTAATTCCTACCCAGTTATTCTCTCCCAGCGCTCAGTACAGTACTCAGCACCCAGTGAGCCCTTAATACAACTTAATAAATAAATAATAAATAATGAATGAATCAATCAAGGGCTTACTACATAACTCTGCTGCAGAATACTTTCCTAACTTTTTAGTACAGTGCTCCATACATAGAAAGCGCTCAATCGGTCATATTTATTGAGTGCTTATTATATGCAGAGCACTGCTCTAAGCACTTGGGAGAGTACAGTATAACAATATGATAGAGTTGGTAGACAAGTTCCCTGTCCTGAGGGAGCTTCTAGTCAACCATTATTATTAAGACTTGTGTAATGGCTGGTTCAGTAATGAGGCTGGAGTTATTCATTCATTCATTCAACCGTTTTTATTGAGCACTTACTGTGTGTAGAGCACTGTACTAAGCGCTTGGGAGGCAGCGTGGCTCAGTGGGAAGAGCCCGGGCTTGGGAGTCAGAGGTCACGGATTCAAATCCCGGCTCCGCCACCTGTCAGCCATGTGACTTTGGGCAAGTCACTTCATTTTTCTGTGCTTCAGTTGCCTCATCTATGAAATGGGGATTAAGACTGTGAGCCCCACGTGGGACAAGCTGATTACCTTGTATCTCCCTCAGTGCTTAGAAAAGTGCTTGGCACACAGTAAGCACTTAATAAATACCATTATTATTATTATTATTATTATTATTATTGGGAGAGTACGGTATAACAGAGTTGGTAGACATTTTCCCTGTCCACAATGAGATGAAATTGTAGAGGGAAAATGTTTTAAACATCTACTCTGTGACAGGACTAGTACTAAGTGCTGGGGTAGATACAAGCTAAACAGGTTGGACACAGTCCATGTCTCACCTGGGGCTCACGGGCTTGGCCACCAGATGAGATGACTGAGGCACAGAGAACTGAAGTGACTTGCCCAGGGTCCTACAGCAAACAAGTGGCGGTGTCAGGATTAAAACCCAGCCCCTCCTGATTCCCAGGCCCATGGTCTATACAGTAGATGGCACACTGCTTCTCGTGGCTTAGTGGAAAGAGCACAGGCTTGGGAGTCAGAGGAGGTGGGTTCTTGTCAGCTGTGTGACTTTGGACAGGGTCACAACTTCTCTGCGCCTCAGTTACCTCATCTGTGAAATGGGGACTAAGACTAGTGAGCCCCATGTAGGACAACCTTATTACCTTGGATCTGCCCCAGTGCTTAGAACAGTGCTTGGCACATAGTAAGGGCTTAACAAATACCATTATTATTGTGATTATTATTATTAAGGAACTTGTTCTACTGCGTGCAGCCCAAAGTACTGAGCACTTGGGACAGGATAAAGGAGTTGCAGATATAATCCTGTCCTCAAAGAGTTTACAATGTACTTTGTGGAGAACACAGTACTGAGAGCTAGGGAGAGTCCAGTAGAATTAGTAGAAATGATCCCTGTCCTGTGGAGCTTCCAGTTTACTGTGTGCAGGGCACTGTACTGAGTGCCTGGAGAGTATAATAGATTATGAGCCCCTGATGGGACCTGGATTGTGATAAATTCCCATTTGTGTACTCTTTCCCTATGCTTAGTACAGTGCTCTGCACGTGGTAAGCGCTTAAGAAATGTTATCACTACTACTAAAATGCAATCAAGTTATAGCCCAGTGGAGTTATAACTCAGCGGAAAGGAGTGCTCCTGATACGTGAGGGCTTCCTGGGAGACAGTCGTGGGAGGGACATGACTCAACGAGCCATGGCTGATCAGGAATTTCGTACTTTGTATAAAACACCCTCTCAGAGAGAATTAATCTTCCGATATGGGCGATCATGAATTTGCTCTTCACAAGCCCCTTTATTTTATGGCACGGGAGAAATGATTTCAGCAGATTAAACAATTGTTTCCTTAGCCATAATCATGAGCCTTCTTGATTTTTATGACACCCTGCATTTTTATTTTTATAGAATATCGCTGAGCTATAAAGCCTTATCATGCGACTGTTTATGCCGATCTCAGTAAGAGGAAACAATGCTCAAAGAAAGGGCCGGGTCAGTGTGATCGATTCTCAAAGAAGCGGCATGGTCTAGAGGACAGTGCAGGAGCCTGGCAATCAGAAGTCCGCGGTTCTAATCCCAGCTCTGTACTTGACTGCTGTGTGACCTTGAGAAAGTCACTTGACTTCTCTGGGCCTCAATTACCTCATCTGTTCAATGGGGATGAAATTCTCCTCTCTCCTATTTAGCCCCATGTGGGACATGGACTGCATCCAACTTGGCTTGAAACTATCCTAGCGCTTAGTACAGTGCCTGGTACAGAGTAAGTCCTTAGCAAATACCACTAAAACCATTGCAAAAAGCAACAACAAAGAAACAAAAAAATAAGACTTTGAAAGTGGGGAGATTGGTGGTCTGTCGGAGATGAAGCGTGGAAAGGAATTCCAGGCAAGAAGCAAGATGGGTGAGGGGTCGGGGGGCGAGTTCAAGATCACATGGCAGACAATTGGTGGAGCCGGGATTAAAACCCAGGTGCTCTGACTCCCAGCCCATGCTCTCTCCATGAGGCTGCAATGCTTCCATCCAGCTCCTGGAGCCCTCTAGACTGTAAGTTCATTGTGTTTTTTTTATTTACAGTATTTGTTAAACCCTTACTTTGTGTGGGCAGAGACTATATCTGTTACATTGTTACACTGTACTCTCCCAAGTGCTCAGTACAGTGATCTCAAACATTAAGTGCTCAATAAATACGATTGACTGAATGACTTTCAAGCTTGTTTTCCCTGTCAGTGAGCTTCTCTAGGATAATAATAATAATAATAATGATGGTATTTGTTAAGCGCTTACCATCAATCAATCGTATTTATTGAGCGTTTACTGTGTGCAGAGCACTGTACTAAGCGCTTGGGAAGTACAAGTTGGCGACATATAGAGATGCAAAGCACTGTTCTAAGTACTGGGGAGGTTACAAGGTGATCAGGTTATCCCACCAGGAGCTCACAGTTTTAATCCCCATTTTACAGATGAGGTAACTGAGGCCCAGAGAAGTTAAGTGACTTGCCCAAACTCACACAGATGACAGTTGGCGTAGCGGGGATTTGAACCCATTACCTCTGACTCCAAAGCCCATGCTCTTTCCACTGAGCCACGCGATTAATCAGTTGATAGTATTCAACTGTCCATTCGACGATATTCGGTATGGTCTGAAATGATAGGCTCTCAATACAGTATTCTGCACACAGTAGGTGCACAGAACAGGGTTCTGTACACAGTAGATGCTCAGTAGTATTTATTAAATTTACTGAGTGCCCTGTACTGAATGTCTACTCTGTGTTGAGCACTGTTCCAAGTGCTTACTGTGTGCAGAGCACTGCGTCAACATGTGTTGTGTGGAAAGCACTTTACTTAACAGCTGCTGGGCGCAGAGCACTGTACCAAACACCTGCTGTATGCTGAGCACTTTACCAAGCATCAGCCTTGTCTTTGTAGCTTAGAAGCAACACAATAAAAGTACAAGTCCCAGCAGCCTGGGAAGCAGCATGACCTAAGGTTAAGAACACAGGTCTGGGAATCAGCAGACCTGAGTTCGAATCCCAGCTCTGCCAGTTGCCCTGCCATGGACAGGAGATGCATAGAGAAGCAGCGTGGCTTATTGGAAAGAGCCCGGGCTTTGGAGTCAGAGGTCATGCGTTCAAATCCCGGCTCCGCCAATTGTCAGCTGGGTGACTTTGAGCAAGTCACTTCACTTCTCTGGGCCTCAGTTCCCTCATCTGTAAAATGGGGATTAAGATGCGAACCCCCCGTGGGACAACCTGATCACCTTGTAACCTCCCCAGCTCTTAGAACAGTGCTTTGCACATAGTAAGCGCTTAATAAATGCCATTATTATCATTATTATGGGCAAGCTGTGTGACCTTGGGAAGGTCACTGCACTTCTCTGTGCCTCTGTTTCCTCAACTGTAAAATGGGGATTCAATACCTGTTGTCCTTCCCATTTAAGGCCGAAAGCCCCATGCGGGAAAGGGACTGTGTCTGACCTAATCCCAGCACTTAGAACAGCATTGGACACGTAGAAAGTGCTTACCAAGTACCATCAAACAAACAAACAGATCAGCAGTCCCTGCCCTCATGAAGTTCGGAGTTTAGCATCTTGGCAAGCCCCAGCCATCCGATGGGATCATATGATCCATAGCCATTCTCCGTATTCCCAATTTTTTGCATGGGGAGATCTGCGTGGCTAATCTAAGGATTTTTTCACCCTTGACAAAGTAGGCACCTCAAGGCAGAGCCTATCGATCTCTACTGCAGACTCCTTAATCGCTGAGATGTTACCATGCAAATGAAGGACGAAGCCGGCTTGCGCTCAATGGGTGACTAGTTTTCTAATTGAGTGGGCTGTATCCCCATAATGGCTTCAAGATTCCTGGAAAATAGACAAAGGGAATTCGGAAGCACTGCTACAACCTGGAGAGAAAAGCTAAAGAACCCTCCCGAAAAATCCCAGCTCTCAGTTCTTCCCACCTTTGAAGGCTGCTGAATCGTAGTGCTTATTAAGCACATACTATGTGCCGGGCACTGTGCTATGTGCAGCTGGGAGTAGGAGAAGCAGCAAGGCTCAATGGACAGAGCCCGGGTTTCGGAGTAAAAGGTCATGGGTTCAAATCCTGGCACTGCCACTTGTCAGCTGTGTGACTCTGGGCAAGTCACTTCACTTCTCTGGGCCTCAGTTCCCTCATCTGGAAAATGGGAATGAAGACTGTGAGCCCCCCGTGGGGCAACCTGATCACCTTGTAACCTCCCCAGTGCTTAGAAGAGTGCTTTGCACATAGTAAGCGCTTAATACATGCCATCATCATTATTATTATTATTATTATTATTATTATTGTTATTATTATTATTATTATCACCTGTATATATGTATATGTGTTTGTACATATTTATTACTCTATTTATTTTACTTGTACATATCTATTCTATTTATTTTATTTTGTTGGTATGTTTGGTTTTGTTCTCTGTCTCCCCCTTTTAGACTGTGAGCCCACTGTTGGGTAGGGACTATCTCTATATGATGCCAACTTGTACTTCCCAAGCGCTTAGTACAGTGCTCTGCACACAGTAAGCGCTCAATAAATACGATTGATGATTATTATTATCTGTAAAAAGACTGTGAGCCCCATGTGGGACAAAGATTGGGTCCAACCCAATTTGCTTGTATCCACCCCAGTGCTTATTACAGTGCCTGGCACACAGTAAGCACTTAACAAATACCACAATTATTATTACTATTATTATTATTAAGGAACTGTTCTAATTCTTTGAAACTATTAAATAAATGGCACATATCCCACTATTCTTGACCACGCAGCCCAGGAACATCTCCAAGAAGCAGCAGAGAAGCAACGTAACCTAGTGGTTAGAGCAGGGCCTCGGGAGTCAGAAGGACCAGGTAGAGAAGCAGCATGGCTCAGTGGAAAGAGCACGGGCTTGGGAGTCAGAGGTCATGGGTTCTAATCCCGCCACCTCCACATGTCTGCTGTATGACCTTGGGCAAGTCGCTTAACTTCTCTGAGCCTCAGTTACCTCATCTGTAAAATGGGGATGAAGACTGGGAGCCCCACATGGGACAACCTAATTACCTTATATCCCCCCGAGTGCTTAGAACAGTGCTTTGCACATAGTAAGTGCTTAACAAATGCCATCATTATTATTGCAGAAGCAGCATAGCTCAGTGGAAAGAAACCAGGCTTTGGAGTCACAGGTCATGGGCTCAAATCCCGGCTCTGCCAATTGTCAGCTGTGTGACTTTGGGCAAGTCACTTAACTTCTCTGTGCCTCAGTTACCTCATCTGTAAAATGGGGATTAAAACTGTGAGCCCCCCATGGGACAACCTGATCACCTTGTAATCTCCCCAGCGCTTAGAACAGTGCTTTGCACATAGTAAGTGCTTAAGAAATACCATTAAAAAAAGGACCAGGGTTCTAATCCCTCCACCTCTATTTGTCTGCTCTGTGACCTTGGGCAAGTCACTTCACTTCGCTGTGCCTCAGGTTTCCTCATTTGCAAAATAGGGATTAAGACTGTGAGCCCCATGGGGGACAGGGACTGTGTCCAACCTGATTAGCTTGTATTTAACCCAGCGCTAAGTATGGTGTCTGGCACATAGTAAGAGCTTAACAGATACCGTTAAAACAAAGCACAGCGAAGACCTAAGGACATCTAATCTAGAGTCAAACTTCTGACAGACACAATTACAGGACAATAACATCAGAGCCACTGAAAGCACAAACTGCAAACATTCCCCGTGATGAAATCATCCCTCTAATGGGGCTTAACTTGAAAATAGGGTTTAGTCTCCTTTCAGAAGCATTTGGGAGGGAAATGGGGATGGGAGAGGCCTGTCTTTCTCCTGGAAGCATTCTCTTCTCAGAAAAGGTAAGCAAAAATAACCTTCACCTTCTCTAATCCCAACTCGAAGATAAATTCTTCCCTCAGGGCAGAGGTGAATTTAGTCTGGCCAGTAGGAAACTTATTTTCTTTATTGCTTTTTCAAACTATGAATTGCTTATGGGGGGGAAAAAACAAAGGATTGGAAATGAGGTTCAATGAGCTGAAGAGAAAGCTGGAATTTAACCAAGGTTCTTCAAACTTAGTTGTGTTGGAGAATTTTCTCTGAAGTGTGCCTGGTGTCTTGTGGTGGGAACCTTCCCGTGATAGACAGGTAGAGAGCAGTGAGGTCTAGCAGGTAGTCCACATTTCTAGGAAACAAAGGATCTGGATTCTAATCCCATTTTGACGCTTCTTTGCTGCGTGACCTTGGACAAGACACTGACCTTCCCTATGCCTCAGTTCCCTCATCTGTAAAATGGGGATTAAATCATAACTCCCTATTACTAAGACTGCAAACCCTACATGGGACAGGGACTGTCTAACCAGATTATCTTGTAGCTATCGAAGTGTTTAGTACAGTGCTCGGCACATAATATGTGCTTCACAAGCACCAAAAATAAAAAGATCTTCAAACCAGAATGGGGCAGTCCAACAATACTGACAAGGCTACAGCCTCCTTTAAGAAGAAGCAAACCTCTTTCCTGAAGGAGATCTCATTTTGTTTCATTCATTCAATCCTATTTATTGACGTGTGCAGAGCACTGTACTAAGCACCTGGTAGAGTACAATACAACAATAAACAGCTACATTCCCTGCCCACAGCGACTGCTAGTTGTCTCACATATTTCAGATTTTACTCAAGGCAAACATCATGGAAACATCTTCAGGGTTTGAAAGAGTAGAGCTCTCTGAGAGTATACTCACCAATGAAGAGAAGCAGTGTGGCCTAATGGATAGTACCTTTGTTTGGGAGTCAGAAGGACCCGAGTTCTAATCCTTGCTCCACCACTTGTCTGCTCAGTGACCTTAGGCAGGTCACTTTACTTTTCTGGGCCTCAGTTACCTCATCTGTAAACTTGGGATTAAGACCGTGAGCCCCATGTAGGACAAGGACTATCTTTCATCCATCCCAGTGCTTAGTACAGTGCCTGACACATAGTAAGTGCTTAACAAATGTCATTAAAAAAATAACAAGAATAACAAAAATGACTCTACATCAGCCAGCTGTTTTCTGGATTTCTGTGACCTATTCAATCAATCGATCAGTCACTCTCCTTTAAAGATTTATTGAACGCACATCTCCTCCAAGAGGCCTTCCCCAGTTAAGCCCCCATTTCTTCTTCTCCCACTCCCTTCCCCCACTAGACTTTAAGCTCGAGGTGGGCAGGAAATGTGCTGTCATATTGTGCTCTCCCAATCATTTAGTATAATTCTCTGCACAAGGTAAGCACTCAATAAATATGATTGATAAATTGGAATTCTCTGACCATTTACTGTGTGCAAAGCCATCAATCGTTGGTATTTACTGAGGGCTTACTGTGTTCAGAGCACTGTTCTAAGCACTAGGGAGAGTCCAATACCACAGAGTTCCCTGCCCATAATGAGCTTACAGTCTAGAGTGAGAGAGAGAGAGAGAGAGAGAGAGAGAGAGAGAGAGAGAGAGAGAGAGAGAGAGATTAATTTTGAAGAATGGGCTAGTCATTTCATGGGTCAGGTTTGGCAACATCAGTCCCAGCAGGTGTCCTGATGGCGAACCCAGGTAATTGTAATTTCCAAGCGCTTAGCGCAGTGCTCTGCGCACTGTAAGCGCTCAATAAATATGATTGAATGAATTGAATGAATGAATGATGGCCAAGTCAATACTCTTCCCACCTGACCACCAGCAGGACTGTAAGGAGGTGAGAAATAAAAATATGTTTGCATGCCTCGAGTTTTGTAAAAGACAAACGTATGAGATGGAGAAATCTCATTCATTTTCTTGGTCTGGATTGAATTCATGAATGGTTTGGTTGAGGGAAGGTTAATCTCGAGGATCAGCTTGGTACAATAATAATAATAATTATGGTGTTTATCAAGTTCTTATTATTTTCCAAGCACCGTACTAAGCCCCCTTTCAGGATTGCACCTGGAGAGTTTCCAGTCCTCTACCAGTCTTGGCTATGGGAGGGAAAGCCAAGCAGAGGCCCACCCATCCTATTCCTAGCTTGGCCAGTGGCTAGTGAGTGGCAAGCAATCTGCTACAAGTCAAAGCTCCCCTGTGCTGGGCAGCAGCGGCACGAGAGAGAGTTGAAGGTGGAGATTCGAGTTTACTGCGCGGAAGGCAGCGATGGTAAACCACTTTCAGATTTTTGCCAAGAAAGTTCTTTGGATACACCACCGGAATGATCGCAGATGGAGAGCGGGGCCGAAAATGACTCAACGGCATAAGACAAGACTGTACTAAATAAATACGATTGAATGAATAAACACTGGGAATGATACAAGATAATTAGATTGGACACAGTCTAAAGGAGGAGGGAGAACAGATATTGAATCCCCATTTTACAGATGAGAAAACTGAGAAAACTGAGGTACAGAAAAATTCGTTCATTCATTCAATCATATTTATTGAGCGCTTCCTGTGTGCAGAGCACTGTGCTAAATAAACACTTGGAAAGTACAATTCAGCAACAGATAGAGACAATCCCCACCCAACAGCGGGCTCACAGTCTAGAAATGGGGAGATAGACACGAAAGTGACTTGTCCAAAGTCACACAGCAGACAAGTGGCAGAGGCAGAATTAGAACCCGGGTTCTCTGACTATGCATAACTACTAAGGAACAAGGGAAAATTGATGTTACTTTGCATTCCTTCATGAACATTATTATTATTCCTGTTTTTTAAAAAATTATAACAGTTAAAGGAATGTGGGAGTGTCACCAGTTAGGAAAGAGCAAAGGTCTCTTTATGAAACTATTAAAAATGATTTTCCCTTAAGGTTGGTATGCAGATTAATCTTTGTATATGTATGAACAGCTTTCATGACAAGGTGTTCAGACTTGAAATTTTACTATTAATCTTCATCGGATTCCTTTAAGGGGAGGCAGGTGAAAAACATTCTATCAAATATATATTGCTGAAATGAGGACGGACTTTAATTAAAGAGAAAGAAAGAGACAGAAAAAGGTAATTGGAATTCCGAAGTCTCCTTGATGGAGATGTAAGTAATACAATATTTTCTAGAAATTGGCTCCCGCCTAGGACAGCTAAATGAGCGAAGAATGATTCATCCCCAGATGATGGATGATTTCTTCCCTCTCCAAGAAAATGTGTAGGCCTGGTATTGAATCTTGGAGTGGTTGGGGTGGAAAAAGAATAGGAAATGGATGTCTGTCAGCCCCAGTGGGGTCTTCCATTCCGTGACCTGGTGACTTTCAAGTGATCAAGGTCGGCCAACCAAGATTGGTAATCCCGGGAGGACTAGAAGCCAACTGATGGGTGGCTGCCAAGGTAAGACAGAAAACATAGTTCCTTGTGGTACAGCAGCTGAAGAGTTAATGATGGAGAATGCTTGATGGTCCATTTCCTGGGAGAGGTGGAAACATTATCAACATCATTATAATTATCATCAATGGTAGTTATTGAGTTCTTACTGTGTGCAGAGCCCTGTACTAAGCTTGGGAGAATAATAATAATAACAATAATAATAATGGTATTTGTTAAGCACTTACTATGTGCCAAGCACTGTTCTAGTGCTAGGGTAGATACAAGGTAATCAGGTTGTCCCACAAGGGGCTCACAGTCTTAATGCCCATTTTACAGATGAGATAACTAAGGCACAGAGAAGTTAAGTGACTCAACCAAAGTCACATGGCTAAGTGGCAGAGTCAGGATTAGAACCCACAACCTCTGACTCCCAAGCCCGTGCTCTTGCCACTAAGCCACGCTGCTTCTCCTGTACAGCAGAGTTGGTAGATAGGCTGCCCACCCCTAACAAGCTTACAGTCCAAGATGAAGGGTTCATCCACATTAATGGGATTTATTGAGTGCTTACTGTGTGCAGAGCACTGTTCTGAGCCCTTGGGAGACTTGGTAGATGGGCTGCCCACCCCCAACAAGCTTACAGTCCAAGATGAAGGGTTCATCCACATTAATGGGATTTATTGAGTGCTTACTGTGTGCAGAGCACTGTTCTGAGCCCTTGGGAGACTCTGATATGACAGAGTTGGTAGACAAGTTCCCTGCCCACAAGGAGCTTACAGTACAAGATGAAGCGTTCATCCTCATCGAAGGTACTTATCAAGTGCTCACTGTGTGCAAAGCACCGTACTAAACGTTTGGGAGAGGACAATATGACAGAGTTGGTAAACACGTTCCCTGCCCACAGTGAGCATACAGTCTAGAGGTGGATGGATACAGCATTAAAATCAACTATGCTTCTAAACCTAAGCGCTTTGTGGTTGAGGGAGGGGCAAATGAAGGACGCAAATCCAAGTGGAAGTATCAATTAGTAACAAACACGAATGCTTGAGTTATTTTTATTTCTTTTTTTATGGTACTTGTTAAGCACTTACCATGTGCCAGGCTCTGTACTAAGCTCTAGGGCAGATGCAAGATAATCAGATTGGGCACAGTTCCAATTTGTGGGGCTCCCAGTCTTAATACCCAGTTTACAGATGAGGAAATGGAGGCCCAGAAAAGTTAAGCGACTTGCCCGAGGTCACACAGCAGACAAGTGGAGGCTTCAGGATTTGAATCCAACTCCTCTGGTGGAGAAATAGTTTCCCGTTCTCTGTGAGTGTTGGTGCTTAGAAGTTAGTTTGTTGTGGGAGGGAATGTGTCCTTTTATTCATTCATTCAATCGTACTGATTGTGCACTTGCTGTTTGCAGAGCACTGTACTTGGGAAGTACAAATGGGCAACATATATTATTCTTATTAATTCATTGTTCTGTTTTTCTCTCCCAAGTGTTTAGTAATAATAATAATAATGATGGCACTTATTAAGCACTTACTATGTGCAAAGAACTGTTCTAAGCACTGGGGAGGTTACAAAGTGATCAGGTTGTCCCAAAGGGGGCTCACAGTCTTAATCCCCATTTTACGGATGAGGTAACTGAGGCCTAGAGAAGTGAATTGACTTGCCCAAAGTCACACAGCTGACAATTGGCAAAGCTGGGATTTGAAGCCAAGACCGCTGACTCCAAAGCCCGTGCTCTTTCCACTAAGCCACACTGCTCTGCACATAATAAGCGCTCAACAAATGTGATTGATTGATTTACTGACTGGCTAAGGAGTCTTGCATGCTTCCTAGATCCTGAAACCCTCATCCCTCCCTGGGTAAGCCCAGACCCACACACTCACAGAGTCCTTTGGCAGCTGAAAAATGATGCCAAGGAAGCAAAGAATTCTGGGTCTGAAAGGATTTTAAGTGGTCAACTCCAGGCAGGACTATATTGGGTAATGATGAGCATGTTGATTCTCTCACTTTTACGTCCTGTGGACTTCCACTCTCCCCATATTCAAAGCCCTAATCGAATCTTGTCTCCTCCATGAAGCCTTCCCTAACTCTTATATTCCCACCCTTTGAGAGACAGTGTGGCCTAATGGAAAGGGCACAGGCCTGGGAGTTAAAGGTCCTGGGTTCTAATCCTAGATCCACGCTATACCTGCTGTTCACCTCCTTCACCTCCTCCAGGAGGCCTTCCCAGACTGAGCCCCTTCCTTCCTCTCCCCCTCGTCCCCCTCTCCATCCCCCCATCTTACCGTCTTCCCTTCCCCACAGCACCTGTATATATGTATATATGTTTGTACATATTTATTACTCTATTTATTTATTTATTTATTTATTTTACTTGTACATATCTATTCTATTTATTTTATTTTGTTAGTATGTTTGGTTTTGCTCTCTGTCTCCCCCTTTTAGACTGTGAGCCCACTGTTGGGTAGGGACTGTCTCTATACGTTGCCAACTTGTACTTCCCAAGCACTTAGTACAGTGCTCTGCACACAGTAAGCGCTCAATAAATACGATTGATTGATTGCTGTGTGACCACGGGCAAGTCACTTAGCTCTCTGTGCCTCAGTTCCTTCATTAACAAAATGGGGAATCAATCCCTGCTCTCCCTCCTACTTAGACTGTGAGTTCCATGCAGGACCCGATTATCTTGTATCTACCCTAGCACTTAGAACAAGGTTTGGTACACAGTAAGTGCTTAGCAAAAATGATTATGATAATTATCATTATCATTAGTATTATTCTTCATTCTGTGTCACCTATGCACTTGGGTCCAAAGCCACTGTGACCTTAAGTACTCACTGAACCACTCAGGACGTTGACATCCATATGTAGATAATATACTGCTTCTCCTTTATTTTATTGTCTATATTCCCCACCAAACTGGAAGCACCTTGGGACCACCATACCAACTTGTACTTCCCAAGCGCTTAGTACAGTGCTCTGCACACAGTAAGTGCTCAATAAATACGATTGATTGATTGATTGATTGATTGATCGGGGATCATGGCTACCAACTGTATTGTATTATTCTGTGTACTCAGTAGAGTGAGAAGCAGCATGGCTTAGTGGAAACCCGGGCTTGGGAGACAAAAGTCATGGGTTCTAATCCCTGTTCTTCCACTAGCCTTCTGTATGACCTTGGGCAAGTCACTTCACTTCCCTGTGCCTCAGTTCCCTCATCTGTAAAATGAGGATTAAGACTGTGAGCCCCACATGGGACAACCTGATTAACCTTGTATCTACCCCAGCACTTAGAACAGTGCTTAGCACATAATAAGCACTTCACATATACCATTATTATTAGTATTTATTATTACTGTGCTCAGCACACAATAGATTGGAAGCTCCTTGTGGGCAGGGATCCTGTACTGTCCTCTCCCAAATGATTAACACAGTTCTCTCCCCGTAGGAGTGCTCAGTAAGTACCATTGATTGATTGACTGAAGTGAAAAAAAATAATAATAATAATAATGGCATTTGTTAAGCGCTTACTATGTGCAAAGCAGTGTTCTAAGTACTGGGAGGTTACAAGGTGATCAGGTTGTTCCATGGGGGGCTCACAGTCGTAATCCCCATTTTCCAGATGAGGTAACTGAGGCACAGAGAAGTTGTGACTTGCCCAAAGTCACACAGCTGACAGTTGGCGGAGCTGGGATTTGAGCCCATGACCTCTGACTCCAAAGCCCATGGTCTTTCCACTGAGCCACGTGGCTTCTCTATGGTCTTCATAGTCAAACTCCCTGGAGATGAAATAGGCAATTTTTGGCCAGATGAAGCTGTCACTCCACTCCTGGCATCATCTTTCTCAGGACTGAATCCCTATCCATGCTTTACATTTCAAGAAGCTGTGCAGCCTAGCGGAAAGAGCCCTGGCCTGTGAGTCAGAAGACCTGGGTTCTAATCCCAGTTTTACCACTTGTCTGCTGGGTGATCTTGGGTGAGTCACTTCAATTCTCTGTAGCTCAGTTCCCTTGTCTGGAAAATGGAGATTCAGTACTTGTTCTCCCTCCTCTTTAGACTGTGAGCCTCATAGTGGGACCTAATTATCTTGTGTCTATCCAGTGTTTCATACAGTGCTTGGCACATAGTAATTGCTTAACCAAATCCTTGATAATGATTATTATTATTGGTATCATTTCATTATGGAGAGGGAATGTATCCAACCTGGTTAGCTTGTCTCCACTCCAGCACTTTGAACAGTGCCTGACATGTAGTAAGTGCTAACTAAAAGCGTTAAAAAAATATCTGAATCTTCAAGCCACCTGTGTTCTCCCTTCCCTTAGAAAAAGATGGAATTTCACTGAGAGAACAGGTGCAGGGGTTGAGATTTCATTTTCAGGTGGATAATGTTGCTCTATTAATGATGTTATTGACCTAATCTTGCTGTTTGTCCCCTAAACATGATTACATTTAAACAGCAAGTTAGTAATATGTAACTCTGATATAATGGATTGATTTTTTTCAAACATTTTCATCCATTTGAAAAATGTCTAGCCTCTTAATAAATGGAAATTACAGTACAATTAGATTCAATATTTAAATAATCACTTTTAGTGTGCGGAATTGGAGTGTCACATTTTACAAAGCACTTTTAATTATTTGAAAAAATGGAATGCCAGTTAATACATTTTTGCAATTAAAAATGAGCCAAGTATCATTTTCTAATAACATTTACATTAAGATCGAACTAAAATGTTTTCACCTTCTGCTGACTGAGTCTAGGGTGTCGTTCAAGGTTTTTCAATAGCCAACACGTTAGGGTACCAAAGCACTATATTTCTCCCAGGTCACACCTGTATTTAAAGATCTTAAAATCTTTGAGGGTAGTAATTTTGTCTACTAATTCTATTGTCCTCTCTCAAGATCTGAGTCCCGTGTTCTGTACACAGTAGACTGTAAGCTCCTTGTGGACAGATACTGTCTGCTCACTCTATTGACTGTCCCCGAAACTCAGTAGAGTGCTCTGCGCACAGTAGACCATCAACTCCTTAAAGCCTGAAATCTTGTCTACTGATTCTATTGTATGTTCCCAAATGCTCAGTACAGTATTCTGCACACAGGAGGTGCTCAACAAATAGTACTGGTGCATTGACTAATTTTCATGAGTGGATGAATTAATCCCAGCTTCTAAGGAACTTTCCAAACAGAGAAGGTGCTACTTGGTTTCTTTGAGGAAAGGAAAATTCCCAATCTCTGTTATAATATTTGTGGCATTTCTTAAGCACTTACTATGTGCCGGGCACTGTACTAAGTGCTGGGGAGGATTCAAGCAAATCAGGTCAGACACAGACTTATTGCTCATTTTACAGATGAGGTAACTGAGGTACAGAAAAGTGAAGTGACTTGCCCAAGGTCACATGGCAGATAGGTGGTGGAGGTAGGATTAGAACCCAGGTCCTTCTGATTCACAGGTCTGGGCTCTATCCACTAGACCACACTGCTTTTCTTAAACTTCTATTCAGACTTCTATTGAGAAACCTGATCCTCTTCGATTGTTTGACTGATCCAAAGGTGTGGCTTGCTAAAGAACTAATCCAGAAAACGGCTTTGCAATCATGCTCACCCGTAACCAAACGGACTGCTGGCCTTTGAACTGTAGAGGAAAGCAAAGGAACGAATGTGGCGTTTCTTCCCACAGTAGTCGACACGAAGGCCATTTTAATTTCGTTAGTTTTGCTCCAAAGCAGGTTTGTCCAAAGAGTTCCTTGCCACATCCCTCAGAGAGACAACTCGTTGCCTCATTGTTAAATGGAGTGGAACAATTTTCTTTTATCAGATGGATCCTGACTAGTAGAGTAATTTGGTTTTCACCAACCTGGTATAGAAGTCCACTTGCTTTATTGACCTTGTATGTGTATAACTTATAGAATGTTGTAGTAAATCATACACACACACACACACACACACACACACACACACACACACACACAGGATTGATCTGGGTGAACTTAATGATAGGACAATAATTATCCAATTTTTTTTAATGGTATTTGTGAAGCACTGAAGCACTTAATATGTGTCAGGCACTGTACTATTCAATGGGGTAGATACAAGATCATCAGGGTGGGCACAGTCCATGTCCCACGTGGGGCTCACAGTCTTAAACCCCCTTTTACAGATGAGGGAATTGAGGCCATGAAAATGGGGACTGAGACCATGAGCCCTAATGGGACCGGGAATGTGTCCAACTCAATTTCCTTGTATCCACCCCAGGACTAAGTACAGTGCCTGGCACATAGTAAGCACTTAACAAATACCATCATTATTATTATTACTATTAAAATCTGCCCTTTCCTCTCCATCCAAACTGCTACCATGCTAATACAAGCACTCCTCCTAACCCTCCTGGATTACTGCATCAGCCTTCTTGCTGACCTCCCAGCCGCCTGTCTCTCTCCACCGCAGTCCATACTTCACTCTGCTGCCCAGATCATTTTTCTACAAAATTGTACAGGACTTTTCTTCCCAATCCTCAAAAAACTCCAGTGGTTGCCCATCCACCTCTGCATCAAACAAAAACTCCTCACCATCAACTTTAAAGTCCTCCATCACCTTGCCCCCTCCTCCCTCACCTTGCTACTTCCTACTCCACGACTTGTCAGCTGTATGACTTTGGGCAAGTCACTTAACTTCTGTGCCTCAGTTACCTCATCTGTAAAATGGGGATTAAGACTGTGAGCGCCATGTGGGACAACCTGATGGCCATGTATCTATCCCAGTGCTTAGAATAGTGCTCAGCGCATAATAAATGTTTAACAAATACCATTATTATTATCATTATCCAGTACACTGCACTTCTCTAATGCCAACCTTCTCATTTTGCTTTGATCTCGTCTATCTCACCGTCCACCCCTCTCCCACATCCTGCCTCTCTCCTCAAATCTGACAGACAATTACTTTTCCCTCTGTCAAAATTTTTTTGAAGACACATCTCCTCCAAGAAGCCTTAGCCCCCTTTTCCTCTTCTCTCACTCACTTCTGGGTCACCCTGACTCACGCCCTTTGTTTCCCCCCTCCCAACCTCGCATCACTTATGTACATATCTGTCATTTATATAACTTATTTATTGATATTAATGCCTGTCTCCCCACATCTAGACTGTAAGCTCATTGTGGGCAGGGAATTTATAAGTTTATTTTTGTATTGTATCCTCCCAAGCACTTAGAACAGTACTCTGCGTAGAGTAAGCAGTCAGTCAATATGATTGAATGAAGGAGTTTACACTCTAGAGGCAGACATTAAAATAAATGACAAAGAGGGGAAGAAGCAGAGGATAAGGATTTGGACATAAGGGTTGTGGGGCTGGGGTCGGGGCAGGGGGGGGGATTTCAAAGCGCTGAAAGGGTTATGCATCCAAGTACTTAGGGGATGCAGGAGGGAGGGCAAATGGGGTGGGGGAGATGAGACATTAGTCTGGGAAGACTTCCTGGAGGAGGTATGAGCCAGTGGTCTTTCAAATGTGAAGGGTAGATTCAAGGATCCACCCTTGAACCTGGGTAGATTACGGGACGACATTCAAAAACTCATGGAGACAGAGCTCGGCGTTTTATTTTGCGAGTTTTAAAAGCTAAAAGGAGTCTGAGAACAGAAGAACAGAGGGGCAAGAAGACTATTGAAAGAAAAGGAGAAATCACAGTTCTCAACCGAAGCAGAGGAATGTTTTTGCGGGGACAAGGAAATATAGGAAGCCATTGGCTGGTTTCCCCATCCCAGGCACTATTGCCTACCCGAAAGCTGAAAAGCATGGAAAAATCCCCCTGGAATGCTGGCCACAGTCCCAGCAATGTCTGGCTGGATTCCTTGGGATAGCGATAAGATTATGAGCATATTGTGGGCAGGGAATGTGTCTGCTTATTGTTATATTGTACTCTCCCAAACGCTTAGCACAGTGTTCTGCACCAAGTGCTCAATAAATACAATTGACTGACTGACTTAGAACTTCAAAGTTGCCTGGATCTTTTGTGTGGCAGTTATTGTTTCTATCAATCGAAGTTCGATTGGCCAACGAGCACTACTCATGTCAAGTGCTCAGTCAAAAGAGAGTATTTGTCTTTTCAGGCAAGCTCAAGGATTTTGCTTAATGTCAGTGAGTTTTCATCGGCGACTTGGGATTAGCAAAAAATTCTCCCAGCATTTAAATTTAAGTCCTATGGTTATGTCCTTGAGAACCAAGTGATGGAATTCAGTTGCCGGGTTAATTAACTCCAGTTTTCTGGGGGCCAGATGGACAAGAGCTTTGGTCCGCATGGATTTTTCTAAGTTTCTGTGTTGTGAGCCAGGAAAAGAATAGTACAGATTCAGCTGCTCACCTAAAGGAAAAGGAAAAAAAAGGTGCGGGGGAAATAGAGAATGTGTCTGCTTATTGTTCTATTGTACTCTCCCAAGCACTTAACAGAGTGTTCTGCACACAGTATGCGCTCAACGAATATGATTAAACGAATGAATGAGAAATGAGAGACTGAAAAATCTAGACAGATTCTTTTCACTCATTCAATTGTATTTATTGAGCACTTACCGTGTGCAGAGCACTGTACTAACTGCTTGGGAAGTACAAGTCAGCAACTTATAGAGACAGTTACTACCCAACACTGGGTTCACAGTCTAGAAGGGAGAGACAGACAACAAAACAAAGCATGTAGACAGGTGTCAAAATTGTCAGAACAAATAGAATTATAGCTATATGCACATCATTAACAAAATAATTAGAATAGTAATTATGTACAAGTAAAATAAATAGAGGAATAAATCTGTACAAATATATACAAGTGTTGTGGGGAGGGGAAGGAGGTAGGGCCGGGGGAATGGGGAGGAGGAGAGGAAAAAGGGGGCTCAGTCTGGGAAGGCCTCCTGGAGGAGGTGAGCTCTCAGTAGGGCTTTGAAGGGAGGAAGAGAGCTAACTTGGCGGATGTGTAGGGGGAGGGCATTCCAGGCCAGGGGAAGGACATGGGCCGGGGGTCGACAGTGGGACAGGTGAAAATGAGGCACAGTGAGGAGGTTAGTGGCAGAGGAGGGGAGGGTGCGGGCTGGGCTGTAGAAGGAGAGAAGGGAGGTGAGGTAGGAGGGGGAGAGGGGATGGACAGCCTGAAGCCGAGAGTAAGGAGTTTTTGCTTGATTCGTAGGTTGACAGGCAACCACTGGAGAATTTTGAGGAGGAGAATGACATGCCCAGAGCGTTTCTGTACAGAGATAATCCGGAGAGCAGAGTGAAGTATAGACTGAAGTGGGGAGAGACAGGAGTATGGGAGATCAGAGAGGAGGCTGATGTAGTAATCCAGTTGGGATCGGATGAGAGATTGAACCAGCAAGGTAGCAGTTTGGATGGAAAGGAAAGGGCTGATTTTGGCGATGTTGTGGAGGTGAGACCGGCAGGTTTTGGTGATGGATTGGATGTGAGGGGTGAACGAGAGAGCGGAGTCGAGGATGACATCAATGTTGTGGGCTAGTGAGATGGGAAGGATGTCAGTGCCATCTACAGTAATGGGAAAGTCAGGGAGAGAACAGGGTTTGGGAGGGAAGATAAGGTGCTCAGTCTTGGACATATTGAGTTTTAGATGGCAGACAGACATCCAGATGGAGATGCTCTGAAGGCAGGAGGAGATATGAACCGGGAGGGAGGGAGAGCGAGCAGGGGTGGAGACGTAAATTTGGGTGTCATCAGTGTAGAGATGGTAGTTGAAGCCGTGGGAGTGAATGAGTTCACCAAGGGAGTGAGTGTAGATAGAGAACAGAAGGGGACCAAGAACTGACCCTTGAGGAACCCCTACAGTAAGGGGATGGGAGGGGGAAGAGGAACCCACAAAGGAGACTGAAAATGAAAGGCCAGAGTGATAAGAGGAGAACCAGGAGAGGACGGAGTCTGTGAAGCCAAGGTTGGATAGCATGTTGAGGAGAAGGGGGTGGTCCAAAGTGTCGAAGGCAGCTGAGGGGTCGAGAAGGATTAGGATAGAGTAGGATCCATTAGATTTGGCAAGAAGGAGGTCATTGGTGACCTTTGCGAGGGCAGTTTCGGTGGAGTGGAGGGGACGGAAGCCAGATTGGAGGGAGCCAAGGAGAGAGTTGGCACTGAGGAATTCGAGGCAGCGAATGTAGATGACTCATTCTAGGAGTCTGGAAAGGAAGGGTAGGAGGGAGATAGGGCGATAACTAGAAGGAGAGGTGGGGTCAAGAGAGGGTTTTTTTAGGAAGGGGGGGACCTTTGCATGTTTGAAGGCAGAGAGGAAGGAACCAGTGGAGAGTGAGCAGCTGAAGATGGAAGTTAAGGAAGGGAGGAGGGAAGGGGAGAGAGTTTACACAAAATGAGAGAGAATGGGCTTCCATTTTCCACTATAACAAAAACAGAGGTATTTATTAACCACCCACCACTTTCTATCATTCTTGTTTTTTTATGCTATGATTTTTGCTGAAACATTCCTTTTTTTTCTATATTTTTTCATTATCTTGTTCCTTCGTCATGGATGGGTATAAGCATGCTAATTTTGAGATGCTGAAAAGATCTTTTGCTTTCAGGTTGGAAAGAAATTCAATGTTGGAATGCTAGTGGTTGTTCCAATCCTGGTTTTCTGATACTTTTTTTACATAACTTCTTTGAATGTGAATTTTCTATCCTTTTAGTGAGCTATGCCAGTAAAATTCCAATGGAAATCTTTAAGAAGGGGTGTGGCCTTGAGGAAAGAGCACAGGCCTTGGAGTCAGTCGACCTAATAATCATAATTGTGGTATTTCTTAAGTGCTTGCAAGTGCTTCAATCAGCTTATCCCCTTGTACCTCATTTTGTTGCCCTTCTATTACCACCCAGCCTGCACATTTCACTTCCCTATTGACAACCTTCTCACTGTATCTCACTCTCTTCTCTCTCACCAATGATCTCTCGCCCACCTTCCACCTCTGGCCTTGAACACACTTCCTCTTCATATCCGACATTACTCTCCCCCTCTTCAAAGGCTTATTGAAGGCCCATCTCTTCCAAGAGGCCTTCCCTGACTAAACTCTCTCTTCCTTTTCTTCCATTCCCTTCTGCATCTCCCAAACTTTGTCCCTTTATTTGTCTCCCCCTCCCAGCCCCACACCACTTGTGTACATTCCTGTAATGTATTTCATTTATATTAATGTCTCTCTGCCCCTCTAGACTATAAGATCATTGTGGGCAGAGACTTTGTCTATTCTATTGGTATACTGTAATCTCCCAGGCGATTAGCACAGTTCTCTGAATGCAGTAAGGTCTCAAGAAATAATTGATTGATTAATTACTTGCTCTGAGCCAAGCTCTGTACTAAGCACTGGGATAGATACAAGATTATCAAGTCGGACACAGTCCCTGTCCCATTTGGGGTTCATAGTCTAAGTAGAAGGGGAGAACAGGTATTGCATTGCCATTTCACAGATGAGGAAACCGAGGCCCAGAGAAGTAAAGGGACCCGCCCAAGTCATACCACAGACAAGTGGCAGAGCTGGGATTAGAACTCAGGTCCCCCTACTCTCGGGCCCATGTTTTTTGCACTAGGCTATGCTCCAACACTTATTACGTGCAGAGCACTGTATTAAGCACTGGGGCAAAGGACATGGATCAAAAATAGGCAGGGTCACTTGTCTTTTAGAGGGCTCACAGTCCAACGATAGCATTTCTTGACATGCAGAGCACTGTTCTGAGCACTTGAGAGGGTACAATACAATAAATTTGATAGATGTGACACCTGCCCTCAAGGAGTTGACAATCTAGAGGCAGACCTTCCTTAAAATGAATTAGAGAGAGGGGAAATGGCAGAACATAAGGATATGGACATAAGAACTGTTGGGGGTGAGTCGGGGGTGAATTTCAAAGCGCTATGGGGTTATGCAGAAAGGAGAGTGAATAGGGTAGGGAGATGAGAGATTAGTCCGGGAAGGCTTCTTGGAAGCGGTGAAAGCCAACATCCTTTTTTAATGTGAAGAGAGAAATCCCAAACACCTGCACCCAGGTAGGAGTTGGGATGACATTCAAGAAGTAATGGAGACAGAGCTAAGCATTTTATTTTGCAAGTTTTAAAAGCTAAAAGGTGTCTGAAAACAGAAGAATAGAAAGAAGAGAAGAGTATTGAAAGAAGAGGAGAAATCACTGTTCTTGATTGGAGCAGAGGAAAGTGTTTGTGGGAACAAGGAAATATAGGATGCCATTCTCTGATTTCTCTGTCTCAGGCATTACTGCCTACATAAAAGCTATAGAGCACGTAAAATTCCCCCCGGAATGCTGGCCACATTCCCTGCAAAGTCCTCCTGGATTCCTTGGGATTTCGATAAGCCTGTCAGCTCTTTGTGGGCAGGGAATGTGTCTCTTTATTGTTGTATTGTACTCTCCCAAGCACTTAGTACAGCTCTCTGACCAAGTAAGTCCTCAATAAATATGATTAACTGACTTCAAAGAACTTTATTGGATCTCTTGTGTGGCAATTATCATTTCTGCATATCATTCAAAGTTTGAAAGGCCAACGATTCATTCATTCAATCATATTTATTGAGCGCTTACTGTGTGCAGAGCACTGTACTAAGTGCTTGGGAAGTACAAGTTGGCAACGTACAGAGACGGTCCCTACCCAACAACAGGCTCACAGTCTAGAAGGGGGAGACAGAAGACAGACAGACAAAACAAAACATGTAGACAGGTGACAAAACATGTAGGCAGGTGAATGTCAATGTTTCATCCAAAATGGGCTTGGGAGTGTAGGGCTTATCTATCTATCTGGTGATTTGTCCTCAGATTATCAATTTGTTTTTTGAATACTGTAGTCCAAAAATCTTTACAAATGAACGTCATGATATCTAACTCATCCTTAAACCTGGCAGTGTCCTTTGTAATCACTACCCGCGTGGGGTGCTCAGTCAAAACAGAGGTTTTGTCTTTTCATGACAGCCCGAGGATTTCGCTTAATGTCAGTGTGTTTCAATTGGTGACTCAGGATTAGCAAAAGGTCTCCCAGCATTTCTATTTTAAGGTCTATGGTTATGTCCTTGAGAAGCAAGTGATAGTTTTGAGTTGTCAGGTTAATTAACTCCAGTTTTCTGGGGACTTGATGGATAAGAGCTTTGGTCGAAATGGATTTATCCAAGTTTCTGTGTTGTGATCCAGGAGGGGACTATCACAGATTCAGCTGTTCACCCAAAGAAAAAGGAAAAGAAGGGGAAAAATAGGGAATATGTCTGCTTATTGTTCTATTGTACTCTTCCAACCACTTAGTAGAGTGCTCTGCACACAGTAAGTGCTCAATAAATAAGATTAAATGAATGAATGAATGAATGAATGAATGAATGAATGGGAAACGAAAGAAAGAAAAATCTAGACCGAGTTTTTGGGTGGGAGACATGATAATAATTGTAGTGCTTCTTATGCACTTACTCTGTGCTGAACATGATGCTATGTTCTGTCATGGCTCAAATTCAATCAGATTGGACACAGTCCCTGTCCCTTTTGGGGCTCATGGTTCAAGGGAGTGGGAGGACAGTAATTAAATCCCATCTGACAGATGAGGAAACTGAGGCCAAGAGGAATGAAGCGACTTGCCCCAGGTCACCAAGTTAGCAAGTGGAAGAGCCAGGGTTTGAACCCAGGACCTCTGACTCCCAGCCCTGGATGCTTTCCGCTCGGCCACACTAGATTCCAGAGCACGGGAGGCTTGGGAATAATAATGATAGTATTTGTTAAGCAGTTACTAGGTGCCAAGCACTCTTCTAAGCACTAGTGTGGATACAAGGTAATCAGGTTGTCTCACATGGGGCTCACAGTCTTACTCCCCATTTTACAAATGAGGTAACTGAGGCACACAGAAGTGAAGGGACTTGCCCGAAGTCACACAGCTGACACATGGTGGAGCCGGGATTAGAACCCATGACCTCTGACTCTTAAGTCCATGCTCTTTCCAATGAGCCACACTGCTTCTTAAGCCTTGATCCCTGCCTGCAAAGAGGTTTCAATCTAGTGATGACCGTCTCATTATGCTCAGAATCTCTGTAGGCTATAGTCTGAGACATGTGTCATACCAGAAAGCATGATGACATTTTCTCACGATCCACTGTGAAAACAAAGGTGTTCATTAGCAACCCACCGCTTTCTAATGCAAATGTTTCCTGTTTTTTATGACATGAATTTTGCTGAAACATTCCTTTTTTTTTTTAGCTTTTCATCATGGATGTGTCAAAACATGCTAATTTTGAGATGCTGAAAAGGATCTTTTGCTTTCAGATTGGAAAGAAATTTGATGTTGGGAAGCTAGTAGTTATTTCAGTGTTGGTTTTCAAATACTTTATTTGCATAACTTCCTTGAATGTGAATTTTTCATGCCTTTTGTGAGCTATGCCGGTAAAATTCCAACTGAAAATCTTTGAGAAGGAATGTGTCTGGGGAGAAAGAGCACAGTCTTGGAGTCAGTGGATCTAATGATAATGATTATGGTATTTCTTAAGCGCTTGAAAGCAGTCAATCACCTTGCCCCCTCCTACTTCTCGTTGCTCTCCTATTACATCCCAACCCACACACTTCACTCCTCTAATATCAAGCTACTCACTGTACTTCGATCTCGTCTATCTCACCACCGTCCTCTAGCCCATATCCCGCCACCAGCCTGGAATTCCCTCCTTCTTCATATCTGACAAACAATTACTCCCTCCCCAACCACTTCCTAGCTTTATTGAAGTTACATCTCTTCCAAGAAGCCTTCCCTGACTTAACCCCCATTTTCTTTTTCTTCTGCTTTGTTCTGCATCACCCAGATGTGTTCTCTTTATTCGTCCCCTGTAGCACACCACGTATGTACAAATATGTGATGTAGTTTATTTATGTTAATGTCGGTCTCCCCCTTTAGACTATAACTCGTTGTGGTCAGGGAATGTGTTTACTGTTATTCTCCCAAGTGCTTAGTACAGTGCTCTGCATACAGTAAGTGCTCAATAAATATGATTGATTGATCGGTGACTTTGTTAGTATTCTTTAAATGCTTACTCCGTGCCAAACGTGATGCTAAACCCTAGCTACAACTCAATCAGATGGGACACAGTCTCTGACCCACAGGGGCTCACAGTCCAAGGGGAAGGGAGGACAGGTAATTTAACCCCATTTGACAGATGACGAAACTGAGGCCCAGAGAAGTGAAGTGATTTGTCCCAGGTCATTCCTAGGAATAGAGAATGGATATGTGAAGACAGGGTTGGTTCCCTCCAATGATGGCATAGTGTAAACTCTGGCTGTGTCTGAATGATAATAACAACAACAACAACAACAATAACAATACTTACTAAACACTTAGTAGGTGCCAAGCACTGTCCTAAGCCCTGGGGAAGATACAAGTTAATCATTTGGGACCCAGTATCTGTCCCACATGGTACTCACCATCTAAATAGGAGGGAGTAGGATTTAATTCCCATTTTACAGATGAGGGAACTGAGGCCCAGAGAATTGAAGTGACTTACCCAAGTTCTCACATAAGACATGTGGCAGAGCCGGGATTAGAACCCAGGTGCTAAACCCTCCTTGGCTATTCTCCCACTCCCTTCTGTGTCACCTGGACTTTCTCCCTTTAGTCTTTGCCCATTCCAGCCCCATATAAATTGATAAGTAATTTATACCATGTCATAAAGGAGTTGGTATATACATTCCTTATCCATAGGTAGCTTAAGTCACTTTAGCTTCAAAAGGGATAGAAGGAAAGAAGCCTTGAGCAGGTGTCAGTTGGCTTTTCCAGCCCTTGGGTGGAAGAGAAACAAGTCCTTCCTACCCACCCGAGCCAAACCGAGGCTCGCATTTCTCCGGTGAACTCAGCCAAAGGAAAGGGGGTATTTTACCTTCATTCTTTCTTGCAGAACATCCACTTGGGGTTGTTTCCAAAGTCCCACGCGGAGGGAGACCATGGCTCTCCACGGTCTACGGACGTGCAGTTATAGTATATGTTGCCTTTGTACACGAACGGGAAAATGCAGTTGGGGCTGAAGGTAGCTTCATCTGTGAGGGGAGAATCAGGGGGATGGGAGAGGTCACCCACGGAGAAAAGGGTAGCCCTGGACACTGGAACTGGATGTCAGCCCCACAGCGACTTGGATCGTGTGGGAAGGGCGGTCTGTCAGTCAAGCAATCCATCAATCCATCTGTCATCTCTAATTGCCACCTCATGGGGAAAGCACAACAGAAGCAGCACTGCTTAGTGGACACAACCCAAGCCTGGGAGTCAGAAGGTCATGGGTTCTAATCCCGACTCCGCCACTTGTCTGCTGTGTGACCTTGGGCAAGTTTCTTCACTTCTCTGGGCCTCGCTTACCTTATCTGTAAAATGGGGATTGAGACTGTGATTTCCACATGAGACAGGGACTGTGTCCAACCCAATTTGCTTGTAGCCACCCCAGTGTTTAGGACAGTGCCTGGCACATGGTAAGTGTTTAACAAATACCATTATTGTTACTAATAGCCTTAGTAGATGTGATCGATCAATAGTATTTATTGAGCACTTATTGGGTGTAGAGCACTATACTAAAGGCTTGGGAGAGGACAGCACAATAGGGTTGGAAAGCATGACCCCTATCGTCTAGGAGTCCCAGAGAAGTGAAGTGACTTACCCAAGTTCTCACATAAGACATGTGGCAGAGCCGGGATTAGAACCCAGGTCCTAAACCCTCCTTGGCTATTCTCCCATTCCCTTCTGTTTGTAGAGAGAACACTGTACTAAGCACTTGGGAGAGTATAACAGCATTACTAGACATGATCCCTGTACTCAAGGACCTTAGGGTGTCCTCTGTGGTGAGCACAGTACTGAGGATTTGGGAGAGCTACCTATAGTAGACACCATATCTCTGTCCTCAAGGAGCTTACAGTGTACTGTTGTGCAGAGTACTGTACTGAACGCTCGGTAGAGTACAACTGAGACAGTAGACATGATCCCTTCCTTCAAGGAGCTGACTGTCTATTGTGTGCTGAATGCTCTCTGGAGACTAAAATAGAGAGAGTAGACATGATCCCTGCCCTCAAGGAGCTTATGGTATACTGTAAACAGAGCACTGTACTAAGTGATTGGGAGAGGACAATAAAGCAGACTTGATGCCTCCCTACAAGGAGTTCTTAAAGTACCGAGCAGGTGGAAACTGTTCAAAATGGAGGAAGCTGAGCCCTATCGTTAAATTATATCATATCTTTAAAGAACCCACATCCTCTGACTCCCAAGCCCAAACTCTTTCCACTAAGCCATGCTGCAAAGCCCTGCTCTCCACGAGAGATTTTAGGAAATTTTTCCTCCATCCCCAACTCACATGTCAAGCGGCGGATGTCACCAGGTGACCAGAGATGGACTATCCCAGCATGTTTTGGGTCTCCGGAGTGATGGGTTTGACAACCCCAGCCTCGAACAATTCAGTCAGTAAGTCAATCATGTTCACTGAGCACTTACTGTGTGCAGAACACTGTCCTAAGCACTTCGGAGGGTATAATGCAACAATAAAACAGACACATTCCCTGCCCACAATGAGCTCACATCCTAGAGGGGGAGACATTAATTGAAATAAATAAATGACAGAGATAGACATAAATGCTGTGGGGCTGGGAGGGGCGATGAAGAAAGGGAGCAAGTCAGGGTGACACAGAAGCGGGTGGGAGAAGAGGAAAAGGGGGCTTAATCAGGGAGGGCCACTTGGAGGCTTTAATACCACATACCATAATTAATATTATCATTATTTTCATTATTATTATGTGGCAGAACCGGGATTAGAATCCGGGACCCGAGACTCCCACTTTCCACTAAGCCTCTCTGCTTCTCCATGTCATAGGATTCAGCTCAAAAATTCAGGTGAGTTACTTAATACAAGAGAGATCGTGTCTACCGACTCTGTTATACTGTTCTACCATACTCTCCAAAGGGCTTAGTTCCATGCTGTGCATACAGTAAGTGTTCAATAAATACCATTGATTGATTGATATCATCGATAAAGGCACAGTTCCGAGTGCAAGGGCGATACTGAAGGAAGAGGGAGTAGTGAAGTTTTGGTGGAGTAACATCTCGAACTTTAGTAAAGCTGGGAGATCACAGTTTTCCCTCCTGGTTCCCTGTCCCTTCGAGGGCAGACTAGCAAATTGAGAAAGAAGACAACGAGATTCAGCTGAGCCCGTGGGGAGTGAGGTAGTTTGCTCTGTGTGTGTGTGTGTGTGTGTGTGTGTGTGTGTGTGTGTGTGTGTGTGTGTGTGTGTGTGTGTGCCTGTGTTTGTATGTTTATCCGGCTCTATGGAACAGCAGGATGTCTTGTTTTGGGGACTGAACATGCCCTGGAGAAGAGCCATTTCTTTCACCCAATTCCCTGAGCTCAACCACACAGCTGGAGAGCTGAAAAGGCAGGGAATTGTATTTTCCAAGCACTTAGTACAGTGCTCTGCACACAGTAAGTGCTCAATAAATACAATTGAATGAATGAATGACTTTATAGTTATTTTTAGATATTTATAGTTATTGCACTGAACTGGAGACCATACTGAGTATCTGGGGCAGTATAGTAAAGATAGTAGACAAGAGCCCTACCCTCAGGGAGCTTCGAGTCTACTGTGTGCAGAGCACTGTATTGAGCATCTGGGAGATTGCAAAAGAGTTACAACACATGATCCCTGCCCTCTAGGAGCTAGCACTCTATTCATGCAGAGGACTGTACTGAGCAATTGAGAGTGTACCTTAGGAACAGAAGATTTGATAATAATGATAATAATGGTATTTGTTAAGTGCTTACCAAATGCCAGGCACTGTACTGAGCACTGGGATGGGTACAAACAAATTGGGTTAGACACAGTCCCTGTCCCATATGGGGCTCAAAGCCCCAAATACCCATTTTCCAGATGAGGTAACTGAGGCCCAGAGACATGAAGTGACACTTTCAAGGTCACACAGCAGACAAGTGACGGAGCCAGGATTGGAACCCATGACCTTCTGACTCCCAGCTCTGTGCTCTATCCCCTACATCATGCTGCCTCTCTATTGGGTCCCACTTCTCAAGGAACTTACAAAACCAGAGCAAGAGAAAGATACTAAAAGAAATGATAGAAAAAGTCTTCAGTAATGGACTCATCATAAGTGAAATTTCTGGGGGGCACTTCGTGATTTTGCAATGCTTGTCTCTGAAGAGAAATCAGAGAAATCCCACCATCGATCCTCGGCCCACGCCATCCCCCGGGCCTGGAATGCCCTCCCTCTGCCCATCCACCAAGCTAGCTCTCTTCCTCCCTTCAAGGCCCTACTGAGAGCTCACCTCCTCCAGGAGGCCTTCCCAGACTCAGCCCTTTCCTTCCTCTCCCCCTCGTGCCCCTCTCCATCCCCCATCTTACCTCCTTCCCTTCCCCACAGCACCTGTATATATGTACATATGTTTATACATATTTATTACTCTATTTATTTATTTATTTTACTTGTACATATCTATTCTATTTATTTTATTTTGTTAGTATGTTTGGTTTTGTTCTCCGTCTCCCCCTATCAGACTGTGAGCCCTCTGTTGGGTAGGGACTGTCTTTATATGTTGCCAACTTGTACTTCCCAAGCGCTTAGTACAGTGCTCTGCACACAGTAAGCGCTCAATAAATATGATTGATTGATTGATTGATTTAGAAATCTCGCTATGAATGTATTGTACTTTATACCAGCCATGTTTTTTTCTTGGCAGTTAAGTGCTTACTAAGTGCCACATACCATACTAAGCTCTGAGGTAGTTACAACCTAGTCAAGTTGGACACAGTCCCTGTCCCACATGAGGCTCACAGTCTTAACCCCCATTCTACAGATGAGGTAACTGAGCTACAGAAACGTGAAGTGACTTGTCCAGGGTCACACAGCAGACAAGTGGCGGAGCCGGGATCAGACCCCCAGGGGTTTATGACTCCTGGGCCCTTGCTCTATCCACGCTGCTTCTCTTTTTTCACCATCATTTAACCTTTCTCTGCTTCCTCTTCATCCAAACACAGATCTTGCAGCAGAAACATGTCCAAGCAATAAGGTACCCAATAAAAATCGGGAACAGAGCTCCAGCCCGGAGAGAATTTAAGGGGAAGATTAGCTCAAGGTTGAATCTTGTTCCAAGGAGCGTTTAGCTTCCCCTGAAACAAAGAGGAATAAAGCAGGCTGATCACGTCCTGATGGACGTACTAAAAACTGCAAGTTAGTTTATGTACCCTTCTTTAAAGTATTGTTGATTGAGTTAAAATTGGATTTCTGCTCGGATTGATTATCTAATGTGATAGAAAAATATACAGTCTGGGAACAAATTTAGATTTCTGTGAAAATTAAGCTGTTACATGAAATTACCCACTGAAGCATTAAATATATTCTCTATATAATTATATCTGTCGATGGCAGTTGGGCTATGCCTCTTCCTTCATATGCTTTTGGGGGAACTAGCAGGACGCCATTTTCGCAAAGGATGGATATTTTCTCCGAAAGCATTCAGACAGATTTGGGGTGATTGATTGTAGTAATATATCCTCTTCATTAAAGCAAGGTTTTGCATTTGGCATTGAGATGGTAAAAAAAAAAAATCCATCGAGAAAATACTCAAATGTAGGAAAAAGAAGCAGATAGATTTGGGGCTGGATATGACAAAAGGAAGAAAGGAGGAAAATCGGCTTCCACTAATTCTGTTATGTTGTGCTCTCCCTAGCGCTTAGTACAGTGCTCTGCAAATAGTAAGTGCTCAATAATAATGATTATGGTGTTTGTTAAGCATTTACTATATGCCAGGCACTGTACTAAGTTCTAGGGTGGATACAGGCAAATTGAGTTGGACAGTCCCTGTCCCAAGTCACAATTTCAATGACCATTTTCCAGATGAGGTAACTGAGGCCTTGAGAAGTGACGTGACTTGCCCAAGGTCACTCAGCAGGCAAGCGGTGGAGCCGGGATTAGCACCCATGACCTTCAGACACCCAGGCCCATGCTCTATCCAACATCGATTGACTGATTGGTTGAATTTTTTTCCAGTTAATATGCATGGAGTTCAGATTTAGTTTTGAATACATATATATAAAGTTGTTTTGGGTATTGGAAGAAGACAGTGCCAGTGAGGAAGTTCACCCATGAAGGGGTGTCCATTAATCAATGGCATTTATTGAGCACTTACTATGTGCAGAGCACTGTACAAATCACTTGGGAGAGTTCAAAGCCGCAGAATTAGCACCGAAATGGTATCCACAGTCCCAGATGCATAAAAAGTTCATTCATTCATTCATTAGTATTTATTGAATGCTTACTTTCATGCAGAGTGCTGTACGAAGCACCTGAGAAAGTATCATACAACAATAAACAGGCATATTCCTTGCCCACAAGGAGCTTACTGTCTAGGGGGGCTTATGTCATCATTGTTGTACTATTGTACTATTGTGCTGTGTGGCTTGTGCTCTTTTCAATTTTGCCACCTTGTCTCTCTTTCCATAATAAGTGTTTGCTCATCCCCCCACCTTACCTCCTTCCCTTCCCCACAGCACCTTTATATATGTATATATGTTTGTACGTATTTATTACTATATTTATTTATTTATTTTACTTGTACGTATCTATTCTATTTATTTTATTTTGTTAATATGTTTGCTTTTGTTGTCTGTCTCCCCCTTCTAGACTGTGAGCCCACTGTTGGGTAGGGACCGTCTCTATATGTTGCCAACTTGTACTTCCCAAGCGCTTAGTACAGTGCTCTGCACACAGAAAGCGCTCAATAAATACAATTGATTGATTGATTGATTAATAATAATGGCATATATCACGTGCTTACTATGTGCAAAGCACTGTTCTAAGTGCTGGGGGGATACAAGGTGATCAGGTTGTCCCACGTGGGGCTCACAGTCTTAATCCCCATTTTACAGATGAGGTAACTGAAGCACAGACAAGTTAAGTGACTTGCCCAAAGTCACACAGCTGACAAGTGGTGGAGCCTGGATTTGAACCCATGACCTCTGACTCCAAAGCCTGTGCTCTTTCCACTGAGCCACGAGATAGCCAAGCCCTTCCTGACTCCCAATTTCGAACTGGGATGTAACATTGATAGAGGATGTTGCTTTACTGTGACCCTGAAATCCTTCCTCTGCCCCTCTGGCTTTCCTTTTACCCAGTTTTAGCTCACTGCATAGTAGTTGTTTAATAATAATAATAATGGTATTTATAAAGCACTTACTATGTGCAAAGCGCTGTTCTAAGCGCTGGGGAGGTTACAAGGTGATCAGGTTGTCCCACGGGGGGCTCACAGTCTCAATCCCCATTTTACAGATGAGGTAACTGAGGCCCAGAGAAGTTAAGTGACTTGCCCAAAGTCACACAGCCGACAGTTCACAGAGCCAGGATTTGAACCCATGACCTCTGACTCCAAAGCCCGGGCTCTTTCCGTTGAGCCATGCTGCTTCTCCATGCTGCTTGTTTGCATCACTCATTCTCCTCATTCCTTCTCTGGCTCCAGTGTCACTATTACAGGGAGCAGAACTTTGATGCTACTAGGGTGACCGTGTTCCGCAGTTCACTGTTCATGATCTTGTCTTGCAACTTGATAATAATTAATGAATTAATTGTGATATTTGTTAAGCTCTTACTATGTGCCAAGCTCTGTACTAAACTCTGGCTTAGATACAGGATTATCATTCATTTATCAAATTCATTCATATTATTTGAGCACTTACTATGTGCAGAACACTATACTAAGAACTTGTGGGAGTACAGTACAGCAATAAACAGACACATTCCCTGCCCACAATGAGCTTACAAGCTAGAGGGGGTTGGGTACAGTCCCTGACCCACACAGGGTCATAGTCTAAGGGGAAGGGAGAACTGATATTGAATCCCCATTTTACAGATGAAGAATCAAAGGCCTAGGAAAGTGAAGTGATTTGCCCAAGTTCACATCTCAGAGTGTAAACTCAGTGTGGTCAGAAAATGTGTCTGTTTATTGTTATATTGTACTCTTCTAAGTGCTTAGTACAGTGCTCTGCACAAAGTAAGCACTCAATAACTATGAATGAATGAATGAATGAAGTGGCAGAGCCAGGATTAGAATCCAGTTCCTCTGATTCCCAGGTCCATGGCCTTTCCACTAGGCCATGCTACATTCTCAACATGCCTGCCTAATGTTAGGCATTCAGCCCATCAACATTTTCCCCCCATACGATGTGTTTTCGGAAATCAAAAGCTCACAGATGAAGAATAACTCAAGAAATTTGTCAGCAGAGTTGATCCTGGTACAGTGAATGGCCTTTTCAATCCATGGATCAATCAATCAATTGTATTTATTGAGCACTTACTATGTGCAGAGCACTGTACTAAGCACTTGAGAGAGTAGAATACAACAGAATTAGCAGACACATTCCCTGCCCATAACAAATTTACAGTCTTTTCAATCTCAATCAACTGATCAATCAATCATCATCATCATCAATCGTATTTATTGAGCGCTTACTATGTGCAGAGCACTGTACTAAGCGCTTCGGAAGTACAAATTGGCAATCAATCTAAGGTATTTATTGAAAACGTAGGAATGCAGGGCACTGTAGTAAGTGCTCATGAGAGTACAATCCAGTAGGTAAAAATAGTCTTTGCCCCCTAAGATTTTACAGTCTACTTTTTGCAGAGCTCTGTACTGAGCATTTGGGAAAACACAGTAGAGTTGGTAAACACAATTCCCTCCCTTAAGGAGCTTACAGTCTACCGTGTGCAGAGCACTGTACTGAGCACTTGGGAGAATCCACTGCATAGAGTTTGTGGATTCCTGCCTTCAAGATGTTTGCAATCTAATGGAACTATAATTCAATCTCCTGTTTGCCCTGTGAATGAGAAGGATGTTTTCTCTACAGGATCACTAATTTTGCCTTTCGGTTCACTTCATTTCCTTATTTCCATTTCTGTTGCATTAAATATCATCTCTGGCTCTGCGGGCTTGATTATATCCTCTTACCAGATGCCATTGCGTTCACTTGGCCATTACTGCGTCCACCAGCAAGGAGGCCAATAAAGTATTTCAAAAGCATATTTGTGACTTTCTACTAACTCTGTGGTACTATACTGTTCATAAGTGATTTGAACAGAGTTCTGCCCACAGTAAGCACTCAATAAATACCACTGATCAATTGAGTGATTACAACTGTGTCCTCAGAGGATGAGTTCAGAATAACTTAAACCGTAGTCAGAAATCACCAAATTATGAGCAGATTCTGAGAATCCTCTTCCTTAGCTACTTTCAAGCATCAGTGGCTCTTTCGATGATGCAACGAGTGGGAACGATGTCTGTTTGAATCTCCCCCTTCTAAATCCCTCTAATCTTGTTCTTTTTCTCCTATTACCTTGATAGTGCACTTTGGAATGTGGAGCCTTTGGACGATTAAAATTAATAAAGATCCCTCTATCTTAATAAGGCTCAGCTCTTTGCACAGACTGACTCACAGCTCATTTAAATCCCAGGTCACAAGACATTTTCATTCTGCTAAAAAACATTGCTTTTCAACTACAGGGTAAACATCTGTAACCCTATTAAGAAGAGACCATTTCTTTTGAAGACGCATTCCTGATGATGCTCTTATTTCTCTTTTAAAGGTTGAAGGCAATTAAAATATACTTAAAGGGGGGCCCTTTAATTTTCCATCTTTTATTAATTCTCTGCCATTGTTTGGAAGACTAGTTACTCTGATGGGGGTCATGGAGAGTTCAAGATTACTGCACAACTAGCTTCATCCTTATGGGAATGATTCTGAGAGAACATTTCCTCCTCCAGAGAGCGTGGGCTTTGGAGTCAGAAGACCTTGGTTTCCAACTCTCCAAATCCATCTCCTCGTCTGTAAAATGTGGTTAAGACATCTATGCTCCTTAACTTGAAGGTTACAGGATGGGTAGACTCTTTAATCTGATTATCTTCAACCCGGGCACATAGAAAGCTCTTAATAAATCAAAGGTCTTTCTATCAGTGGGTCTGTTTTGAGCACTACTGTGTGCAGACCACCAAATTGCACAGTACAGAAATATCCTAAGTATTCAGATTCTGAATTTCTGAAACTCTAATTCAAATTCCACATGTTTATACAATTTGGGGAGCTAATTCTTAAGAAAATCTAAAAATTGTGGCCAATATCTTACATTTATCCTTTCTCTCTGCCTCTCTGTCTGTCTCTCTCTCTCTCTCTTTTGCCTTTCTGCTGACTCTGACACTGGAATACACTGTTTAATTGTCAAAAACAGAGAGTTTCAACTGACAATATACCAAGACTATAGCATTACCTGAAGACACTGCATTTGGCCTGTCCCCCAATCTTTTTCACCTACAACATGTCAATCCTCATGTTACCCAGATATCTCACATCTGTCTTGACACAACCAGTCTCTTGAAATTTTGCCTCACATTTCCCTTGCTTCACACATCCTAACACTGACCATGTCCATGGCCTGTATTAGTCATTCGAACAGTGATATTTATTGAATCCCTAATTTGTGCAAAGCACTGTACATAGCACTTAGGAGAGTCCAATAGAGTAAAGAAGTCATGATTCCTGCCCTCTGGGAGTTTACTTTCTCTCAGCAGAGCTTATGAAGCATGGCATCTGGAAAAAAAAGCAACTTTCCATACAAATCCTAAATTCAAAGAGTGTTAATGAGTCTTGCCAAGGGACAGTAAATTCATCCAGAAGGACTTTCCCATCATGACCCATTTCACAATGGACACATGTTTTAAAAAGTCACTGCCCATGTGGAAACTCTAGAAAACAAATGGAAACTTCAAAGAGTCGAAGCGAGAATAAAGACCCTGAAGGATGGGTTCATACCCAGCTAATCTATTTCTGGAGGGATTATATCTTGTCGATAGGTGTAATAATACACTTTCTAATTATGTTCCCTATAGCTTCACCTATCTCCTATTAGGCTGCTTTCTCCGTATCTCAGAGGGAGACTATTCCACAAGCCAATAAATCAAACAATACTAAAATGTCAGTGTGGTGAGGTCAACAGCGTATTTCTGGTGGATTGGAAGACTAATTCATCATTCTTCTGTTTCTCTGTGGCTTCTACTTTCTTCTAAGCTTTGTGAGGTGATTCTCTGTTTTGACTTGAGTTCTCATTTGTCCTCCGTTGCTCAGAGCCATGACGAACCGTCCAAAATAGAAAGGCCAACAAGGACTCACGGGAAATGATGAAAGACTTTTCTGTTCCATCCCCAAATCCCCATTCCCGGAAGCCTTTCTTCACTTGAATTAATCGCCCAGTTCCCGTCCTTTCCAACTCTCCCTCCTTATGTTCCTTATATTCCGTCATCTCTCCTATCGGTTCGTTTTTAGAGGACACAAGCAGAGATGAAAATTAGGATCCCGATAATGACTATAATAATCGTGGTGTTTGTTAAGCACTTACTATGTGCCAGGCACTGTACTAAGCACTGGTTGGGGGGATACAAGCAAATTGGGCTGGACGCAGTCCCTGTCCCATATGGGGCTCACAGTCTTAATCCCTGTTTTACAGATGAGGTAACTGAGGCAGAGGGAAGTGAAGTGACTTGCCCAAGGTCACAGAGTGGACAGCAGCGGAGCTGGGATTAGAACCCATGACCTTCTGATTCCCAGCCCTGTGCTCTATCCACTGGGCCGCACTGCTTCTCTTTAATCACTCTAATAGTGGTTACAATCCCTAGGCACAGTGACCTTTTTGTTGGAGAGACAGAAGAGGTCAGAGATCAATAGTTGTCCAATAGATGCTGATATTCGTTGTCCAAAGGGTTTTCCTGTGCATCAGTGATAGATTTCATCACTCCATAAGGACTCTCCTTGGTTCCAGGGTTGTTTATTGAGCGTCCCCTGGAAGCACTGTACTGTACTAAGTGTTTAGGAAAGGAGAGCCTTAGCATTTAGGATTTGTTCCCTGCTCAAGCAGAGATTCTCCTCCAAGAAATAGGTAGTTCTACTGTAAACTTTCCATTCTCTTGACCCTAGGAGTGTATTCCCAGTTCTAAGCATGGACTGTTTCTGTGGTGTTGTACTCTCCCTAGCGCTCAGTCCAGTGCTCTGCACACAGTAAGTGCTCAAGGAATATGATTGATTGATGGATTGACTGACAGGCCTGCATTTGGGGTTTATATTGATTTCTGTGTCAAATGTCACAGTGTGGCTTAGTGGATATGGCACTGGCCTGGGAGCCAGGAAATCCTGAGTTCTAATTCTGGCTCCGCCACTTGACTGCTGTGTGACCTTGGGCAAGTCACTTCACTTCTCTGGGCCTCGGATACCTCAACTGCCAAGTGGAGATTAAGGGCATGAGCCCCATGTGGGACAGGGACTGTGTCCAACCCGATTAGCTTGTATTTACCCCAGTGCTTAGAATAGTGCTTGGCACAATAGTAAGTGCTTAACAAATACCATCATGATCATTATAATTAGGATTCAAACACAGGAGTCCTCTGACTCCCCGGACTATGCTGTTTCCACAAGGTCACACTGCCTCCCTACACTAATGGATAGAATTTGATATTTTGGAAATTTCAATAGTCATAAATGCTAAGCTATGAATGATCTGTCTCCCTTTCTCCTTCCCATGCAATGCTGTCTAAAGCAACAAATTCTGGGGTACCCAATCACCCAGGACCTTTGGAGAAATATCTAAGTCAGAGATAATGTAACCTTTCTCAGACCAGAAATGATTTTCTAGAAGACAAAGAGCAAAAATATGAAAACCACAAAAATATTACAGTGGGCCCTCAGTTGTCTTTCCATAAATCATTTGGAATTTAAAAAAATATTTTTTGTTTTGAAAAATGGAATGCTTAAGATTGAAAGCCAAAGGAAGGCAATTTGGATTTCTAGGGGAAAATGTAGATGTTTGAAGGATTATAAATTCCGTGGTTCTAGGACACAGAGAAATGAGATCAAATGATGTTTTCCAAAGGTGAAGGGTATAGGAATGAAACAACTCCAGTATGAATGGATTAATTATAGAGGTATTAACATACAATGAAATGTTAAATAGTGGCTGGGCCATGAGAACCCAACCTATAGAAATGGAAATGACAAAAGGGGTATTAGAAATGCAAAGAGAGAGATGAAATTCATAGCACAGAGGGATAATGAAAAATAGCCAGAGAAAGAAAAAGGATATTAGATGAGCAAAGAGAAAATTGAAATAGATACAAGTATCAAGAGACGCTAAACACATTTCCAAAAAGATTTTCAACACAGAGAGGGGAAGAGATCACTGAAGGATGATGCCACAACATTTGAAAATGGAATAAGGTATAAACCAGAAGGGCAAAGAAAAAGCCAAATGGTTAAATACGCTTGTCTTTCCAGTGTCATCCCCTATTTAGGGGAAAACAGCAGCAAAGGTTTGTCACCGGCAATCAGCTGGCTTCCAGAAGTTTGAAGTGTTTTTATTAAAATCAAGTAAGGGAGTGGGTTCTGTTTCGAAAATTTCCACCAAGTCTTTGGAGCCAAATAGAGAAGGATCCACAGTTGCCAAAAGGAAACAGACCACTGGACAATGACCATTAAATCATCAATCAGTCGTATTTATTGAGCGCTTACTATGTGCAGAGCACTGTACTAAGCACTTGGGAAGTACAAATTGGCAACATATAGAGACAGTCCCTACCCAACAGTGGGCTCACAGTCTAAAGGGCGGCGGGGGGGAGTCTAAAAGGGGGAGTCTGAAAAGTGTCTGAACGTTCTTTGTCCAATGAACAAGAAAAAAATTCAACAGTCCGAAATGCTGTATGCTATAATAATAATTGTAGTATTTGCTAAGTGATTACTTTATGCCAGGTACTGTTCTAAGTGCTGGGTTGGATACATTCAAATTGGGTTGGACCCAGTTCTTGTCCCGCATGGGGCAAACAGTCTTAACCCCCATTTTACAGATGAGGGAACTGAGGTACTGAGAAGTGAAGTGACATGGCCGAGGTCACTCAGCAGACAAGTGGCAGAGTTGGGATTAGAACCCAGATCCTTATGACTTCTTCCAGGCCTGGGCTCTTTCCACTAGTCCACGCTATGTGTAATTCACAGAAGATTCCTTGAAGGGCTCTATCTACTGTTGGGTGACATGACTAGAGTTGTGAAAAATACTCCTCCCTCACTGGACGTTTAGACCTGAATAAAGTGCACAATGTCTCTTAAAAGAAGAGCTTCTCCTAAAAGAAACAGCTTGGCTCAGTGGAAAGAGCAAGGGTTTGGGAGCCAGAGGTCATGGGTTCTAATCCCAGCTCCGCCACTTGTCAGCTGTGTGACTTTGGGCAAGTCACTTAACTTTTCTGGGCCTCAGTTACCTCATCTGTAAAATGGGAATTAAGACTGTGAGCCCCACATGAGACAACCTGATCACCTTGTATCCCCCCCCAGTGCTTAGAACAGTGCTTCACATATATTAAGCACTTAACAAATGCCATCATTATTATTATTATTATTAAAAGAGAAGCAGTGTGGCTTACCGGAAAGAGTATGGGCTTGGATTCTAATCCCTGCTCTGCCACTTGCCAGCTGTGTGACTTTGGGCAAGTCCCTTAATTTCTGTTTGCCTCAGTGACCTCATCTGAAAAATGGGGATTAAGACTTTGAGCCCCACATGGGACAACCTGATTACTTTGCATCTACCCCAGCACTTAGAACAGTGCTTGGCACATAGCAAGCACTTAGCAAATACCATCATCATTAATATTATTATTATTAAGTGCACAACTTCTCTTAAAAAATGGCCATGCAGGGTTTTTAATCAACCCCTTGTATTTTTTGAGAGAGCAGTGAACTGCAGACTTGGGAGAATCCGATATTATTTGTGGACACTTTGGAAAATACAACAGTCAGTAGATATGATTCCTGACCTTCACATTATTCCAGTCTACTGAGGGCAGAGCACTGTACTGAGCACTTGGGAAAGTTCAAGTATCTACCGCAGTGCTTAGTATAGTACCTGGCACATAGTAAATGCTTAACAAACACCTTAAAAAAAAGGGGCAGAACTGAGTTTAGAACCCAAGTCCTCTGACTCCCAAGCCTGTGCTCTGTGTATTTGGTTTTGCCAATTCTTTTTTCCTCTTGAACAAAATGTTATCAGTGTCTTGGAGTTTATCCCTATTTACCTTACTGAGATTTGCAAAGGCAGTGGAAAGGATTTTACAGTTACAAAGTTACACAGCAGAGAACAGGTGAAGAAATAATGCTTCTGGAGGGGGACGCTGACTTCGACAATTCTGAGTACAAATGATTCTGGGTATTGTTGTCAAAGAACTACCGAGGGAATTAGAGATTTGACAGTATGGACCAACAAAATGATGAAAGCATAAATGTTGTACTTTCCTGATTAATAATTTTATTAATATCACCAGGGCTAATAATAACAAAAATACCTTGAATTTGTCACACACTCATTTTTTCACAGCATATTCATGTTATTCACCATCCTATAGTTTGTAAACTGCTCAGGAGTGGGATCATAACTACTAACTATTATACTCTCCCAAGTGCTCAGAACAGTGCTCTGCACACAGTAGATTGTAAACTCCCTGAGAGCAAAGAAGCATGTCTACTTACTCTTCTTGTACTCTCCCAAGCTTTAGTACAGCTTGAGAAGCAGTGTGGCTCAGTGGAAAGAGCGTGGGCTTGGGAGTCAGAGGTCATGGGTTCTAATCCCTGCTCTGCCACTTATCAGCTGTGTGGCTTTGGGCAAGTCACTTAACTTCTCTGTGCCTCAGTTCCCTCATCTGAAAAATGGGGATTAAGACTGTGAGCCCCATGTGGGACAACCTGATTACCTTGTATCTCCCCCCAGTGCTTAGAACAGTGCTTGGCACATAGTAAGCACTTACAAATACCAAAATTATTATTATTATTATTATTATTACAGTGATATGCACACAGTATGTGTTCACTTTATACCACCGAGTTTAGTGCCTGTGAGATAGGAAAAGATGGGTTTTATCATTCCCCTTTTAACGATGAGGCCCAGAGAGGTGAAGCGACTTGCCTAAGATCACACAGCAGGCCAGTAGCTGCTGAAACTAGAACCCAGGTCCCCTGAGTCACTGTATTCTGTGCACTTCTAAGCCGGACCGCCTCCCAAGCTGAAATGGAATGGCTGAGAGATTTCCAGTTTTCCCAGTCTCAACCTCATTCACTCTCCTTGAATTCTGCCTGAGCCTTCTGAGTAGACTGCTAAATAATTCTGGGAGAGTTCAAACAAACTGAATTGTAAAAATAAAAGCGTTTGGTTGAGTCTATATTTGCGTCAATCTGTGTAAAATATGCCTGCACCACTAAAATCTCTTGGAGGGTTTTCATAAATTAAATAGCAGTATCTAAAAATACTGACCTCAATAGTCAATATGCATGGATAATATCCTAGACTGCGAGCAAATGCTCAGCTGAAGCATGTTCACAGTGATCTGATAAACCCCGCTCCACTGGATTGAAATAAGGCAAAGAGAAGGCTTCAGATCGATCCCTTCGGATTTTAGACGCATTTTTGGATCCCGGGCCATGTGGGATAACGTTTAGGAGCAAGCAGAGCTTGGAAAAAGCTTGGAGAATGCCAGTCTGGATACCAGGTTTCTGATCCCAGGAGACTTCAGGCAAATCAGAAAGAGCCCGGACCTGGGACTCAGAGGACCTGGATTCTGATCCTGGCTCCTCCGCTTGTCTGCTGTGTGACCCTGGGCAAGTCACTTCACTTCTCTGGGCCTCAAGTTACCTCACCTGTAAAGTGGATATTTAAACTGTGAGCCTACTGTGGGATGGGGATTGGGTCCAACCTAAATATTTTACATCTACCCCAGTGTTTAATACAGTGGCTGACACATAGTAAGTACTTGAAAAATACCACTGGAAAAAAAAAATCTCTGTCTCAGTTTTCTCATCTGTAAAATGGGAAGAAAGTACCTTGCCCTTTTTCTTAGACTGCGAGCCTGGGGTGAGGTGAGGGATTGAGTTTGATCTGATCATCTCGTATCCATCCCATTGCTTATCACATAATAATCACTCAATAAAGACCTTATTAATTATTACTTTTGTTGTTGAACTGAGAATTCTCTCTGAATGCCTACTGCCATAATTTGCTTCATTTTTGAGTTTGATTTAAATTATGAATCACATTTGGCTGGAGGCAGAATCCCAACATATTTGCATAGATCTAAATAAGTAAATAAAATCAGTCAGAACACCATCCCACTTGGAGCTTAATGAAATTTTAACCAAGCTCCTCTAACATCCAATTCCCTTTGGGGCCTCACAAAAGATGATTTTAAAAAAGCATGCTAAGAAGAAGATTTTAAAGAAGGAAGATGTCCTCCTATAAATAGGCTGACCATATGTGCATCTGGGAGGCAATCAGTCAATGGTATTTATTGAGTGCTTACTGTGTGGAGAGAACTCCTCAACTTCCCATCCAAATGCTGTCCTCCCTCTGCCTTTCCCATCACTATAGACAACACCACCACCATCTCTGACTCCCAAGACCTTAATTTCAGCATTATCCCCAACATCTCTCTCATTTAACCCCTGTGTTCGGTCTGTCACAAACTCCTGTCGGTTCTACCTTCATGACATCTCTAGAATCCACCCTTTCTTCTCCACTAAAACTACCTTCATGTGGATCCGACTTATCCTATCCCGCCTTGACGCCTGTATCAGCCTCCTCGCCAACCTCCCTGCCTCCTGTCTCTTCCCATTCTGTATCACCTAAGCAAATTGGTATTCACTCCTCGCATCTGCGGCCCTCACGTACGTATCTTTGTATTTTCTTCCTACTTCCTACCTGTAATTAATTTTAGCGTTCATTTTCCTGGCTAAATTTTAAGCTTCTGGAGGGCAGGGATCATCTCTAACAACACCATTTTATTGTTCTCTCCCAAGTGCTCCATACAGTGCTCTGTACACAGTTAGCACCGATTGATTGATTTGAGGGTTACTTTTCTAGTCAATTCCCGGTAGCTGGGAATCAATTCCTATGGCTGATCAGCATGCCAGATATCATTTTGAAGAAGGAGAGACAGAGATGTTCCTAAATAAAGGATAAGGATCACTTCCCCTCATAATCGAGCCATTACAAGAGGAGAAAGGCAATGCGGCGCAGTGGAAAGAGCACAAAAATCAGAGTCCAGAAACCTGAGCTCTAATCCCAGCTCCGCAACTGGCCTTCTGTGCGACCTTAGACATTTCACTTAACCTCTCTGGGCCTCAGTTTTCTTACAGAGAAATGGGGATGATACCCACTATCCTTCCCTCTTAAGCTGGGAATCCCAAGGGGCACAGGAATTGAGTCCTATCTGCTTATCTTGTTTCATTCCCAGTGCTTAGCACAGAGCCTTGGCACATATTAAATAAATAACACAGTTATAATTATCATGATATTTACAGTAATGAATAAAGTGCAGAGGGCCTACTTCCAAATTGACAAGAACCCTCATTGGAACACTTATTACCACTGTTCTAATTAATCCTAACCCAAATTAACTACAGCAGATGATTAAGAAATTTTTTAACTATTACTAAGAGCAAAGCCTGACATCAAAAAATAAAGTCATAATCAACTCATCAGGCTCTTTGTTCTCAATTACAGTTACTAAGCTGGGCTTTGTTCCACTTTCAGATCTATTTGCATTTCTTTCTAGTCCTTAATTTACACAGAACCTCTCACCTCATAGAGAAAAAAAAAATCCAATTTCTTTGCTAAATGTAAAATTCTGTGGAAAACCCGCAGGTCTCTGGTAACGTACAAATCTCCCAGGGAAAAGGCTTATGGGAACAAGTGAGAATCTACGAATACACTTGCACCATATATTTCCACAAATATTCTGAGTTGAATGTTTCTTCTAAAAAAAGGCTCAAATTGTGTCATTGGTTTTTACCCCCACCTGAGCAAAACAATTCATCTGAAAGACAAAGAGAAGCAGCCTGGCCTAGTGGATAGAGCACCGGCCCTGGAGTCAGTGGGCCCTGTACATATCTATAATTCTATTTATCTATTTTGGTGCTATTGATGTCTGCCTTCTTGTTTTGTTCTGTTTTGTTGTCTGTCTCCCCCTTCTAGACTGTGAGCCCATTGTTGGGTAGGGATTGTCTCTATCTGTTGCTGAATTGTACTTTCCAACTGCTTAGTACAGTGCTCTGCACACAGTAAGTGCTCAATAAATACAATTGAATGAATGAATGAATGGATTCTAACCCCGGCTCCTCCACTTGGCTGCTGGGTGACCTTGGACCAGTCACTTCACTTCTCTGTGCCTCAAGTATCTCATCTGTAGCATGGAGATTAAGACTGTGAGCCCCATGTGGGACAGGGACTATGTCCAATCTGATTAGTTTGTAGCTCCACCAGTGCTTAGAACAGTGCCTGGCATTTATTCATTCATTCAATCATATTTATTGAGTGCTTACGATGTGCAGAGCACTGTACTAAGCACTTGGCACATAGTAAGTGCTTACCTGATACCATAATTATTATTATAGAGTAAGCACTTACTGTCCTTTGAATTTGAAAAATGGAAATCTCTGGAGCACCATATGAAAGGGAAATAAAGGGTTTGATGGGAGCATGCAAACAGAGGTTCATTCCTAGAAGACCTTCAGATGATTCTATTTTTAAAAAATAGTATTTGCTGAGCACCTATTTAGACAAGCAGTGTAAAGTAGTGGAAAGAGCCAGGGCCTGCGAATCAGAGGACCTGAGTTCTAATCCCAGCTCTGTCACTTGCCTGATGTGTGACCTTGAGCAAGTCACTTAACTTCATCGGGCCTCAGTTCCATCTGCAAATTGGGAGTTCAATACCTTAGACCGTGAGCCCCTTGTGGGACCTGATGATCTACCCCAGTGTTTGGTACAGTGTTTGGCACATAGTAAGTGCTTAAAAAATACCACAGTTGGTTTGTGCCTGACACTGAACCAAGTGCTGGGGTAGATATAAGATAACCAGGTTGGATGTAGTCCATATCCCACATGGGGCTCACAGTCTTAATCCCCATTTTGTAGATGAGGTAACTGAGGCACAGAGAAGTGAAGTGACTTGCCCAACGTCACACAGCAGACGAGAGGTGAAGCTGGAATTAGAACCCAGGTCCTTCTGACTCCCAAACCAGTGAAACGACTTGCCCTAGGTCAAACAGCAGATTAGGGGAGGAGCTGATTTCATTTATGATGTGGGGCTTGTGCTTTTCAATTCCCTGGAATCACTGTGACTCTGGATTGTCAGTGGAATCCTAGATTCCTTTGCAAATGTGGATCACAGAGCAACCTATTAAATTCTTCGTGTAGATGGATTTATGGGTGATTGTATTGAAAATCCAGTGGAGCTGAGGGGTTGGTTTGAGACAAGATGTAGAAGAGGAATGGTTCAAGGATATCTATACTCATTCTAAGAATTCTAGGAAGAGCATTTATGGATGGAATGCTATCAATGAATCAGTCACATTTATTGAGCACTGGCTTTGTGCAGAATACTGTCCTAAACAGTGGGAGAGTACAATATCACGGAGTTGGAAGACACGTTCCCTGCTCTTAATGAGCTTATGGTCTAGAGGGGAGAGACAGAGGGATTCTGATCCTGACTCTGCCACTTGTCTACTGTCTGACCTTGGACAAGTCCCTTCGCATCTCTGGGCCTCGGTTTCCTCATACGTAAAATGGGGATTAAGATTGTGAGCCCCATATGGGACACGGATTGTGTCCAATCTGATTAATTTGTATCTACCCCAGCACTTAGTACTTAGTACAGTGCTTAACTAATACTACAATTATCATTACCATCATTATTATCATTAACACTTAGAACAGTGCTTTGCACATAGTAAGCACTTAATAAATGCCATTATTGTATTATTATCATTGTAATTATGGCTCTGACACTTGTCTGCTGTGCGGCCCTGGGCAAGGCATGACATAGTGGATAGAACACGGGCCTGAGATTCAGAAGGTCATGGGTTCTAATCCTGACTCTGCCTCTTGGCTGTTGTGGGGACCTTGGGCAAGTCACTTCACTTCTCGGGGTCTCAGTTCCCTCATCTGTAAAATGGGGGTTGAGACTGTGAGCCCCATGTGGAACAGGGACTATGTCCAACCCGATTTGCTTGTATCCACTCCAATACTTAGTGCAGTGCCTGGCACTTAACAAATACCAGAATGATGATTATTATAAAGTGACTTCCCTCTTCTGTGCCTCATTTACCTCATCTGTAAAATGGGGATGAAGTCTGAGAGCCCCATGGGGAATTGGATTGTGTCCAACCTGATTAGCTTGCATCTACCCTAGTGCTTAGCATGGTGGCACATAGTAAACGCTCAACATATACCTTTAAAAAAGGGGAAAAAAAAGATAGGATCTGGGAGTGGGATCGTTGACAAAGACTGGGTTCCACCCAGTATCCTGGGACCATTTGCATTTAGCCCTGGCCGAAAGTCCATTTGCTCATTAGCCTTTGCTTTGGAAACATCGAGGCCAGGGTCTTCTGGTTCAAGCCACAGTGGGCTGATTCATCTCTTTCCCCGGAAAAGATTAATGAGGCTTTTCTGTTGAATCTTTTCGGGAAGCCTGGAGATGCACTTTATCTGGAAACATCAACTAATCTAATGTCTCTTTCATCTGTGGATGAGGCCATCCCTGATTGGAACCTCATTTTCCTTCTCTCCCTTCTGCATCACCCTTGCACCCTTTATTCACCCCACCCTGAGCCCCACAATATTCATTCATTCATTCATTCATTCATTCAATCGTATTTATTGAGCGCTTACTGTGTGCAGAGCACTGTACAAAGCGCTTGGGAAGTACAAGTTGGCAACATATGGAAATGGTCCCTACCCAACAGCGGGCTCACAGTCTAGAAGGGGGAGACAGACAACAAAACAAAATATATAAACCAAATAAAATAAATGGAATAAATATGTACAAGTAAAATAAATAAATAAATAGAGTAATAAATATGTACAAACATATATACATATATGCAGGTGCTGTGGGGGGGGAAGGAGGTAAGGTGAGGGGTAGGGGTATGGGGAGAGGGAGTAGGGGGAGAAGAAGGAGGGGGCTCAGTGTGGGAAGGCCTCCTGGAGGAGGTGAGCTTTCAGTAGGGCTTTGAAGGGAGGAAGAGAGCTAGCTTGGTGTATGTGCAGAGGGAAGGCAATACCTATGTTCAGATCCAGAATAGTAATCATAACAGTAATTCTGGTATTTGTTAAATGCTTACTGTGTTCCAGGTACTGTACTAACTGCTGGGGTGGATATAAGCAAATCGGGTCCCTGTCCCTCATGGGGCTCATGTTCTTAATCCCCATTTTACAGATGAGAAAACTGAAGCACAGAGAAGTAAAGTGACTTGCCCAAGGCCATACAGTGCACAAGCTGAGATTAGAACCCATGACCTTGTGACCCAGAGGCCCAAGCTCTATCCACTATGCCATGCTGCTTCCCCATTTATTTATTTTATTATCCGTTTCCCATTCTGGACTGTTATCTCATTGTGGACTGGGAATGTGTCTACCAACTCTGTTGTACAGGACTCTCCCAAGCACTTAGTAAGTTTAGAATCACTCATTCCTAAATGAATTTCAAATGAAATCAGAATTTCCATTCTTTGCAATGTGCATCATACTTTCGTTTGTGCATTCAGTTGTATTTACTGAGCACTTACTGTATGCAAAGCATTGTATTAAGCACTTGGGGGAGTATGATACAATAAGAAACAGACACATACCCTGCCCACAGGAGGCTCATAGTCTAGAATCAGGCATCTGCATGTCCCTAAGAATGATAATAATAATAAATGATGGCATTAGTTAAGTGCTTACTTTGTGCCCAGCACTGTTCTAAGTGCTGGGGGTGGGGGGTGGGGGGGATACAAGGTAACCAGGTTGTCCCACATGGAGCTCACAATCTTAAACTCCATTTTACAGATGAGGTAACTGAGGCCCAGAGAAGTTAAGTGACTTGCCCAAAGTCACAAAGCTGACAAGTGGCGGAGTCATGATTAGAACCCATGACCTCTGACTCCCCAGCCTCTGCTCTTTCCACTGAGCCAAGCTGCTTCTCTAAGGGAGCCTAAAAAGTGATGAAGAACTCCCTATACCGGCCAGAGATAGATTAACATTATCCAACTGAGTTATTTATTGAAAAGAAAATCAACATTTTCTTTGATGAAAGAGGTATCTTGAGGATTCACAAAGCTGTGTTCACTGCCCTCGTTGGCGGGCCTTCTGAATGTTCTAAAAATAGACTTTTATACCCAAGGTTGGCAGGGCTGATCTGTCTCACCTCTAATTTTCCATCCCTGCCCTGTCCTAGACAGAAATCTTGAAACATTTATTTAGTCAGATTACACACAGGTTTCTGGCAAGGGCAGGGAAAGAAGGAGGGAGATTTATTGAATGTTTAACTGTTGGGTGAAATGACGTATCGAACTTTCTATTTTTGTATCCTCCACGAACAGAGTCAATAAGGTTTTGTTTTCATCAGTCATTCAAGGTGGAAAATGTCCCTCACTTGTCTGCATTCAGCTGATATTCATAATCCATACAATTCTGGGTCTGTTGGGAGAACAGAAGGGAGTCACCTCTGATTTCTTGATAACTCCAGAGACATGATACTCCAGAAGGAGAAAAAAATGAGCCCCCTCTGAAGCAGGTATGAAATTAAAAACAGTGTCACAAAAGGCTTGCCGTGATGGAGTAGCCTATCATTTTGATTTAGAGTTTCGTTAGGAGTATTTAATATGTATTTTTCTCCAGGGAGAGCTTTTACTCTATCTTATTGATTCAAGGAAATAAAATAGACCTATTGGCATCATTCTAAAGTATGAATTCATTCATTCATTCATTCATTCATGTTTATTGAGCGCTTACTGTGTGCAGAGCACTGTACTAAGTGCTTGGTAAGTACAAGTTGGCAACATATAGAGACGGTCCCTACCCAACCACGGGCTCACAGTCTAGAAGGGTGAGGCAGACAGCAAAACAAAACATGTGGACAGGTGTCAAGTCATCAGAATACATAGAAATGTGATAGGAACCTTAGAAACAGTAGAAAAGTTCAAAGGAAAATGGGTCTCCAGCCCCACTGAGATCTGGTTAGTAAATGCAACAAAACAGCTTCCATCTTAGGTCTGGTTGGAGTCAATGCTAGGGAGTAAATAAATGAGATTGCTACCATATCAGCATCACAGCACTTATACATATATCCATAATTTTTTAATTTATATTGGTGTCCGCATAGCCCTCTAGGCTTTAAGCTCATTATGGTCAGGGAATGTTCCTACCAACTCTGTTGTAGCGTACTCTCCCATGCACCTAGTACAGTGTTCTGCACAGAGTAAGAGCTCAATAAATGATTGATTGATTGATTGATTCATAACTGACTTGACTACATCAATCTTCCTGAGGCCAATAGTCATTTGTCAATTTAGAAAGCTGGAAGGTTGCAGAACTTTTCAGCAAATTCTTTACTGAATCAATCATTCCACCCATCTTTCAATGGTATTTATTAACCATGTAATGTGTGCAGAACAGTGTATTGAGCCCTTGGGAGAATAGAGTGGAATTAGTTGACAGGATCTCTTCCATAGGAGAACTTACAGTCTACTGTGTACAAGACATTTTACTAAGTATTTGGGAGAGTACAATAAAGTGAATGAATACAATCTCTACCCTCAAGGAAGTTATAGTTTACTGTGTGCCTGGGACTGTACTGAACACTCAGAAGAAGACAACAGAATTAGGTGACTGGATTCTGCCTTCAAGGAGCTAACAGTCTACTCTGTAATAAGCAGTTGGGAAAGTACAATAGAATTAACAGACACAATCCCTATTCTCAAAGAGCTTACTCTGTGTAGAGCACTGTACTGAGTGCTTGGGAGATGTACAATAAAATTAATAGGCACAGTTCCAGCACTTAAAGATCTAACTTCATTCAATTCACTCAGCCATATTTATTGAGCACTTACTGTGTGCAAACAAGAGGGGGAGAGACAGACAACAAAAATAAATTAATGGTAAGAGGAAGAAGTGGAAGTTTACAGTCTCTAGACTTTAAGCTGTTTTGGGGAAGGGAAATGTGTTTACCAACTCTGTTATATTGTTCTAACACACTCTCCCATGTGCTTAGTACAGTGCTCTGCACACCTTATATGCTCAGTAAATATGATTGAATGAATGAATGGATGATCGATTGATAGATTTGTTGGATATATGAAAGTGACTGGGGGTTTGAACACTGAGATGCTTAGGTGATGAAGTAGTGCGGAATCCTCATTGGAGGGAATCTAGGAGAGAAAGCTTAGAGGTGAATTAGGGAAGGCCTCCTGGAGGAGGTGTGGAGCTCATAAGGAGAAAATAAATCTCTGTCTGTGGTATTATCCCCTCATCATCACCTAGTCACTTGGACCCATTCACTTCTGTAGAGCATGTTTCCTGATAGATCTGACTTTCTCAGGAACATTAAATTTGTAGGTCTTTTGTCTGCCTTGTTTTCCTCAATCAATCAATCAATCAATTAATCAATCAATCAATCATATTTATTGAGCGCTTACTGTGTGCGGATCACTGTACTAAGCGCTTGGGAAGTACAAACTGGCAACATATAGAGACAGTCCCTACCCAACAGTGGGCTCACAGTCTAGAAGGGGGAGACAGAGAACAAAACCAAACATAGTAACAAAATAAAATAAATAGAATAGATAGGTAGAAGTAAAATAAATAAATAAATAAATAGAGTAATAAATATGTACAAACAATAGGCATTTACTAGATAATAATGACATTAATAATAATAATAATTGCATTTTCAAGCACTTACTATGTGGCAAGCACTGTTCTATACCCTGAGTTAGATACAAGGTAATCAGGTTGGACACAGTCGCTGTCCCACATTAGGCTCACAGTCTAAATCCACATTTTTTTTACAGATGAGGTAACTGAGGCACAGTGAAGTTAAGTGGCCTACCCAAGGTCACACAGCAGACAAGTGGCAGAGCTGGGATTAGAACCCACATCCTCTGACTCCTAACCCTATACTCTTGACACTTGGCTACGTTGCTTCTCAAGAAGGAGGAGGGATATGAAGGAGGAGGTAATTCACTCAGAAAGGAGGGTATAAGCCAGAGTTTGGTGGCTGGAGACATGAAAAGGAGGCCCAGCAAGCAAGTTGGCTTGCAAGGAGCCAAGAGTGTGAGCTGTAGTGCAGTGGGAGAGGAGTGCGGATCAGAAGTTGGGAGAGAGCTGACTGAGTACCTTGAAGCGGTTGCTTAGGAAATTCCACTTAATCCTCTGCCCCTCACATAACTCAACCAAAATAATCTTCAACGACGAGTGGCGAAGATGACGATGCCAACTGAATAATCTTAAATTATATGGAAAGGGATGGGTGAACCGCTCAGTAAGAGTTGTGACAGCAGCTCCCCAAATAGAATGAAAATCCAGTGTGTTATTTCTGCTGGATGAATCAAGATCTTTCTCTGAGGCTTATAGCGCTGATGTGAATGGATCTCCTGCTGTAAACAAAAATCCTCGAGGATAGGGATTGCACCTTCCAACTATCGTGCTCTCCCAAGGGTCTAGTACAGCACTCTGCACACATTAGGTGCTCAGGAAGTGTTCTCGATTTAGTGACAAGGATATCCGTAGGGGCTGGGGCCAGGACAACCAATAGCAATGCATTGGGTTGTGGCCTAGGCCAGAGTGGCTTTGAGAAGCAGCATGGCAGAGTAGCTAGAGCACAGGCCTGGGACTCAGAAAGGCATGGGTTCTAATCCCTGTTGTGTGACCTTGGTCAAGTCATTTCACTTTTCTGTGCCTGAATTATCTCATCTATAAAATGGGGATTGAGACTGTGAGTCCTCTGTGGGACAGGGACTGTGTCCAACCTGATTGGCTTGTATCCACCTAATAATAATAATAATAATAATTATGGTACTACATTACTATGTGCCAAACATTGTTCTCAGTAGTGGTTTGGATATAGATGAATCAGGTTGGGCCCAGTCCCTGTCCCACATGGGGCTCACGCTCTTAATCTCCATTTTACCGATGAGATAACTGATGCCCAGAGAAGTGCAGTGACTTGCCCCAGGTCACACAGCAGACATGTGGTGGAGTAGGGATAAGAATGGACGTAATGTGTCTCTCCCAATTTCTCAGCGTTCATCTTCAATCAGCTCTGACCTCTAACCTAAACTCGCACAGCCCGAATATCCAACCGCGCCTAGCATGGAGTCGAGATCTCATCAAACGGCATGCTTTAAGGCCAACGTTTATTCTGTTCTTTGAATACCCCGTGGCGCTGGTCAACAGGCCAAAAAATGTTCCTCCCATCACAATGGAATCAACATTTCCTCCCCAACCTTCTAAGCATCCAGCCTGAGAATCAAAGACCCCAGTCATCTTCTGAGGACTTGGGCCAGGTGGGACTTTTAAGTCATTTCCACTTTGATTTTAAATTAGACTCAAAGCTCCTAATCTCGGACTCTGGGCTTCTAACCTGAGAGACTGTCCCCTTTAAATTAAAAAAAAGAGAGAGAGAGAAAAGCGCGGTGAAGTCTATGTGGTGAGAAATTTGTGCCAAGGCCCAAAATAAGACAGAGGATTTGCTGGCCTGTACATTTTTCAAAAATTTTCATATTTCATGTAACCTTCTTCAAGTATTAAGTGGGTTTCACAAGTCCACTGGAAAGCCAGTCACCATTGCAGGTATCCTTCCAAAACAGGAGGAGGTGGTCCGTGGGACATGAGATAACGGGAGAGGTGAAGTTGGGGGTATCCAGGAGGGGATCATCTCCAGGAGATGGAATTATCTAGAATGATCAGGCTCAATATGGACATGGGCTCTCAGTGGCCATTTTATTTTCTGTCTCTCTGAAATGAACATGAATTGTGCCATCTGTGAAGGACTCTTGCTAAGTGCTAAGAGCTGGGGTAGGTAGAATAAAATCAGGGCAGACTCAGTCGGTGACCCACACAGGGACTCAGAATCTAAGGGGAGGAGGGAAGTGACTTGTTCCAGGTTACACAGTGGGTAAGTGGCAGAGCCGGGGTTAGAACCTGGATTCTCTGACACCCAGGTCTGGGCTCTGGGCACCAGGCCACGCTGCTTCTCAACAATCATGTGGGCAGATCCCAAGAGGATCTGCCCCTTTCCTGAGGATGAGCTTGTGTCAAAAGTCTTTTTCACTGATTATAATGTACTCTCTTCCTTCTTCCTCCCTCCTTCTCTCCCTCCTTTCTCCCTCTCCCCCTTTCCCTCTTCTCTCATCCCTTCCTCCTTCCTCCCTCCCCTTCTTCCTTCTCCCACAACATGCTCTTTTCTCCCTCCCCTTTCCACTCTCCCTTTCTCTCCCCATCACCTTTTCCCTCCTCTCTCCTTCTTGCTCCTCCCTCCTCCTTCCCACTCCCTTTCCCTTCCCTCTCTGCCCTATCCCCCAATTTTCCCTCCTTCCTCCCCCTTCCCTCCTCTTCCCTTCCCTCTTTGTCCTCATCTGTAACCATCCCCTCTCCTTACTCCTTTCCCTTTATTTTTAAATGAAAGTGGTATTTCACACCATTGAAATGATGATTAATGACTCTGAACAATCTCAGGTATTAATGGTCATAGCAAAGTAGTGAGGTATCCATCAATCGGTGGTATTTATCGGGTGCTTTGGGTGCTGGGCACTGTACGAAACATTTTGGGAGAGTATAGTAGATTCAGTAGAGACCTCAAGGAGCGTACAATCTACTGTGTGCAGTGATGATGATGATGATGGTATTTGTTAAGCACTTATTATGTGCCAAGCACCGTTCTAGTTGCTGGGATAGATACATGGTAATCAGGTTGTTCCATGTGGGGCTCAGTCTTAATCCCCATTTTGCAGATGAGGTAACTGAGGCCAAGAGAAGTGAAGTGACCTCCCCAAAGTCACACAGCTGACAAGTAGCAGAGCCAGGATTAGAACCTATGACCTCTGACTCCCAAGCTTGTGCTCTTTCCAGTAAACCGAGCTGCTTCCCTGCAGTGTACTGTAGTGAGTGCTTGGGTGAGTCTAATAGGCTAGACGTGATCCCTGCCTTCAAGGAGCTTTTAGTGGGCAGGGAATCTGTCTACCAACTTTATCATATTGAACTCTCCCAAGCACTTAACACAGTGTTCTGCACACAGTAAATGCTCAATAAATATGATTGATTGATTGATAACAGGGTACTGTGTGCAGAATACTGTACTAGGTGCTTAAGAAAATACAACAGAAGAAGTTGATATGATCCCCACCCTCAAGGAGCTTAAAGGCTACCATGAGCTTTTGGGAGAGTACAATACCACAGAGTTGGTAGTTGGAGCAAGTATTTATGATTCTTATGGACAGAGAATGAAGTCCATTAGCCTACCAAAGACACAGGATCAGAGATTGTGTGTGTGTGAGAGAGAGAAAGAGAGAGCAAGAAGGAGAGAGAGGGAGAAACCAAGAAGAGATAATTACACAGTCTCGCTGATGAATGAAGACAAGTGAAAAACTGATTATATTTATAGCGTTGGTGATAGACGGTAAGGGTGCAAATTCAGCCCTTCATGACTTTACCTATTAAAACAAGAATGATAAATGAATTCACTCTTCAAGATGTCAACGTACACAGACACCCCTGGGAAATGAAATGTATATCGTCATCTTCTTGGGAAATTTCCTGGATTCTCCACTCCACCCAAGGCTTAAGTCGACACTGCCCTGGCCCTCATCTGTTTTATAAAAATGAATCAATGACATTGGCACCTTTAAGAAGACACATCCACTTGGTTGACTGTTAGGGAAACTCCCATTCCACCTTTTTCAAGAAGAACAGGCAGGCAGATGAAAGGCACACCCCCTAAATATGAACTCTGTTCTGTCGGAAAAAAGTATCCACAAAGACTCTGTTCATCTACATTGATTTCTTTATTCTTTTAATCATAGTATATTTGTCAATTAATGCCGAATGCCTCTCCCTATTAGATTGTTACCTTCTCAAGGGCAGGTATTATGTTTTTAACTTCTGTTCTTAGTTCTCCACTCCACCCCTTGCTTGCTGTGTGACCTGGGGCAAGTCACTGAACCTTTCTGTGCCTCAGTCTCCTTATCTGTAAAATGAGGATAAAATCCCAATTCTCCCTTTCTCTAGACTACGAGCTTTGGGTGGGAGAGGAGCTGTATCTAGTTAAGATCTAGTATCTATTCCAGTGATTGTCACTTAATAGACACTTTAGCTTCCTGAAACAGTTGTGTTTCTTCATGATAGTAAGTGCTTACTACGTGCCAGGCACTGTACTAAGTGCTAGGGTAGATACAAGATAAATGTGTTGAAAGCAGCCCCTCTCCCCTTTTTCATCACAGTCTTTATCCCCATTTTACAGATGAGAAAACTAGGGCCCAGAGAAGTTAAATGACTTGCCCAAGGTCATACAATGGACAAGTGGAGGAGCTGGGATTTAAACCCAGGTCCTCTTAATAATAATAATAATAATAACAATGGCATTTATTAAGTGCTTACTAGGTGCAAAGCACTGTTCTAAGCACTGGGGAGGTTACAAGGTGATCAGGTTGTCCCACATGGGGCTCACAGTCTTAATCCCCATTTTACAGATGAGGTAACTGAGGCACAGAGAAGTTAAGTGACTCGCCCAAGTCACACAGCTGACAATTGGTGGAGCCGGGATTTGAACCCATGACCTCTGACTCCAAAGCGCATGCTCTTTCCACTGAGCCATGCTGCTTCAGTGCTTAGCAGCCAGTAAGCACTCAACAAATTCATTTACAGATCAATATATTGATCTGGCTGAGCGGCTTCATTTAGTGTGGCTTGATGATCTTAAATCCCATGTTTGCAATTATCAACCGGTTTATCAAAAACTGCCCGATATGGCTTTGGATTTTTTTTTAAATGAGCTTGTTTATTCATTACTTTAGAAAAAGAGGAAATTGAATGCTATCTCTTTGAAGTTTTTGTTCCAAATCATCCACATCACTCTTCCATTTCCAAAGCTGCCTCTAGCTCCAGAAACCTGCATTATGGAAACAGCTCCTTTGTTACAAACTTTCCCTTAATTAATCAATCAATTAATGGTATTTATTGAGCACTTACTGTGTGCAGAGCACTATACTAAGCAGTTGGAAGGATTCAACAGAGCTGGTAGACACATTACTTGCCCACAAGGAGCATACAGTCTACACAGGGAGTTAAGAGTCTGTCGCTAATTTCTATTCTGGTTCATGAACATTAATCTTCCAACCGTGAATTTAATAAAAGTTGAACGGGTGTCTTGCTGGGATGAAAAGTAAGAGAACTGCGAGAGACCTGACACAGTTTTGCTCTCAAGAGACCGATAACTCCCCTCAGATCCATACCCAGCTGGGAGAAGTCAGAAGATATGAAGTTCACAATTTTAACTACTGTTCCTTTCTGGTTTCTATCATGAATAATGGTCAGTTTTCTGGCTAGGTGATTTACCACCAGGCTACTCAGTTTGGTCTAAAAAGGAGAACATTCATGGTACGATCGGGATGAAGTTTGGCTCATTTAATCATATGGTAGCCAAGATATTTATTGAGCACAATAGTAATAACTGTGGTATTTGTAAAGTGTTTACTATGCGCTAAGCGTTGGGTTTGATCCAAGATATTCAAGTCGAACACAGTCTCTGTCCAGGTAAGGCACATAGAATAAGTAGGAGGGAGGAGGGTTTAATCTCCTTTTTACAGATGAAGAAATGGTGGGCCAGGGAAATGAAGTGACTTGCCCAAGGTCACACAGTAGGTGGGTGGCAGAGCTGGGATTAGAACCCATGACCGCTGGCTTCCAGGCCTGGGTTCATGCTGTTTTTCTGTACTAAGCCTTAAGTGAAGAAATACAGGCTACACTCTAGAAAGCAAACATCTTTTGGACAAACGAAATGTCTACCAAATCAGTTGTGCTCTCCCAAGCGCCTAGTGCAGCGCTCTGCACACAAGAACTACTCAGTAAATACCATTAATTGACTATTTCTCCCTGACTTCAAGGAACTATCGATTAAATGGTGGGAGACAGACAAATTATTTTACAACTGCTAGCACTATGCTAGCATCAAATCTCGGAATGAAACGGACTAAATAAAAGCGCTAGACTGGAAGCTCGTTGTGGGCAGGGCAGGTGATGGCTAATTCTGTTGTGTTGAACTCTCCTAAGGGCTTAGTAGAGTGAACATAGTAAGCATTCAGTAAATACCACTGATTGATTGATACAATGGAAATATGTATATAGAGAAAAAGGGTTAGCGTGGCTATAAATCCTAAAGTGTAAAACAGTATTGGCTGTTGAGTATCATATATATAAGTTGGGTAACATAAAGAGAAGCAGAGTGGTTTAGTGGAAAGAGCACGGGCTTGGGAGTCACAGGTTGTGGGTTCTAATCCTGACTCCACCACTTATCAGCTGTGTGACTTTGGGCAAGTCACTTAACTTCTCTGTGCCTCAAGTTATCTCATCTGTAAAATGGGGATTAAGACTGTGAGCACCACGTGGGACAATCTGATTACCTTGTATCTACCCCAGTGCTTAAAACAGTGCTTGGCATATAGTAAGCGCTTAACAAATACCATCATTATTATATATGACTGGGGGTGATGGGTTTTTAAAGAGGTTGGCTTTCTGGAGGAGGGCGTATTCAGAGAAGCAGCTTGGGCCTAGCAGAAAGTGGTCAGAGCTGGAAGTCAGAGGACCTGGGTTCTAATGCCTGCTCTGCCACTTGTCTGCTGTGTGATCTTAGACAAGTCACTTCACTTCTCTGGGCCTCAGTTACCTCATCTATCAAATGGGGATTGAGACTGTGAGCCCCACATGGGACAGGAACTGTGCAAAATCTGATTTGCTTGTACCCACCCAGCAATTAGGACAGTGCCTGACATGTAGTAAGTGCTTAACAAATACCATTATAATTATTATTATTATTATTATTTTAGCTCCTTATGGGCAGAGAACATGTCTACCAATATTGTTTCATTGTATTCTCCCAACTGCATAGTAAGTGCTCAATAAATACTACTGATTGATTAAGTTCAATAACTGAGACCTTCAAACTTGAAGATGAAAGGTAGATGCGTTTGACGCATCAGAGTGAAAACAGAAAGAGCTATCAGTAAATCAATCAATCATATTTACTGAGCCCTTACTGTGTGCAGAACACTGTATTAAGTGCAAGTGCTTTGATAAGGTGTGAAAGGATAGTGATGGATTCTCAGGTGGAGAGGGTGTATTTTCAGAGGAGGCAGGAAATCTCTTGAGATACTGCTGGGAAAGATGGGAGAGTTGAAGAAGGGGCAGGAGAAGGAAGGGATTAGAGAGGAGCAGGGGGGGGTTTAACGAGATCACGCCTGATCTTTCAATTTTCTCAATAAAGTACATGGCCATTCATTAAGGGCAAGAGATGGGGGAGGTGGGGGCATAACGGATTTGAGGAGGGAATTAAATGTCTGGAACAACTGTCAAGGTCAATGGGCAGAGGGGTCAATAAGGATGAAGAAATAATGTAGCTGGGCAGAGGAGAGGGCAGAGTTAAAGCAGGCAAGGATGAATTGGAAGTGGAGAAGGTCCATCCGATAACTGGATTTCCTCCAGCAGCTCCCTGAAGCTCATCCATTCATTCAATCAGATTCATTGAACCCTTAGTGTGTGCAGAGCACTGTTCTAAGCTCTTGGGAAAGCACAATACAACAATAAGTAGCCATGCACAGGAGTGGAGGAAGCGGAGAAACACAAAACATGTAAGATGTGCAGTAATGCTACTTCCTCCACTGACTAGCAGGTCACATTAATGAGTCATTTCTCTCCCAGAGAACGTTGAACTTGTCCAGAGCGAAGTGGACTTCTTGGTGAGGTAAATGATGCTGTCGCTGAACCTTTCTGTGGAGCGTTCTAATTAGATGCCCCTATGATTGAGGACCCGCAGTAGGGTCCAAATCCTTTCACTTTGAATAAATGTAAGGGAAATCATGATGCTATTAATCTCGGAAAACAATCGTGCCAAAAGATGTAGAAAGTCGGCTTTGGGTTTGACCTTGGCGATTGAGTCCGGTGACTTTGAACCGGAGAAGACGGTGGCTGTTTCCAGGAGAGGAACAATAAGTCATTGGAACTAGGAAGTCAGTGGTAGCCTCGATCCACCAACTATTAGAAAGGTGGATATTATATGAAAATGAATAACCTCTAAATTGTCTCCATGTTGTGAATTGCCAATGAACATTTCAAATACAACAGTGTTTGCTGATACATTGTTTACAGATTGGAGATGATCTGTATAATGCCTGATAATTACATGCTTAGCAGGCTAATTATTTTGTGAATAAATTCAAACAAAATCAAGTAATTAAGCAACAGAGAATGTCTTAAGTCTTGTACTGATAACTGTTGAAACTCTGATTTAACAAGGTTGGGTATGAATAAATCATGACCATAATATAGCCGACTAGTAAACAAAAGGATCCGTTGTAATGGTACCTATCCATCTAGTAGTTTATCCCCCAATGGCTTGTATTACTTTAGCTAAAAGTTGCACTGTCCAAGACCCATAATGGGTTACAAGAAGAAAAGTTAGAGATGGAGCATGAAAAGAAAGGGGTGTCGAATGATTCGATTGTAGCGAAAGAATGTCTAAGAGGGCAACTGGTACATATTCAGTGGTATTTCCCAAGCACTTACATTGTGCCAAGGAACTTTAATAGGCACGTGGGAGAATGCAAGATAAATAAAAGTTAGAGTCCCTCTCCTCAAGGAGCTTACAATTCCTCCAAGCACACTGTAGAGGCAGCTGGAGAGAGTCCCGAACTCATAAACCTGTTGTGGGCAGGGAATGTGTCCGTTTATTGTTCTACTGTACTCTCCTAATTGCTTAGTACAGTTCTTTGCACATAGTAAGTGCTCAATAGGTGTGATTGAATGAACGATTGAATGATGGGCCATTGGCCTGATCCAATATGGTACTGCTCTGGGAAAAATGGTGTTTTGCAAGGAGAACCTCTGACCCATTGAACTCTGATCATCAGTAGTACTTCTTGGGCGATTCCTATGAACAGAGCACTGGACTAAGTGCTTGGGAGAGTCTAGTACAATAGAACTGGTAGACATCATTCCTGACCACAAAGAGCTCACAGTCTAGAGGGGGAGATGGATAGCAGAAGAGCAGAGTGTATGGAGAAGGTGTATGGCCTAGTGGATAGACCACAAGCCTGCAAGTTAGAAGGATCTAGGTACTAATCGCAGCTCCTCCACTTGTCTTTTGTGTGACCTTGGACAAGTCATTTCACTTCTCTGGTCCTCAGTTCCCTCATCTGTCAAATGGGGATGAAGAATGTGAGCCCCATGTGAGACATAGACCATGTCCAAACCATTTGGCTTTTATCTACCCTGGTGCTTAGTACAGTGCCTGACACACAGTAAGTGCTTACAAATACCATAAAAAATTATGGATATAGGCTCTGTGGGGATGGGGATGGAGTGAGTCACAGAGTGTTTAGGGCTACAGGCCCAAGTGCATAAGTGACCCAGATAGGGTGGGGAAATGATAGTTAGTGAAGTTTTGATAGCCGAGATGTGATTTTAGCAGGGCTTTGGTGATGGGAACAATGGGAAGAGTGGTGATCTATGGTTTGGCTTTTTTCCTGGGTCACTGTCACTTCTTCAAATGGTACCTGCTAACCTGAGAGTCTGATGTATGGAAATGGCTAACATGAGCCCCTCATTGGCTCTGACTTCTTCTCTGCTAATGGGGTTCTTCTCTGATGGAAGTCAGGGATGGAATATGAGATGAGGGATTTTTTTGTTAGGTTTAAAGGATCCGTTTCTCTTCTGGGCAAGTCACTTCTCGGTGTCTTTATTGAGGGTAGGCGGCTTCTTTTGTGTTTGACCCAAAACGGCCGTCCATTGCACCCCCCCATATTTCCTCTCAATGGAGAAGCAGCATGGAGGAGTGAATAGGGCATGGGCTTGAGAGGCAGAAGGTCCAACTTCACCAATTGTCTGCTGTGTGACTTTGGGCAAGTTGCTTCACTTCTCTGGGCCTAGTTTACCTCATCTGTAAAATGAGTATTGAGACTGTTAGCCCCAGTTAGGACAGGGACTGTGTCTAACCAGACTGGCTTGTATCCACCCAAGTGCTTAGTACAGCGTCTTGCACATAGTAAGTGCTTAACAAATACCATTATTATTATTATTGTTATACCATGTGTGTGATTTCCTAGAGCTTCGGGGGGCTGCCCCAGGAGAGAGAGGCATAGGCCAGGATTGGGTTGGGGGAAGGGGGTGAACAGAAAAGAGCAATGAGCAGTCTATCAGTCAGAAATGTGTTTGTTTACCATGACAATTTGAGTCCAAAATAAATACTTCTAAAGGACAAAATAATCCTTTTTTAAAAAATGATATTTGCTAAGTGCTTATCTTGAGCCACACACTGTGTTAAGCACTGGGGTCGATACTAGCTAATCACGTTGGACACAGTCCCCGTCCCACATGAAGCTCCCAGTCTTAATCCCCATTTGACAGATGAGGTGAGGCATGGAGAAGTGAAGCGACTTGCCCAAGCTCACACAACAGACAAGCGGCAGAACAGGGATTAGAACCAAAGTCCCTCTGACTCCCGGGCCTGGGCTCTATCCACTAGGACATGCTGCTCCTCTATGAAGTGTACTGCCAAGAAAAGGTCTAAAAATTGAAGTCAACTTTCTCTCTACAATGCTTGAGAACTGTTTGAAGTTCATTGGATTGCTGCTCTAATTCCTGTCTCCTATCCAGTGGGGTTGACATAAATTGCTGTATTTTCCCCTGACGAAATTTTGAAAACAAGCAAAGCATTTGATTTAAATGTCAAGCCTAAACATGGTCTATCGTGAAAGAAATCATAAATGCAAAAGCGACTTTATTTCTGCTCCTCTTACCTCTCAAATAAGCAAATTCAGTGTATGTCATTTTTAGAGAAAATGACAGCAGGTTTCCAATCTAGAAGCACAGAGAGCAGATTGTCTCCCCATTTGCTTATACGGAGTTTCCTTTGCCAAGTTGCGGGGCTTTAAATGGCATATTAAGAAAATATTTCTGTTACCTTCGTAATCCGTTATTAAGGAACGGGGGAAATCATTTAAAAGTCCAGCTGGGGAACAAAAAAAGAATCCGAGTATTAGATTAGACCCTCGCCTGAAATCTAAAAACAACTTTGGCTCAGATTCAAGCTGTCAATTGAGGCGGAGTTATATCGGGGATGGAAAATAAACATGCCCCACCACTCAGACACCCCAACCTAGATCTCACCGAGGAATTTGATTATGCTATTTTCGTGGTATGGAACTGTTCAAACTGGTAAGATTGATTTGATATCCACCATGTCGGTGGCTACTGGAATGAATGAGGGGAAAAACAATACATCCATCAATTACCAGCGGGTCTTAAATGCTGTCTACTTTTTAATAAGATTCTGCTGAGCTCCGCCATTGTTAGCGGCGAGCACAACTTTACCTCAGACCAACTTTGTTGTTCAACAATGCGTGGACAGATTCCATTACCTGTTTGCTTTAACTGAATAAAGCCATATATCTTTGGGCAAATCATTGTATTGAACATGACTGTGTGGAATTTCAAAAGCTGTCAAGCGGGGCCTACCCTTAGATGGTTACCCTAGACCCCTGAGAGATTTCAGCTCACGAGGGATGTCTTTTCAGTGAACATTGAGAAGCCTAGAATCTTAAGCTGAGACTGATTCCATCCATCATCCCATCAGGGCTATTTTTTGAGTGCTTATTCTGTGCCTTAGAGCCAACTAAGGATAGAGTTAGAGGATATGGTCCTTGTCCTCAAGGAGCCAACAGTCTCCTGTGTGCAGAGCACTGTACTGGGCACTTGGAAGAGTGTGACGGAGTTAGTATTTGTGATCCTTGCCTGCAAGGAGCTTAGAGTCTTTTAATGATCTGTGGATGGACAACTGAAACCTACCCTATGGCAGCTGGAAGGATTGGAGTATGACAGATTTTTTTTATCGTATTTGGGAAGCGTTTACTATGTGCCCGGCACTATACTGAGCACTGAGGTAGTTACAAGCTAATCGGGTTGGACACAGTCCTGGTCCCACATGGGGCTCACAATCTTTGTCCCCATTTTTTTTTTACAGATGAGGTAACTGAGGCTTGGAAAAGGGAAGTGGCTTGCCCAAGGTCACATAGAAGAGAAGTGGCAGAGCCGGGATTAGAGCCCAGGATCTTCTGAGTCTCAGGCCTGGGATCTATTCACTAGGCCACGCTGCTTCTCAGTAAGATGGAGGTGGATTCCCTGGACGTCCTCATTGGCTTTGGTTTCTGGTCTGCTGATGGGGTGATTTCCTGCATAAAAACATTGGGCAAGTCACTTCGTTTCTCTCTGCCTCAGTTACCTCATCTGTAAAATGAGTATAAGAGTGTGAACCCTATGGGAGACAGGGATTGTGCCCAAACTGATTAGCCTGCACCTACCCCAGTGCTTTGATCAGTGTTTGCCACATAGTAAGCACTTAACAAGTACCATGAAAACAGAAAATAGATAACGAGAAGCCCTAAGGGTGTGGACAATTAAAGTGAAACTTATACAACCTGTGGGAAAGCTCATTCGCGGTAGAAAGATGACATAAAATGGTGGGCGAAGAGGGCCTTCAGGGAGAACATACACTGACTCAGCAGTCATGTATGTAGTATATGAAGTATGATGAGGGAGGGGAGGGGAGGAGCAGTGAGAGGTGCTAAGGATGCTGCATCATACAAGGGGTGGGGATGCTAAGCTTATTAATAATAAAACTAATAAAATAATAAATGATAATAGTGGTATTTAAGTGTTTACTACATACTGAGCACTGTAGTGAGCACTAAGGTAGATACAGGGTAATCAGATCCAACATGGGGAATACGATCTAAGCAGGAGGGAGAGAAGGTATTGAATCCCCTTTTTACAGATGAGGGAACAGAGGCTCAGAGAAGTTTAGTGACTTGCCCAGAATCACACAGCAGACATGTGACAGCACTGGGATTAGAACCCAGGTCCTCTGACTCTCAGCCCCAGGCTCTGTCCAGTAGACCACACTGCTTCTCTATAAAGCAGAATACAGAACTTTCCCATCAATCGTGGGAGATGGTGTGAGTGAAATCTAGATGAATGGGTCACATTCATGCTTATAATAATAATAATGATGATGACATTTATTAAGCACTTACTATGTGCAAAGCACTGTTCTAAGCACTGGGGAACTTACAAGGTGATCAGGTTGTCCCACGGGGGGCTCACAGTCTTAATCCCCATTTTACAAATGAGGTAACTGAGGCACAGAGAAGTTAAGTGACTTGTCCAAAGTCACACAGCTGACAATTGGCAGAGCAGAAATTTGAAACCATGACCTCTGATTCCAAAGCCCGTGCTCTTTGCACTGAGCCACGCTGCTTCTCTGATCATATGATGCTTATCATCAGGATGATTTTTCTTCTCATTATTATTACTTTTATCCAGAGAATCTGACTCCTCATTGGGTTTGGCATTAGCTCCTCATGGCAAAATCACTCATTCATGCATTCAGTGGTATTTCTTGAGCGCTTACTGTGTGCAGAGCACTGAGAAGCAGCATGGCTCAGGGGAAAGAGCCCGGGCTTGGGAGTCAGTGGTCATGGGTTTGAATTCCGGCTCTGCCACATGTCTGCTGTGTGACTTTGGGCAAGTCACTTAACTTCTCTGGGCCTCAGTTACCTCATCTGTAAAATGGGGATTAAGATTTTGAACTCCACGTGGGTCAACCTGATCACCTTGTATCACACCCAGCTCTTAGAACAGTGCTTTGCACATAGTAAGCACTTAACAAATGCCATCATTATTATTATTACTGTTTGGGAGAGTACAAGAGAACAATAAAATCTACGCTCAATAAATACTACTGATGGATGTTAAGCAGTACACTCGCCAATGATGCACCTATAGACAAAGAAGTAGAAAAGAGAAACAAGGAGGCCAACCTGTTCTTGGTGATATGCACTGCAGAGTTTGGTGACAACAGGACATCCAACATGAGAAGCAGCGTGGCTCAGTGGAAACAGCACAGGCTTGGGAGTCAGAGGTCATGGGTTCTAATCCCGGATCTGCCACTTATCAGCTGTGTGACTCCATCGCTTAGAACAGTGCTTTGCACATAGTAAGCGCTTAACAAATGCCATCATTATTATTAACTTTTCTGGGCCTCATTTACCTCATCTGTAAAATGGGTATTAGGACTGTGAGCCCCATGTGGGACAACCTGATTACCTTGTATTTATTTATTTATTTATTTATTTTACTTGTACATTTCTATCCTACTTATTTTATTTTGTTGGTATGTTTGGTTCTGTTCTCTGTCTCCCCCTTTTAGACTGTGAGCCCACTGTTGGGTAGGGACTGTCTCTATGTGATGCCAATTTGTACTTCCCAAGCTCTTAGTACAGTGCTCTGCACATAGTAAGCACTCAATAAATACGATTGATTGATTGATTGATTGATTGTATCTCCTCCAGCTCTTAGAACAGTGCATGGCACATAGTAAGCGCTTAACAAATACCAAAATTATTATTATTATTATTATTATTATTATTATTATTATTATTATTATTATTATTATCCAACTGAAGACCTAAATGAAGACTTACAACTGGAAGTTATGGAAGGTGTCTGCCCTCCTAGCATGACAAGAACGTCTGGCCCCAACTCAGAAGGCCCTTCGAGTTTCACCAGCCTCTTCCACATCAAAAGTCAAGACAAGGTGATCCCAGAATGTCAGTCAGTCAGTCAATCAACCGTATTTACTGAGCGCTTACTGTGTGCAGAGCACTGTACCAAGTTCTTTGGCGAGTGCAATATAACAATATAATGGACACATTTCCTGCCCACAGTGAGTTCACAGTTTAGAGGAGACAGACATCATTGTAAATAAATTAATGACAGTTATGGACATTAGTGCTGTGGGGCTGGGATGGGGATGAGTAAAGGGAGCAAGTTAGGGTGATACAGAAGGGAGTGGGAGAAGAGGAAAGAAGGGCTTAGTCAGGGAAGACCTCTTGGAGGAGATGGGCCTTCAATAAGGCTTTGAAAGAGGGGAGAGTATCATCTCTAGAGTATAACCAGCCCCCAATTCCCCACCTAGTCGTTTTTGGCAAGGAACATGTCTACCAACTCTGATGCATTGTACTGTCCCAAATACTTAGTTCAGTGCTCTGCCCACAATGAGCACTCAATAAATATCACTGATGATGATGATGATGTTGATGATCAAGGTACCCCACATCGGTCTGAATTTATCTTCGATCCTCCCACCCTTTCCTCTCCGCGGCCCTTTCGGTTAATCTCCGCTTAAGCGTCGCGATCCGCCATTTTAAAAATAAATACCTAAATAGCCGTGCCATTAGTCGAAGCGCTCCATATCGGGAAAAAGCCATTCATCAAAGATAAAGATCTTCGACAGGATCGGAAATTTGAGTCCCGCAAGGAGACGGCTCCGCTCCGCTCGTAATCTGACCAACTCCCATCTCTCACTTTCATCCAGAGACCACCAGGATCTGGGTCACCTGCCTTCCCTCACTAGCTGATGGCAGGGCCGACAACAGAATGGTTGCGTGACTTATTTGCAAGCTCCGAGGCTCGGGTGAGTGCAATTCCCTCCTGTATCTCTGGGCAGAGATACGGAAATTAAATCTCTTACTCTCCGGATGTGTGGTAAACCATTTTATGGAAGCGTTAGTCTAAAAGGAGGTAGAAGAGTGATTTGGTTAAGGACTGCAGTGTGTTACCCATAAACCTCCTGGATCCCTCGCTTTCGTTCATGATTTAACGACCCGTACTGTCTCTGGCCATTTCTCCCTTTCAGGTAAATATAGAGACAAAATCTGGGCCTGGGGTCAGGAGGAGAGCAAGGAGAAAATACATTTCCGCTGTATAATTGAATTGTATTAATCCCAGGACAATATTGAGAAATTGAAGCCAAAATATCGTTCAACGGTGCTGCAGGTTTGTATGTGTGGGATTGTATCCAGGCAGTGTATTACAAACTCCGCTGAAGTAATTCTTTGAAAACAAGATTGTAAAATAGTTGAAACATCTTATGCTAATGTAAAAGACTTTGAAGTATTTAATCTCCTCTTTATTTCTCCATTTCAAATACTTGGGCTTACATCCATACGCTTCTGAACCGACAAGACTTCAACAAATTCCAGAGATTGTTTTGTTCTCTGGTGCCTAAAGCCGGTAGAGGAGTTTATTAGTCAAAAGGAAGGAAGCGAACCGCAGGTTTTAAAGATGATTTTCTTTAACTTTTGAAGGAATTGACAACCAACTGATCTCTCCCAAGCGTATTTTTTAATCAACTCATTTCTACATAATTCGAGCATCGATATTCAAATCTCAGGAACCGAGAAAGGGAAGATTTGAGGTGGATGTGTGTGGGAGATGCTTTAAAAGGGAAACTATGGGACTGGCTCATTTCAGTACCTTTTTACCTGCATGGTACGAAACTCACCCCTTCGAGAAATGAAACCCCAAAGGGGTGGCTAATTCCATCCAGCATTCCCTGGCACTTCACGGTAATATGCTGCCTCTTAAATACCCAATTTCGTACATTCGTTCTCTGAGAGGCTTTGACTAGGACTATGATGAACAAGTAGATTATTCTGATTTGGTTCCCGGCCTCAAGTCTATTCCAGAAACCCTCCAAAGTACCTTCTCAGTTCATCCTGTGAGCTGATCTAAACCAGACCCTCAGGGCCTCCTCTAGACCATAGGCTCCCTCTTGAGCACTTTCAGTGTGAAGAGCACTGAGCCGGGAACATGGAAGAGTGCAATGTAATAGAGTTGGCAGACATGTTCCCTGTCCACAGTGACCTTACAGTCTAGAGGGTGCCAAGCATTTAGTAAGCACTCGGGAAAGTATAATTCAATATAGTTACTAGGCACAATCCCTACCCATATGGAGTTAACAGTCTACAGTGATGACTACTTGGTGCAGAGCACTGTACTAAGCGCTGGGAAAAGTGTTCAGTTCCTCTATTTTATGAGAGACTCAGTCACTTGTCTGAGGCCATATGGCAGGGCAGTGGTGAGGTCAGAATTAGAACTCGGGTCTCCTGACTCTCCAGTCCTCTACCCTCTCCACTAGGTCACCTTACTACCCCAGATCGACCAAGATTCATCCTCCTTTGGTCACAGTGCCAGCCAGGTTGTAAGTAGCAAGTTTCTTTACATGGTTGCCAGGTTTACCCGATGCGATTCGGCCAATGAGATCATCTCCTCTCCGGCAATTCCATACTGATACAGCATCATTTTCCAAATGACCAAATATTTGACAGTAAATCAACTCCCAGAGACCTGGCAGGCAGACAGTATGACAAAGATATATCCCTCATAGCTATTTCTAGACACTTAGGCCAACAACAAGCACAAAAAAAAAAGAAATTGTAGAAGTGAAGGGGTGAGATTTATTCTTGTTTGTAATTTCTCCAAACCCCTGTCGAATAGTTATTGCTACCACAAGCGCTCACTCTCCATTGCTCTCTCACTCATTATAAAATTCATTTTCCTTAGTATCTCTGGTCTCAGTCTCCCGGTTTGTTGGCCCTAGTCCTTTATTATCCTGTAATGCGACAGCAATATATCAGTGATGTCCAGGGTAAATTACAAGGAATTATTATCGGGGCAGGAATCCAAGGAAATAAAATCGATACATGAGTGAAGAAAGACACAACTTCAGCACCGGTATAGATCCAGACGATGGAGGAGACCATCACGGCAAATATCTCTGATCCTGAAACGAGTCTCTCTTGCAAGCCTCAGGCTCGTTGAACTTCGCTGTCGCAGGACGGACTTGGGAGCAGAATGGGAAAGAGCCGGTTGCCCTGACAGTCACTCTGTGGATGAGTGAGTCTTGGTATTCATTGAGTGCTCGCTCTGTGCTCTTCAGGACCTGGCCCCTGGATCGAGAAGAGCTCGCAGGCTAGGTTGGGAAGGGCAGACCCAAAGGAAAGAGAAATCAAATACTGCCCACGGATGATGGAATCAGGCACATTTAAAAGACACAGAATCCGCAACTCGATAGGCAGGGGAATAGAGAAGCTAACGTAGGGGAAGCCGTTTTGGGTGAGCAGAAATAAACAAATCATTGTCTGGAAGATGGAAGGAAGATTTGAAAGCCTCACTGAAGATACGTCTCGAGTGGTGTGTGAGAGCGGAGAAGCACCTTGATGCAGAAAAGAAGAAAGGAAAATAGCAGTGTGGGTAGCAAGTAGAAGTCAACATCATCATCATCTTAATCATCATCCTCACCATTGCTATCATCATCATCACCATGACCACCACCTCCATGACCATCAGTAGCAGCAGCACCGTTACATCAACATCACCACTATCATCTCATCATTATCATCCTCATTAACATCATTATTCAGTCAATAGTATTTATTGAGCACTTACTGGGTGCAGAGCACTGTACTAAGCACTTGTTACCATCATCACCATCACCACCATCACCACCATTTATTCAGTCCTATTTATTGAGCACTAACTGTGTACACAGCACTGTACTAAGTACGTACATCACTATCAGCAGTAGCAGCAACTCTACACCAACATAAATAACCGACGTAGAGAAGCAGCGTGGCTCAGTGGAAAGAGCCCGGGTTTGGGAGTCACAGGTCAGGGGTTCTAACCCTGGCTCCGCCACTTGTCAGCTGTGTGACTTTGGGTACGTCACTTCACTTCACTGTTACCTCATCTGTAAAATGGGGATTAAGACTGTGAGCCCCAGGTGGGACAACCTGATTACCCTGTATACCGCCCCGGACAGTGTTTAGAGAAGTGCTTGGCACATAGCAAGCACTTACAAATACCATTATTATTATTATTAAAAATCATCATTATCATCATCCTAATGATCATGGTACTGGTTAAGGGTTTACTATGGGCCAAACACTATTCTAAGCCCTGGGGAAGTTATAAGTTAATCAGGTTGGACACCATCCCTGTCCTACGTGGGGCTCACACTTCATCATTTCATCATCAACACCACCTGCGTCTTTATCATCATCATCATCAGAAGCAGAAGCCACAGAAGCATCACTACATCAACACCATAGCCACCATAATAACAGTAATGATAGCATTTATTAAGTGCTTACTATGAGCAAAGCACTGTTCTAAGCGCTGGGGAGGTCACAAGGTGATCAGGTTGTCCCGGGGGGAGCCTCATAGTCTTAATACCCATTTTACAGATAACTGAGGCACAGAGAAGTTAAGTGACTTGCCCAAAATCACACAGCTGGCAATTGGCGGAACTGGGATTTGAAACCACGACCTCTGACTCCAAAGCCCGGGCTCTTTCCACTGAGCCATGCTGTAGCACTCATAGTAGTACTGGCAAAAGCAGCAGCACCAGTAATGTTATTTACTGAATAGGAATTCACTAATCCACCACCCTTCCCATAGGTGTACACTCTCAATGTTGCCTAACGAATAAACAAATGAGCAAGAGGTTTCTGTGCCACCCTTTTTTCTTGGTGATTTTGCATCATTACAGAACACAATGTGCTAAAACAGCCCCAAGGGACAATGTGCTTTCTACTTATCAGTGGTGAGCATAATAACACTGGAATTTAATGTGTATCCAGATGTCCACGATGATACTGTTGATTAATAATTCTGGTACTTGTCAAGCACTTACTATGGGCTAAGCACTGTTCTAAGTGCTGGGGTACATACAAATTAATGAGGTTGGACACAATCCCTGTCCCACATGGGGCTCCCAATCTTACTCATCATTTTACAGATGAGGTAACTGAGGCCCAGAGAAGTGAAGCGACTTGCTCGACCTGTGGCAGAGCAGGGATCAGAACCCATGTCCTCCTGACAGGCCCTTGCTCTACCCACTATACCATCCACGATAATAGTCTTTTCAAACCCTCTTCCCACTAACGCACTGAATCGATCATCACTATATTGTGACCTTCCCATAACAAGAGATTTTCCCAGGCCCTAAGCTTCACATTTGGGAAACTCAGGCATTAATAAATGGACACACCAACACACCTTAGGGCGCCAGTACATAGAACAGTGCTTGGCACATAGTAAGCGCTTAACAAATGCCATCATTATTATTACCACACACACACACATACACACACATGCAATTGCACATTCATATTTGTGGTCCTATACATATACAAACATGAACACACACACACAACTATGCCCACATATTCTATCAGGATTACACCCACCTATATTCATATTCCCACACACATAGAAATAGAATGCAAAGACACACACACACACACAAACACACACACACACACACACACACACACACACCCAACATTTATAGCCTGGGAGTGAAAGACACTAACAGAAGGAATCTTTAATCAATCAATTGTATTTATTGAGCACTTACTGTGTGCAGAGCGCTGTGCTAAATGCCTGGGAGAGTACAATATAACGGAGTTTGTAATAACGTTTCCTACCTACAGTGAGCTTTCAGATTAGATAGGGAGACAGGCATTAATATCAGTAAATCAGTTATGGGATATGTCCAAAAGTTCTGTGGGGAAAAAGAAAATGGGAACTCAGTGTCACCACCATTAGATGAACTGGTTGGAATACCCAGACTGGTCTCTTAGAAATAAGTGAAAGGGAATGAACAGCCAGGTGAAAATAAAACCCTCTTAAATCTCCTCTTATGTCTATGACCATTTGCAGTATTGGTTCCCCTTCTGACCTCTTGGTTCCCTGGGTACCTGAAGGATGCCTGAAGGATGGTCTCTTAGCTCCATCATGAAGCCTGGTGGATAGAAAAGCATTTCTGGGAGGTCAAAAGGAGGTGGCTTCCCAGGCCGTTCAACAATCTGGGAGGCAGAAGAGACGACAGACTTCAGCATTGAGTGAGAAGAATTAAGTAGACTCAAGTGGTCCTGCTGAATCAGCTAAGAGTTGAGTGGAAAAGATTGTCCTTTCTCCCCTTTTACCCTGCCAGGATGTCTGGAGAATAAAAAATGCCGGGAGGAACAGCTCAGGAAAGATAGGGAAGGAGTTCGAGTGGGGCCAGAAACCCTTGGGAAATATTACTTGCAATCCTTTTCAAGAGAAATTCAACCAATCAATCAATCAACGGTATTTATTCAGTGCTTTCTGTGTGCGGAGCACTGTACTAAACACTTGGGGAGTACTATACAGAAAAGCAGCTTGGCCTAGAGCACAGGCCTGAGGGTCAGAAGGACCTGGGTTCTAATCCCAACTCTGACACTTGTCTACTTTGTGACCTTGGGTGAGTCACTTAGCTTCTCTGGGCCTCAGTTTCCTCATCTTTAGAATGGGGATTAAGAATGTGAGCCCCATGTGGAACAGGGACTGTGTCCAACCCGATTTGCTTGTATCCCCCCAGTGCTTAGTACAGTGGCTGGCACATAGTAAGTGTTTAGCAAATGCAACAGTTGTCATTATTATCATTATTGTTATTACAGTACAACAGAGTTGGTAGATAGGTTCCCTGTCTGCAACAAACTTAGAGTCTAGAAACGAGTTTATAGTCCAGAAGGTAGTTTTCAGCTGACTTCCATTGGAAGCTGACCTTTTCGATTCCTGCTCATTGCATTAATCAACTTCTAATGCTTTCATTTTCTCCTCTAGGATCCCTAGAAGACACAGAGCTGCTAAATCATTCCTGATCCAGCACTTTCACTCAATCAGAATTCAGTCCTCATGATGAATTGCAGTGTCGGGAATCTGCGTTTTAGGAAATGGCTTTATTGAAACGCAATCGTTACAAAGATAATGTCTATTTACATATTCAGACTTTGAAGGTTTCGTCGGTGCCCTGACAGACAGATGAAGAAGCTGACAGGGTTCCTTTCTAGGACAGTGCTTTGGACAGGTGACTCTACTGGATCAGTACAAGGTCCTGGGAAACTCTTGCCCTATTATATAGCCACTGTAGAAGAGGTAATAATGGTAATAATGCTACTAATTGGCTCTGCCAATTGTCAGCTGTGTGACTTTGGGCCAGTTACTTGACTTCTCTGTGCCTCAGTTACCTCATTTGTAAAATGGGGATTAAGACTGTGAGCTCCCCTGTCGGACAACTTGATCACCTTGTAACCTCCCCAGTGCTTAGAACAGTGCTTTGCACATAGTAAGCACTTAAAAATGCCATTATTATTATTATTATTGTTAATAATAATAACGATAATAGTGGTATTTGTTAAGTGCTTACTATGTGCCAGTCACCTCCCAGTCCAGGTTGGGAGGAGAAAAGATATTTAATCCTCCCTTTTACAGATGAGGAAACTGAAGACCAGAGAAACCAACCAGCTTATTCAAGATCACTGGGGAAGCAGCATGGCTCAGTGGAAAGAGCCCGGGCTTTGGAGTCAGAAGTCATGGGTTCAAATCCCGGCTCCACCACTTGTCAGCTGTATGACTTTGGGCAAATCATTTAACTTCTTTGTGCTTCAGTTCCCTCATCTGTAAAATGAAGATTAAGACTGCCAGCCCCCTGTGGGACAACCTGAACACCTTGTAACCTCCCCAAGTGCTTAAAACAGTGCTTTGCACATAGTAAGCGCACAATAAATGCCATTATTATTATCACCCAACAGACAAGTGGCAGAGCTGGTCTTGGAGTCCATGCCTTTGGCCTCAACAACAATAACAATGATGGCATTTATTAAGCGCTTACTATGTGCAAAGCACTGTTCTAAGCACTGGGGAGGTTACAAGGTGATCAGTTTGTCCCACAGGGGGCTCACAGTCTTAATCCCCATTTTACAGATGAGGTAACTGAGGCCCAGAGAAGTGAAGTGACTTGCCCAAAGTCGCATAGCTGACAATTGGTGGAGCCGGGATTTGAGCCCATGACCTCTGACTCCAAAGCCCGTGCTCTTTCCACTGAGCCATGCTGCCTCCAGGCCCACGATCTCCCTACCGGACTTTTGGATGGTTTTTATTTTTCACTAGGCCGAGTCAGTCAGATTATTGGATTTCAAGTCAGAATCAGAAGCTTGTAATAACTAGACCCTCTAGGTGAACAATGCCTTCAGTGGGCTTGGCTTTACTGAACCCGACAAAGGCTATTGACGTTCAAACACGGGATCAGCCCGTACTGTCCAGAAGAGATTGGCAGGGCCCCAGGAGCATTGTGGAGTACGTCTTTCCCATTGTAACATGCTGACAGACCCCAGCCGGGTGCGTTCGAGAACATCCCTACCTCAGAGAAGGTGGGATGCCTCCTGCTTTTGGCATGGCGCATTGACAAAAGCCTTCAAAGTCAGAGGTGGACGTTGAGAATCAATACCATCACAGAGAAAACAATTAAGGCTATCAGATTGGGAATGCATTAAGGGTACTTACGCCCTCCTGCCAACCTCAGGAAGAGAGGTGGCTGTAATGGAGATGAATAAGTGAATTTCTAGGTAAGGCTGTCGTTCACTGATACCCTCTTTTGTTCTTTTCTTGGACCAAAGGGCAAATGTCAAATGGTTCAGAAGAGACTACCAACCACCGGTTGTTTCTCCACGCGGGCAGGGATCACAGCTGCCCACTCTGTTGTATTGCACTTTCCCCAATTCTTAGTAGTCCTTTCTCAAATGCTGTGAGGTAGAAGGAACCGGGTTCTAATCTTAGCTCCAACACGTGTCTGCAGTGTGACCGTGGGCAAGTCACTTCACTTCTCTGGGCCTCAGTTACCTCATCTGTATAAAGGGAATTAAGATTGGGAGCCACGTGTAGGTCAGGGAATGTGCCCAATACAATTTTCTTGTATTCACCCCAGTGCTTAGTATGGTGCCTGGCACATAGTAAGTGCTCAAGGAATACCATGATCATCATTATTATTGCAGTGCTCTGCACACAGTAAGCGCTCAAGGAATACCACGGATCGATATGTTAATCAGAAGTCCAGAGGCTTGCCCTAGATGTCAGGTTGGTGAATGATGAAACTATGGGGGCTGGTTGATATTCTTGGGATAATAATAATGATAATGATAATAATAATAATTGTGAAAATGATGATGATGCTTGTTGTGATAAACATGATGAGGAGAACAAGGAGGGGGTGGAAAGCATGATGGTGGTGACGATGAGGAGGAGGATGATGATGATGACAGTGGTGATGCCAATGATGATGATGATGGTGGTGAGGATGATCATTCATTCATTCAATCGTATTTATTGAGCACTTACTGTGTGCAGAGCACTGTACTAAGTGCTTGGAAAGTACAATTCAGCAATGAATAGAGACAATCCCCACCCAACAATGGGCACACAGTCTAGAAGGGGGGGACAGAGAACAAAACAAGTAGACAGACATCAATAGCATCAATATAAATAAATAGATAGATTTATAGATATATACATATCATTAATAAATAGAATAATAAATATGTACATATATTCACAAGTGCTGTGGGGCTGGAAGGAGGGAGAGCAGAAGGAGGGAGTTGGGGCAATGGAGAGGGGAGGAGGAGCAGAGGAAAAGGGGGGCTCGGTCTGGGAAGGCCTCCTGGAGGAGGTGAGCTGATGATGATGGTGGTAATGACAATGATGAGAAGCAGCATGGCACAGTGGATAGAGCACAGGCCTGGGATTCTGAAGGTCATGGGTTCTAATCCTGCTCTGCCACTTGTCTGCTCTGTGACCTTAGGAAAGTTCAATTCTCTGTGCCTCAGTTACCTGATCTATAAAATGGGGATTGAGATTGTGAGCCCCACCTGGAACAGAGACTGTGTCCAACTTGATTTGCTTGTATCCACCCCAGCACTTAGTACAGTGCCTGGCATACAGTAAGCATTTAACAAATAGCACTATTATTCTTATTCTTATTCTTATTCTTATTCTTATTCTTATTCTTATTCTTATTATTATTATCATTACATTCCCAGTACCTGGGAAAGAGGGGAAAACCATTCCAGGCAGGAAACTTTGAGAATGAGTCACTGGATCCCATTTGATGGACTGATTGATTATTTGATTCTGTTTCCAAGTGTGCACTGGAAACATTCTACAATATTTAGTCACTTTATTATTGCTGGGCCTCAGAAAGTGCAGACTGTCTACGGCTGATGATTTTTATCAGTTTTTGATCGTTTGTAGCTGGGGTTTGGGAGGAGATTTAATTAAGGAAAAGCAGTAATACATGCATTTCTTCTGGATTCTGAGCAAGTGAAAGGAAATCAAACGGGTAAATGATTTTATTAGAGCTCTCTCAGCGCTAACGGACAGGATGGCAAACTCAAGCCACGCAAACGCCCACCTTCCATCTCTGTGTTCAGTTATTTATATTGGGAACCATGATTCGGCTCTGGAGAGACACTGAGTCACACACACACGGACACACACGGACATGGACACAGGTGTGCAAGCAAACACATACACACTTAGGCACATGCAGCATGGCCTAGTGGAGAGACCAAGGGCCCGGAAGTTGGAAGACCTGGGTTCTAATCCCGACTCTGCCACGCACCTGCTTTGGGCAAATCACCTAACTTCTCTGTGCCTCAGTTTACTCATGTGCAAAATGCAGATTCAATACCTGTTCTCCCTCCTATTTAGATGAGTTCCATGTGGGATTTGATTATCTTGCATCTACCCAGCAGTTGGTACAGTGCTTAGCACATAATAAGCACTTAATAAATACCAAAATGATTGTTATTAGACACACACATGCAAACTACCACTAGTTTCCTGAAAATGAAATCTGTTAGGGTAGCAGAGCCTGAGTTTGGGAGGGCATATGAGAGAAGAGAAGCAGCATGGCATGGTAGATAAATCCTGGGCCTGGGCATCAGAAGGACCTCGGTTCTAATCCCACTCTGCCACATGTCTGCTGCGTGACCTTGGGCAAGTCACTTCCCTTCTCTGAGCCTCAGTTACATCATCTGTAAAATGGGGATTAAGAGCGGGAACCCTATGTGGGACAGGGACCGTGTCCATTCTGATCAGCTTGTATCTACCGCGGTGCTTAGAACAATGCCCTCACCTAGTAACAAATACTACAATTATCATTATCATGTGGCCAAAAAATATAAAGCTTGGGGCACTCAACCTATCTCTAAGGGGGAATACTGGAAAAAGAGACAGACAGTGTGGGTGGAGAGAAGCACAGAAATGAATAAAGCACGAGGAGAAGAGGATTTGGACATTAATGGTCACCATGGAGAAGGACGAAGGAACTGCAAGAAGAATTGATAATCCCATCATCTCCTGGAGAATATTGAAAATATGCAAACACACCTTAGAAAAGCCACAGCCAGAGTGACACTAGAGGCCACAAAGTCTACCTTGGGGTGAGAAATGGCATGACGCAGTGGTTAGAGCCTGGGATTCAGAAGGACCTGGATTTTTATGTGTTACCTTGGACATGTCACATCAATTCTCTGCTCCTCAGTTACCTCAGCTGCAAAATGGGGATTAAGACTGTAAACCCCATGTGGGACGTGGACTGTGTCCAACCTGATTATCTTGTATCTACCCCAGCATTTAGTATGATGGCTGGCATGTAGTAATCACTTAACCACCATAAAACTAAAAAAAAAAGACTGGGGAGAAGCAAGGTTTAATAGAGGGGATAAAAGGTGGAATGGAGGGCAATGATTTTAACTCTGCAGGCTGGAATCGTTGGTCTGTGTACCTTTGTACTAAGCACTTAGTACAGTGCTCTGCACACAGTAAGCACTCAATAAATACAATTGATTGATTGATTTGTAGACTGTAAGCTCATTGTGGGCAGGGAATGCGCCTGTTTATTGTTGCATTATACTCTCCCAAGTGCTTAGAACTGTGCTGTGCACACAGTAAGCTCTCAATAAATATGATCAAGTGAACGATTGAATGAATGTCATCTTTGTTCTTGGATTGGTAATTACATCGGGATGATGGGTGGCTTCTTTTCCTTTGCGGAGGGGTTTCTCTCACGGGTATGCTGGGACGTTGTTGACGGAAGACGATCGTCGGCACTAAAATCATGAAATTTAAATCGTTGGGGTTCAGTGGGTATATTTCCGCCTCTGGAGAGATGCATCTTATATCCGTAGAGGGTTTTATTTTTAGTTTAACTAAAGTTAAGTAGGAACACACAATTAGATCTGACCCGAGGCTCTCCCAAATATGATCCATCAGACACATCACATCCAATCCTTTCTACACATTCATCAAAATGTCACTTATTCCAAATGGAGGTTTATCTTATTAATGCTAATTTCCTTCATGGAAAGACGAGTGATTTTACCTTTCAGTGATTTTTTCAGGGAACTGGAAAGAGCTCAGAATTATAATTCAGCAGGTTGAGCTACTTATAATCAGTTTATTTATGACCCAGCTGCCAATTACCTTACTGTTCAGTGTAAAAATCTCTCTTCCATGGTCAGTGTTATGATAGAGTTAATTGAGTTATTACCACTCAACAGCCAATGTTACCACTTACATGTTTATTTTCACTCTCAGAGGGCGAGAAGTGGCATCGCCTAGTAGATAGAGCCCTGGCCTAGGAGTCCAAAAGACCTGGATTCTTATCCCAGTTCTGCCACTTGTCTGCTGTGTGGCCTCGGGTATGTCACTTCACTTCTCTGGGTCTCAGTTACCTGGCTGTAAAATAAGGTTTAAGACCGTGAGTGTCATTTGCTTGTATCCATCCCAATGCGTAGTACAGTGCCTGGCACAGAGTAAACACTTAATAAATACCACAGTTATTATAATTACTATGTGGGTACTATGCTGGCATGATCAACTGTACAGTCAATTATATAGTTTGATTAGCATATAATAATAATAATGATATTTGTTAGGTGCTTACTACGTAAGATGACTGGTAAATAGTTTTATGCCAGTCTCCCGCTTCAGAGTAGCAAAGTGGCCTAGTGAAAAGAGCTCGGGACAGGGAGTCAGAGGGCCTGCGTTCAAATCCCAGCTTTGCTACTTGCCTGCTTTGTGCCCTGTGGGCAAGTTGCTTAATTTCTCTGTGCCCCATTTTACAGATGGGGATTCAATCTTACTCCCTCCTACCTAGACTGTGAGTCCCCTGTGGGACCTGAATTTTTTCTAATCTGATTATCTTTTATCTACCCTAGAGCTTAGTAGAGGGCCTGGCACGTAGTAAATGCCTAACAAAAACCATTTTTAAAAAAAAGACCTGCATGTGACACTGCAATTACTCTCCTGTCTCCCCAGTTTCATATCTCCCAAATCCCAAGTCAGCACTTTCACGCCAGCTAAGCACTTCAGGATTCACAATTCCCTTGGTATTTCACCTGTTTTTTATATATTCTCTATATATATATATATATATATATATATATATATATATATATATATATATTATATATGCTCATGTACACATATCTCAAACTTTATAAATATATATGTACATATTTATATATACATAGACACATCTCATATTCTCTATATAGTAAATATCTCATATACTTGATATATATACACATATCTCATATACTATGTCTACAGACATCTAGGCAAATCTCATAAACTCTCTCCTAGACCCCCTCCAATCTGTCTTCCATCCCCTACCCTCCACCAAAACTGCCCTCTCAAGGGTTACCAATGACCTCCTTCTTGACAAATCCAATGGCTCCTACTCTGTCCTAATCCTCCTCGATCTCTCAGCTGCCTTCGATACTGTGGACCACCCCCTTCTCCTCAACATGCTATCCAACCTTGGCTTCATAGACTCTGTCCTCTCCTGGTTCTCCTCTTATCTCTCTGGCCGTTCATTCTCAGTCTCCTTCATGGGCTCCTCCTCCCCCTCCCATCCCCTTATGTAGGGGTTCCTCAAAGGTCAGTTCTTGGTCCCCTTCTGTTCTCCATCTATACTCACTCCCTTGGTGAACTCATTCGCTCCCACAGCTTCAACTATCAACTCTATGCTGATGACACCCAAATCTACATCTCCACCCTTGTTCTCTCTCCCTCCCTCCAGGCTCGTATCTCCTCCTGCCTTCAGGACATCTCCATCTGGATGTCTGCGCACCATCTAAAACTCAACATACCCAAGACCAAGCTCCTTATCTTCCCTCCCAAACCCTGTCCTCTCCCTGACTTTCCCGTCACTGTGGATGGCACTACCATCCTGCCCATCTCACAAGCCTGTAACCTTGGTGTCATCCCTGACTCCGCTCTCTCATTCACCCCACACATCCAATCTGTCATCAAAACCCGCCGGTCTCACCTCCACAGCAATGCCATGGTCTGCCTTTTCCTCTCCATCCAAACCATTACCTTGTTGGTTCAATCTCTCAACCTATCCCAACTGGATTACTGCATCAGCCTCCTCTCTGATCTCCCATCCTCTTGTCTCTCCCCGCTTCAGTCTATACTTCACTCTGCTTCCCGGATTATCTTTGTACAGAAAGGGTCTGGGTACGTCACTTCCCTCCTCAAAAATCTCCAGTGGTTGCCTATCAACCTTCAAATCAAGCAAAAACTCCTCACTCTCACCTTCAAGGCTCTCCATCACCTCCTCCCCTCATCTTACCTTCCTTCTCTCCTTCTCCAGCCCAGCCTGCACCCTCCTCTCCTCTGCCGCTAACCTCCTCACTGTGCCTTGTTCTCACCTGTCCCACCGTCGACCCCTGGCCCATGTCCTATCTCTGGCCTGGAATGCCCTCCTTCCGCATATCTGCCAAATTAGCTCCCTTCCTCCCTTCAAAGCCCTACTGAGAGCTCACCACCTCCATGAGGTCTTCCCAGACTGAGCCCCCCCTTCCTCTCCTCCCCTCCCTTTCACCCCCTCCGCTCCACCCCCTTCTCCTCCACACGACACTTGTATATATTTGTACATATTTATTACTCTATTTTATTTGTACATATTTATTACTCTACGTATTTGATTAATGATGTGTATATAACTGTAATTCTATTTATTCTGATGGTATTGACACCTGTCTACTTGTTTTGTTTTGTCACCTGTCTCCCCCTTCTAGACTGTGAACCCACTGTTGTCGTAGGGGCCGTCTCTATATGTTGTCAATTTGTACTTCCCAAGTGCTTAGTACAGTGCTCTGCACACAGTAAGCACTCTAAATATGATTGGATGAATGAATGAATAAACGTGATATAGATGTACACATACACACATCTCATGTTCTAGATATATAGTCATCTACATGTATATCGTAAACTCAATAAATATACAAATATACTCACATACCTCATATACTTGATATATACACACATCTCATATACTCGATACATATATGCACATTTCACATACTCTATATATATTTGAACATGTGCACATATCTCATGTACTTGATCACTTCCACCTATCTGTGATTGACTTTAGGAACTAACTCCCCATTTACATTGGAAGTTCAGTAAAGTGCTCAGCTCTGGGAGGGCAGAGAACATCTCTATTTCCTCAATTGTTCTTTCCCAAGTGCTCAGTACAGCGCTCTGCACACAGTAGATTGTAAGCTACTCAAGATGGGGATCATGTCTACCAACCCTATTGCACTCTCCCAAGGGCTGAGTACAGTTCTCTGCACACAATAGAATGGAAGTTCCTTGAGGACAGGGATCATTTCTACTAACGCTGTGGGACATAACCAAGTGCTTAGTGCAGCACTCTGTACTACATAAGTGTTTAACAAATGCAAGTCAATCAGTCAACCATATTTATTTACTACTGATGGATTGACAAATTCATTCGTAGAAAGTCTCCAAGCCCCAAGGATACTGATGCATTATGGCGATCCAATTCAAGAAAGCATGTAGACACAGCCTTAAAAGTGGCAGAAAATGAACCCTTGAGGGGATGAATACTATCTTTTGGGTATTTTCCAGCCTTTTAATTCAGCACAACATCTTGCTCACAGGTAGGGAACGAACGTGGCCATATTCTGATGTAAGACCTCCTTATCCATACCTGCTTCAAGCCGGACAAAAATTGAGTTTTTATTGTGCTCTAATCTCTGGAGATAGCCAGGAAAGGTGCTGCTGTCACTCCTCCAAGCGGTTAGTTGATTTCATATTTAAGAGATCCGCTTGGAGGCAGGAATAGAATATATTTCTGTTAAAAATCTCTGCATTTCCTCCATGCGGGGTCTGACCTGACCCTGACTTTTACCAGTCTCCAGTCAAAAGATCCCCTTCCACTTGCTTCTGGCTGGCTCTAGATTGCTTCAAATTAATCAAGGGTGAGGGCTTTTTTTTCTCCTGTTGCCCTAATTATTTTGCTAATTAGAAAAATCACCATTCATTTCATCAGCATTCAGTAGCCCCCAGAGGGATTTGATAAAAGTTTGGAAAGAAGAAGTTTATTCTGTATAACTATGGAAGTTCTTTCCTAATTACCAAAAGTGTTACGCTAAAGAACCCTAAATGAAGGAATGAAACTGCATTTTTTTTTTACTGTGTGTGTGTGTGTTTTAATTTACCATTAAAAAATATATATTCTTCTGAAACACTGAAGGAGATGTTCACGGGAAAAACCCAGGGGCACGCTATTTTAAGGAAGACTCTCTTCCCCTGGAGGAAGGGCCTAACTTAGAAAAATGACTTCTAATCATCAGATAATCAGGTATTTTGCGGACGGAATTTCAGGTAACTCAAGAGATTCGTGTTCAAGTTTGGGGCGACTGAAATTTGCAGTTATTTCTCCAGTGGAAATCAGCATTTTAAAAAAACCAAAAACCTTTTTTGCTGTGGAATTTTGAAATCACATTTTTTTCTAGCTCTAATTGATATCCTGCAGCATGATGTGGTTTTCAATTTATCGTTTCTGTTCTTTATTGTTGTTAAGTGATTCATGCCTGGTTTCTATTTGCCTAGCCTCCTCTATTTGTGAGCCCTCTGTAGGACAGAGATTGTGTTTTCCTCTGTAGACTATATCATACCTATAATTCTATTTATTTATATTAATGCCTGTTTTACTTGTTCTGATGTGTATATATAGATCTCTAGTTCTATTTATTTATATTGATGCTACTGATGCCTGTTTGTTTTGATGTCTGTCTCCCCCCTTCTAGACTGTGAGCCTGTTGTGGGCAGGGATTGTCTCTCTTTGTTACTGAATTGTACTTTCCAAGTGCTTAGTACAGTGCTCTGCACATAGTAAGTGCTCAATAAATACGATTGAATGAATGAATAAATGAATGTAAGCTTCTCGTGCCAGGGCCCTTGTCTATCAGCTCTGTTGTACTTTCCCAAGTACTTAGTATGGTGCTCTGCAAACAGTAAGCACTCAATTAATACCACTGTTGGATTGATTGATTGTCTTAATAGACACCATCCCCTCCCTGGAAGAGTTGATAATCTACCGTGTGCTCAGCACTGTACTGAGCACTTGGGAGAGTCCAGTATAGTTAATAAACATGATTCCTGTCTTCAAGGGCCTTTGAGAGCTGAACAGGTCTCACATGTTGAATCTCTGAACCAGAATTACTTTCTAGAGAATTTGTTCTGTCTCAGAAATCAACAGCAGCCTGGGAGTATCGATTCTTCTCTCGCCTCTCTAGCTATTGTGCCGTTGTATGAGAGGAAATCCTCAATTCCTTGACTTAACGGCCTTCTGTCCACTTGGAAATGGTGACGATATTTATGAGAAATGCATAGAGCTTACAGATTGGCTTTTAATGGCTGACGCTTTAATGCCACACTACGCACATCGACAGAAGATTTTTTTCCCAATGCGTAACCCGTGTAAAAGTGTATTGATAATGCTGTTTACATTGCCTAATGAAAAAAGACTTTACTAGCGAAGGCAGAGTAAATTTAGTCTTTTCCATCAGTCAGTTGTATTTATTGAGTGCTTACTGTAGGCAGAACACTGTACTGGAGAAGCAGGTGGCTCATTGGAAAGAGCACGGGCTTTGGAGTCAGAGGTCATGGGTTCAAACCCTGGCTCCACCAACTGTCAGCTGTGTGTCTTTGGGCAAGCCACTTAACTTCTCTGTGCCTCAGTTCCCTCATCTGTAAAATGGGAATTAAGACTGTGAACCTCCCGTGGGACAACCTCATCATGTTGTAACCTCCCCAGCACTTAGAACAGTGCTTTGCACATAGTAAGTGCTTAATAAATGCCATCATTATTATTATTATTATTATTATTGTTACTAAGCATTTGGCAGAGCACAGTACAACAGAGTTGGTAGACACATTCCCTGTCCACAATGGGTTCATGGTTTAAACTGGGAGAAGCATATGAATATAGATGAATAAATTACATATGCATTCATAGATGTTGTGGGGCTGAAACAGGGGTGAATAAAGGGATGGTCTTTTGCAGATGTTCACATGTATCTTCCTACAGAGTTATTTCAGGCTTCCCAGCCTTCGTTGAACTTACTGGATTTCCCACAACCTGCTTCCACGGACGAACAGGTAATCTTGCGGGACGCATTTTCACCAGCTGTTGAGTCAAGCTGCTGACTCCCTTGTTAGCTGCCTCTTTGGATCCCACCTGGAAATGGTGAAATTGGAGCGATGAAATGATCTGTATATATGTTTGTACCTATTTATTACTCTATTTATTTACTTGTACGTATTTATTCTATTTATTTTATTTGGTTTATATGTTTTGTTTTATTGTCTGTCTCCCCCTTCCAGTCTGTGAGCCCGCTGTTGGGTAGGGACTGTCTCTATATATTGCAAACTTGTACTTCCCAAGCGCTTAGTACAGGGCTCTGCACACAGTAAGCGCTCAATAAATACGATTGAATGAATGAATGAATGAGTAAACCAGGATGGTGCAGAGGAATTGAAGAAAGGGAAAAGAGAGCTTAGTCAGGGAAGTCTTCTTGGAGGAAATGTGCCTTCAACCAGGGTGATGATAATGATGATGAAGGTGATGATCATGGTGGTGATGATAATGATTTGTTATACAGTTGCTGACAACCCGAAAATCTTTTGCACCTCTTCCCTTAATCAATCAATTAAATGATAGATGTGATGTCGGCTCTTCAGGAGCTTACCATCTGCTGTGTGAGGAGATCTGTACTGAGTGCTTGGGAGAGGACAATAGAGTTACCAGGCAAGGTCCCTGCCCTCAAGGAGCTTACTGTCTACTGGGTGCAGAGCACTGTACCAACCATATGGGTATGCGTATTAGGCTTAGTACATACAAAGCAGCATACCCTAGTGAAAATAGCTCAGGCTTGGGAGTCCAGGGACCTGGGTTCTAATCCCTGCTCTGCCACCTGCCTGCTGGGTGACTTTGGACAAGACACTGAACTTCTCTGTGCCCCAGTTTCCTCATCTGTAAAATGGGGGCTCAATACCATTGATTTCCCCATCCTACTGGGACTGTGAACCCCAATTAGGGTTAGGGTTAGGAACAGTAGCTGACCTGATTAACTTGTATCTGCTGCAGTGCGAACAGTGTTTGACACATAGTAAGCACTCACCAAATACCATATTAATAATGATTCCTGCCCTCAAGCATCTTGCAATCTAATGGCGGGGGGGGGCGGGGCGACAGATATTGAAATCATTTAAGAAGATGGGAAAAAGCAGATTGTATGGATATTGACATTAGTACTGGGTGGGGGGGCGGGGGAGTGGGGTGAATATCAAAGTGCCTTGAGGTTTCAGCCAAAATGCGTAAAAGATGCGGAAAGGAGAGGGCATAGGTTGGGGAGATGCGGGGTGAATCAGGGAAGGCTTCTTGGAGGAGGTGTGATTTTTAGGAGTGCTTTGAAGATAGGAATAGCGGTGATCTTCCTCATAGGAAAGGGGAGAGAACTCCAGGTAGGAGGGAGCCTTTGTGTTGTGGAATCTGACCAATTTGGGTTCAGCTTTCAACCTGAATTTCTATCTCTGAATCGCTCTTGATTAGCAAGGCATTGGAGGAATTTGGGATCAAATGATTATCATGCATCGTTAGCATGTAAATAGCTGTAATTAGTGATCAGTCAGGATAAAACAGGAATGAATTTGTATCATTCAGGGTGCATGAAACAACCCAATTTGTTTGGCTTGATATGTTTCAGAACAGTGTGTCCTGGCATCTCTAGATGGGATGCTCCATAATAATAATAATGATGATGGCATTTATTAAGCGCTTACTATGTGCAAAGCACTGTTCTAAGCACTGGGGACTTTACAAGGTGATCAGGTTGTCCCTTGTGGGGCTCACAGTCTTAATCCCCATTTTACAGATGAGGGAAATGAGGTGCAGAGAAGTTAAGTGACTTGCCCAAAGTCACACAGCTGACAATTGGTGGAGCCAGGGTTTGAAGCCATGACCTCTGACTCCAAAGCCCGTGCTCTTTCCATTGAGCCACGCGGCTCCATATGGGGAGGGAATGTGTGTGCTAATTCTGTTGCATCGTGTTCTCCCAAACGCTTAGCACGGTGCTGTGCTTTATTGAGAAAGCACTCAATAAATATCGTTGATTAATGCCAGCCACATGGCATGGTCCTAGGGACCCTAGAATTCACCTGGATATAGAGGCATTTTCTTGGACCACAGTAGAGGTGGGTTGACCAAGGTAACCAGTGTCGACGATGAGCTAACGTTACGTAGACAACTTATTTAGCTCGTTGTAAGCAGGGAACGTGTCTACCCACTTGGTTGTATATATGGCTTAGTGGATAAAGCCCAGGCCTGGAAGTCAGAAGGTTCTGAGTTCTAATCCCGGCTCCGCCAAGGGCCTGCTGTGTGACCTTGGGCAAGTCACTTTACTTCTCTGGGCCTCAGTTCCCTCATCTGGAAAATGGGGATTGAGACTGCGAGCCCCACATGGGACAGAGACTGCGTCAACCTGATTTGCTCATCTCCACATCAGCGCTTAGTGCAGTGCCTGGTACACAGTAAGAACTTATCAAATACCACAATCATTATTATTATTCAATCATATTTATTGAGCACTTACTGTGTGCAGAGCACTGTACCAAGCGCTTGGGAAGTACAAGTTGGCAACAAATAGAGACAGTCCCTACTCTCCCAAGCACTTAGTACAGTGCTCAGCATGCAGTAAGTGCTCAATAACTACAATTGATTAATTGATTGGAAGAACATGTAATAATAATAATAATAATGGCATTTGTTAAGCGCTTACTATGTGCAAAGAAATGTTGTAAGCACTGGAGAGGATACAAGGTGATCAGGTTGTCCCACATGGGGCTCACAGTCTTAATCCCCATTTTACAGATGATCATCATCAATCGTATTTATTGAGCGCTTACTATGTGCAGAGCACTGTACTAAGCGCTTGGGAAGTACAAATTGGCAACATATAGAGACAGTCCCTACCCAACAGTGGGCTCACAGTCTAAAAGGGGGGAGACAGAGAAGTGAAGTGATTTGCCCAAAGTCACACAGCTGACAAGCAGCAGAGCTGGGATTTGAACCCATAACCTCTGACTTCCAAGTCCGAGTTCTTTCCACTGAGCCATGCTGCTTCTCTTGAAGCAGACTTCCAATAAACTGTGGAAGACACAATGGGTTCGTGATTAGAGAAAGCTATCATTCTTATTTAGAAATGTGGTCAGAAAAGGGAGAGACAGAGTGATTGAGGACAGCAAGGAAAGGAAGTAACTACGACTCACATTTTTTTTCACCATGATGCACTTGGATTTGCACCCTTTATTCACCCCACCCTCAATCACATAGCACTTGTGTCCCTATCCATAATTTATTTCTATTAACTTCTGTCTCCCCCTCTAGATTATTTGCTCCTTGTGGGCAGGGAATGTGTCTGCCAACAATATTACACTGTACTCACCCAGTGATTAGTACAGAGCTCCGCACACGGTAAGTACTCAATAAATACCAGTGATTGATTGATTGGTCACATTAGTTCTACAAAGCATAGGGTTCCTCAAAGTGGTCCATTCTGAACACAGCCACCCGTGGCCTAGTGGAAAAAACACTGACCTGAGAATCAGAAGACCCACACTCTGAAATCCACTGTGCTACTGGCTGGACGGGTGACCTCAAACAAGTCACTGGGGTCTCAGTTTTCTCATGTGTTAAACGAGGATAAGGGATGAGTTCCCCCGCTTAGACTGAGCCCTGTGAGGGTTAAGGACTGCATCCCGTCTGATTATCTTGTATCTACAACAGATCCTGGCCCATAAGACATGCTCAATAAACACCATAATTATGTTCACTCACGGTCTAAATACAGGGTGATAGTCATGAAGGAGTTTCAGTGAGTCAGATCCGAAGGCGACCATTGTGAAAACATCACAATATCAAAGTAAGCAGAATTAAAGTATAAAAAAGGAGAAGGAGGTGCAGGATGGTTTAGTGGAAAGAGTACGGGCCTAGACGTCAGAGGACCTGGGTTCTAATCCTGGCTTTGCCCCTTACCTGCTTCACGACCTTGGGAAAGAAACTTCACTTCTCTGGGCCTTGGTTGCCCCATCTGCAAAATGGGGATTCAATGCTTATTCTCCCTCCTACTTAGACTCTGAGTCCCATGTGGGACCCAGTGATCTTGTATGTACCCCAGAGTTTAGTATGATGCTTTCACATAATAAGCGCTTAACAAATAGAGCAACTATTGCAATTATTATTAGTGCCAGAAAGAGGAAGAGATGGAACAAGAGGAGGAAGACAGCAGGGTGAAAAAGGAGGAGAAAGAGGAGGAGAGGGAAGAGAGGAGAAAACGGAAGAGAAGTCGAAGGGCAGGAGGAGGAGGAGAGGAACCTGATTCCTGTCTTGGAAGGTCTGAACTTGCATCCCACTTGGATAATGTTGTTCTGAAACACCAATGATTTCAGGCCATAACTTTTCCTGCTGAATTTAGGAACCATTTTCTTTCTTAATTACGGTCAGGCAATAAACGATGGCCTATTTACTTCTCCCGTTGCCCAGAGATGTTCAGATATTATTTAGAGATTTATACTTTCCGAGCATCAGTATTCATGAAACCGCCTCGCTATCTCTACCCACATTATTAAAATCTCCCGTTTTTAAAAGTATGTGGTGGAACCCTAGAAAAGCGAAGCAGGACGTCAGGGACTGGAATTCAGAAACTGAAAAATACCACCCAAGTTTCCAAGAAAGCAGAAAAGGTTTAATCCCTGTCAACCTATGATTTAAAGAAGAAACAAGTATTGTAGAGACTAGTTTAGAGTATTCAAGTGCTAAGGAGGACTCTTCAATCAATCTATGGTGTTTTATTGAGCACTTACTCCTTGCGGAGCACTGTACTAGGTGACTAACAGGTGATTTGAGAAGGCAATCCTCTCACAGATAAACAATGACCACTTATCCTGTCCAAACCCTTTCAGCCAATCTATTGAGAGAAAGGAACCCCTTTGGAAGGTTTTGATTCCTCACGAACAGCCCGACTGCATTTTTCTCTACTCTATTGCAAGTACTTAGGATTCAAAATAGTAAATGATCTTAAATGATTAGAAGTAAATGTTTTTTGAATGTTACAAGAAAGCAGTTTATCATTCCAAAGGCCTCCCTCGAGATCCATATGCATTATATGGCATTTATCTTTATTCTTCACCGCGTTGCAGCCAATCAAAAATTCATCTCATCTTCTTGACTACAAAGCCGCCTACTAAAGCACTTTTTGGATACAATGAAAATTTCCAAGATTTATCATCTCCTCGGTCCATAACTTAGACTGCCTGATTCCAGGGGTTATCAATTTTAATAATAGCCTTTCCAGCTAAAATTTGGGTGAGCGTCACTGAGTTTCTCAAAATTTCATTACTAGACTCGCTGAAAACATAATATCCCATGGGGGAAGCAGATCCTTCTTGTCAAAACTCAGAACGAGGCCATTGAAATCCAGGGGTTGTTTCTCTTTTGGTCAGTTCGATTTCAGCAGAGTATTGAAAGTGAGGAGAGTCACTGTCTGTCGGTTATGAAGGGGGACCGTACCAGGCCAGAGGCAGGATGTGGGCGAGGGGTTGGCAACGATATAGACAGGTTTGAGGGACAGTTAGAGGAGCGGGGTGTATGGTCTGGCTTGTAGTAGGAGAGCGGCGAGGTGAGGTTAGCAGCGGGAGAGGTGATTGAGTACCATGAAGCCAACGTGTCCTATTTTCCTTCATTCTCTTCATGGGTCTTTCTGAGGAGAGTTCCGTGCGGAAAACACTTCCTCAGAGATGGTGAGCAGGGGACATATCATATGATAATAATAATTCTGGGATGTGTTAAGCACTTACTATGTGCCAGGCACTGTACTAAGCGCTTGGGTTGTTACAAGGTAATCTGGTTGGATACGGTTCCTATCCTCCTTAGGGCTCACAGTCTTAATCCCCAGTTTACAGATGGGGAAACTGAGGTACAGAGATGTGAAGTGACTCACCTAAGGTCACACAGTGGACAAGTGGCGGAGTGAGGATTAGAACCCAGGGCTTCTGACTCCCAGGACGGTGCTCTTTCCATTAGGCTATGCTGAATCTCACCGGCCATAGCTGCTATTGATCTCGCCATGGTGTTGGTGGTAGCATAAAGCCATGAAGTGACACTGATACAAACTTTTGACTTTTGGGTTTCTTTTAATGGTACTTGTTAAGCGCTTACTATGTGTCAAGCACTGTTCTAAGCACTGAGGTAGATCCAAGTTAATCAGGGGGGACACAGTCCCTGTCCAACATGGGGCTCACAGCCATGTAGGAGGGAAAACAGGTGTTGCCGCTCCATATTATTGTTGAGGAAATGGAGGTAAGAGAAGTGAAGTGACTTGCCCAAGCAAGTGGCAGAGCTGGGCTTAGAACCCAGCATCTCTGTCTCCTAGGCTCAGGCTTTATCCATTAGGCCACACTGCTTCCCCAAAGATCAAAGAAGTGTGCTGATCTATGCAGGGGGGATGGAGACAAATTTCTGTTTTGAACTTCATGAAATTTATACTCTCTCTAGACACAGTATGAACTCAATGAATACCAATGATGATAATGCCATGATGATGATAATGATGAAATACTTTAACAATGAATTTCACTAAGAAGTGGAATGGCCTACTGGGAAAAGCACAGGTCTGTATGCCACTTTACCTGTAGTGTGACCTTGGGCAAATCACGTCACTTCTCTGTGCCTCAGTTACCTCATCCGTAAAATGGGGATTGAGACTATGAGCCCCATGTGGGACAGGGACCGTGTCCAAACCGGTTTACTTGTATCCTCTCCGGCACTTAGTACAGTGCCTGGCACATAGTAAGCATTTAATAAATACCATAATAATAATGATAATAATTTTCTCCCTCCCCCTTAGCCTGTGATTCCCATGTGGGACAGGGACTGTGTCTATCCTAATTATCTTGTATCTACACTAGCATTTAATACAGTGGTTGGCACATAGTAAGCACTTAATACCAATACAAAAAATACCTGTCTCCCCCTTTAGACTGTAAGCTCCTTGTTGGCAGAGAACATGTCTACTGATTTGTCGTATGGGACTCTCCCAAGGGTTTATTCCAGTGTTTTGCACACAGAAAGTGCTCAGTAAATACCATTAATTGATTGACTGAAAAGAGAACTGCATATGTAATTGGATACTGATGTCATTTTCACCTGAAGTATATTAATTTATCCAGCAAAGTGATTTCAGGGGTCAAGCAGAGACCAGCTGTGGAATTATCTAAATCTGGATTATTTTATGAATGTCGCACATATTTCCTTAAACTGAGGAGTTTGCAGCAATACCCTACTAAACGCACTGTGTGGTCTAGGGAAACGTCTTCCTGAAAAATTAGAAACAATCATCTCAATAATCCTGACAGCCGCCGAGATCTGAAGGAATGTTTTTTCTTTCAAAGTGCTTCATTGTGTCTGCAAATTGTTCAGGTACAATTGAAAAGCTTCTAATACAATTTGATGATTACTGATCTGATGCAGTCAGATTTGATACCAAATGATTCCCCATCATAAAAAGCCAGATTGTGACACTAAACATCTCACCTGATTTGAAAGTCTCAAAATTCCCCCGGAAAGAGAAGAAAATGCCGCAGTGAACATTATGCATTCTGACTGACTGACTGGCTCCGGAAGAAAGGATTGGGATGTCTCTTCCCCATCTCCCCACGAACCCGCCGGGTGAAAAAATAGATTGTCCTCAAGGACACCCCTGCCCTGGATACTGTGGTGGATCAGACTGCAGAAATCCAGTCATTTGACCCCAGGAATGAGACGGGGTGGTAATTGTGGTCTACAGGGTTGAGATTCAACCACCTCTCTTTTTAGGTTTGCCCCTGGCCTGCTCGGTGACCTTGGGCAAGTCATCTACCTGCTCTGGGAATCAGTTTCCACTATGGAGAGAACACGGACCTGCAGTCAGAGGTTGTTGGTTCTAATCCCCGCTCTGCCACACGTTTGCTGTGAGACCCTGGGCTAGTCATTTCACTTCTGTAGGCCTCATTCATTCAGTCGTATTTATTAAGTACTTACTGTATCCAGAGCACTGTACTAAGCACTTGGGAAAGTACAATACAACAATAAACAGTAACATTCCCTGCCCACAATGACCTCACAGTCTCAGTTACCTCATCTGTAAAATGGGGATTAAAACTGTAAGCCCCATGTACTTCCCAAGTGCTTAGTACAGTGCTCTGCACACAGTAAGCACTCAATAAATATGATTGAATGAATGTGGGACAGGGACTATGTCCAAACTGATTAGCTTGTATCTATACCAGCGCTCAGTATAGTGCCTTCCACATAGTAAGTGCTTAACAAATACCATTATAAAAAAGAAAGCGCTAACAGTCTACAGGGTGAGAGAGATAGTACAATAAATTACAGCTCCTCTTCATCCTCTTCTCCCTTCTCTTCCTTCTTTTCCTTCTCCTTTTCTTCCTCCTCCTCCGCCTTTCTCAATCTAGTGTCTTAATAATCAGTTTTTATTAGGGAGATAAATAAATCCAATTGACATATGTAACTGGCATAATTCTGTTATGTCTTCTTCAGCAACGCAGCCAAAGAGAAATGGTCTTGAAACTTCCACAGCTAAACCAGCGTTCACAATGTTTTTGGTTAAGTATATAACAGGGAAAGGTCAGTCTTTCCACATGAATGGCTCGAATTTGTATTTCAGATTCATATGCCGTAGTCCCTGCAGCAAAAACTTTCAACTGAGCAGAAAATATTTTCGCAATGAGCCATGTACTACAACAATCACATAAATGTACCTCTCACGCCACCTGGGCCACCACTATGACAATTGGTCATGATTTAACTTTCAGATTCAAAATTGCTTGACAGGATGGTCAAAATGACAAAGGACCAGAACCACTTCCAGAAAGGGTGATCGCTTTTGGAACAGGCACAGGAGGTAGGGTGGTCCAATGTGGAGAGCACTGCTCTGGGAGTCGATCCTGCCTCTGGCCTGCTGGACGACCTTGGGCAAGTCACTTGACTTCTCTACGTGGCTCAGCGGACAGAGCACGGGCTTTGGAGTCAGAGGTCATGGGTTCAAATCCCGGCTCCACCAACTGTCAGCTCTGTGACTTTGGGCAAGTCACTTAACTTCTCTGTGCCACAGTTACCTCATCCTTGAAATGGGGATTAAGACTGTGAGCCCCCCGTGGGACAACCTGATCACCTTGTACCCCCCAGCGCTTAGAACAGTGCTTTGCACATAGTAAGTGCTTAATAAATGCCATCATTATTATCATTATTATTATTCTCTGGGCCTCCATGTCCCCATCTGGTCATCCTCTTTCTTAGAAGTGAGTTCTTTTGGGGACAGGGATGGTACCTTGATATGAATATTTTGTAACACTACCCTAGCGGTTAGCGCATAGTCAGCATGTAATAAATGCTGTGACTATTAAATGTGGAAAGTGCTTGGGCCTAAGAGTCAGAAGGACCTGGGTTCTAATCTGCCACTTGAATGCTTTGTGACCGTGGGCAAGTCACTTCACTTTTCTATGCCTCAGTAGCCTCATCTATAAAATGGGGATTAAGACTATAAGCCCCACATGGGGCATTTGTTGCATCCAACCTGATGATCATGTATCGACCCCAGCATTTAATATAGTACCTGGCACATAGTAAGCGCTTAACAAATACCATGAAAAAATAAAAATGACCTCAGAGCTCCCACAGGGAGCAGTCGTTGGGGAAGTACAAGGGAAAACAGGCTTCCCCAATTCATTCATTCATTCATTCAATCGTATTTATTGAGCGCTTACTGTGTGCAGAGCACTGTACTAAGCACTTGGGAAGTACAAGTTGGCAACATATAGAGACGGTCCCAACACAACAGCGGGCTCTAGAAGAGGGAGACAGACAACAAAACGTGTGGACAGGTGTCAAGTCATCAGAATAAATACAAATAAAGCTAGATGCACATCATTAACAAAATAAATAGAATAGTAAATATGTACAAGTAAAATAAATAGAGTAATAAATCTATACAAACATATATACAGATGTTGTGGGGAGGGGAAGGAGGTAGGGCGGGGGGATAGTATATATGTATATATGTCTGTACATATTTATTACTCTATTTATTTATTTATTTATTTTACTTGTACATATCTATTCTATTTATTTTATTTTGTTAGTATGTTTGCTCTCTGTCTCCCACTTTTAGACTGTGAGCCCACTGTTGGGTAGGGACTGTCTCTATATGTTGCCATCTTGTACTTCCCAAGCACTTAGTACAGTGCTCTGCACACAGTAAGTGCTCAATAAATACAATTGATTGATTGATTGAAAAAGGGGGCTCAGGCTGGGAAGACCTCCTTTTTCATTATTATTTCACAATTATTCATGTATTATTTATTTATTATTATTTTTGTTTTTATTTATTAATTTATTTATCATTAGCATTTATTATTTATTATTCACAATAATTTCACAGTTATTCAGTTTGCCAGGAATCGTAGAACTTCTTTACCTATGAACAGTGCTTTCCTGTTGATTAGCCCATCATGCCCTCACAATGTCCATAGTTGGTAGAAAGAGACACAAATGAGCGTCCCCATTTTACAGATGAGAAAACTGAGGCCAAGAGAGCTTCAGGAGTCTTCCTGGACCACACTGGCAGAAATTCCACAAAGGAATCTTGCCAGTTCCACTAAATCAATTAATCAATCAATCAATCAATGGTATTTACTGGGTGCTTACTGGGTGAAGAACACTGAGCGCTCGGGGAATAGAGTTGGTAGACACGATTTCTGTCCTCAAGAAGCTGATGATAGGGTCGGGGAGACATCTGTTTAAATACATTTCAGGTAACATACTAAACGAGTTTGCTGCTCTAAAAAAAATGCTTTATTCCATCCCAGAATTTATACTCATCCCTATTCATTTACCCCCATGAATAGCACTTAGTATAATCCTAATTGTTACTTTTTCACTCAGTACCAAGCACTGTGGTAATCAATCAATGGTATTTACTGAGCATGTACTATGTTTCAAGAACTGTGCTAAGCCCTTGGGAGAGTACAATATTACAGAATTAGCAGACGAGTTCCCTTCCCATAATAAGCTTACAGCCTAGAGGGTACATACAATATAATTAGATCAGACACAGTCCTACCCTACTTGGAGTGGAAGATCATTTTACAGATGCAGAAACTAATGCTCAGAAAAGTTAAGTGACCTACCCAAGGTCACACATCAGCCAAATGGCCAAGCTGGGATTAGAGCCCACGTCTTGAAGCCCAGCACTTTTTCTATCCACTGGACCAAGATGTTTCTCCACTTTTGTATCTGTATATATATTCAACTGTATAATCAATCATGTCTTCTGATTCCTCTGTAAATACTGTCATTGTCTGCTTTCCCGATTAGAGGGTAAGCTCCTGGAGGGCAGGTTATGTGTTCCTTGTTTACAGTCCTTCTAGACTGTAACCTCATCCCTCTAGGCCGTAAACTCGTTGTGGGCAGGGAATGTGTCGGTTATATTGGCATGCTGTATTCTCTCAGCGCTTAGTACAGTGTTCAGCACACAGTATGCGCTCAATACATGACTGACTGACTTTTCTTGTGCTGTTTTTTCCCAAGGTCTTAGTAGAAAGCACCCTGCATCCAATAGGTGTTCAATACATCCCCCACTTTCTGTTTTGTGAATTCCCTTCATCCACCCACTCCTTACACATCTCACCCACTCCTTACACATACACAATCCTCCACCCATTACAACCACCCCCTCCAAACCACTTCCAACTTCCCACAGTGGAGGAGAATAATAAAAATGGCAACTATACCTCAGTGGCAAGAGCTCAGGCTTGGGAGTCAGAGGTCATGGGTTCTAATCCTGGCTCTGCCACATGTCTGCTGTGTGACCCTGGGCAAGTCACTTAACTTCTCTGAGCCTCAGTTACCTCATCTGTAAAATGGGGATGAAGACTGTGAGCCCCACGTGGGACAATCTGATCACCTTGTATCCCCCCCCCCAGCACTTAGAACAGTGCTTTTCACATAGTAAGCACTTAACAAATGCCATCATTTTGAGAAACAGTGTGGCTCAGTAGAACGAGCCCTGGCTTTGGGGTCAGAAGTCATGGGTTCAAATCCCGGCTCACCAACTGTCAGCTGTGTGACTTTGGGCAAGTCACTTAACTTCTCTGTGCCTTAGTTACCTCATCTGTAAAATGGGGATTAAAACTGTGAGCCCCCCTGGGATGACCTAATCACCTTGTAACCTCCCAAGCACTTAGAACAGTGCTTTGCAATCAATCAATCAATCAATCGTATTTATTGAGCACTTACTGTGTGCACAGCACTGTACTAAGTGCTTGGGAAGTACCAGTTGACAACATATAGAGACGGTCCCTACCCAACAGTGGGCTCACAGTCTAGAAGGGGGAGACAGAGAACAAAACCAAACATATTAACAATAAATAGAATAGATATGTACAAGTAAAATAAATAGAGTAATAAATATGTACAAACATATATACATATATACTATGTGCAAATATATTCATATATTTGCACATAGTAAGCACTTAACAAATACCATCATTATTATTATATTATTGTTAAGCGCTTTCTATGTGTCAGGCACTGTTCTGAGCACTAGGATAGATAAAATTTAATCAGGTCATACACAGTCCCTGTCCCACATGGGGCTTACAGTCTTAATCCCCATTTTACAGATGAGGGAACCAAGGAACAGCAAAGTGAAGAGACTTGCCTAAAGTCACACAGCCGACATGTGGCAGAGCTAGGATCAGAACCCAGGTCCTTCCGACTCCCAGTCCTGTGCTCTGTCCACTAGACAATGCCGTTTCTGGGGAAGAAGAAAAAACAAGGACCCTAGCCCCAGGCGAGGCCGCGATTCAATTATAAAACACTTCAGCCGGGATTTCTTCTGAAGAACAGCCTATTCGCACCAGTTGGCTCCAGTGGAGATAGAATAGCTGGCACCCTAACAAATAAAACAAGCTGCCTTGACTGGTGGTGGCCCATGGGCTCAAAGGTCACTGTGGATATGGAGGGAAATAAATTGCCTATGAAACCATAATTCTTTCGGTGGCCACCTCTATATCTCGTTGGTAACAACAGGGGCAAGTATCTGATGAACTGGCCTTAAATGTTTGTTGTTTTTTAATTTGAAAATTGTACTCACTGCTCCCCAAGCTGAAGGTAGCCTTTCTGTTTTTTAAAATGTAGGTGGTTTGTATCGTGATTTATTTGGCTGCTTTTAGTATCCGGAGCTCTGGATTTCCTAGAATTCTAAGAGGGAATGGGACAATGGAAAGACCTGCTTAGGAAACAATGAGGCTTACTTAGAGTAAAAGCACTTAATACAGAGCTCCGCACACCGTAAGCACTCAATAACTCATCGATTGATTGATATGAATGGGAACGAATATGAAAACAGAGTTCGTCATTTTTCCTCCATCACATCCTTTCCTCTTTTAGTTCTGATCACTCTATCAGTCGAGGGTATTTATCGAGCAACTGCTGAGTGCTGGACTCTGTGTTAAGTGCTGGGGAGGGGTCTGAACTAGCGAGACCCCCAATTTTTGCCCCAGAGTAGCTTAGAAATTAACTGGGGAGACAAACAAAGTGATTTACAAATGGCAAATGTGGGAAGAAGAATAAGGGCACTACAGTAAGGTTAGACAATTACTCTTCCCCACTTCAAAGCCTTACTGAAAACACAACTCTTCTAAGAGGGCTTCCCTAAGCCCTCCTTTCCTCTTCTCCCACTCCCTTCTGCCCTGCCCTGACTTGCTCCCTTTATTCATCCCCCATCTCAGCCCCAAAGCACTTATGTCCATATCTGTCATTTTTTAATTTCTATTAATGTCTCTGTCTCCCCCTCCAGATGATAAGCTCACTGTGGTCAGGGAATGTATCTGTTTAATGTTGTGTTGTACTCTCCCAAGTGCTTAGTACAGTGCTCTGTACACAGTAAATGCTCAACAATAATAATAATAATGGCATTTGTTAAGTGCTTCTATGTGCAAAGCACTGTTCTAAGTGCTGGATAATGATGATGGTATTTGTTAAGCGCTTACTTTGTACAAAGCATTGTTCTAGGCACTGAGAGGATACAAGGTAATCAGGTTCTCCCACAGGGGGCTCACAGTCTTAATCCCCATTTTACAGATGAGGGAACTGAGGCACAGAGAAGTCAAATGACTTGCCCAAAGTCACACAGCTGACAATTGGCGGAGCCGGGATTTGAACCGCTGACCTCTGACTCCAAAGCCCGTGCTCTTTCCACTGAACCACGCTGCTCAATAAATATGATTAACTGACTAACAAAAAGTAGAACAAATGTGTTCAAATGACTTACCCAAATAAATAGTGAATGTACAACTGTGTGTGTTTATGTGCTTATATGAATAATCTGCCATTTATTTTAGTGCCTATCTCCTCTACTTCCCCTCTCGGGGTCACACCCAGAGAGTTTCCAGTTCTCTACCAGTCTCAACTACGGGAAGGAGAGTAAAACAGGGGCCTACTCACTCCATTCTTAGCTTGGACAGTAGCTAGTGAGTGGCAGGCAACCTGCTACAAGTCGAAACTCACCTCCGCTGGTCAGCAGCAGCACAGGAGAGAGTCGAGGTTGGAGACTAAAGTTAACTAAGCAGAAGGAGGCAATTTACCATTTCCACCGCTTCTGGATTTTAACCAAGAAAACTATGGAGCTACTCCCAGAACGATTGCAGATGGAAGTGGGGCATTCCGTGAGAGCTGTGTCTGTAGAGTCGCTATGGGTCGGAGACGACTCAACGGCATAAGACAATCTCCTCTGCTAGATTGTAATCTGCTTGAGGGCTAGGATCATGTCCATAAATGCTATGATTTTCTCCCAAGTGCTCCACATAGTGCTCAACACAATGTCGACTGTAAATTCTTTGAGAGTAGGCATGGTGTCTACCAACTCTCTTGTGACCTCCCAAGTGTTTAGTACAGAACCCTGCTCTCAGTGGTTGCTTAATAGATACATTTAATGGACTGTTATTGCTGCATTTAAAAAATCTATGCCTTTTTACGTGATTGTGGATGAGGGAAATAAAATACGCTGGTGCAAATGGTGAGTTTTGGGTTGAGGAGGTGAGGCTCTCGTGGGTCAATCAGGGAAGCTTTCCTGGATGAGGAGGCCTGTTTGATGCTCAACCAAATTCTAATCCATGCCCAATCTTTTCTAGCACAAGTCATCATCTTAGGCCTGGAATTCGACCCCTTTCAGTATTGCATTGTCCAAGGAAACGAGCATTTTAAAGCCTTCATCCTCCAAGGATGGGCACCTTCCTCTCCGCTGGTTATGACTCTCTAATGATGAATTGTCTCCGGGAGACCATCGCCGACGGCAGGAAAGGTTAATCACTCGTTTAAACATTCATCCCACACCGCTGTCAAAATCCTCTTCGTTTCGAAAAGACATCAAACGTTCTCTTGGGGAGAAGCCTGCTTTGCATTGGACCAAGCCGCTCTCTGAGCCAAATGGCAGATTTTTAAAAAGTTAGCATGTCACAGCCATGACTGATGTTGGGATCAATCGGTCAGCTGCCAAGGCGGTGCATTCTAAAGGGCTGCATTTTAAAGGTGCGTTCCCTCAAAGACAATTAACCTGTCAGCTGCCAGTCAGGTTGATTTAATTTCCCAGGGAGGATTAAAGAAGACTGTCAGAGAACGTGGATGAAAAAAGGCCCGAAGAGCCCCATGGACAAGGCTGATAATATTCTGTTACTGCTCTCCTATTACCTCAATCGATCGACGGTCTTTATCGAGTGCTTACTATGTGCACAGCATTGGACTAAGCAGCTGGGAGAGTACAATGCAACAGAATTCTCATCCCCAGGTTATGATACACAATCATCAGGTCCCACATGGAGTTCCAGTCTAAGTAGGAGGGAGAACAGGGATTGAATCCCCATTCTGCAGATGAGGAAACTGAGGCACAGATAAGACAAGTGTCTTTCACAAGGGATTAGAAATAGGGTCCTCTGACTCCTGGGCCCTGGGCTCTTTCCACTAGGCAACACTGCTTTTCTAAGAAGGATTAGGCTTGGAGGGCCCAATCGATTCAGAAAGGAGGGCGTCACTGCTGACTGGAGAGAGTGTGATCTCAGTGGAGTGAAGACTTGGAGTAAAGCTGGTCACGCTGTGTGTGTTTGTATGTGTGTGACATATGAAATGTTGGTGTACTTCCTGACAATTTAAAGAGTTCAGATAACAAAGTGGCATGAGAACTTTGCTTCTGAGCTCAGTCCATGACCATATCTCCAGTGTGGTTTGTCTTAAAAAGTAAACTAGGGAGAAGGAAAAGTGAATTTTATACCCCAAAGAAATCCAGTCCTATAAAATCCCAAGTTGTTACATGTTAATGTCTCTGGACAAAAACCATGGCAGAGTATTCTTTCATACTATTTTGTTTCTTCCTCCTTCTGATTTAGTGTCTGTTTTTGCTAGATTGTAAATTCCTTGAGGGCAGAAATTTTACTGTACTCTCCCAAGTGCTTAATACAGTGTCCTACACATAGAAGAGGATAAGCCCTTGAGGGCAAAGATTCTGTCTACTAACTCTACTGTATTCTCCTGAGTGTGTGATACAAAGAAACAGCATGGCCTAATAGGAAGAGCCCAACCTGGAAGTCAGAGAACCAGAGTTCTACTCCCACCTCAGCTACTTGCATATTGTGTGACCCTGGGCAAGTCACTTAAAGTCTCTGTATACCTCAGTCTTCTCATCTGTACATTGGGAATTCAATATCTATTCTCCTTCTCTCTTCAACTAGGAGCCCCATGTAGGGTAGGGACCATGTCTGACCTGATCATTTGCTATCTACCCCAGCGCTTAGTGCAGTGCTTGGCACATAATAAGTGCTTAACAAATGCCACAATTGTTATTACACTGCTCAGTAGATTGTACACTCCAGAAGGGCAAGCATCATATCTACTAAGTCTATTGCACTTTCCAAATCTCACCCATCCTGCTTGCTTCATTTACTTATATTTATTGAGCATTTACTGTGCACAGAGCACTGTACTAAGCACTTGGGAGAGTACAATACAACAATTAACAGACACATTCCCTGCCCACAAGGAGCTTACAGCCTAGAGGACAAGCTTAGTAATAATAATAATAATAAAATAATAATAACATTAATTGTGGTAATTGTCAGTGCTTATTATGTGCCAGAAACTGTACTAAGTGTTGAGGTGGATATAACCAAATCGGGTTGGACACAGTCTCTGTCTCACATGGGGCTCCCGGTCTTAATCCCCATTTTATAGATAAGGTAACTGAGGCCCAGAGAAGTGAAGTGACTTGCCCAAGGTCACACAGCAAAAAAGAGGGAGAGCTGAGATTATTACAGACTCAGCTCAGGTGAGGAGGAGGTTAGGTAGGTCTTTTCTTGGCTCAACACTCAAATACACTCATTGGACATTTTTACCCCCTCGGAATCCGCCACGAAATGGAAGTCATTCGGTTTGAAATGAACAAAAGAACAAAGAATGTCAGCAAAATTGTTCCTCAGGACCCGCCAATGCCCCCGAGGAAAGAGTCTATATCTGTTCTTGATTTGTTGGGTTTTAAGAACCTCCCCTGACCCCCATACCCATATACCCTCCTGAAAAACTGTAGACAACAAGATTATCCACTCACGATACATAAGGGGGCTATGAGCCACAGAAGACGAGATATTTAATGTGAAACAAATGATTCTGAAACAGCAGGGCAGTGATGAAGTTAAACCGCACTATTTTTTTTTATGGGCATTAAACTACATTCTTGAATTCTAATGCAAAGAGCTCATAAAATGAAAATTGGGGATAATCCGGTGGGAAACGAGATATTTCAGAACACGGAGACGAGGGATGGTACATTTAAATGATTCATTTATATTTGTTCTATGTGAATGGGAGCTAAAATGGTGAGAACTCAGGGGAGGAGTCATTTATTCATTTAATCGTATTTTTTGAGCGCTTACTGTGTGCAAAGCACTGTACTGAACCCTTGGGAGAGTACAACTTTCCTTGGCTGGAGCAAAAAATGGCCCCATTCATTTATTTCAGGTGGCAGGTGGCAACAGTAGTAATAATCACATTTAGTAAGCTCTAACTGTATGCAGTGCACTGTACTGAGCGATGGGGAGAGTATGATAGAAGACATGATCCCTCTTCTAGAGAAAATTATGATCTATTGTGTTTGGAGCAATGTACTCAGTGCTTGGAGAGTCCAGTAGTATTTATCGACATGATCCCAGCCTTCAGTACTATGTGAACAGCACTGTACTAAGCACTTGTGGAAGTATAATAGACTTGACACAATCTCTGCTCTCAAGGAGCTGACATCTGCTGTGGGCAGAGAATTCTACGGAGTGTTTGGAAGAGTACAATTAAGTTGGTAGATACGAGCCCTGTGTTCAAGGAACTACCGTGTCTGTACTGAGGGCTTTGGGGAGAGTAAGTAGAAGTAAGTAAGGGAAGACGGATGCAAAAGTATATCACACACAGAGGGAGTAGTAGAATATATACGATACGTGTTCTGGGGCATTCTTCGCTCTCCACAGCAGAGAATGAAGCTTTGAGACATACATGGAACAAATGAAATCCCAAGGGCAGGCAGAAGATAGAAAGTGTTCTTTGGTGCCAGCTATGTTGAAGTCATAAAGTTTCAGACGGTGTTGACATGAAAAGGCAGAAATAGAAAAAAAAGAAAAAGAAAAAGGCATGGAATGTAGGGGACTGTGTCATCCAAATTCATGACATCTGAGATGCAATTAGAGAAGCAGCATAGACTGGTGGATGATAGAGCACCGGCCTGGGAATCAGAAGGATTTGGGCTCTAATTCCAGCCCTGCCTCTCGTCTGCTGTGTGCGACTTTGGGCGAGTCACTTTACTTCTCTGTGCCTCGGTTACCTCATCTGTAAAATGGGGATTAAGACTGTTGGCCTCAAGTGTGACCACCTGATTACCTTGTATCTATACCAGGACTTAGTACAGTGCTTGGCACATAATAAGCACTTAAAAATACCATAATTATCATTATTATTATTGAACGTTTAGGAGTGTACGATACATTAGAATTGGTAGGCATGATCCCTGCCCACGGGGAGTTTACATTCTAGAGAGGAAGACTGATATTATTCATGTCCATCTGCAAAAGGTATGCCTAAATGCTTATTCAGTTGCAAAATTGATGATATATTTTGATGATTTATCTAGTATTCATTCATTATTATATCTCATAATCCATTTCCCATATCCATAATTGATTTTAATGTCTTCCTCCCCTTCTAGACTGTACACCCAGTGTGGGCAGGGAATGACTCTATGGACTCTGCTGTAATTTTCCAAATGCTTAGTGCTCTGCACACAGTAAGCACTCAATAAATACCAGAGATTGACCGATAGATTGATCTAGTACTACAGTGTAACAAATACACGATAAGCACTATGACAAAACACCTGAGAAACATTAACATGTTTTACAACAGACAAGGTATACATTAGATTGTAACCTCCTTCAGGGCACAGACTGTCTAACAACTCTTTTGTACACTCCCAAAGTGCTCACTACAGTGCCCTGCAAATGAATACCACTGGTGAATTAATTGATAAGTATTATCACCTTATTTTTACCTCCCTATACATTTGCTTAATACTTATCCTATGTCAAGCTCCGTACTAAGTGCTGAGGACAAGATATTCAGGCTAGATACAGCCCCAGTCCCACATGGTTACGCCTTTTTCACAAATTGAAGATACCTCTATGTATTTAAATGTGGAATAAATAGCAAATAACGCTTTTGTTAGCAGATGTTTGTTATCTTTTCTCAATCTCCAGGTCATGTTACCTAGTGGATAGAGCCCAGGACTGGGTGTCAGAGGACCTGATTTCTAATCCTGGCTCTGCCACTTGATTGCTGTGTGACCTTGGGCAAGTCACATTGCTTCTCTGATCATCAATTACCTGATGTATAAAATGGAGATTAAGACTTTGAGTCCCATGTGGGACAGGGACTGTGTCCAACCAGTTTAACTTGTATCTATCCCAGCACTTAGTAGAGTGCCTGGTTTTATAGTAGGTGTTAAACAAATACCATAAAAAAATACCATTATCTACATGATCTCTGAAGTACCTCTTAGCAGCTTAGCTAAGAAGGATGTAAGGAAAGCACTGGTTAGAAAAGGAGTTAAAAATCAATAGGGGAAAGAAACCCTCTCAAATCTGTTCTTTCAGGTCTTTCCTTTGTTCTTGAGGAAAATGACAACTGTTTGGTAGACTGGAAATTAAACAAGAGCAGGAGAGCTGGTCGACCTACTTTTGTAAAAACTGTTCCATGAGAGAGAAGGAAGAAACACACCTTTGAAAACAGAATAGACCCCCAAATGGGAAAGAGAACACATTACTGAAATATAGCACATTATTTTGCCAACCCGATGAGAAGCAGTATGGCCTTGTTGAAATAATAATAATAATGGTATTTGTTAAGCATTTACTATGTGCAAAGCACTGTTCTAAGCGCAGGAGAGGTTACAAGGTGATCAGGTTGTCCCATGGGGGGCTCACAGATTTAATCCCCATTTTACAGATGAGGTAACTGAGGCCCAGAGAAGTTAAGTGACTTGCCCAAAGTCACTTGATGGCAGAGCTGGGATTTGAATCCATGACCTCTGACTCCAAAGCCCGTGCTCTTTCCACTGAGCCACGCTGTTTCTCTTGAAAGAGTCCGGGCCTGGAATCAGAGCACCTAAATTATAATCCCAGCTCTGCCACTTGTCTGCTCTGTGACCTTGGGAAAGTCACTTATCTTCTCAGAGTTTCTCTTTCCTCATTTGTAAAATGGGGATTTGATATCTGTACCAAGTGCTGAAAGATATGAGGAGCTTCTAGTCTAGTGAAGAAGTTAAGTGAGTTGTCTAGCAAATAGGAAATAGGAACATCTTCTTTAGAATCTCCATTTCCCAGAAGGCCAAGGCCCATTTCATTTATTCATTCTTTCAATCATATTTATTGAGCACTTATTGTGTGCAAAGCACTGTACTACACTCTCAGTAAAGTACACTACAACAATAAACAGACATATTCCCTGCCCACAATGAGCTTACAGTCTAAAGGTGGGGAGAAAGACGTCAATACAAATAAATAAATGATGGATATGGACATAAGTGGTGCATGGCTGTGATGGGGGGATGAACAAAGGAAGCAAGTCAGGGCAACGCAGAAGGGAGTGGGAGAGAGGAAAGGAGGGGCTAGTCTGGGAAGGCCTCTTGGAGGAGACGTGCCTTCAATAAGGCTGTGAAGAGGGGGAGAGTAATGGTCTGTTGGATTTGAGGAGGAAGAGTGTTCCAGGCCAGAGGCAGGAAGGAGTTCACCAGAAGGCTTTCTTGGGGGTCTATGTTGTTTCCTCTTTGCTCACTGTTGCCATCCTGCAGTGCTTGACCACCCTACAGCCCTAACTGGGTAGTCCTGGGTACCCATCTTGGGTTTTTAGATTTCACCATCCACTTGATAATGGAGCCAACAATTGGTCATATTTTGAGGAAGAAGCTTAGATGAGGCAATTAGAGCAACTGAGTGCTAATGGAGGACAAGAGAGGGGACATGATCCCTGCCCTCATGGGTCTTTCAACCTACTGTGTGCAGAGCACCGTGCTGAGTACTTGGGAGAGTATACTAGAGTTAGGAAACACAATCCCTGCCCTCTGTGAGCTCACAGTCGACTGTGTGCAGAGCACTGTACTGAGCGCCTGGGAGAGTCCAATAGTGTCAGTAGACACAATCCCTCCTCTCAAGGAGCTTCCAGTCTACTGTGTGCAGAGCACATTACTGAGTGCCAGGGAGAGTCCAATAGCATTAGGAGTATGATCTCCCCCATCAAGGATCTTACAGTCCAGCAGGAGCAGAGACATGTAGAGGCAGGCTCCTCTGTCTTTATATCTCAGTGTGGAGACGAGAGGGAATAAATCTCTAGATGGTAAGCTTGTTGAGGGCAGTGAATGTGATGGCGAATTGTTCTCTCCCAAGTGCTTAGTACAGTGCTCTGTACACAGTAAGTGCTCAGTAAATATGATTGACTGAATAAAGCGGGGCCCTGAACCGCAGGGTTTAACTGCCTAAAGCTGGGAACCCACTACCTAAGCCACCCACAAACTCTTGGCTACATGCAGGAGAGACCCTTCTGCCAGTGATTTATGGCCTTATTACAAAGCACTCCTAGGGGTATAGATTTCTTTAATGCAATTTACATTTGAAAAAAAAATTGATCACCTTGTTGCCTCATCCCGGCCAGAATTGAAATGAGAAGAAGTGGCTGATTGTGGAGGACCTTTGAGCAACAACTTCCTCTTTAGTCACAGAAGCACAGAGGAGCAGAAATGTCAGGGTCAGGAGAGGCTCCCTTCTGGACCAGATGGTTGGGCTGGGGGAGTGAAACCACCTAGACCCTCCTGTGTTGGAGCCTCTTTCCTTCTCCTGCTCCAACTGCTCCTCTTCCCCCTCCTGCTTCTCCTCCTCCTCCTCCTTCTGCTTCCCTTCCTCCTCCTCCTCCTTCTCCTCCTTCTCCAGGTCCTCTTCCTCCTTCTGCTCCTCCTTTCCTCCTCCTCCCCATTCCTCCTTCCCTCCTCCTTCATCTCCTCCTCCTTCTTTCCCTCCCTCCCCCCCTCCTTTCCTCCTCCCCCCTTCCTTTCCTCCTCCTCCCATTCCTTTCCTCCTCCTCCCCTCCACCTTCCTGCCTTCTTCTTCACCTCTTCCTCCTCTTCCCCCCTTCCCCCTCTCTTTTCCTCCTCTCTCTTCTCCTCCTCCTCCTCTCCTTCTTCCCCCAGTCTTTTCATCTCTCTTTCTCCTTCCCTTCCTTCTCCTCCTCCTTCTCCCCTCATTGATTCAGTCATATTTATTGAGCACTTATTGTATGCAGAACACTGTACTAAGCGCTTGGAATGTACAATAAGGCAATAGATAGAGAAAATCCATACCCAACAATGGGCTCCCTCCTCCCCTTCTCTTCTCCCCACTCCTCCTGCTCCTTCCCCTCTTTCTCTTCCCCCTCTCCCTCCTCCTTTCTTCCACCTCCTCCTCTCCTCCTCCTTCACTTCCTCTTCCTCTCCCTCTTCCCTCCCTCTCCTCCTCCTCCTCTTCCTCACCTCCCTGTCTCTTTTCCTCCCTTTCCTCCCCACCATGACGGAAGGTTGGTGATACTGGCAAATAGGCCTGATCAATCCTTCGATCAGTGGTATTTATTGAGACCTCACTGTACAGAGCCCAGTACTAAATGCTTCAGAGAGTACAATGCACCTACCCACAAGGAGATTTCAGTCCAGAATGGGAGTCTGATAATAAAATAAATCAAAGATGAAGAAATAGGCAGAGTGTAATGATATGGACACTAGTGCTGTGGGGCTGGGGATGAGGTGAATATCAAGCACTTGGACAATGCAGAAGGAAAGATGAATAGGGTGGGGGAGATGAGAAGTAAATCAGGGAAGACTTCCTGGAGGAGATGTGATTTCAGTGAGACTGGGCAGGTGGGGAGATTGGTGGACTGTCAGATATGATGGAGAAAGGAATTCTGGATAAAAGGCAGGATGTGGGCAAGGGGTTGATCAATCAATCAGTCAATCATATTTACTGAGTGCTTACAATACGCAGAGCACTGTATTAAGTGCTTGGAAGAATACAATGTAGCAATATAACAGGCACATTCCCTGCCCACAACTAGCTGGCAATCTAGCGGGGGAGACAATGCTCAACGCTTAGAACAGTGTTTTGCACATAATAAGTGCTTAATAAATGCCATTAAAATACATAAATAAATTATGGATATGTGGATAAGTGCTGTGGGGCTGGGGGATTGATGGTGAGCTTAGTACAGTGCTTAGTACAGTGCTCTGCATACAGTAAGCACTCAGTAAATATCATTTATTGATTGAATGTAGACTGTAAGCTCGTTGTGGGCAGGGAATGTGTCCATTTATTGTTGTATTGTACTCTCCCAAAAGCTTAGTACGGTGCTTGGCACATAGTAATCATGCAATAAATGAGTAAATTGGATTTTAAGCACACAATTAGAATGAAACTCCTGAAGAACACTCAGTGAATACTACTGCATAAAGCAGGGTAATAAATAAAGAAGGAAATGGCAGAAAAACAGAACACAAATGAACAAAAGATGAGCCATCTTTCTTCGGGATATTGGCAAACTGCATTTTTTAAAATCAATCGAATAGGATATCTCAGCAAAGATTCTCTACTCAAAAACAGGTTTTCCCCAAACTCTTCTGAACGGAGCCACAACCTTTACTCAATTTTTAAAACTTCACCAAAGAGCCTCGTCCAAAGGAACGTGTAAAGACTACAGATACAGATCGTCGAAATGCACCATTAACTTGCTTTCTTATTCCTCCCAGAGCTGGCCTGTAGAATCAATTCTTTATTGGTAATGAAATTCGAATCACATTTATCGCAATGCAATTTATGCGTGTGCCATTTAATAGATTTATACAGCATTTTCTAGGTGCGCCAGCGTTTTATAAAACTAAAAGTACAGAGCAGTTCAAACCAATAGTGACTTGCACTTCCCAACAAGATCCTTAAAATATACCCCAAAGGATAATATTAAAACTGAAAGGAAGTTCTCTTTCTGGGTGGGTGATAGTTCTGTTTGCATTCAATATTTATGTTACATATTTAGAGGAAAGCAATCATACAAAAAAGTGTACAATAGAGTTGTCATATAAAGATTACTATAGTAATGTGGGATGAAAAGAGTTTGCGTCATGCATTCCTTTTTTATCAAGGTTTTGTAACAAGGGCAGATCACTTGAACCTCAAACAGCATGGGGAATCTGTTGATGGGGACATCAAAGAGACTTTCCATTTTTTTTTAATGGTATTTGTTAAGTCTTTACTATGTGTCAAACAGTTTTCTAAGCACTGGGGTAGGCACAAGTTAATTAGGTTGGATGTGTTCTCTGTCCTGCATGGGGAACACAGCCTACTTTGTTCTACAAAGGGATGGGAAATAAGCACATAGAAACTGATTCAATCAAAATGATGATAATGATAATAATATTGGCTAAGCGTTTATAGTGTGTCAAGCACTGTTCTAAACGCTAGCCTAGAGACAAGATAATCAAGTCGGACAATCCCTGTCCCACAAGGGGCTCGTACTCTAATGCCACTACTGGTTAGGATTAGGTGAGATCTTTGTGTTAGGAGAGCTAAAGTGGGTTGTTTCCGTTGTAAAAATAACACCCATTTTTACAATGGAGTTTGTAGACAAGATCCCTGCCCTCAAGGAGTTTCCAGTCTACTGTGTGCAGAGCACCGTCCTGAGCACCTGTGTATAAGAACACACATGTTTTTGAGGTGCATAAGTGTAGACCGATGGATCATAAATAGATGTTTGCGATGGATGGATGGATGGGTGGATGAATGGATGATAGATTGGTGGAGGGATGGATGGATGGATGGATGGATGGATGGATGGATGGATGGATGATGGCTGGTTGATGGATGTGTGGATGGATGGATGTGTAATGGATGGAGGAATAGATAGGTAGTTGGCTAGCTGGATGGATGGATATTTGGATGGATAATGGATAGATGAATAGATGTAAGTGGGGGGAAGATGGATGGATGGGTAGGTGAATATTTGGATGGATGAATTTTCAGATGGATGAGTGGATGAATAGTTGGGTAGACGGATAGATGGATGGATATATGTTTGGATGAATGAATGGGTAGATAGAGCAATAATATTCTTTGAACACTATCTAAGGCAAGCATTTGGGTGAGAACACTAGGGTCAGTAGATATGATCCTTGCCTTTAAAGAGCTTAAAATCTAGTGGAAACAGATTCTAAAATTAATTACACATAGAAGAAAGAATGTAAAAAGTATATGCATAAGAAGTGATACTTAGGGTATGTAAGATAGGTACATAAGTGGTAATAGTAACGGTATTTGTTAAGCGCTTACTATGTTCCAGGGACTGTACTAAGTGCTGATACTGGAGGCTGTGAGTACACCAGCCCCTGGGTGATGTCAGGGATTGTGCCTGTTTACCATTACATTGTATTCTACTGTACATTGTACTCTCCCAAGTGCTTAGTACAGTGTTCTGCACACAATAAGCGCTCAGTAAATACGATCGACTGACTGGTGCAAAAATGCTAAGCAACTGTTGGAGGGAATACAACCTGGGGAGATTATGAATCACAAAGAGTCTCCTGGAGGAAATGATTTAAGAAGTATTTAAAGACGGGGGGGAGCCACTGGATTTTGAAGAGGGAATAAACACCAGGAAGGGAAAAGGGTGTGAGCCAGAGTTTGATGACAAGAGAGGCAAGAATGAAACACAATGAGGGGGTTGGCTTGAGTGGAACAAAGTGAGCAAGCTGGGATGTACTCGGAGGAGAGTGGATAAAAATGAGGGAGAGAACTTTTTGAGTACTTTACCGCCTTTGGCAGAAAGTTCTCGCGTGATGCAGAGAGGACTGGATAACCACTAGAGCCTTTTGAGGAGTGGGAAGATGCATTAGAATGCCATTTTAGAAATACGATTGGGCACATGAGGGAAAAATGGATTTGAAAAGATAGAGACTGAGGGTGAGGCAACCATTATGGAGAGAGGGAAGAAAGGAGGAAGAAGGGAAGGAGGGGAGAGAGGGAATGAGGAAGGGAAGGTGGTGAGATTGAACTTTTCATTAATTTGCTTGTTCCCTGAGATTGTCTATAAATTCCACTGTTGTTTCTCTCTAATTGAAATGCCAACAGTGGCTACACTTAATATCACTGATAGATCCTTTCTTCAGGCCAACTGACTCATCAGGTGGAATCATTTTCTAGTTTAAGGAGATTGTAGGAGAAAGATTTGGTAAATGGAGCTGTGGGAAGCTCTAGAGATTGGAGAATGATATCATCCAAGACCATGGGAGAATGGGACTCACTGCTTAGGACAGTGTGAGGGCTCAATGAATACCTTTACTACTAGGAAAACCTCGAAATTCTCACAGATGCAGTGATGTTTGTTTAGACATTTCTAAGTCAGAAAGAGAAGGGAAGCAGTGTGGCTTTGTGTATAGACCAAGGGCCAAGGGGTCAGAAGGACCTGGGTTCTAATCACAGCTCTGCCACTTGTCAGCTGCGTGAGCTTGGATGAGTCACTTTGCTTCTCTGGGCCTCAGTTTCCTCATCTGTCAAATGGGGGTTAAGACTGGAAGCCCTTTGTGGACTGTGTCCAACCTGATTAACTTGTATCTATCCCAGTGCTTAGTACCGTGCTTGGCACTTCCCCCTCGTCCCCCTCTCCATCCCCCCATCTTATCTCCTTCCCCTCCCCACTGCACCTGTATATATGTATATATGTTTGAACATATTTGTTACTCTATTTATTCATTTATTTTACTTGTACGTATCTATTCTATTTATTTTATTTTGTTAGTATATTTGGTTTTGTTCTCTGTCTCCCGCTTTTAGACTGTGAGCCCACTGTTTGGTAGGGACTGTCTCTATATGTTGCCAACTTGTACTTCCCAAGCGCTTAGTACAGTGCTCTGCACACAGTAAGCGCTCAATAAATACGATTGATGATGGTGATGATGATGGCACACAGTAAGCGCTTAACAAGTATCATTAAAAAATAGGTTAGTCCCTCTTCCAGATCTGGCATTTAGTTTTACTGTGTCCTCGCCACCCAGTTTCATCAGGGAATTCTCTGGGCCTCAGTTTCCTCAACTGGAAAATGGGCATAAGAAGCAGTGTGGCTCAGTGGAAAGAGCACTGGTTTGGGAGTCAGAGGTCATGGGTTTAAATCCCAGCTCCGCCAATTGTCAGCTGTGTGACTTTGGGCAAGTCATTTAACTTCTCTGTGCCTCAGTTACCTCATCTGTAAAATGGGGATTAAGACTGTGAGCCCCCCGTGGGACAACCTGATTACCTTGTAACCTCCCCAGTGCTTAGAACAGTGCTTTGCACATAGTAAGCACTTAATAAATGCCATCATTATTATTATTATAAGATGATGCCTACTCCCCCTCCCTCGTAGATAATGAGCTGTGGGTCAGACTGGGATTAAGATTTCTCTTAGGAAGTCTCTCTGATGAAAGGTCCCTGCTCACAGACCCTCAAATGGACATACTGGTGTTCATGGAATCACAGTCCATATCAGTCAATCCATCCAACAATGGTATTCATTGAGTGCCTACTCTGTGCAGAGCACTGTACTGAGTGCATGGGAATGTACAACAGAGTCGGTAGATACGTCCCCTGCTCACAGCACGTTTATAGTCTAGAGGGGGAAATCTATCAATCAATGGTATTTATTGAGCACTAACTATGTGCAGAGCACTGTAGTAATAATAATAATAATAATTATGTTTTTTGTCAAATGCTTACTATGCACCAGGCACTGTACTAAGTGCTGGGGTAGCTACAGGCAAATCAAGTTGGACGCAGTCCCTGCTCCATGTGGGGCTCACACTCTCAATCCCCATTTTACAGATGAGGGAACTGAGGCACACAGAAGTAAAGTGACTTGTCCAGGGTCACAGAGCAGACAAGTGTCAGAGCAGGGATTAGAACTCATGACCTTCTGGCTCCCAGGCTCAGTACTCCCAATGTACTGAGAGCTTGGGAGAGCACATTACAGTAGAATTATAGACACCTTCCCTGCCCACAGGAAGTGACGGTAGGGGCTGATTTTCACATGATTCAGCCACCATTCAGCTAACTATATGGCAAGCACTACACTAAGCCCCGGAGTAAATACAGTATGATCAGATCAGACACAGTCCCTGCTCCACACAGAGCTCATAGTCCAAAGGAGAGAGAAATTATTACTATTATCAAGTGCTGTTGAGTCATTTCCAATTCATAGCGACTCCATGGATATACTTTCTCTAGAACATCCTGTGGCATGAATCATTCGTTCAGCAGTGCTCCATCCTGGCGTTCCTCCCTAGGGGAGAAAGGAGCAAGTGGATAAGAAGCCCTTTATTCACTGAGATACTGTTCTAGTCTACTCTCCCAAGCACTAAGTACAGCCCTCCAGGAAGTCTTCCCTGACCAGATCTTCCTCTTCTCTTCTCCCACTCCCTTCTGCGCCACTCTTACTGGCTCCTTCATCCATCCTGCCTCCCAAACCCACAGCACAGCAGGAAAGCCCCCAGAAGTCACTCCTGACTTCCAGAAATGAAGAATGATTCTAACACCGATCTACTGCCCGTGCCTCTTTCTCACTTCCCTCACCAACGACTCTGGCTCACATCCTCTCTCCCACCTGGAAATCCCTCCTCTTTCCTCTCTGGCAGATCACTGCTCTCCCAACTTCAATGCCCCACCGAAACAATATCTCCTTATTCACCCCCACTTCTGCAACAACTACGCACTCAGATCTGTACCCTTTAAACACTCTGTTACTCACCCCATTCCCAACTCCACACTACATAGGTCCTGACCCTTATACTCTGTCACATAATAATGATAATGATAACAACAATGATGATGATTATGGTATCTGTTTAGCAGTTATTATGTGCCAGGCACTGTACTAAGCGCTTGGGTGGTTACAAAAAGAGTTGGACACAGTCCTTGTCCCACATGGGACGCAGAGTCTCAATCCCCATTTTACAGATGAGGGAACTGGGGCCCAGAGAAGTGAAGTGACTTCCCCCAGGTCACAGAGTGACCTAGTAAGCACTTAACAAATGCCACAATTATTAGCTGGGTTTAGAACCCATGGCCCATGACTGCGAGGCCCATGCTCTAAACACTACACCATACTGTGTGATTTATCTTGATGTCCGTCACCCACACTACACCATACTATGATCTGTGACATATCTTGATGTCCATCACCCCACTAGACTGTCAGCTCGTCGAGGGCAGGGAATGTGTCTACGGATTCTGTTATATCAGTGCCCTTAGTACGGTTCCCTACCCACATTAAGTACTCGATAAGTACCACTGATGGATTGCCGGTGCCTAGATTGGCTCCTACCCTTGGGATCGTGGTCTGAAGATCCCCCTCCTCGAACTCCTGCATCGTGCAGGTGGACAAGCAGCGGGATTTGCATCTGCAGAGAGAACGTTGCGCGGACAGGAGTTTTCAAGACTTCATTCAAGTCGACGTGTCTGGAAAATCACTGGAGAGTTGGAAACGGAAAGGTCTGAAGCAGAGGGAGCCGGAGGGGCCAGGGCCGTGGGGGCTGCATCCTCATCCAGGTGTCTTCCGAGTGAAAGACTGACAGCGTTGGCAACAGGAGCACACTTCCTTACCTCTCCCTAATCATCCCTTCAGCAGTGCTCCATCCTGGCATTCGTCCCTAGGGGAGAACGGAGCAACTGGATAAGGAGCCCTTCATTCACTGAAATACTGTTCTAGTCTACTCTTCCAAGCAGTGCTCCAGGAAGTCTTCCCTGACTGAGCCCTCCTCTCCCCTTCTCCCACTCCCTTCTGCACCCCTCTCACTGGCTCCTTCATTCATCCTCCCTCCCATCCCCACAGCACATCTGTATATATCTGTATAAATCTGTAATTTATTTATTCATTTACTTATTTAAATGGTGTAGGGGAAGCAGCATGGTGTTGTGGATAGAGAATGGGCCTGGGAGTTGGAAGATGATGGGGTCTAATTCTGGCTCCTCCTCTTGCCTGCTGTGTGGCCTTGGGCGAGTAACTTCTCTTTTCCATGCCTCAGTTACCTCATCTGTAAAATGGGGATTAAGACTGTGAGCCCCATGTGGGACAGGGACTGTGTCTGACCTAGTTAGCTTGCATCTACCCCTGAGAAGCAGCGTGGCTCAATGGAAAGAGCCTGGGCTTTGGAGTCAGAGGTCGTGGGTTCAAATCCCAGCTCCACCAATTGTCAGCTGTGTGACCTTGGGCAAGTCACTTAGCTTCTCTATGCCTCAGTTTCCTCATCTGTAAAATGGGAATTAAAACTGTGAGCCCCACACGGGACAATCTGATCACCTTGTATCCTCCCCAGCGCTTAGAACAGTGCTTTGCACATAGTAAGCACTTAACAAATGCCATCATTATTATTATTATTATTACCCCAGCTCTTGATACAGTGCCTGGCACATAGTGAGCACGTAACAAATGCCATTAAGAAAAAAGAAGAGGATGTGGGTTCTAATCCAGCTCTGCCGCTTGTCTGCTGTGTGACCTTGGGTAACTCACTTCACTTCTCCGTGCCTCAGTTACCTCCACTGTAAAATGGGGATTAAGACTGTGAGCCCCATGGGGGACAACCTAATTAGTTTGCATCAACCCCAGAGCTCAGTACAGTAAGTATAGTGCCTTCTAGACTGTGAGCCCACCTTCTAGACCTTCTAGACTGTGAGCCCACTGTTGGGTAGGGACCAGCTCTGTATGTCGCAGACTTGGACTTCCCAAGCACTTAGTCCAGTGCTCTGCACACAGTAAGCGCACAATAAATATGATTGAATGAATGAATAATCAGCTCACCTCCTCCAGGAGGCCTTCCCAGACTGAGCCCCCTCCTTCCTCTCCCCCTCTCCATCCCTCCTGCCTTACCTTCTTCCCCTCCCCACAGCACCTGTATATATGTTTGTACGTATTTATTACTCTATTTTATTTGTACATATTTATTTTATTTTGTTAATATGTCTTGTTTTGTCATCTGTCTCCCCCTTCTAGACTGTGAGCCCGCTATTGGGTAGGGACCATCTCTATATGTTGCCAACTTGTACTTCCCAAGTGCTTAGTACAGTGCTCTGCACACAGTAAGCGCTCAATAAATACGATTGAATGAATGAATGGGGCGTAGTAAGCACTTAACAAATACCACAATTATTAACAAATACCATAAACAACCCTTCCAAAAAACCAAAGAGCCTGGTCATACTCAAAGACTCCTTAAGAAGGCATTAATTAATATAGGTATTTTGTCCGAGTTTTGCCTGTAGCAAGATGGAGTGTGCAAGGGGAGTGAAGTTAATCAAAGAGGAGATCATTATCAAGGTAAAGGATGGCAGATATAAAGAACTAGTTAGTGGTTGCGGGTAATATGCCTTGTGAGGAAAACCAGAAGATTTCAGCGTGAAAAATGGCCACCCAAGAAGACTCGATGAAGCTGACTTCCTTTCCAGCCACAATATTAATGACATCATTAACTGTGCTATACATTCTAATTCCCCACGGACGTTTTATATACATCTATTTGTTCAGCTCATATTTTAGGCCTGAAGGGAGCTGGACTCTTCTGGGTTTTTACCACGGGCTTGGGAATGAGCTCTTCGACAAGAAACACAGCCAAAATCAATGTCGTCCCACCTTAATGGCATCCACAATGGAAGCCCAGCAGAATCAGAGTGTTGGGATGGCTAGTGAGTGAGTTATGCCCCCACTTCAAAGCATTATTGAAGGTACATCTCTTCAGAGGCTTTCCCTGACTAAGCCCCTCTTTTCCTCATCTCCCATTCCCTTTTTTGTCACCCTGACTTGTTCTCTTTGCTCTCCCCAGCCCCAAGCCCCACAGAACTTATTTATGTACATATATGTACCTGTAATTTTATTTATTTGGATGGATGTCTGTCTCCCCTACTGTATACTGTGAGCTTGTTGTGTATAGAGATTGTCGCTGCTTATTGTTGCATTGTTCTTTCCCAAGAACTTAGGACAGTGCTCTGTACACAGTAAGCACTTAATAAATATAATTGAATAAATGAATGAATAACAACTGAGCACTTACGATATGCCAAATGCATATACAGAGTCTAACAACTGTGGTCTTTGTGAAGTATTTACTATGTTCCAAGCACTGATAATAATCATAATAATAATAATGCTAATTGTGGTATTTGATGATGATGATAGTATTTGTTAAGCACTTACTATGTGTCAAGCACAGTTCTCAGCGCAATCAAATTGGACACAGTCCCTTTGTCACGTGGGCTCACAATCTTAATCCCCATTTAACAGATGAGGGAACTGAGGCCCAGAGAAGTGAAATGACTTGACCAAGGTCACACAACAGACAGGTGGAGGAGCTGGGATTAGAACCCATGACCTTCTGAGTCCCAGGGCCCGGCTCTATTCAATAGGCCATGCTGCTTGCATCCCCTCCTGTCCATCCTAAAGGGGGGCCCTTCTGTCAAAGAAAGCCTCTTTATCCAAAGCCAGGATCACCCCTCTTCTCCCTGCCCCCATCTCCCTTTTTCTTCAGAAGCCCAAAGATAATAACAATCATAATAATGATGGCATTTATTAAGCGCTTACTACATGCAAAGCACTGTTTTAAGTACTGGGGAGGCTACAAGGTGATCAGGTTGTCCCATGGTGGGGGCTCACAGTCTTAATCCCTATTTTACAAATGAGGTAACTGAGGCCCAGAGAAGTTAAGTGACTTGCCCAAAGTCACACAGCTGACAGTTGGCGGAGCCGGGATTTGAACCCATGAATTCTGACTCCAAAGCCTGGGCTCTTTCTATTGAACCGCACTGAATGGGGTCCTGGGATTTCCAATCATACAGCAGCCCACCAGTGAGCACATCTTTAGAACCCTCCCCTGAGCGCTCTCCCTTCTCCTAAGTGCTCAGAAGAGATGGCCTTCGACGCTAGCATTTTCAAACACTACTCCGCTCTTCGCCCCCGCTGTGCCCAAGTAGGGAGGAGACATTCAAAGCCCCCTGACCCATCTACCAGCTGGGACCTCCATGTCCACTGACATCTCACGGAAACTCAGTCACCCACGAAGCTATTAGGCACACACGACAGAAAGGTAGGAGGCAGAAAAGGAGAGCACTGACTGATTTTTGAACTCCGTTTCTTCAGGGTAAAGAAGATAGGCCAAATTTGCACTCCCCTGATGTGCGTCTGTAGTTTCTATGAATAAAATAACTCAAAAGAAAATTGAGAGTATTTAGTGGAAAGTAATGCGCATTTGGATTAGATCCTTGTTTGACCCCTTCTCCCAGCCCCCCAAACTAATTTTTTTTTCACGCCATGTACTGTCGTTCTCAAAGCACGAGGGGGCAAGGATTTCATAGATATCGTACTCTCAGAGAGCAATCAAGCAGTCATCGAAACAACAGGAAAAAAAACTTGTTTTTCCTTGTTCTCACATTAAAGTAAAACGTTCTTTAAAAAAGAAAAAAAAATCTTTCTATCAGCTGGGCACACAAGGCATTCAAGTATTTCTTTCTCCAGCAGGTTGCTTCTCACTGAAACTGTTTCTGGGCTAGAAGGAACTGCCCTGGATTTAGGTCTGGTTGGTTTCAAATATGCACTCTGAATTTAAGTGCTACCAAAATAATAATAAAATAATAATAATAATAATAATAATAATGTTGGTATTTGTTAAGTGCTTACTATGTGCCAAGCACTGTTCTAAGCACTGGGGTAGATACAAGGTAATCAGATTGTCCCACATGAGGCTCACAGTCTCAATCCCAATTTTACAGATGAGGTAATTGAGGCACAGAGAAGTGAAGTGACTTGCCCAAAGTCACACAGCTGACAAGCAGCAGAGTCAGGCTCTTTCCACTAAATCACTAAGACACGCTGCTTCTCTACGTAAATCCTATCCGAGCAATCGATTAATAGTACTGTATTTGGAAACAAGCATGGCCTAGTGTATGGAACTCGGGCCTGAGAGTCAGAAGGACTTGGGTTCTAGTCTTGTCATCGCCACTTGTCTGCCGTGTGACTTTGAGCAAGTTACTTCACCTCCTGTGCCTCAGTTACCTCATCTGGAGAACGGGGATTAAGACCGTGAGCCCCACATGGGATGGGGATTGTGCCCATCCTGATTAGCTTGTATCTACTCCAGCACTTAGAACAGTGCTTGACACATAGTAAGCGCTTAACAAATGTCATCACAGTCCTTAATATTTATTATCTAGTGAGAGTGGAGCACTGTAATGATTGTTTGGAAACAGCATGGCCTAGTGGGTAGAGCACAGTCCCTGGGAGTCAGAAGGACCAGGAATTTAATCCTGACTCAGTTCCCATTTTACAGATGAGGTCACTGAAGCCCAGAACAGTGAATGACTTGTCCAAGGTCCCACAGCAGATAGGTGGCAGAGCCGGGATTAGAACCCAGACCCTCCTGACTCTTAGGCCCACGCTCTAGCCACTAGGTCTTGCTGCTTCTCTGTATACCACATGAGCAGGAAAGAAACCAAACCTGTAGAAAGAGGAACAGATGAATACAGATTAGATCAATCAATCAATGAGGGTGGATTATATAGCATAGAATTAGTCCTCCTGGTGTCTGCGGGGTTGGTATCGCCTGGAATGGGGTGAAAATGATTTGGAGAAAATTTCCCGTAGGAGGGAGTGTTTCAGGGAGTCCTCTGAAGATGAGGAGGGATGAAGCCTGAAATCTTACCTCCTTCAAGAAGCTTTCCCGATTCAAGCTGTCATTTCTCCTCCTTATATTCTCTCCTTACTGTCTCTGCCATACACTTAGTTTCACCTCCTGAGCTCTTAGATACTTACCTCCTCCCCCTACAGCCCTTAGAATAATTGTGGTATTTGTTAAGTGCTTACTATATGCCGGGCACTGCACTAAGCGCTGGGCTAGGTACAAGTTGATCAGGTTGAACATGGTTTCTGTTCCATATGGGGCTCACAGTCTCAATTTCCATTTTACGGATGAGGGAACTGAGGCACAGAGAAGCAGTGTGGCATAGTGGAAAGGACACAGGCTTGGGCGGCAGAGGTTGTGGGTTCTAATTCCGGCTCCGCCAATGACCAGCTGTGTGACTTTGGGCAAGTCACTTGACTTCTCTGTGCCTCAGTTATCTCATCTGTAAAATGGGGATTAAGACTGTTAGCCCCATGTGGGACAACCTGATAACCTTGTATCTATCCCAGAGCTTAGAACAGTGCTTGGCACATAGTATGCGCTTAACAAATGCCATCATTATTATTATTACTACTAAAGTGACTTGCCCACGGTCACACAGCAGACAAGAGGTGGAGCTGGGATTAGAACCCATGAACTTCTGACTCCCAGGGCCGTGCTCACACTATGCTTCCTCTTATCTCCATATCTCTACAATCAGTTACTGACCTTACCTGTAATTTATTTTAATGTCTGCCTCTCCCATCATATTTTAAGCTCTCATTGAGGGCAGGGATTGTGTCTGTTGATTGTGCTTAGTTCAGTAATGTGCACATAGTAATCACTCAATGAATATGATTGACTGACTAACTCTGAGAATAGAGATTATGTCTACTTACTCTATTGGATTCTCCCAAGTGCTCAATACAGTGCTCTGCATGCAGTGGACTGTAAACTCGTTGAGGACAGGGTCACTTCTACTTTCTCTACTGTGCTCTTCCAAGCTCTTGGAACAGTGCTCCCCACTTCTAGACGGTGAGCCCGTTTTTGGGTAGGTATTGTCTCTGTATGTTGCTGAATTGTACTTTCCAAGTGCTTACTTCAGTGCTCTGCACACAGTAAGTGCTTAACAAATACGATTGAATGAATGAATGAATGAATGCATAAAATAACCCTTCAATAATACTACTGATTGATGTTCAACCTTCGAGGAATTTCCACTTAATCAACCACTAGACTGTAAGCTCAATGTGGGCAGGGAATGTGTCAGTTATATTGTTGTGTTGTTCTCTCCCAAGTGCTCAGTACAGTGCCCTGCACATAGTGAGTGCTCAATAAATATGATTGATTGATTGAATGGTACATATTGAGCTCATTCCGTGCAGAGCACTGGGGTATGTCCTTGAGAGAGACAATCATGTTAATATGTAAGTTTTCTGCCTTCGTTCTCCCTGGTGGAAATTTGGAATGTGTAAAGCAGAGTAGGACATATTTTTCAGTCAACCTTATAAGTGAGGAATAGCGTTCTCGCAAAGAAATCCTCTTTGCAAAATGAACTAATAAAGTGACATTTCAGCTGTTTATCTTCTTTTAATTATAACATTTGAAAATAGCAGCCTTTAACGTATAAAGATTTAAGTTGCCCAGATATGTGCAGATTTATAGGCACTTTAAGAATGCTACTGAAATCACTCTTTAAATCAAATTAAACATTGACAGTCGATTCACACATTTCCAAAGTAGATTTGGATAAATAACAATTTGCTCGTGCATGCATCTTTTCATTTTGAAATTTCACTTGTGGCTTGTTTTATTGCATTACCCAACTCGGTTTCTTCAGATTTTCCATTATACTCTTTGATGATCTGATTACAGTATTCATAGTCTTTTCTCAACAGATACTAATTGCTTCAATTTGGTATTTGATTGAACAGCAAAAAGGTACAATTTTTTTCCATCCCCAACGGTAGCATCAGCACTTTGCTATGTTCATAATTCAAGTGCATACTGTAATTATTTAAGTTCTTTCTCCTCCTCCTTTCTCCACTTGAACCTCACTAGAATCTAAGGCATACCTACTGCATGATTGTACATTCTTATTTCATTGTTTTAGATTCATCTCCTAAACTGTCCAACTCAGATGTATCTACCTAGTCTTCTTTCTGGGACATTCAATGAGTACTGAATTTGTATCTTTGTAAATCACTTTCCAGTTTTATTCCCACTCCACAGTAGACTGAGAGTGAACAATATTTTCCCAAATCTCCGCATTCATAAATGTTTGGTTACCTTACTCGTTTGTTCCAATTACCCTCTGTCATCTCATAGGCCCGGATGGCATTTGTTAAACATTCACTGAGCGGATTAAGCAGAAAAAAGACTTCCTCAAGAGTCTTAACAGTTCCAAAAGTTTCCAATGAAGTTTTCATGTAATGGCATCTTGACAGTCCCAACAATTTCAATGACGCTTACTGGATGGCATCCAGAAAGCTTCAACACTTTCTGGTGAAGTATACGTGAAGGGTTCTTGACGGTCCTAACAGATTCTGGTGAAGTTTGCATGATGGCATCTTGACAGTCCCAAAAGATCCCGGGGAAGTTTTTGTGGTGGAGTCTTGACGGTCCCAACAAATTCCAGTGAAGTTTAAACGATACCATCCAGACAGCTCCAACCGTTTCTGGTGAAGCATACGGGATGGCGTCTCAACAATCCCAACAGATTCATTCGAAGTTTATCTAATGGCATCTTGACAATCCCAGTAGATTCTGGTGAAGTTTGCGTGATGGCGTCTTGACAACAGACTGCACTGAAGTTTAAACTATGGCATCCAGACAGCTCCAGTAGTTTCCGGCAAAGTGTACATCATGGCGTCTTGACAGTCCAAACAGATTCATCTGAAGTTTGTCTGATGGCGTCTTGACAGTCCCAACAGATTCCAGTGAAGTTCCTCAGATGGCGTCCTGACAGCTCCTACAATTTCCGGTGAAGCTTACGCTCAAGATCTTCCCCATTTAAAACCATCAATTTCACACTTCACCCTCTCCCCTCTCACTTGAATTAAAAAACAAAAAACAGGTTTTGCTCCTAGACAACCCAGCCCGCTTTCCCAGATGACCTTATCCCTCCATCATTCACTTTTCTCCTTGGAGAATTTGTCGGAAAGAGTTCACACTCAAGTAACCACTCCTGAAGAAATTATAACTGTGGGATTTGTTAAGCGCTTACTATGTGCCAAGCAATGGCCCAGTGGATAGAGTCCAGTCATCCCGGGAGTCAGAAGGACCTGGGTTCTAATCCCAGCTCTTTCCCTTGTCTGCTGCGTGACCTTGGGCAAGTCACTTCACCTCTCTGTGCCTCAATTCCCTCATCTGTAAAATGATTAAGACTATAAACCCCATGCAGGACAGGGACTAGTAAGCAATCAGTCAATCAGTGGTATTTATTGAACACTTACTGTGTGAGAGCACTGTACTAAGCGCTTGGGAGACTACAATATAACTGTGTTGGTAGACACACTCCCTGCCCTCAAGGAGCTTTCTGGAAAAATACCACAGTGACTCTAATTACAATCATTATTATTACAAAATTGGATGCAAAATGTGATCTACAGGAATGAGGGGGATGCGACTCCAAACACTGTTCCTGGCTCTTCTACTGACCACTGCTGTGTGACCTCAGGCAAGCCATGCATCCTCTCTAAAACTTCTTTTTCACCTTCAAATAGAAAGGAGGTATTTTGATGCGAATGGCATAATTGATGTAAAAACTGTGTGGGAAAGGAAGAATGTTCCCCTCCTTCAAGGTATCTTCTGGCAAAGGATCCAGTAAAGAGTGGGTGGGATGGCATTTGGAAATTTAGAGAAGATCGAGCACTCAGGGAACTCTGCCAGATTTCAAAATAAGAATCAAAGGTTTGGTGAATGAAGCGGGGGTCCCTACTGCTTATCATTCTTCTCAAGAAATCATTTCAGGCCTCCCTGGGACTCCTTCAACTGGCCAAAGGTAAGCATCTTTTTTTATCTGAATGGTGTGGAATAATTGTAGTATTTGTTAAATACTTAAAATGTGCCAGGCATCGTAACAAGCCCTGTGGAGGATATAAGCAGATCAGGTGAAGTGACTTGCCCAGACCACACAAGTGGAGGAGCCAGGATTAGAACCCATGACCTTCTGATTCCTAGGCCCATTCTCTACCCACTAAGCCATGACTACTTACTATGTGCTAGTCTATGACTACTTACTATGTGCTATCACTGTATTAAACACTGGGGTAGATACAAGATAATCAGGTTCCTGAACCACATAATGGCAATCATAAGCTTTTTTAAAAATTGTATTTGTTAAGCCCTTACCACATCTCTGGCACTGTAATAATAATAATAATAATAATAATAATAATGGCATTTATTAAGCACTTACTATATGCAAAGCACTGTTCTAAGTGTGGTGGAGGTTACAAGGTGATCAGGTTGTCCCACGGAGGGCTCACAGTCTTCATCCCCATTTTACAGATGAGGTAACTGAGGCACAAAGAAGTGAAGTGACTTGCCCAAAGTCACATAGCTGACAATTGGTGGAGCCGGGATTTGAACCCATGACCTCTGACTCCAAAGCCCGTGCTCTTTCCACTGAGCCATGCTGCTTTTCTGTACTAAGCGCTGGGGTACATACAAGATGCTAGGGTTGGACACAATCCAGTTCCCTCATGGGATTCACTGTCCTACTCCCCATTTTACAGATGCAGGAACTGGGGCCTGGAGAAGTGAAATGATTTGCCCAAGGTCACCCAGCAGACCTTGGAAGGGCCCCGGGCTTCTTCCATTAGGCAATACTGCTTCTCAGCATCTTACCTAAAAGACAGGGGAGGAGTCATGGATGTTGTCTATACCCCCCACACAGTAATCAGACAGTTCAGGACGCTACACACAGCATTTATGTTCAGATCTTTAAACTCTGCTCCTTCCCTCTACTTGCTATTGATTTTACTATCTGTTTTCCCCCACTAATAATAATGATAATGATGATGATGATGGTATTTGTGAACCCCTTACTACTTGTGAAACACTGTTCTAAGTGCTGGGTAGATACAAGCTGATGGGGTTGGACAATGTCCCTGTCCCACATGGGCTCATGGTCACATAACAGACAAGTGGCACAAGAGAAGTGATTTGCTCAAGGTAACACAGCAAATAAGTGGCAGAGCCAGGATTAGAACCCAGGTCCTTCTGACTCCCAAGCCCTAGGGCTTCCCCTGCATTGCAAATGACTATGTCTACTAATGAGAAGCAGCATTGTCTAGTGGATAAAGCACGGGCTTGAGAGTCAGAAGGTCATGGGTTCTAATCGGGCTCCGCCGTAGGTCTGCTGTGTGATCTTGGACAAGTCAATTCACTTATACTCAGTTCCCTCATCTGTAAAATGGAATTAAGACCGTGAACCCCTTATGGGACAGGGACTGTATCCAATTATCTTGTATCTACCCCAGTGCTTAGAACAGTACCTGGCACATAGTAAGTACTTAACAAATACCGTTATCATTATTATTAATAATTCCATTGTATACTCAGAAATGCTTGGTCCAGTGCCAGTGGAAAAAAAAATTATGGCATTTGTTAAGCACTTACTATGTGGAAAGCACTGTTCTAAGCGCTGGGGAGGATACAAGGTGATCAGGTTGTCCCACGTGGGGCTCACAGTCTTAATCCCCATTTTACAGATGAGGTAACTCATCTCCCCCTCCTCCCCTTCTCCATCCCCCCAGCTTTACCTCCTTCCTCTCCCCACAGCACCTGTATATATGTATAAATATTTGTACGTATTTATTACTCTATTTATTTTACTTGTACATATTTATTCTATTTATTTTATTTTGTTAATATGTTTTGTTTTGTTGTCTGTCTCCCCCTTCTAGACTGTGAGCCCGCTGTTGGGTAGGGACCGTCTCTATATGTTGCCAACTTGGACTTCCCAAGTGCTTAGTACAGTGCTCTGCACACAGTAAGTGCTCAATAACTACGATTGAATGAGTGAATGAATGAAAAGGTAACTGAGGCCCAGAGAAGTGAAGTGACTTGCCCAAAGTCACACAGCTGACAATTGGCAGAGCTGGGATTTGAACCCATGACCTCTGACTCCCAAGCCAGTGCTCTTTCCACTGAGCCACGCTGCTCTGTGGAAACCAGAGTAACTTTTGAGAGATTGGTAGATGCTCAATTTCACCAAGTAGCCAGTAGGTGCAGTGTATTTTGAACACAGTGGTGCCTAGTACACTGCTCTTCTCCCAGTAAGTACTTAGTGCAGTACTCTGCCCACAAAAGCAGTGTGACCTAGAGGATAAAGTCGGCCTGGGAGTCAGAAGGACCTGGTTCTAATCCCGGCTCTGCACTTGTCTGCCGTGTGACCTTGCGTGGGTCACTTCACTTCTCTGAGCCTCAGTATCCTGATTTGTAAAATGGGGATTAAGGCAGTGAACCCGAGGTGGGACAGTGACTGTGTCCCACCCAATTATCTTGTTTCGATCCCAGCTCTCAGAACAGTGCTTGGCATATAGTAATAATAATAATAATGGCATTTATTAAGCGCTTACTATGTGCAAAGCACTGTTCTAAGCACTGGGGAGGTTACAAGGTGATCAGGTTGTCCCATGGGGGGCTCACAGTCTTCTTCCCCATTTTACAGAGGAGGGAACTGAGGCCCAGAGAAATGAAGTGACTTGCCCAGTCACACAGCTGACAACTGGCAGAGCTGGGATTTGAACCCATGACCTCTAACTCCAAAGCCCAGGCTCTTTTCCACTGAGCCACGCTGCTTCTCTCCAGTGCTTAATAAATGCCATCATTCTTATTATTATTATACAGTAAGTGCTTAACAAATGCAATTAAAAAAACAAAAAATAGGCCCTTAGTAGTGTTCTGCCGTGGTAGATTCTCAGTCAGGTGCTCTACCTACAATAGACAGTCAGTAAATAATCAATAAATCATATTGGTGGAATTGACCAAGCGCTTACTGTGTGCAATATACACAGTACATTATAGTACATGAGAATGATATAAGACACATTCCCTGCCCACAACAGATTTGCAGTCTAGAGGACGGGCTTACAGTCAACTATTAATTGATCCCTCACCCAAATTGGGCAACAAGCCTAATTCGATATTCCATATTCTTCTGTATCAGCTATCCTACCACATGACTCTCCCTCATTTCATCCAGGTTCTTCCATTTACATCGGAAGAAGTTCTCTCTGCAGAGGGAAAATAATTGAAAAGAGTAACAAACATCTGCTGCAAATTTTGAAGGCAAAGTTAATTGGCCCAGAGAGATGCTGGCATCGTTTTCCGTAATGGTGGCAGCAGGGATCCCCTGGGGAAGGATGAAAAACACGGCCAAATCGTCACTGAAATCATCGATAGCGAAAGGCTGAAATTAAGTTTTAAAGAGAGTTAAAAGTTAGGGGAAAGAACAGGATGACATGCACCCAGGAGAAGAGGAAACCAAACTCTGCTTGAAGTCTGAGTTTGCACAGACACGCACAGAAGCCTGCCCCCGAAAAGATATAATTATAGGTGAGGAGGCAGGGGGATTTAGCGACTAATTCAGAAATCGCCTATAAAGCAGACCAAAGGGTGCCTGAAACAACAAGCTGTGTAGTGTAACTCTGAAAAGTTACTGAGGATCAGTTTCTTTCCAAAAAGATTACTGGCAGCACTGGTTGGATCAGAAGTAGATTTTTTCAATCAATCAACCAATGGTATTTACATGTTCCCTGCCTATAATGAGCTTACAGTCTAGTCAACATGGTCAAGGTTTCCAGAAGTAGAATATTTTTTCAATCAATCAATCAATCAATCAATCAGTGGTATTTACTGAGCACTTACTAAGCACAGAGCACTGTTCTAAGCACTTGGGAGAGTACAATGCAACATAATTAGCAGATGTGTTCCCTGCCCATAATGAGCTTACAGGTTTAGTCAACATTGGCAAGGTTTCCAAAAGTAGAAGATTTTTCAAAATTAATTTTAACATCGCCAAGGTTTCCAGTTAGGTGTGTTCCCTTCGGACTTCCAACCCGAATTCAGCCAGCCAGAGACTCCTGCTGTGCATCCATGAGTTCACAGTCTTCTAAGCCAGGAAGGATTTTTCCTGAACAGAACAAAAAGGAAATATAGCTTGAGGTACCTATGCATTCAACCATAGGCTCTTTTTAGGAAAGAATAGAATCATTCAGAAGAATTCTTCGTGGAAGAGAAGTGTAAATCATAATGCAGCTCGCCAAAGATACAATGGCAGAGATAAAAGCTCCCAGAGAGTCAGGATTGTCAGAGTTGGGCTATGAAGCGCTTGACGGGAAGTTGGAAGATGTGAAATGAAAGGAGCATTTTGCTGCGGCACCAGACAGAGCCCAAAAGCCTAGCGTTAAGAACCTTTAGCTCAGTAACATTAGACAGGTCACAGAAGGGTCTAATTATAATGTTATTCATTCACTTGTATTGACTGAGCAATTACTTTGTGTAGAGCACTGAACTAAGCGCCTGAGGAAGTACAATACAACAATGAACAGACACTTTCCCTGCCCTCAGCGAGCTTCCAGTCTGACAGGATAAGCGGCCATCATTTCGGGTCATGATGGGCAGGGAACGTGTCTGCCAATTCTGTTGTGTTGCACTTTCCCAATCGCTTAGTGTTCTGCACGCAGTAAGCACTCAAAAAATATGATTGTTTGACTGACCAGACTTCCTCCTTTAGCCTCTTCCCCCTCTAGACTGGGAGCTCGTTGTGGGCAGGGAATGCGTCTGTTTACCATCCTGTTGTAATAATAATAATAATAATAATGATAGCATTTATTAAGTGTTTACTATGTGCAAAGCACTGTTCTAAGCTCTGGGGAGGTTACAAGGTGATCAGGTTGTCCCACGGGGGGCTCACAGTCTTAATCCCCATTTTACAGATGAGGTAACTGAGGCCCAGAGAAGTGAAGTGACTTGCCCAAAGTCACACAGCTGGCTATTGGCAGAGCTGGGATTTGTACCCACGACCTCTGACTCCAAAGCCCGGGCTCTTTCCATTGAGCCATGCTGTTTCTCTACCGTTCCGAGTGCTTAGTACAGTGCTCTGCAAACAGTAAGTGCTCAGTAAATGAGATCGAATGATTTGAGAAACTGGATCAAGCAGGGAGGTCATGACCTGAGGTTTCTTGAGCTTGCCAAGGTCATTATTATTGAAAAGAGAGAAGGGGTTATGTTACCATGTCCCTTTCTACAGGTCAGTGATTCATTCATTCATTCATTCAATCGTATTTATTGAGTGCTTACTGTGTGTACAGCACTGTACTAAGCACTTGGAAAGTACAATTCGACAACAAATAGAGCCAGTCCCTATCCAACAACAGGCTCACAGTCTAGAAGGGGTTCAGTGATGAACCAGGGATGGACTCTATATGTTGCCAACTTGTATTTCCCAAGCGCTTAGTACAGTGCTCTGCACACAGTAAGCGCTCAATAAATACGATTGATTGATTGATTGATTGATTGACTACATGCCATTGGCTGGGCCAGGGACAGACATTTGCAATACGAGTTGGGCTGTGGGGGAGAGAACGAAACCAAGAGAGGTCATTCTCAAATACCAGGTGCCCTCTGCCATTATGGAGAAGCAGCATGGCATAATGGATGGAGCCTGGGGCTGGGAATCAGAAGGTCATGGGTTCTAATCCCGGCTCCGCCACTTGTCTGCTGTATGACCTTGGGCAAGTCACTTCACTTTCTCTGTGCCTCAGTTCTCTCATCTGTAAAATGGGGATTGAGACTGTAAGCCCCATGTGGGTCAGGGACTGTGTCCAACCCCATTTGCTTGTATCCATCCCAGTACTTAGTACAGTGCCTGTGGTACAGTACCTGGAAACATAGTAAGTGCCTAACAAATACCATAGTTATTATTATTATCTTCAAGGAGTAGCTTGTATCTACCCTAGCGCTTAGGACAGTACTTGACACATAATAATAATAATAATAATAATAGTAATAGCAGTAATAAATAATAATAATGGCATTTATTAAGCACTTAGTATGTGCAAAGCACTGTTCTAAGCACTGGGGAGGTTACAAGGTAATCAGCTTGTCCCATGGGGGACTCACAGTCCTAATCCCCATTTTACAGATGAGGTAACTGAGGCCCAGAGAAGTTAAGTGACTTGCCCAAAGTCACACAGCTGACAATTGGTGGAGCTGGGATTTGAACCCATGAACTCTTTCTCCAAAGCCCGGGCTCTTTCCACTGAGCCATGCTGTCCCGAAAAATAACGATAATAATTGTGGTATTTGTTAAGCAGTTACCATGGGCCAAGCACTGTTTTAAGCATTGGGATAGATGCAAGGTAATAATAATAATAACATTGATGGCATTTGTTAAGTGCTTACTATGTGCAAAGCACATGGGGGGGGGGGGGACAAGGTGATCAGATTGTCCCATGTGGGGCTCGCAGTCTTAATCCCCATTTTACAGATGAAGTAACTGAGGCTCAGAGAAGTTAAGTGACTTGCCCAAGTTTACACAGCAGACATGTGGTGGAGTCGGGATTAGGACCCATGACCTCTGGTTGGACACAGTCCATGTCCCTCATAGCGCTTGTGCCTTAAATCCCCAATTTACAGATGAGGTACCCGAGACCCAGAGAAGTAAAGTGACTTGCCCAAGGTCACACGGCAGACATGTGCCAGAGCTAAGAACCCATGACCTCTGATTTCCAGACTCATGCTTTTTTCACTAGGCCAACCTCCTTCTCTATAGTAAGCTTATATATAACAAATACCATCATCATCATCATCATCATCATCAAGTGGATCATTTCTCTTGCAGTAATAGTAGTAACATAGTATCTTGTGGGCAGGGAATGTGTCTGTTTATTGGTATATTGTGCCCTCCTAAGTGCTTAGTACAGTGCTCTGCACGCGCTAAGCACTCAATAAATATAACTGAATCAATGAATGAATGAATGGTAGTAGCAGTAGCAGCATGGCCTAGTGGAACAAGCCCAGCTCTGGGAGTCAGAGGTCCTGGGTTCTAAATCCGGTTCCACCACCGTGTGAGCTTGAATAAGTCATGTCACTTCTCTGGGCCTCAGTTACCCCATCTGTAAAGTGGGGATTAAGACTGGGAACCCGTGTGGGACATGGGCTGTGTGTATCGATCAGTTTATACTTACCTCGGCGTTTAGTTCCACGGTCCTTGGCCCTTAGTAAGAGCTTAACAAACACCAAATTATTAATGTCTACAACTAGGGTGAACAGAATAAACAACTGAATAATTGACTATCCATGAAATAAATACTCAAGGGCAAGAAGCTGCCATTGGATTCTCAGTCAGGCAAATGGAAATAATTAGCAAACAATAGGAAAGAAAAATGGAAATCAATTATAGAAGATGGCAAGGATATAAAGGAAATGTACTCAGGAATTTGGGACTGAGATCCAGAAACTTGGTGGATGACAAGACAGCAAATTCACCTGGTAGAAGGGTAGACTAAGATATTTCAGTTTCGTTCTATTTTTGGTGGGTTTGAGTTACTGTCCAAAATGCAGGTGCAAAATCTTATCCGTTGACATAATGAAAAAGATCTTTTGTCTAGAATTCATATTACAACATAGGTAAGCTTATAAATTTTAGTCTATATTTTTGAGATGAAAAGCAGATTGCTTAACTGTACATAATCTCCAGGAGGGATCATATATTACTGTACAATAACACTATTTCCATGCAACATTACCATAATAATACCATGCCCCATAAATAAAATGATCATATTTTCAGAAAACCAATATATCTCTCCATATATTATCTTTTCATTAGTGTGAGATGGGTAAAAATATATGCTGAAGAAACTAGTTTTTTTCTGGGGACTAGGAAAAGAACTTAAGGTACACAAACAACTTTTTTTATGATACCTGTCAAGCCCTTATTGTGTGTCAAGCACTGTCCTAAGCTCTGGAATAGATACGGGTCAATTGTGTCAGACAAGGTCTCTGCCCTGCATGGGGCTCACTGAGTCTGAGAAGGAGGGAGAACAGCGATTGAGTCTCCATTTTAAAGTTGAGGGAACTGAGGCACATAGAAGTCAAGTGACTTGGCCAAGGTCACGCAGCAAGGAGTTGGCAGAGCAAGGATTAGAACCCAGGTTTTACTCTAAGACCCGTGTTCTTTCCACCAGGTCAGGATGCTTTGTTTTTTGTGTCTGTTTATTTCAATGCTATCCTCTCCCAAAGGCTTAGTACAGTGCTCTGCACACTGTAAGTGCTCAATAAATACTTAATATACTTAATAAATAAATAAATATGTGCTCGTTCGTCCTGGGCTGGGCTACAGTTCCCGGTGGGTCGTGTGCATTGTCTGCTTCTCAAAGGCAACTGTGCCAAGCAGGTCGGGGCTGGCATGTCCGTCTACCTGGCCGCCGTGCTCGAGTACCTGACGGCCAAGATCCTGGAGCTGGCGGGCAACGCGGCCCGCGACAACAAGAAGACCGCATCTTCCCCCGCCACTTGCAGCTGGCCATCCGCAATGACGTGGAGCTCAACAAGCTGCTGGGCAAGGTGGCCATCGCCCAGGGCAGCGTCCTGCCCAACATCCAGGCTGTGCTGCTGCCCAAGAAGACAGAGAGCCACCATAAGGCCAAGGACAAGTAAAGCCAGAAAACACCCAGATAATAATAATAATAATAATAATGATGGTATTTGTTAAGCGCTTACTATGTGCAAAGCACTGTTCTAAGCGCTGGGGGGGATACAAGGTGATCAGTTTGTCCCACGGGGGGCTCACAGTCTTAATCCCCATTTTACAGCTGAGGTAACTGAGGCTCAGAGAAGTTATGTGACTTGCCCAAAGTCACACAGCTGACTAGCAGTGGAGCTGGGATTTAAACCCATGACCTCTGACTCCAAAGGCCATGCTCTTTCCCTGAACCACGCTGCTTCTCTAAGAATAGGAATAGAGATAGAGAAGCACCTGGAGTCAGAGGTCATGGGTTCTAATCCAGGCTCTGCCACTTGACTGCTGTGTGACCTTGGGCAAACCACTTAACTTCTCTGTGCCTCAGTTCCCTCATTTGTAAAATGGGGATGAAGACTGTGAGCCCCCCGTGGAACAACCTGATCACCTTGTAACCTCCCCAGGTCTTAGAACAGTGCTTTGCACATAGTAAGCACTTAATAAATGCCATCAAAAAATATGACTGAATTGATTTTTCTTTGCACATAGGTTGGGTATGATAAGGAGGGAGTGTGAGAGTATTTGTTAGAGGATTGACTGATATTTCCTCCCAGAACAGTGATGGAAATTGATAAAATATGTCTGCACAATGTCTGCACTACAGTCATAGTGGCCAGTACCAATCAATCAATCAATCAATGGTATTTATTGAACACTTATTGTAAGTGTAGTAAGTGCAGACCACATGGGAGAGTACGCCACAACAGAATTAGTGGACATGTTCCCTGCCCTAATGAGCTGACAGTCTAGACTGACCTGATTATGTGGTATCTTTTACCCAAACATTTAGCACAGCTTGGCAAATACTTTATGCTTAACACTACTCTTATTTTTATTAGTGTTATTATTATTATTACAGACAAATAGGGGAGCCAGGATTAGAAAACAGGTCCGTTTTTTAAAAAAATGGTATTTGTTAACTGCTTACTATGTGCCAGGAACTGTACAGGGCACTGAGGTAGATCAGACATTGAATAATTATCTTATATATCTTATATATCTACACTGTAAAATTTGTAATTATAAGAATTGTACTTTCCAAGCGCTAAGTACAGTGCTCTGCACAAAGTAAGTGCTCAATGAATGCAATTGAATGAATGAAGATAATCAGATCGGTCGCTGTCCCTGTCCCACATAAGGCTCACAGCCTCAATCCCCATATGATAGTTGAGGTAACCAAGGCACAGAGATGTGTAGTGATTTACCCAAGGTTACACAGCAGATAAACGATGAAGCCGGCATCAGAACCCAGGTCCTTCTGACTCCTGTGCCCATGCTTTATCCAGAAGATCATGCTGCTTAATAATGATGGCATTTATTAAGCGCTTACTATGTGCAAAGCATGCTTCCCTCCTGAAGCATGAAAGTTAATGGAATCCCAACGAAAAAGTCCCAAATAACATCCACCATGGCAGAATATCGGGGCGATGTAGATTGGAATAGTTTTACAGGACTCTAATACAGCCACCAGTTTTCCTAGCACTCTTCCTGCAAAGCTCTTTCACCCTCTTGCTCTGGAATTTTGCAGCTCTTGCTAACAGCTCTGTCTCAGAAAAGTTTACTTTGGACTAAATCCTTTGTTCCCCACCCTCGGAAGTATTTCGACTGATTAGAAAAGCCAATTTAAATTGAGCATGCCATAATGACAGCAATCTGCATAGTCTTGATTAATGGCAGAATGTTTAACTGAGGTCTGTGGAAGTTTAGTGACTTGCTGTACTTCAACACAGCTGACAAGCGGCAGAGCCAGGATCAGAACCCAGGTTCTCCTATTACCAGTCCTGTGTTCTTTAATAATAATGGCATTTATTTATGAAGCGCATACTATGTGCCAGGCACTGTGCTCTTTTGACTAGGCCACTCCGCTTCTCCTTGCTGATCTTTGAAAGGAGAAATCTACCCTGCGGCTTAAATGGGCTGACAATCAATGGTATTTATTGAGTGCTTACTATGCGCAGAGCACTGTATTAAGCCCTTGGGAGAGGACAAAATATTCCCAACCCATCTGACCTGAAGGGAAAGTAGCTAAAAAGGAACTACCCCTCCAGGCCCAGCAGGCTAGAGGATAGAACTATGAGGATGGATTTGGATTTTATTTTTTTTTTGGTTTGTATAAAGAGCTCATGTTTTTCGCCTCTTGTCTACAGAGAAAAGAAACCCAAGGAAATCTGCACCGGGAAACAGATCTGCTTCACAGTACACTGAAGCTTTAAAGGATTGCTCCAAACGGGAAAGTCAGAAACAATCAATTTCAAAAACTAACTGTGAAACTGACGCAGAAGTGAAAACCCTCTTCTTTCTAACTAAACTGTAGCCGCCAACGAGCGATTGTATTATTTTTGAAAGGCTGCGTCTTCGGTGACACTGTAAATTCCATTTCTACATTCTAGTTATTTACCAAGTGATTAGACTGGAGAAATTTATTAGAATTTTATGAGGTCATTTTTCTGGTGCCCTAAAAAAAATAGACTGCATCAGTTATGCCTATTTACTGCCATTATTCAATATTGATTTTGCTTTATTATCTTATTTTGTGATTTATTATTTTGTTTTTCAAAACATCCCAATCTTACTATTGTTGGGGTTATTTGTAAAACAAGATGTGGTGTCTTTCTTGAGAGCGGTTAAAATAGATATTTTCTTCATTGAAACAGAATCAGCAACGTCCTTGTCTTCAGGACCAGAATACCAGAGCAGTCATTTGTATGCAAATGTAATATTTAGCAGTAGCTGTATTTATTGAGCACCTACTTGGATGTTTGGGAAAGTTCAAAACAAGGAAGTGACTCATTCCTTTTCCATAAGGAACTTAGCTTCAACAGGAGAAATGGACATAATTACAATAATTATGGTACTTGTTAAGTGCTTACTATGTGCCAAGCCCTGTTGGAAGTGCTGGAGTAGATACAAGCTAATCAGGTTGGACACAGTCCCCGACCCACGTAGGGCTCAAAGCCTCAATCCCCATTTGATAAGAGGAGGTAACTGAGGCAAAGAGAAGAGAAGTGACTTGCCCCAGATCACACAGCAAACATGTGGTAGAGTCAGGATTTGAACCCAGGCCATTCCAACTCCCAGACCCATGTTTTATCCACTAAGCTACTTCTAGAAATCTCATACATAAAAATCAGAGCTTTAAAAAATGAATAATCAAATGGACCATTGAAGAAACCTAGATACATACCTACTGAGGATAAATAAAATTGGGAATATAAGTAGTAGGTATTGATTGAGCTCATACTACATGCCAAGCACTGTACTGAATGCTGGGGTAGGTATAGGATAATCATGTCAATCAATCAATGGTATTTAATGAGCGCTTACTGCTTGCAGAGCACTGTATTAGCTCTTGGGAGGGTACAATACAACAGACATGTTCCCTGCTCACAAGGAGCTTACAGTCAAACCACAGTTCCTGTCCCACAATCCTTGGAACAGAGTAAGTGCTTAATAAATACCGCCATTGTTATTATTACCATTAGCAGGGTCTGAAAAACAGAGTCAAAGATATCAGAGGCAGAAGAGGAGCCAGGAAATGCAATGGAGAAAGTTCTCTAGACTGGAAGCTCCTTGTGGGAAGGGACCGTGTCTATCAATTCTGTGTCAACTCTCTAAAACGCTCATTACAATGCTCTGCATTCAGTAGGCTCTCAAGAGCAAGACTCCCAAGAGCAAAGCAGGCTCTGGGTAAATACAATCTTCACGCAGCTCTGCATGAAGAATACACAGGTTTCGTGAAAGGAATGAGTTCTAGCTGCTCATACTCCACCTACCTCCAATTTTCAGGGAGGAGTTCAAATATTTCCCCAGTGGAGACCGAAACCCAGTTGTCAAATCACTGAACAGTGCGAGCACAGGTTTTTCATCCCAAAGACACTCCACACTGGGTTAACAATGGGAAGATATTGATTTCTGGTGAAAGGGACATTAAGATTTATTGACCCAAGAGGTAATTATCGAATAAGGTGAAAGGAAGGTCACTGTCAGCTGGAGAGGTGATAAATTTTGATCTTAGATGGAATATTAAGTCAATATTCACTAGATTCAATCTTTCACAGGGGAATCAAAGCTCCCTGTTGTCAATCTTCAAGGTTAAGAAGAAACTGAGACGGAATTCCATTGGTTGAGTCAATGTGGCACCATTATTTGCTCTGGGAGAGTATTTAATAATAAATAATAATAATTACGTTATTTGTCACCAGTGACTTTCTTCTGGCCAAACCCAATGGCCTCAATGCTATCCTAATCCTCCTCGACTCTCAGCTGCCTTCGACACTGTCGACCACCCCCTTCTCCTGGAAACATTATCCAACCTTGGCTTTACCAATACCCTCCTTTACTGGTTCTTCTACCATCTCTCTAGCTGTTCTTGCTCAGTCCAAGATGATGGATTGATTGTTTGATTGATCTCTCTCATTCAGCCCAGATATTCAGTCTGTCTCTAAATCTTATCTATCTTCACATCATCTTTAAAATCTGCCCTTTCGTCTCTGTCCAAACTGTTATACTGGTCCAAACACTTATTCTCTCCAGCCTTTACTACAGCTTCAGCCTTCTTGCTGACTTCCCAGTCTCCTGTCTCTCCCCCACTCCAGTCCATACTTCACTCTGCTGCCCGGATCATTTTTCTATGAAAATGTTCAGAGCATATTTCCCCACTCCTCAAGAACCTCCAGTGGTTGTCCATCCACCTCTGCAGCAAACCCAAACCCCTTACCATTGGCTTTTAAGCTCTCAATCAGCTCACCCCTTCCTACCTTACCTCACTGATTTCCTATAATTCACTCTACATGCTTCATCGCTCTAAGGCCAACCTACTCACTGTGCTTCGATCCCATCTACCTTGACGCCAACCTCTTGTCCAAGTCCTGCCTCTGGCTTGGAACTCCCTTCTCCTCCATATAAGACAGACCTCCACTCCCTCCAGCATCAAAGCTTTCACAAAAATCCCATCTCCTCCAAGAGGCCTTCCCCGATTTAGACTTCATTTCCCCTACTCCTCCGCCCTGTGTCACCCTTTCATTTGTCTATGTCTTTGTGAGCACTTGATAGTCACCCCCCCAAGAATCGCACCTCTTATGTCCATTTCCATAATTTATTCATTTATTTTCATGTCTAGGCCTCTCTCTAAATGGGAAACTCCTTTAATAGCAATAATAATAATACCCGTAGGACTTAAGTGCTCACTCTGTGCCAGTCACTGTACTAAGCACTAGGGTAGATACAAGATAATCGGGTTGTACCCAGTCGCTGTCCCACACAGGGCTCCCAGTCTCAATCTCCAATTCAGGGATGAGGTGACTGAGGCCCAGAGAAGTGAAGTGACTTGCCCAATTTCACGCAGCAGACAAGTGGCAGAGTCAGAATTAGAACCCATGACCTTCCAACTCCCAGGCCCATGCTCTATCCCCTACGCCATGCTGCTTCTCGGTCTTCTGGTAGGGGCTGGGCCGTCAGTGGTTAAAATTTCCAGAGAAAGACTCAACCCACCTTCCAAATAACCCACATTGCAGGTCTCACTCCCTGAGTGACACCTCACCCAGTCAAAGAACTTTCTCCTGACACCGAATCGTGCCATACCTGGTCACGCTTGTTCTCCGTATGTGTCTCCCAACTCCTCCACTCAATGACGGCACTGGCTTCAGGTGGTTTTAACTAGCTGGCCATTGGCCTCCTTGCAATGAGAAAGTGAAAAATCCTTTGCTTCTATGCATCGACGAACTCCACACTTGCTGTGTGGATAAAGTGGTAGCCAAGATTCTGCTTGCGTTTCCTCTATTTTCATTTTCACAATTGCTTCTTCCCCTCCTGTTGATCCACACACATATTTCTCTTCCTTACATATGTTCTTTGGAGTATTTCTGCTTAGGGGAACCGTGATATCATTAAGCTTTTCTTTGTCACGGCCTGTTGTTTGGTCTTGTTTTTATGCTTGTTTTTTGTTATTGTTGCTGTGGTTTATAAAGCAGCATAGTGTCAGCCCTTCTAGCTCGGATATGTTGTTGATGATCAAGTCTCTCTCCAAATGCAAATTGCAGAAGCTGTTTCTCCTTCACGTTCTTGGGTTCCTAATGAGAGTTTAGTGTTGTATTGACTCGGTTTTCTGCCGTTGAATGTAGCCAAGAGGGCAAACTTGTCAATCTTCTCTTGCTCAGTCAGACAGTGGTATTTGCTGAGTGCCTACTTTGTGCAGGACACCGAACTAAGCATGTGGAAGACTTTGTAGACACATTTCCTGCCCACGATGAGCTTACAAATCTAGTGGGCTGGCGTGTCTGGGAAGCAACGCAAAGTTCTCCTATGACAAACCAGCACGCACTCTTGGTTTCCCATTCACCTCTGCCTCAAACAGAAACTCCTCACCATTGACTTTAAATCACTCAATCCCCTCACCCTCTCCTACCTCATCTTGCTACTCTCCTGTTACAACCCAGTCCTCACACTTCACTCCTCTAATGCTATCCTTTTCGCTGTACCTCGATCTCATCTATCTCGCCACCAACCCCTCGCCCATCTCCCGCCTCTGGCCTGAGACATCCTCCTTCCTTATAACCGACAGACAATTACTCTCCCTACCCCTTCAAAGTCTCATTGAAGGCACATTTCCTCCAAGAGGCCTTCCCTGATTAAGCCCTCATTTCCTCTTCTCCTGCTCCCTTCTGCATCATCCTTGCATTTAGATTTGCACCCTTTATGCCTGGCATATAGGAACCACTTAACAAATACCACAATTATTATTATCATTATTATGAAGAGCCATATTATGAAGAGCCAAGCTAGCTTTCTTCCTCCCTTCAAGGCCCTACTGAGAGCTCACCTCCTCCAGGAGGCCTTCCCACACTGAGCCCCCTCCTAACTCTCCCCCTCCTCCCCCTCTCCATCTCCCCACCTTACCTCCTTCCCTCCCCACAGCACCTGTATATATGTATATATGCTTGTTTGTATTTATTACTCTATTTATTTTATTTGTACATATTTATTCTATTTATTTTATTTTGTTAATATGTTCTGTTTTGTTCTCTGTCTCCCCCTTCTAGACTGTGAGCCTACTGTTGGGTAGGGACTGTCGCTATATGTTGCCAACTTGTACTTCCCAAGCGCTTAGTACAGTGCTCTGCACACAATAAGCGCTCAATAAATACGATTGAATGAATGAATGAATGAATGGCACATTACTGGATCCTCCTGCTCCTGGGCTATACAGAGAGGATTCTGTCCCCAACCCCAGCACTAGGAAGTTTGGGGAAACTGAAGGATGGTTGGCCCCACTGATTTCTATACCTGCCGTAAAATCAGTCCTGCTCAGCCACTGATTGTAATCACGTCATCTTAGGTCTGGTGTGACATTATCTCCCCTATCGAAGAAAAGAAGGGATTCCAGCATTAGAGATCTTTGATAAAAATCTATTCTCTGTGCCTTCCCCTTATATCATGATTGATTTGAAGGATGTGATAAAGGAGTATGGAACTTAATTCAAGTGGATCAGGATGGGGTTTTTCCTTCTGTTTTGATGGTTTTAATTGTTCGCTGAACCCGTTTGAGTACATTAAGAGATTATTCCTGGAAGGCTCTTTTAAAAACCTCTTCCCCAAAGAGACTTTCCCTCGGAAATAATAATACACTTAAATAGGTTGTTCTCGGTTTCTGAGCAGCCTGTCAAGATATTTTTCTGAGCTTCTTCTCCCAAACCATTAGAGCTATCACCAGATTGAGAGTATCCTGTCACAATAGCACTTTATAATGGGAATCAGTGATTACAGTGGTTTTTGTTAAGCACTTAGTATGTACCAAGCACTGTACTAAGCACCAGGGAGGATACGAGGTAATAATAATAATAACAATAATGGCATTTATTAAGCGCTTACTATGTGCAAAGCACTGTTCTAAGCACTGCGGTGGTTATAAGGTGATCAGGTTGTCCCACAAGGGGCTCACAGTTTTAATCCCCATTTTACAGATAAGGTAACTGAGACCAAGAGAATTGAAGTGACTTGCCCAAAGTCACACAGCTGACAATTAGCAGAGCTGGAATTTGAACCCGTGACCTGACTCCAAAGCCTGTGCTCTTTCCACTGAGCCATGCTGCTTCTCTGAGGTAATCAGATCTCATATGGGTCTCAAAGCCTAAGTAAGAGGGAGAGCAGGTATTTAATCCCCATTTTTGTAGATGAGGGAACTGAACACAGAGAAGTTAAGTGATTTGCCCAAAGTCAAACAGCAGAGAGGGAAGCAGCATGACCTAATCAAAAGGGTCAGGGCCCAGGAATCAGAGGAAATGGGTCTAATTTCGGCTTCACCAGACGTCTGCTGTGTGACCTTGGGCAACTCTTTTAACTTCAATGTGCCTCACTTGTTTTTGTGTTATGCTGTTGAGTCATCTCCGACCTATAGAGATGCCATGGACACATCTCTCCCAGAGCGCCCCACTTCCATCTGCAATCATTCTGGTAGCATATCCATAGAGTTTTCTTGGTAAAAATACAGAAGTGGTTTTCCATAGCCTCCTTCCGTGCAGTAAACTTTAGTCTCAGCCTTCGACTCTCTCCCGTGCTGCTGCTGCCCAACACGAGTGAGTTTTGCCTTGTAGCAGATTGCCTTCCACTCGCTATCCACTGCCCAAGCTAGGAATGGAATGGGTAGGTCTCTGCTTGACTGTCCCTCCTGTAGTCGAGACTGGTAGAGAATTGGAAACTCGACAGGTGTGACCCTGGGAGGGGAATGCCTCACTGACTTCATCTGTAATATGGGTATTAAGACAGTGAGCCCAATATCGGACAGGGACTGTATATGATCTGATTACCTAGTATCTACCCCCAAGCTTAGAACAGTGCTTGACACATAGTAATAATAATATTAATAGTATTTGTTAAGTGCTTACTATGTTGCAGGCACTGTACTGAGCATTGAGGTAGATAAAAGATAAACAGGTTGGACACAGTCCCTGTCCCATTTAGGGTTCACAGTCTTAATCCCCATTTTATAGATGAGGGAACTGAGGCACAGAGAAGTGAAGTGACTTTCCCAAGGTCACACAGCAGACAAGCGACAGAACTGGGATTGGAACCGAAGACCCTCTGACTCCCGGGCCGGGGCTCTATACACTCGGCCATGCTGTTTCCTAGTAAGCATTTAACTAATGCTGCAAATATAATTATTACAGTTATTAGATGAGTGGTAGAACCAGAATTAGAACCCAGGTCCTCTGACTCCCAGGCCTGTGGTCTTTCCACTAAGCTACATTGTTTATGGTGAGACTTTGCACATCCCAAGCCCTGTTTAAGGAAAGAGATTAGAAATAAGTGGAATATACAAGGAAGTTTAGGGTAGGGCTCAAAACCTTACCAAGAGTGAAAATCTTGTTCAGAAGACTTCAGTTACTGGGTGAACTTGGAATGTACAAATGCTATGACTGTCAACTTTTTTTGAGAATTATACTCAGGCCTAGTGCTAGAGGCTGACAGTAAACCTAGAGAAAATTGAAACTGTGTATTGGCCTACATCTGGAAACCCAATACACAGTCAAAGACTTTCAACGGTACACAGAACTTAGTGCTGCCTCTGAATATTGTGGTGAAGGCAGCATACTATCTAACGATGGCCAGATTAAAAAAAGGATAGCAATCACTACATCTCAAAGCTTCATGCTAAGTGCTGGGATAGATCCAAGGAAATCAGGTTGGACACAATCCCTAGCCCGTATAGGGTTTAGAGTCCAAAAATTAGAGAGAACAAGTATTTCACTGAAGCAGCATGGTGTAGTGGATAAAGCAGTGTGGCTCAGTGGAAAGAGCCCGGGCTTTGGAGTCAGAGGTCATGGGTTCAAATTCCGGCTATGCCAATAGTCAGCTGTGTGACCATGGTCAAGTCATTACACTTCTCTGGACCTCAGTTCCCTCATCTGTAAAATGGGGATTAAGACTGTGAGCCCCCCGTGGAACAACCTGATCACCTTGTAACCTCTCCCATGCTTAGAACAGTGCTTTGCACATAGTAAATGCTTAATAAATGCCATAATTATTATTATTATTATTATTATTATTATTATTATTATTATTATTATTATTATTATAAAGCACAGACATGAGTGTCAGAAGATCATGGGTTCTAACTCCGGCTCTGCCACTTGTATGCTAAGTGACCCTGGGCAAGTCACTTCACTTCTCAGTGCCTCAGTTACCTCATCTGTAAAACGGTGACTAAGACTATGGGCCTCATGTAGGACAGGGTCTGTGTCCAACCAGATTAGCTTGCATCTACCCCAGTGCTTAGTACGGTGCCTGTCACACATTAAGTGCTTAAATACTTTAAAAAAAAAAGTAGAGAGATTGCAACAATGAAGGAGCAATTTCTCCATCCTGACTGTAAGCTTGTTGTGGGCGAGGAACGTGTCTGCTATAGTGTTATAGTGTCCTCTTCCAAGTGCTTAGTACAGTGCTCTGCTCAGAGATGGACCTTTAGCTCTGCTGTGAGTTTCCTATGCCTGCCTGGATGGAACCATGCCCATTAGCCAGGCTTCTCGCCAATCTCCCACTGCCAGGCACCATGACTACCAGCCGACAGAACCCTGAGCATTCTGTTCCAACCACATTCCCATCACACTGACTCCTGGCTCCCAATTCTCAAAGAATCCATCCCTCGGACTATCACGCTCCATCCACGCCAACCCCATCTGAGGGAAGACGGGCACATTGGGATGTCTCTAGGGGGAGCGTAGAAACAAGAAAATACTGAGGATCTCGGGAGCTGATTCATTTTGGTTTGCACCTGCTCATAAATATCGAGACTGGTAATAGTGTTCGATCAGGAATCCTTGACATTTAGGAAAATTAAAACTGTCAAAATGACAAGCATAAAAAAATGCCAGAGCGTTTCTTAAAAACATGACCGACTTGAATTTTTGCTTAATAACAGGTGACTTTCTTGGGGTTTGGGGGTTTAGTAGATGTGATGCAATGCAATTCAATTTCATAAGTTTGGTCGTGCTATTTCTATCAGTGATCGATGTTATTTATTGAGTGCTTATACTAAGGGCAGAGCACCATACTAAGTCTTTGGTAGAGTATAATAGCAGTGGTAGAGATGATTTCTGCCCTTAGAGAACTTACAGTCTACCATATAAAGAGCACTGCTGAGTATTTGGAAGAGCACAATAGAGTTGGTAGACTGTATCCCTGTCCTCAATTTACAGCGTGGCTTTGTGGAAAGAGCATGGGCTCAGTTCTTAGAACAAAGCTTGGCACATAGTAAGCACTTAACAAATACCATCGTTATTATTGGGAGTCAGAGGATGGGGGATTCTAATCCTGCCTCTTCCACTCATCTGCTGTATGACCTTGGGCAAGCCATTTAACTTTTCTGGGCCTCAGCTACCTCATCTGTAAAATGGGGATTAAGACTGTGAGCCCCACGTGGGACAACCTGATTAACTTGTATCTACCCCAGTGCTTAGAATAGTGCCGGGCATATAGTAAGTGCTTAATAAATACCACTATTCTTACTATTATTACCAAGTAGGGAGCACTGCTGAGTGCTTGGGAGAGCACAATAGAGCTGAGAGACATGATCCCTGGCTTGAAAGAGCTTACTGATGAGCTACGTAGAGAAGCAGTGTGGCCTAGTGAACGAAATATGGACCAGAGGGTCAGAAAGACCTGGGTTCAAATTCTTGGGCATACCACCTCACTTCTTTAGGCCTCAGTTACCTCACCTGTAACTGAGTCCAATCTGATTAGCTTGGATCTATGCCAGCATTTAGAACAGGACTTGACTCATAGTAAGCACTTAACAAATAGCATCATCATCATCATCATCATCATCATCATCATCATCATCATCATCATTATAATTATTATCATTGTACTCTCCTAAGTGCTAAGTGCTTCTCAAATGACATCGATTGATGTATTCTCTCCATTGCTGTGTCCAAGTCTGAATGAAAAAGGACAGGAGACTCAGTCTATTACAATCATAGGGTGAATACAATTTAAAGGCATTTTATGGTTTTCAGATCATCGAGGAAAGGTTCTAGCAGCAAAAGAGGTTCAATTTTACAGAATTATCCATGCAATTGTGACAAATGGATCGTAGCCTGTCGTAATGTTTTATTTGACAATTGGCCAAATTGTAGAGTGTGGAGCTGGGTGACAACAGAACTGGTATTGGCTTATCATTTTCTTTATTACTTCACCCAGTGGGAGATGACAAAGAGAACATCAGCTTCCTTTGGGAAAACCTGCATGTACCAATATTTTCTTAAATACACTCCCCTAAACACGCATGAAGACCAGAATGATTTGGGTATGTTTCCTCACCTTATTTCTTTTTCTCCTCTCCATCTCTTTCTCTTTCTCATCAACTTCTCCTTCTCCTCCTTCCCCTTCTCCTTCTCTGTCTCCTTCTCATCTCCTTTCCCTCCTTCTCCTTATCTTCCTCCTTCTCTTTATCCTCCTCCTCCTCCTCTTTCTCCTGCTCCTTCTCTTTCTCCTTTCTCCTTCACCTCCTTTTTCTCCTCCATCTCCTTCTCCTCCTCTTCTTTTCCTTCTCCTTTTTCTCCTCCTTCTCCTCTTTCTTCTCCATCTCTTCTTTCTCCTCCATCTCCTTCCTCCTCCATCTCCTTCTCCTTCCTCCTTCTCCTCCTTCTCCTCATCTTCTCCTTTTCATCCTGCTTTCGTCAATAACTTAACATGACCTCAGCACTGGGCTAAGCAATGAAGTAAGTAGAAGATAAATCAGATCTTGAACTTGTTCCAAAACAAGCTCACGGCCTAGCTGGGGGAGGACGATCTGGCCTCCTAATTCATTAACAAAATTAAATCCATCAGGTTCGACCTCCCCAAAGTCACATCCCCCCTTCTCCAACCCCCCGGCTTTCAACACTCTCTGCCACTCTCCCATCCTTCCCAGCAGTATCCTCAGAGGAGCTCTCCTCCCTCCTCTCAAGTGCTACTCTGGCCACCTGTGCTTCTGACCCCATTCCCTCTCATCTCATGAAATCTCTCGCTCCATCCCTTCTCCCCTCCTTAACTTCCATCTTCAACTGCTCACTCTCTACTGGTTCCTTCCCCTCTGCCTTCAAACATGCCCATGTCTCTCCCATCCTAAAAAAACCCTCTCTTGACCCCACCTCACCTTCTAGTTATCGCCCCATATCCCTCCTACCATTCCTTTCCAAACTCCTTGAACGAGTTGTCTACTCGTGCTGCCTAGAATTCCTCAACAACAACTCTCTCCTCGACCCCCTCCAGTCTGGCTTCTGTCCCCTACATTCCACGGAAACTGCCCTCTCAAAGGTCACCAATGACCTCCTGCTTGCCAAATCCAACAGCTCATACTCTGTCCTAATCCTCCTCGACCTCTCAGCTGCCTTCGACACTGTGGACCACCCCCTTCTCCTCAACATGCTACCTGACCTTGGCTTCACAGACTCCGTCTTCTCCTGGTTCTCCTCTTATCACTCCGATCGCTCTTTCTCAGTCTCTTTTGCAGGCTCCTCCTCCCCCTCCCATCCTCTTACTGTGGGGGTTCCCCAAGGTTCAGTACTTGGTCCCTTTCTGTTCTCGATCTACACGCACTCCCTTGGTGACCTCATTCGCTCCCATGGCTTCCATTATCATCTCTACGCTGATGACACCCAGATCTACATCTCTGCCCCTGCTCTCTCCCCCTCCCTCCAGGCTCGCATCTCCTCCTGCCTTCAGGACATCTCCATCTGGATGTCTGCCCGCCACCTAAAGCTCAACATGTCGAAGACTGAACTCCTTGTCTTCCCTCCCAAACCTTGCCCTCTCCCTGACTTTCCCATCTCTGTTGACGGCACTACCATCCTTCCCGTCTCACAAGCCCACAACCTTGGTGTCATCCTCGACTCCGCTCTCTCATTCACCCCTCACATCCAAGCCGTCACCAAAACCTGCCGGTCTCAGCTCCACAACATTGCCAAGATCTGCCCTTTCCTCTCCATCCCAAACGCTACCCTGCTCATTCAAGCTCTCATCCTATCCCGTCTGGACTACTGCATCAGCCTTCTCTCTGATCTCCCATCCTTGTGTCTCTCTCCACTTCAATCCATACTTCATGCTGCTGCCCAGATTATCTTTGTCCAGAAACGCTCTGGGCATATCACTCCCCTCTTCAAAAATCTCCAGTGGCTACCGATCAATCTGCGCATCAGGCAGAAACTCCTCACCCTGGGCTTCAAGGCTGTCCATCACCTCGCCCCCTCCTACCTCACCTCCCTTCTCTCCTTCTACTGCCCAGCCCGCACCCTCCGCTCCTCCGCTGCTGATCTCCTCACCGTACCTCGCTCTCGCCTGTCCCGCCATCGACCCCCGGCCCACGTCATCCCCCGGGCCTGGAATGCCCTCCCTCTGCCCATCCGCCAAGTTAGCTCTCTTCCTCCCTTCAAGGCCCTGCTGAGAGCTCACCTCCTCCAGGAGGCCTTCCCAGATTGAGCCCCTTCCTTCCTCTCCCCCTCGTCCCCCTCTCCGTCCCCCGCATCTTACCTCCTTCCCTTCCCCACAGCACCTGTATATATGGATATATGTTTGTACATATTTATTACTCTATTTATTTATTTATTTATTTTACTTGTACATATCTATTCTATTTATTTTATTTTGTTAGTATGTTTGGGTTTTTTTTTTCTCCATCTCCCCCTTTTAGACTGTGAGCCCAATGTTGGGTAGGGACTGTCTCTATATGTTGCAAATTTGTACTTCCCAAGCGCTTAGTACAGTGCTCTGCAAATAGTAAGCGCTCAATAAATATGATTGATTGATTGATTGATTGATTGACACACAGAGGCAAGTGACTCACCCGTGGTCACTCAGCAGGCCAGGGGTGGAGTCTGTGTTTTTCCCTATAGATCACACTGTGCTTTGAACCAGGACCCTCTGGGGCTGACTACTGTAGACAGTATCTGTCGTCTCACTCCTGGAATCACGTTGAGGTTTCAAATCACTTCAAATTCACATCACACTCCTTCAAATTGAGAAGCAGCATGGCTTCATGGTTACAGTCCTGGCCTGGGTTCTAATCTTGGCTCTTCCCTTTGTCTGTTGTATAACCTTGGGCAAGTTGTTTCACTTCTATGGGCCTCAGTTTCCTCCTGTGTAAAATGGGGATAAAATACCTGTTCCCGCTCCATCTTGGACTGTGAATCCCATGTGGGACAGAGAATGTGTTCAGTCTGCTGATATTGTCTTTACCCTAATGCTTAGTACAGTGCTTGGCACATGGAAAGCGCTCAACAAATACCACAACTATGTGCATATGTGCCATCCAACTGGATGTTCCATGGCACCGTGGTCACTCACACATGCAACCCACAAATCTCACCAATGGTGCTATTACCTTTGAGTATGTAGGAATCAAACTATACATATGAATTGACTGAATTACTTGCTTTTATCTCCCCAACTTAAACACTCAGTAAATACCACAGATTGATTTTATCATTTGCTATTTTGTCCTCACTCATTAATAGATAGCAACATACAGTTCCACTTGGCTCCCTCTTTCAATGATGAGCTCTTCGAGGAAAGGTTCTATATCTCTGACTCTGTAGAATGATAATAATCGATCAATCATATTTATTGAGCACTTATAATAATAATAATGAAAATAATAACAATAATAATAACTATAATTGTGGTAATTGTTAAGCACTTACTATCTGCCAATCACTGTACTAAGTGCTGGGATAGATACAAGGTAATTAAGTTGGACACAGTCCCTGGCCCACATGGGACTCACAGTCTTGATCCCCATTATACAGATGAGGTAATTGAGGCACAGAGAAGTTAAGTGATTTGTAGAAAGACACACAGCAGACATGTGGCAGAGCCAGGATTAGAACCCATATCCTCTGACTCCCAGGCCCATACACTAGTTTATGATCCCAAAGGTCTACCACACCTCCCTCATCCTCGTAATAATAATAATAATAATAATAATTAATAATAATAATGGTGTTTATTAAGTGCTTACTATGTGAAAAGCACTGTTCTAAGCGCTGGGGATGTTACAAAGTGATCAGGTTGCCCCACGGGGGGGTTCATAGTCTAAATCCCCATTTTACAGATGAGGTAACTGAGGGACAGAGAAGTTAAGTGACTTGCCTAAGTCACACAGCTGACAATTGGCAAAGCTGGGATTTGAACTCATGACCTCTGACTCCAAAGCCTGTGCTCTTTCCACTCAGCCACGCTGCTTCTCTCGTAGCCACTCAATCAAGGCATGGTCTTGTTTGAGCCCCTCCTGAGTTCCAGATACAAGAGTTTCATGACAGAAAAGCACAGGCCTAAGCATCAGAGGGACCTGGGTACTAATCCCAGCTCTGTCACCTACCTGCTGTGTGACCCTGGGCAAGTCACTTCATTTACTGCCTCAGTTTCCACATCTGTAAAACGGGGATGACAAAGCCATTCTCCCTTACACTGTGAGCCCCACACGGGACAGGGATTTTGTATCCCAAAGCCTAGCACAGTGCTTGACACCTAGTAAGGCTTGATAAACATCACAATTATTATTATCATTATCAGTAGGCACCGTCCAGACGTTATCAACTCCAACAGCCGGATCCCAGTTCCCATCTCCCTGTCTGACCTGGAGGACAGTGTTGGAATTCCACCGATGTTCTTCCTGATGATCCCTGCCCTTCATCCCAAAACAACCTGAACATGTTTGGCAACGAAGGACCAAACCAAAATGTGAGTGATTGGAATCAATTGTTCCTCGCAGAGAAACTTTAAATGATGCATCATTCCAAAACAGGCTGCCAGGGCCCAACATAGACGAGCAGTTTGATGGATTTATGCCCCTCTCTGGCTGGCATTCCAGATCTCTCTAGGATTCAGGGTAGTGGTTGGTGTGCCTTGTGCCAATTGTGTGCTTCTGGAATTGTGCGAAGGAGAAATCTCCCCTTGTCAGGGAATCTCAGGAGCAAGAATCAGGAGATTGTTGCCTGCTTTATGACTTTGGAGCAGTCACTCAATCTCTCTGTGCTTCAGTTTCCTCATCTGTAAAATAGAGATGAATGCATATTCCCTCTTAGACTGTGAACCTCACTGTGTGCTGATTGGATTTTTTCACGGTTTTTGCTAAGTGCTTACTACGGACCAGGTACTGTTCTAAGCGCTGGGGTTGACAAAAGCTAATCAGGGGACACAGTCCCTGTCCCATGTGGGGCTCACAGTTTTAATCCCCATAGTACAGATGAGGGAACTGAGGCACAGAGAAGTGAAAAGACTTGCCCAAAATCACTCAGTGGACGGGTGGCTGTCTAGGGATTAGAACCCAGGTCCTTCTGACTCCCAAGCCCATTCTCTATCCACTAAGCCATGCTGCTTCTCTTTGGAATCATTTCATCTCCCAAAACATCCAAGTCCTGGGATAAAAGTTTCTCATCCCCATGAAAGAAAGCACATCAAAACCTAGAAAGTCACATGAGGCTGTTCAATAACTAATATTTTCCCAGAAGGACAATCCAGGGGTTATGAAGAGCAAGAGATCAGCCGTTATTAAAATTAAATGTTCATTGGAGCTCTATGGCATAGAGGGCTCTATAATCAGTTACTCCAAGAGCATAATGCTAATTAGAATAGCAGTAATAATAATAGTAATAATAGTGGTATTTTTAAGTGCTTGCTCTGTGCCAGGCACTGCAAAAAGAACGATGGTATTTGTTAAGCGTTTACTATATGCCAAGTGCTGGGGTAGATACAGGGCATTCAGGTTGTCCCACTTGCAGCTCACAGCCTTAATTCCCATTTTACAGATGAGGTAACTAAGGCACAGAGAAGTTAAGTGACTTGCCCAAAGTCACATAGCTGACAAGTAGCGGATCCGGGATTAGAACCCAAGTCCTCTGACTCCCAAGCCCGGACTCCTTCCACTAAGCCGTGCTGCTTCTCTACCCCTGTACTAAGCACTGGGGTAAATACAAGATAATCATGTCCCATATGGAGCTCACAGTCTAAGGAGGAGGAAGAACAGGAATTGAATACCCATTTTGCAGTTGAGGGTATTGAAGCAAAGAGAAGTGAAGTGACTCACCTAAGGTCACACAGCAGACAGGCAGCAGAGCCGGGGTTAGAATCCAGGTTCTCTGAATCTCAGGCTCTGGCTCTTTCCACTAGACCACACGGCTTTTTTTTTTTAATGACAATTTTTAAGCTCTTAGTGTGTGCCAAGCACTGTTCTAAGCACTGGGGGAGATACAAGGTAATCAGGTTGTCCCACGTGGGGCTCACAGTCTTCATCCCCATTTTACAGATGAGTTCACTGAGGCACAGAAAGGGTAAGTGACTTGCCCAAAGTCACACAGGTGACAAATGGCAGAGCCAGGATTAGAACCCACGACCTCTGACTCCCAAGCCCGGGCTCTTTCCACTGAACCACACTGATTCTCTCTACAGCTGTGGACGTGCTCCTAGCAACAGTTGTTCAAAAAGCCTCCTAATCACCGCGGTCCTGTACATCCTTGGCTCCAAACGCTGCTCCTCTCAAACCGCTTGAAAGGGGGAACATTTCAAAGCTAACTTCAGACCAGAGCAGTTTTCGGGAGACGTAAAGCATCCCATCAAGATGGCAGCCGGGGCCGATTGGCCTGTTCGCCTGCCTGTTGGAGAAAAGTGAAGTCAGTCAGTCTTACCAGGATGAAAGCGTCGACTCTCCTAAATTGGAATCCAAGCAGTTGAAAAATGACCAAAAGCTCTTCATGCCAGGATCAGATGGAAAGGGCAAGAGGGGGTTCTAAATCCTTCCACCCTTAAGTTCTACCCCTTAACGGTGAGGTTGAATGAGAACGTTAAGTGAATCAAAAGCAAGCCGTTCTTTCTAAAATATAATAAGGTGGTGTGAGAATGAAGCTGAGGGATTATTCTATATCTGATTAATTGATAAGTGAATCTAAGCCTGCTCTAGTTGAGATCATTCAGTTCTCCCTTGCTCATTCCTGGAATTCCATCTCCCTTCAAATATTCTGGATCCAATTCTGTACATGTCCATTTCCACACCCTCCTCATTAAGCATTAACTCGTTCACCTTTTCTTTTTCTTTATGGTATTTGTTAAGCATTTTCTATGTGCCAGGCACTATGCTAAGTGCTGGGGTAGATACAAGCTAATGAGGTTAAACATGGTCTCTGTCCCACATGGGGCTCATACTCTTAATCCCCATTTTACAGATGAAGGAACTGAGGCCCAGAGAAGTAAAGTGATTTACAAAAGGTCACACACAGCAGACATGTAGCGGACCTGGAATTAGAACCCGGGTCCTTCTGACTTCCAGGCTTGTGATCCATCCACTAAGCCACGCCTTCTAACCCATGCCTGAAACATGGGCCAGGGCTTTGTCTTTTGAGAACATAATAATAATATAATATTGATGGTATTCGTTAAGTGCTTACTATGTGCCAAGCACTGTTCTAAGCACTGTGGTAGATACATATGTTGCCACCTTGTACTTCCCAAGTGCTTAGTACAGTGCTCTGCACACAGTAAGAACTCAATAAATACGATTGATTGATTGATTGATTGATTGATTGACGCAAGGTAATTGGGTTGTCCCACATGGGGCTCACAGTCTTCATCCCTATTTTACAGATGAGGGAACTGAGGCACAAAGAAGTGAAGTGACTTGCCTAAGGTCACACAGCAGACAAATGGCAGAGGCAGGATTAGAACCCATGACTCTAACTCCCAAGCCCGGGCTTTTTCCTTTAAGCCATGCTGCTTCTCATCTGCCAAAGCAGTCATTGGCTTGACAATGTTTGGACAAGTGTGTATGCGTATATGCGTGCACGGGTGTCAGATAAGTTTGTCTAGGCATGTGTGCACGCTCATTTGTGTGCTCAATCGTGTGTGTACATTTATGTGTGCAAATGTGTGTGTCTGTATGTACGTGCCTGCATGGGTTCACATCTGTATGCAGATATGTGTGTGGGCATGTTACAGTAGTGATTTGCACATAGTAAGCACTTAATGAATGCCATCATTATTATGATTATTATTATTATACATGTGTGCATGTGTGTGTGTGTGTGTGTGTGTGTGTGCATGCTGGAGAGGCTGGACTGTTGACTGGGGAGAGAGAAAGGGTTGTTGGGTAAGCCCCGAGGTTGAAAAATCTGGTCCAGTGGAAAGAGCCCCGGCTTTGGAGTCAGAGGTCATGGGTTCAAATCCCAGATCTGCCAACTGTCAGCTGCATGACTTTGGGCAACTCTCTTAACTTCTCTGGGCCTCAGTTCCCTTATCTGTAAAATGGGGATTAAAACTGTGAGCCCCCCATGGAACAACCTGATCACCTTGTAACCTCCCGAGCGCTTAGAACAATGCTTTGCATATAGTAAGCGCTTAACAAATACCATCATTATTATTATTATCTGGGAAACGGGAGGAATGCAGTGGGGCTATCAGGTCGGGCTCCTTGAGAAACATCGCTGCGAAAGCAGAGTGCATTTTCCCTCGGCAAATTGAATCTTTTCTTTTTTTTCCCAATATGATTTGTGATTTCTGAGCTCTACCTCATCTCCCGGTTGGAGATGATGGTATCGCCTCAGTTTCCAGGGCTCCACATACAGTAAGCGCTGAACAAATCCGATTACCAAGCCACCGATATTGTTCAAGCCTGACTGCTTCTTTCCATTTTGGGGAGCGGTGAGCCCGGCCTCTGCCACGGAGCCCCCCTCCCTGGTTGGCAGAATACCCAGGTGGTGGAGGCCCAGTGGGAAAACCACAGGAGCGAGAGTCGGGAAATCCATCTTCTAATCCCAGCTCGCCCACTTCCCTGCTGTATGACCTTGGAGAAGTCACTTAACCTCTCCGTACCTCAGTTTCCTCATCTGTAAAATAGATGAAATACATATTCCCTCTGCCTTGTAGACTGTGAAACTCCATGCATGTGATCTAATTGTATTTTTTTATGGTATTTGCTAAGCACTTTCTATGTACTAAAGCATTGGGATTGATACAAGTTAATCAGGTTGGACTCACACCTGCCCAGAGAAGTGAAGTGACTTACCCAAAGTCACACAGCAGACATGTGGCAGTGCCGGGATTAGAACCCAGGTCCTTTTGACTCCCAGGCCCCCTTTCTATTCACTAAGCCATGTTGTTTCTCCATCTCTGTCCCAGAGCTTAGTAGAGTGCTTGGCACGTAGTAAGCGCTTCACCAATACCACTGTCATTATGACTATTACGTGTGCCTATTTTACATATTCTAACCTCAATATCAGCAGGTTGATATCTGTAATTTATTGTATATAATTTATTTAGGTACCTATTTATCTATTCATTTATTTATATTAATGCCAGTCTCCCCCTTTAGATGGGAACTCACGAGCTCATTGTGGGCAGGAATGTGTTATTATACTGTGCTCTCCCAAGCACTCAGCACAGTGCTTTGCACACAGTAAGCACTCAATAAATACGACTGATGAGTGAATGAATGAATGCGAGAGGGAGACCCCTTCCAGACATTTCTTTCTGGAATCACCTTAGAGAGGGGGGCAGGGGGTGGGGGGCATTGCCCTTCCTCCAGCTCAGGAACACCCAGTCTTCATTGCCTCTGGTGGAATTTCCGAACCGAGACCGTTTAGTTCATCAGTGATTCAATTACCTCAATCGTAGTCAGTAATTGATAGTTGTTTAGGAATAATCTCTGCTCTTTGCTGGCTAATTGGAATATTTCTGAAGAGCGACAATTCAATATTTATCAAACCACCAGTACTTGGTAAATTCACGGTCGGTTGAAAGGAAGCAGCGAGAGAAGATCTAGGTTCGAATTCCAGTTCTGCCACTTATCTTCTAGGTGACCTTGAGCAAGTCATTCATTCATTCATTCATTCAATTGTATTTATTGAGCACTTACTGTGTGCAGAGCACTGTACTAAGCGCTTGGGAAGTACAAGTTGGCAACATATAGAAACGGTCCCTACCCAACAGTGGGCTCACAATCTAGAAGGGGGAGACAGAGCACAAAACAAAACATATTAACAAAATAAAATAAAGAGAATAAATATGTACAAATAAAATAAATACATAAATAGAGTAATAAATACAAACATATACACATATATACAGGTGCTGTGGGAAGGGGAAGGAGGTAAGGCGGGGGAATGGTGAGGGGGAAGAGGGGGAGAGGAGGGGGGGCTCAGTCTGGGAAGGACTCCTGGAGGAGGTGAGCTCTCAGTAGGGCCTTGACCTACATCACCTCCCTTCGCATTGTATTATTATTATTTTAGTACTTGTTAAGCACTCACTATGTGTTAATAAATATTCTAAACACTGGGATAGATACAAGTTAACCATGTTGGACGCAGTCCCTATCCCACATTGGGTTCACACTCTTAACCTCCATTTTTTTTACAGATGAGGTACCTGAGGCACAGAGGAGGGAAGTGACTCACCCAAGGTCACACAGTAGACAAGTCGTGGAGCCAGGATTAGAACCCAGGTCCTTCTGACTCCCAGGCCCGGGCTCCATCCTCTATGTCTCGCCACTTCTCACGAGGGATAAAGATTGTGAGCCCCATGTGGGACTTGGACTGTGTCCGAATTGATTAGCTTTATCTACACCAGCACTTAGTACAGTCCCTGGCATATAATAAGCACACGGGCCTGGGAGTCAGAAGGACCTGCGTTCTAATTCTGGCTCCACCACTTGTCTGCTGTGTGACCTTGGGCAAGTCACTTAACTTCTCTGAGCCTCAGTTACCTCATCTGGAAAATGGGGAGTGAGACTGTGGGACTGTGTCCAACTCAATTTGAGTGTATCCACGCCAGTGCTTAGTACAGTGCCTGGCACATAGTAAGTGCTTAATAAGTACCATTGTTATTATTATTATCATTATTACTAGATACCGTTAAAAAGAAGGATATTATCATTATTATTATCATTATTATTATTATTATTACTAGATACCATTAAAAAGAAGGAGAATTTAAAGAAGTCCTGACTACCACAGAGATGAACAGGGGATGTTTTAGACAAGCAGCGTGGCTCAGTGGAGAGAGCTCGGGCTTGGGAGTCAGAGGTCGTGGGTTCTAATCCCAGTTCTGGCACTTAGCTGTGTGACACTGGACAAGTCACTTAACTTCTCTGTGCCTCAGCTAACTCATCTGTAAAATGGGGATTAAGAATGTGAGCCCCAGGTGGGACAACCTGATTACCTTGTATCTCCCCCAGCACTTTAAACAGTGCTTGGCACATAGTAAGTGCTTAACAAATGCCATCATTATTATTATTATTATGTTTTGGCTTTTCTAGAGACTCCACATGATTAACCATTGGTGATCTAGACTGTGAACTGGTTGCGGGCAGGGATTGTCTCTCTTTGTTACTTTATTGTACTTTCCCAAATGCTTAGTACAGTGCTCTGCACACAGTAAGTGCTCAATAAATATGATTCAATGAATGAATGAATGATCTGCTGTAGTTGCTGAAAAAAGCACTGTACTGAATGCTTGGGAGACTACAATAGAATGAATATACATGATCCCTGCCCTCACGGAGCACAGAGTCTGCCATATGCAGAATGCTGTACTGAGCGCTTGTGAGAGTACAATAGAGCGAGTAGACAAGAAACTTAGAGCCAGAGTCCAACCCGAGTTCAACCTGAATAGCTTACATCTTCCTCAGCACTTAGTACAGTGCCTGGCACATAGTAAGCGCTTAGCAAATAACATTAAAAAGTAGAAGGAACAAGGAAGGAAACATCTTGGGAAATTTCTGCATTTCACGCGAGTATCATTAGGAATGTTTCTGCCTGGTTCCATTAAACGACGAAGAAACCCAATGGGGAAACTTTAGTCTCAGAATCTTGACAATTAAAGGAAATTAGCCCGCTCACTGTGAAGGAGCTGGGGTACAATTGTAAGGCAACTGGTTTAAAGAAATCCTATTCCCACGCGTTTGGGTTGCATTAATCAGCTTTGCCCACGTGGAGATTTGTTCTCTCCCCTACTGAGTCAAAGGCCTAATTCCAAGCTCTGAGGAGCAGGGATGCTAAATTGTGGAGTGTGGCAGGAAACCGATGCAGTGTCCGTGAGATGGTTTTGCCTCTGCCTCCTGAAGCTTGACCTCTAGACCGTAAGCTCGTTGTGGGCAGGAATTTGTCTGCTTCTTGTTCTATTGTAATCTCCCAGGCATTTAGTACAGTGCTCTGCACACAGTGAGTGCCCAATAAATGTGATTGACTGACTCTGTCCTCATCATCTCTCTGTCCCTCAGTGCTCTCTCCCACCAGGAGGCCCATCGAGTGCTGGGAAATAACCAAGTCTTTGCACCATTCCACGTGATCATTTTCTTTTATTTTACCATTAAAAACTTACTACATGCCAAACGTTTGCACTTACCCCAGGGTCAGTTCGGTACGATAATAATGTTGGCATTTGTTAAGCACTTACTATGTGCAAAGCACTGTTCTAAGCTCTGGGGGGATACAAAGTGATCAGGTTGTCCCACGTGGGGCTCACAGTCTTCATCCCCATTTTACAGATGAGGGAACTGAGGCTCAGAGAAGTTAAGTGACTTGCCCAAGGTCACACAGCAGACATGTGGCGGAGCCAGGATTCGAACCCATGACCTCTGACTCCAAAGCCCGGGCTCTTTCCGCTGAGCCACGCTGCTTCTCGATTCCCCTTCTAGACTGTGAGCCCGTTGTTGGGAAGGGACTGTCTCTATATGTTGACGATTTGTACTTCCGAAGCACTTAGTACAGTGCTCTGCACACAGTAAACACTCAATAAATAATAATAATAATAATAATAATAATAATAATGATGGCATTTATTAAGTGCTTACTAAGTGTAAAGCGCTGTTCTAAGCACTGGGGAGGTTACAAGGTGATCAGGTTGTCCCACGGGAGCTCAGAGTCTTAATCCCCATTTTACAGATGAGGTAACTGAGGGACAGAGAAGTTAAGTGACTTGCCCAAAGTCACACAGCTGACAATTGGCAGAGCCGGAATTTGAACCCATGACCTCTAACTCTAAAGCCTGTGCTCTTTCCACTGAGCCCTGCTGCTTCTCATGATTGAAGTACCATTGAATGAATGAATGAATGAAATGCCATGATTATCATTATTATTATTATTAATATTAAAGTGTTCTGCACACAGTAAGCACTTAATAAATGTAACTGACGGGTTGATTGGTGATCAGGAAGATGGAAAATTGACGGGGATACACCATGAATTTAGAGATATTTTGTGCATCCCAAATTACTTAGGTCATAAGCCTCCATCCCCTCCTCCTCAGTCCTTCGCACAGTGCTTGGCACAGAGTAAGCACGCAATGGATACCGCAACCATCATTGTTCCTCCCGAAGGATAGGAATTGTGTCTGACTTACTTTGTGCTTAGCATATGGTAAATGTACATATTCAGCATTCCCTTCTACTTGTTCTCTAGATGGCAGAGACCTTCTTCCCAGAGCAGCCAGTGGGTTATAAACCTGCAGGAAAAAGTAACGGGGAAAACATTGGGACCCTAATTTTTCACCGGAACATTCAACCTTTCCCAGGATCAGGTGAAGGAATTTATGGTTTTGTTCAATCTAAAGTTTGAATGGATTAGATCACGTGATGTCATTTGGTTGAGAAATGCAGCGCACTGTGATGGATAAGCTATCAAGGTGTTCAAAGAAAGAAGAATAACATCTTGGAAAAACCTGATGACCATGTCGTAAGTGCCTTATCAGCATCCAGGCCTTAAAAAATAACTAATCTCTGAATTAGGATTTTCAAGGGCATATTGCATGTAGATTTAACACCCTCTATGAACCTAAGAGCTCATCAACTGAGCTCCTAGGTTAACTTTACCTAGACTGTAAGCTCATTGTGGGCTGGGGTTGGGTCTGTTTATTGGTATAGTGTACTCTCTCAAGCGCTTAGTACAATGCTCTGCACATGGTAAACTCTCAATAAATACCACTGACTGACAAGTGTGTTTCCAAGTCAGAAGTGTTTCCATAGCCTTTCTGGGCAAGGAGTCTAACTCCATGGTAACAGGATGCTTGGAGAAACTGTGTGATGGACACCCATGCTAGGGATGGACCATATATATCAACTGATGCTTTGTACTGAGAGTTTACTGTGTGCAGAGCACTGTATTAAGCGCTTAGCACTGTAGTAATACCGTTCTTTAACCTTCTCCTCCTCATTCTTGGCTTTTCTTCTAATAAGACTGCTCCTGTCAGCTGCTACTTTGACTCTGGGCAGCTTCTTGCAAGAGAAAATCCCTTAAGATGGTATTTCACCACAGGGTGAAGAAGTGTTCTTCCTGCCTGGGAATTGCCTCCAGGTTTGAATGATGCCTCACCCTCCTGGTGACTTTCAGCCTGGAGAAAGAGGCAACTGATTTCCCCCTTCCCAACTTCTTCATGAGTTGGTAAACCTCAATCCCACCCCATTGCCTCTTTTTTGCTTTCTCTCTCCTCAGTGAGTCTGAGCATCCAGTTTACTCTTTCATTGGTCTGATCAATCAATCAATTAATCAATCATTGGTATTTACTGAGTGTTTGTTGTGTTCAGGGCACTGGGGTAAGTGCTTGGGGGTGTACAAAAAGCTGGAGTTGGTTGACACAATCCCTGCCTTCATGGAGCTTGCGGTCAAAATATATTTCAGATAGGGACAGAATTTCTGGGAGACTGAGGTGGAGGCAGTGAATATCAAGTGCTCAAAGGAGACTGATCCAAGCTCAAAGGCCACTCAGAAGGGAGAGGGAGTAGAGGAAATGAGGGCTTAGGCAGGGTAAGGCCTCTTGGAGGAGATTTGCCTTCAGTAAAAGACTTTGGAGGTGGAGCAAGTGATCGTCTGTTGGCTATGAAGAGGGAAGGGTGTTCCAGGCCAGAGGAGGGATGTGGAAGAGAGCTCTGCACACAGTAAAGACTCGATAAACATAACTGATTGATAAAACGGGAAACATTCTCTGCTCACGATTGTTTATGACAAAAATATTTCTTGGGAGTGGAGTCAAAGGTCAGAGCTTCGAGAGTACTAATTTATTTTAAGATTTCCCTTTCTATGTCCATTGTGTAGATAAGAGAAAATGCTCATAGAAACCGCACAGTCTCTCAAAGAGAATAACAGATCTACAATTACATAATCAAGACTCCTTAAGCGGTGAGCTAAGACTGTCAGTGGCGTCCTTGGAGTTCGTTCACCCAACTGAATTGAGTCCAAAGAATCAAACGGGATCCAGGGAATTACAGTTATTATCCCACGGAGCTAATTGCCTTCAGTTCAGTCAACACAGTTGGATATTGAGCGAATACGGTAAATGGAGAGCAATATACGATGGAAAATGTGAAAATGCTCCTGTAGGGAAATGGAGGGGATTATAATGTCATCTTAATTCACCAGGAATCTATTTTGGGAAATCCAAGTATCTACACACTGCCACTCAACTCTAGTTCTCTGCTTCGCTTTTCCACTTCTCTCCTGTGAAATAAACATTTGAACCACCACTTGTGTTGACATTCTGCCATGACTCACCCCTCAGTCACAGAATGAGGTTCAGTGGCAAAACACGATTTCATCTTCACAGAGAGCCACTTCACTGAGTCCAAGAAATCTGTACTCTTCTGGGGGGATTACAAAATACAATGTTTGATCTGTTCTGATATCATCACGTTATCGATGTTCCTCTGGCCCATCCTGTTTGACCTCTTTTGCAGAGATGTACGCATTAGCCATTTTGTAGTCATCATCGTAAATCAGTTTTGGTTTTGTAAATCATTTCTGTCTTCTTTCCCCTTCCGAAAGACATAGCATGGCCTTGAGCAAAGAACACAGGCTTAGCAGTCAGAGGGCGTGGCTTTTAATCCCGGCTCTGCCACCGGTCTGCTGTGTGGCCTTGGGTGAGTCACTTCACTTATCTGCGTCTCAATTACTTCATCTGTCAAATGGGGATTAAGAGCGTGAGCCCCATGTGGGATAGGGACTGTGTCCAACCTTATTAGCTTCACTCTACCCTAGTTCTTAGAAAAGTGCTTGGCACTTAGTAATTATTAAATTCTTTGAGGGCAGGAAACCCATGTCCTGCTTCTCTCCTGACAGTCCCTCTGTCTTTCTCCCTCTCAACTCTCCTACCAGGGTCCCCTGTCTTAAGCTGTTTCCCCTGATTGTAGCCCCAACCTTCCCAAACTATCAAACCACAGACTGGCTCCCCGTATTCTGAGACGTCCTCCAACAAGCCATCCTCAAAGAATTCCCAGCATCCCAAGTCACACAGATTCAGCAGCCATCTTGAGCACTCACACTCAAGCAAGCACAGGAGGAAGAAAAAGATACAAGGGTCTTAATGTACCACAGGTCCTAAAAGTGTCCCAATTCTACCTGTACTCCAATCAGAAGCATTGACATTTTCTCCCCCCAAGCACCCTCAAAAAGCTTCACTTTCTTTGGCAAAGCAGGCAGAAAGGGCGACGGAGATTTCTGACTTTGGACAATTTTTAGCTAAGACACACCGGCTGTTTCCAAATGTCTGCGTGTGTAGGATAGATCTAGAATACAGACCATTAAACCTGCAGTGAGAGAGAAGGAAAGTCACAGATCCATTTAATTGAATGAGGCCTGATGTCCGCTCTCCCAAATCTGTAGCAGAGACTACACCTGAACTCCCGAATTTTATCTTTCCTCATTGAGCTGCATAAATGAGTGTGAACAGACTGCTGACACAGACTAAATTCCATTGCCGGAGAATGAAGCTGTCTTTGAGCCTACTTCGACAAAGCCTGAGCAGCCTTCTGCTATTTCCATTTTTTTTGTAAGACTGTGTCATTTTGTGCCTCAAAATCTTTATATTAATGTCTGTCCCCCCCTCTAGACTGTAGACTGTACACCTCTAGAATGTAAAGCTCCTTGTAGGCAGCGAATGTGTCTATTATATTGTTATATTGCATTCTCCCAAGCACTTAGGACAGTGTTCTGCACGCAGTTAGTATATTTATACATTTGTAATTTATTTGTTATATGTATTTATTTGTTATAGAGAAGCAGCGTGGCTCAGTGGAAATAGCATGGGCTGGGGAGCCAGAGGTTGTGGGTTCTAATCCCAGCTCTGCCACTTGTCAGCTGTGTGACTTTGGGCAAGTCACTTAACTTCTCTAGGCCTCAGTTCCCTCATCTGTAAAATGGGGATGAAGACTGTGAGCTCCACGTGGGATAACCTGATTACCTTGTATCTACCCCAGTGCTTAGAACAGTGCTTGGCACATAGTAAGCGCTTAGCAAATACCAACATTATTATTATTATATCTGTAATTTACTTATGTATAGTAATGTCTGTCTCCCTGTCTACACTGTGAGCTCATTGTGGGCAGGGAATGTGTCTGCTTATTGTTATACTGTACTCTCCCAAGTGCTTATTACAGCGATCTGCACACAGTAAGCGCTGAATAAATACGATTGATTGATTGATTGATTGACAGTAAGCACTCAATAAATACGATTGAATGAATGAATGCAAGTAAGTAGAGCCCTGATCCCTCAGGTTACATCTGGAGAGTTTCCAGTCCTCTACCAGTCTTGACTAGGGGAGGGAGAGTCTCTTGATTAGGGAGGTAGACTTTTAGACTGTGAGCCCACTGTTGGGTAGGGACTGTCTCTATGTGTTGCCAACTTGTACTTCCCAAGCGCTTAGTACAGTGCTCTGCACACAGTAAGCGCTCAATAAATACAATTGATGATGATGATGAAGTAGATGCCTACCCATTCCATTCTGAGCTTGGGCAGTGACTAGCGAGTGGAAGGCCATCTGTTATAAGTCAAAACTCACCTGTGCTGGGCAGCAGCAGCACGGGAGAGAGTCGAGGGCGGAGACTCAGGTTTACTACACGGAAGGAGGCAATGGTAAACCGCTTCTGTATTTTTATCAAGAAAACTGTAAGGATGCACTACCAGAATGATTTTTTATGGCATTTATTAAGCTCTTACCATGCGCAGAGCACTGTTCTAAGTGCTGGGGTGGGGGGGAGACAAGGTGATCAAGCTGTCCCACATTGGGGCTTACAGTCTTAATCCCCATTTTACAGATGAGGTAACTGAGGCTTAGAGAAGCTAAGTGACTTGCCCAAGGTCACACAGCAGACATGTGGCGGAGTCGGGATTAGAACCCATGACCTCCGACTCCAAAGCCCACGTTCTTTCCACTGAGCCACGCTGCTTCTCAGATGGAAGCTTCTCAGATGCTTCTCATCATGCTTGCAGATGGAGATGGGGCGTTCTGGGAGAGATGTGTCCCTGGCATTGCTATGGGTCAGACACGACTCAACAGCATAAGACAAGATAAGACAGAAGCCCTGAGAGGTGTAATAATCTCCTTATGGGCAGGGAACATGCCTATCGACTGTTCTGTTGCACTCTCCCAAGCGCTTAGTGCAGTGCTCTGCACATAATAACTGCTCAATAAATACCACTGATTGTCAAGTGACATGCCCAAAGCCACACAGCTGGCCATAAACATCACCCAAAGTAAGTTTAAATCCCAGTTTTCTGCTGCAGAAACAGCACAAAAGCATTTTCAGACATCGTAGTCTGGGTGTCGGGGGAGAGGAGAATTTGACTGGATTTTATTTTCTCTAAACCCTGGAAGGGCACAGACATGCCATTAGGAATTCCGCGTTTTAATTCCATTCATCTCTCGTCTGTGTTTCAGCAAAGCTGTGCAGAAATCGTTGGGGTGATAGTGAGATAAATGGCCTTTGATTTTTGTTGTAGCTTCAGTTCAGGCTGGAGTGGCAGGAGAGATGGAAATTTAATTAACACACGGTATGCTTACTTGCAGCTTTGTCCTCCCTTTCCAAACCTTTGGAACCTCCCAGCGGCTGAAACTCCAGTCCTTACTAAAAAAAAAATAAATAAAATAAAGTTTCCTTTGACAATAAAGCAAGTTTGGGCTTAAGGGAACAGAACTGGATGGAAAAAAATCCAAAATTTTTTTATAATAGAAGCACAAATTTTAATCAGATCCACATGACCATGAAGTTGTGAGGAAGGAAGGCAGAATGGCTTAGTGGAAAAAGCCCACGAATTGCAGTCAGAGGGCCTGGGTTCTTATCCCAGCATTTAGTACAATGCTCTGCACAAAGTAAGAGCTCAATAAATACAACTGAATGAATGAATGAATCCGAGCTCTTCCAACTACCGGCTGATTCTGGCCAAGCTGCGCCTCTTCTCTGACCCTCAGTTTCCTCATCTGGGAAATAGGGCTAAAATACCAGTTCTAGTAATAATAATGATTTCTGTATTTGATAAACACAAACTATGTGTTGTGCACTGTACTAAACAATGGGGAAGTTCCAATATAAGCACATCAGACACAGTCCCGGTCCCACATGGGTCTCGCAGTCGAAGTAGAAGGTAGAGGAGTTATTGAATCTCCATTTGACAGATGAGGAAACTGAGGCCCAGGGAAGTTGAGTGACATGCCCAAGGTCATCTGGCAAGGAAGGGGTGGAGCCAGAATTAGAACCCCGGTCCTGTAACCCTCAGGCCTGGATCCTTTCCATTAGGCCACACTGCTTCTTCTTCTTAAACCAAGAACTCCAGTAGGGACAGGGACTGCATCTGGGCTGAAGAACTTGTATTCACTCAGTGCTTAGCACAGTGCTTAATGTGTAGTAAGCACTTGAAAATTTCTGTCATCTACTTCCCTCTTGACTCAGTTCCTTTAGGGCAGGAAACTTGTCTACCAGCTCTGTGATATTATACACTCTCGAGCTCCTAGTACACTGCTCTGCACACAAGAAGTGCTCAGTGAATACCATCAATTGATTGATCATCCTGATTATTAAGAGAAGCAGCGGGGCCTAGTGAATAGAGCCCGGGCCTGGGAGTAAGGAGGACTTGGGTTCTAATCCTGACTCTACCACTTGTCTGCTGCGTGAACTTGGACAAGTCATTTCATTTCTCTGGGCCTCAGTTCCCTCATCTGTAAAATGGGGATTATGTCTCTGAGCCCTATGTGGGACAGGGACTGTGACCAACCCGATTTTCTTGAAACCACCCCAGGATTTAGAATGTTGCCTGGCACACAGGTAAGTCATTTCATTTCTCTGGGCCTCAGTTCCCTCATCTGTAAAATGGGGATTATGTCTCTGAGCCCTCTGTGGGACAGGGACTGTGACCAACCTGATTTTCTTGAAACCACCCCAGGACTTAGAATGTTGCCTAGCACATAGGTAAGTCATTTCAATTCTCTGGGCCTCAGTTCCCTCATCTGCAAAATGGGGATTATGTCTCTGAGCCCTATGTGGGACAGGGACTGTGACCAACCCGATTTTCTTGAAACCACCTCAGGGTTTAGAATGCTGCCTGGCACGTAGTAAGAGCTCACCAAATACCACAGTTATCATTCTTATTAATGAGCTTACAATCTAGAGGCTAAACATAAATCTAGAAGTTGTGAGCAGGTAACACGTCTATAGAGTCTGCTATACTGTATTCTCCCAAGCACATAAAACAGTGCTCCACATTAAGTGCTCAGTGAATACCATTGATTGATGGATGAATTAAACCACATAAAGGTTAAAATCAAACCAGCGCTTAGTACAGTGCCTGGCACGGGAATGCCTTCCCTCCACACATCCACCAAGCTAGCTCTCTTCCTCCCTTCAAAGCCCTACTGAGAGTTTACCTCCTCCAGGAGGCCTTCCCATACTCAGCCACCTCCTTCCTCTCCCCCTCTTCCCCCTCCCCACTCCCCGGCCTTACCTCCTTCCCCTCCCCACAGCACCTGTATATATGTATATATGTTTGTACGTATTTATTACTCTATTTATTTATTTATTTTATTTGTACATATTTATTCTATTGATTTTATTTTGTTAATATGTTTTGTTTTGTTGTCTGTCTCCCCCTTCTAGACTGTGAGCCCGCTGTTGGGTAGGGACCGTCTCTATATGTTGCCAACTTGTACTTCCCAAGCGCTTAGTACAGTGCTCTGCACACAGTAAGCGCTCAATAAATATGATTGAATGAATGAATGAATGCTTTGCACATAGTAAGTGTTTAATAAATGCCATCATTATTATTATTATTATTAATCCACCTCGGCATCAAACAGAAGCTCCTGACCAGCAGCTTTAAGGCCTTCAATTCCCTCGCCCCCTCCTACCTCACCTAGCTGCTCTCCTACTCCAACCCAGCCCACACACTTTGCTCCTTTAATACTGACCTACTCACCGTACCTTGACCTCACCTGTCTCGCCACCGACCCCTCGCCCGCCTCCTGCCTCTGGCCTGGAATGCCCTCCATCTCCATATAATAATAATAATAATAATAATGGCATTTATTAAGCACTTACTATGTGCAAAGCACTGTTAAAAGCACTGGGAAGGATACAAGGTGATCAGGTTGTCCCACAGGGGGCTCACAGCCTTAATCCCCATTTTACAGATGAGGTAACTGAGGCTCAGAGAATTTAAGCGACTTGCCCAAAGCCACACAGCTGACAGTTGACAGAGACGAGATTTGAACCCATGACCTCTGACTCCAAAGCCTGTGTTCTTCCCACTGAGCCACACTGCTTCTTTCTATCCAATGGACAATAATTCTACCCACCTTTGAAGTCTTAATGAAGGCACACCTCCTCCAAGAAGCCTTCCTTGACTAAGCCCTCCTCTCTTCTCCCGCTCCCTTCTGCATCTCCTTGACTTGTTCCCTTTATTCACCACCCCCCTGCCTCAGCCCCACAACACTTATGTCTGTATCTATCCTGCTGTTGGGTAGGGACCATCTCTATATGTTGCCAACTTGTACTTCCCAAGCACTTAGTACAGTGCTCTGCACACAGTAAGCACTCAATAAATACAATTGAATGAATGAATGAATCTATCATTTATTTCTATTCACGTCAGTCTCTCCCTTTAGACTGAAAGCTCATTGTGGGCAGGGAATTCATTCATTCAGTCATATTTATTGAGCGCTTACTGTGTGCACAGCACTGTACTAAGTGCTTGGGAAGTACAATGTGCATGTTCTATTTTTCTAGTAGACTCTCCCAAGTGTTTAGTACAGTGCTCTGCACACAGTAAGCGCTCAATAAATATGATTGAATGAATGAATTCAATCACAGTAAAGACGGAGACAGGTAGGGGAAGTTGGGGTTGTGTTCCCAGCTAATTCAGCTCTCCATGCTCCTGGACGTCAGCCTGTTGTATCAGAGAGACGATCAGCCCTTTCCTTCCCTCTGCTGGGATTGATTCAGCTCTTCCCAGCTCCATTAGCAATCCCTTTCTGAAGCCAAGAGGATTCGTACCTTTTTTTGGAGCGGATCAGAGCTAGCTGACATCCTCTTCAGCCGGCTGGCATACCTCACTGCCATCAAAGGCTGCCACAGCTGCTAATTAATGGACGTCCAACCTCCTCCTTCTCCCCCATGTGCGGAACCTTCCCCCGGGCCCCATCTGTTCAGCTGAGCTCTCCAACATAAGAGAAAACCCAAACTGGGCTCGGAGACAAGCTGGAAGAATGGGATGGGGAGGGCAGGTGTGTGTGTGAGGGTTTGTGTCAGTGTGTACATCTATGTATATGGATGCGTTTGTGTCTGCCTGTGTACAGATGTGGATGTGTGTGTGCATGCATCTGAATGCATGTGTATGTATATGGATGCTGCGGGAGAGGTCTGTGTGTTGGGAGTGGGTGTGTATATGTGAGTTTGTGTATATGTATGGGCAGGGGTGGGTATGTGTGCATGAGTGGATGGGAGTGGGTGTGCACATGTGAGGGGGTTGGGTGGGGGTGGTGTGGATGTGTTACATGTGTGTATGGGTGCGTATATGTACGGGTGGGGGGGGCCAGTATGGATGTGACTAGGTGGGTGTGTGTTGTGGATGTGGATGTGGGTGGTTTGGGCCCATGTACGTATGTATGGGGTTCGGGTGTGTGTGCTGTGGGTACGCGTGTGTGTATGGATGTGGTGTGTTGGGGGAGTGGAGGTGTATGCATGTGTGTGTGTAAATGTATGTGTGAATGGATGGGTATGGGTGTGTGGAGTGTGTGTCTGTGTGTATGTGTGTGCATGTGGGTGTACGTGTGTGTGTGTTCCAAGGAGTTACCTTTAGGGCTGCTTGTGGGCAGGGAATGCACCTACCAACTCAGTTGTATTGTGTTCTCCCAAGCACAAAACCAGTGCTCTGACCTCAGGAAACGCTCAATAAATCCCACTGACTGCCAGCAGGCAGGGAAGGCCACGGCCCCAGGACCCCACGCCCCCTCACCCCCTCACCCCTCCTCCTTCTCTTCCTCCTCCTCCTCCTCCTCAGGCGAGCCACCCCCGGCTCAGGCCCAGAGGCTGACAGGCCACCTCAGCCCCCAGAACCAATTCTCGACACCTTCGGCTCCCAGCAAGAGGGAAACAGACTTCTCACCCCGCTGGGGGGTTACTTCCTATCCTCAAACCCTTCCCTCCACTCCCCACCTTCTTATCCCAACCCCAGCCAAGATGGCAAGGGAAGACCACCGCCATGGGCCTAATACCCCTATTTGGGGTGGCCCAAACAGGCCGCATGTAAGAGCTGCAGGAAGGGAATGGCCAGGAAATGACCCTACCAAGGTCACGTGGAAAGCAGCCCAGTCATTTCCAGGCTGTACTGTTTCCCCTGAACACAACATCTCCCGAGACTTGGTGCTGAGCTGTACCTAAAGAGGGGGAAAACAGACTCCCGGGTGTTGAACACACACAAACAGAGATAATAATAATCATAGCATTTTTAGGTGCTTACTATGTGGCAGACTGTACTAACTGCTGGAGTAGATATACAGTAAGTAGGTTGGACACGGTCCCCGTCCCACATAGAGCTTACAGTCTTAATCGCCATTTTACAAATGAGGGAACTAAAGCACAGAGAAGTGAAGTGACTCACCCAAAATTGCACAGCAGACCAGTGGCCGAATCAGGATTAGAACCCAAGTCCTTCTGATTCCCAGGCCCGGGCTCCCTCCACGAGGCCATGCTGCTTCTTAAAAGAGATAAAGTGCCAAGCTCCACTTAGCTCAGCCAGAGCAACAAATAATGGAAAACTTTCCCTCACTCCTCAGACCTCCTCTCTCTTAGAAGAAGGCCTGGGAAAACTTCCTCATGGCGCTAAATAATTCATCCAGAAACTAAAAACATCAAGGAGGAAGATCATTTCTTACAACTACAGGAAACTGAAGTGAGGACTTAGCTCCATTAAAGGCATAGTGGTTGTAAGAACAATAGTAAGCCTTAGACAACCTCAATCAGACATCATGGAGATGTATTAGATGTTTGTATCGACTCTTTTGTTGAAAGGATACTTTTTACTCTACTATTTCCTCCATCTGTCATTTTATATCTGTCTCCCCGTCTAGACTCTGCCTTTTGACCAATCAGTGATATATATTGAGTGCTTACCATGTGCAGAGCTGCGAACTAAGTGAGACGCGGCCTGGTGTACTGGATAGAGCACGGGCCTGGGAGTTGGAAGGTCATGGGTTCTAATTCTGACTCTGTCACTTGTCTGCTATGTGGCTTTGGGCTGGTCACTTCACTTCTCTGGGCCTCAGTTATCTCATCTATGACATGGGAACTGAGGCTGTGAGCCCCATGTGGGACAGGGACTGTGTCCAACCCAATTTGCTTGTATCCACTCCGGCACTTAGTACACTGCCAGGCAAATAATAAGCGCTAAGCAAACAACACCATTATTACTGTTGTTATACATAGTGTGAGCCCACTGTTGGGTAGGGACTGTCTCTATATGTTGCCAGCTTGTACTTCCCAAGCACTTAGTACAGTGCTCTGCACACAGTAAGCACTCAATAAATACGATTGAATGAATGAATGAATGAACAGAGTGGGTAGACACTTTCCCTGCCCACAGTGAGCTTATATGTGGGCAGGGCATACGACTAGGTCTCTCGTACTCTCCCAAGCACTTAGTACAGTGCTTTGCACAGAGTGAGTGCTCAGTAAATATCACTGGTGAATTGATGGATTGTTGGGTGACTGCCCTCCTGGGAAAGAGCTTGCCTTTGTAAAAAGCAGCAGGCTTATCTTTGAGAGTCATTTTTTTATGGTATTCGTTAGGTACATACTATGTGTCAAACATTGTTCTAAGCGCTGGGGAAAGTACAAGTTAATTAGATTGGATACAGTCCCTGTCCCACATGGGGCTCACAGTCCTAAGTAAAAGGGAGAACAGTTATCCTCATTTTACAATGGAGGAAACTGAGGCCCAAAGAAGTGAAGTGAATTGGCCAAGGTCATGCAACAAGCCAATGACAGAGCCAGTATTAGAACCGAGGACTTCTGACTCCTAGGCTCTTTCTCTTTCCACTAGGCCACACTGTAAGCAAGGAATGTGTCTGTTTATTGTTATACTGTACTCTTCCAAGCGCTCAGTACAGTGCTCTATACACAGTAAGCTCTCAATAAATGTGATTGAACGAATGAGTGAATGAATAAATGAATGCTTCCCTAATTGCTTCTCTTTCCAATCTACTGAGAGAGATGAGCAGACATAAAACTAGCAAACGTATACTGGCTAAAAGACTGTGAAGGTAGGTGTCAGCAATAAAAGCGAAAGGTTAAAGAAATCCCTTTATGAAGTAGATCAATAACAAATAATGCATGATAAATAAATGAACAGACGTGTGGATGAGCAGGAGGAAGGGGTGGGATTCTGGTTTTCGATGCATCCCTAAGGCTGAGCTGCTTCCCGAGTTCTGAGATGCTCCTGGAATATCAAAATGCTGCAGATGCTCTGCTGATTTTCACCCTGGGATGAATAAGGTTCAAAACAAACAAAAGAAAGCATTTCTTCCCCCAGCAGGTGGTAAAACATATGGAACGAGTTCCCCCAGGAAGCTCCAGAGGCAAAAATATCGGCAGGTTCAAGAGGGGATTTGGATAAATTATTAGGCGAGAAATCTAGAATGAGTTCCTAGAGGAAATATTAGGGATTGGGAGGGGAGAGTCAGGGGCGTTGGATGGTCTGGGCTGGGTCACTGGGGGACAGTCAGGGATGGAAAGGGGAGAGTCAGAGTTGTTGGATGGTCCAAGCTGGGGAGGGTCAGAGATCAGAGGTCGACAGGGGAGACTTAGGTATAATAATAATAATAATAATAATAATAATAATAATAATAATAGCATTTGTTAAGCGCTTACAATGTGCAAAGCACTGTTCTAAGCACTGGGGAGGATACAAGTGATCAGACTGTCCCATGTGGGGCTCACAGTCTTAATCCCCATTTTACAGATGAGGTCACTGAGGCACAGAGAAGCTAAGTGACTTGCCCATGGTCACAGAGCTGACAATTGGCAGAGCCGGGATTTGAACCCATGACCTCTGACTCCGAAGCCCGGGCTCTTTCCACTGAGCCACGTTTGGTGTCCCCCTCAGCAATAAATGTCTAGGAGGGCGGGCAACCAGCCCACAGTTCTTCCAAGGTTCTTGAGCCTGCCAGCCCCTCTCAGGGACAGAAGTCTGCCTTGGATGGATTGTGGTTCTGAGGCTGTGATACTGTCAGAGCCGTCAACTCCTCATGGTGGGGGTCATGTCCTACTTCTGGCCTAGAATGCCCTCCCTCCTCAAATCCACCATATAGTTCCTCTCCCCTTCTTCTAAACCTTACTGAAGGCCCATCTCCTCCAAGAGACCTTCCCAGACTAAGCCCCACTTTTCCTCATCTCCCATCCCTTCTGCATCATCCTGTGTCACTTCCTTTACTCTTCCCCCCTTTCCATGCACCACAGCACTTATGTATATATCTGTCATTTTATTTATCTGTATTGATGTCTGTTTACTTAATAATAATAATGATAATAATAATAATAATAATAAATAATGGTGCTTGTTAAGTGCTTACTATGTGCAAAGCACTATTCTAAGCACTGGGGAGGATACAAGGTTACTGGGTTGTCCCACATGGGGCTCACAGTCTTAATCCCCATTTTACAGAAGAGGTAACTGAGGTACAGAGAAGTTAAGTGACTTACCCCAAGTCACACAGCTGACAAGTGGTGGAGTTGGGATTAGAACCCATGATCTCTGACTGCCAAGCCCATCCTCTTTCCACTGAGCCACGCTGCTTATCTATCGTTTTGATGTCTATCCCCTCTAGACTGGGAGCACATTGTGGGAAGGGATTATCTCTCTTTATTGTTGTATTGTACTTTCCCAAGCGCTTAGTGTGCTCTGCACACAGTAAGTGCTCAATAAATACGAGTGAATGAATGAATGGGGTCGGGAGCTATGGAGGATAAAGATTTTCAAAGGTGAGAGGGGCGATGGAGGCTGGGAGAGACCACCACTCTGAAAGTCGACAGGCCAGAAGGCAGTCGCTTCAGCTGTGAGCCCACTGGTGGGTAGGGACTGTCTCTGTGTGTTGCCAACTTGTACTTCCCAAGCGCTTAGTACAGCGCTTTGCACACAGTAAGCACTCAAAAATATGATTGATTGATTGATTGATTGATTCAGCTCTGACAGGAAATGAGAGACCTCACCTGAGAGCCAGAATGAGAGGATCAGAGTCAATACCACGGGGGCTGAAGAGTCATGTTCTCCTCTTGGTGCGGACACTTGGTTCATTCCATCAGACTTATTGAGTGTTTATTGGGTGCAGAGCACTGTACTAAGCACTTGGGAGAGGACAACAGAACAGTGTGACAGACACAGTCCCTGCCCGCAACCTGCTTACAGTCTAGAAGAGGAAGACAGACATTAATGTTAATTATAAAACTCAATCAGTCATATTCATTGAGCAATTTACTGAGTGCAGAGCAAATGATCAATTAATTAATGGTATTTATTGAGTTTTTACTATGTGCAGAGAGCTGCACTAAGCACTTGGAAGAGGACAAGTCCTCAAGACTATAAGCTCATTGTGGGCAGGGAATATGTCAGTTCACTGTTACATGTCTCAAGCACTTAGTACAGTGCTCTGCAAACATTAAGAGCTCAATAAATACAATTGAATGAATAACAGTATAACAGGGTGATAGACACATTCCTTGTCCACACCAAGTTTACAGTCTAGAGGAGGAGACAGACATTAATATAAATTTTAAAAAATCATCTTTCATGAGCGATTTACTGAGTGTAATCAATCAATCAACCAATCCATGGTATTTATTGAGCACTTATTATGTGCAGAGCACTATACAAAGCACTTGGGAGAGTACAATATAACAATAAACAGACACATTCCTTGCCCACAGTGAGCTTACAGGCAAGTCACTTAACTTCTCAGTGCCTCAGTTACCTCATCTGTAAAATGGGGATTAAGACTGTGAGCCCCACGTGGGACAACCTGATCACCTTGTAACCTCCCCAGCGCTTAGAACAGTGCTTTGCACATAGTAAGCGCTTAATAAATGCTATTATTATTATTAGAGGGGGAGATGGACATGAATAGAAATAAATTACAGATATGGACATAAGTGCTGTGGGGCTGGGAGGGGGGATGAATATCTGCAAATGGCAGCACTAATCCTAGTTTCATGTTCTCATGGAGAGGATCATGTCATCCAATGCCAATGCTTCATCATCCTGTCATCAGATAATTATAATAATAATAATTGTGGCATTTGTTAAGTGTTTACTATGTGCCAGGCACTGTACTAAGTGCTGGGGGGATACAACCAATTCAGGTTGGGTACAGTCCCTGTCCAACATGGGGCTCACAGTCTTAATCCCCATTTTACAGAAGAGGTAACTGAGGCACAACGAAGGAATCACTTGCCCAAGGTCACATAGCAGACAGAAGGAGGAGAGGGATTAGAACCCTGATCATCATCATCATCATCATCATCATCAATCGTATTTATTGAGCGCTTGCTGTGTGCAGAGCACTGTACTAAGCACTTGGGAAGTACAAGTTGGCAACATATAGAGACAGGCCCTACCCAACAGTGGGCTCACAGTCTAAAAGGGGGAGACAGAGAACAAAACCAAACATACTAACAAAATAAAATAAATAGAATAGATATGTACAAGTAAAATAAATAAATAAATAGAGTAACAAATATGTACAAACATATATACATATATACAGGTGCAGTGGGGAAGGGAAGGAAGTAAGATGGGGGGGATGGAGAGGGGGACGAGGGGGAGAGGAAGGAAAGGGCTCAGTCTGGGAAGGCCTCCTGGAGTAGGTGAGCTCTCTGATCCTTCTGACTTCCAAGCCCTTGCTCTATCCATTAGGCCACACTGATTCTCAGTGTAATACAGTGCTCTGCACTCAGTAAGCGCTCAATAAATACCATCGATTGTTTGAACCTTTTGACCTGGCCTCCGAACAAATAGCTTAGCCTGAGCCAATGGAGCCAATGGACGTTCAACTCTTTTATAATGACATGTTCATCTTCCACACATTTGTCCATTTTCACTCTGGTTCCCGGTGAAATAAACACTGTGGAACAATGGAAACATAATGCCGACTTGTAATTGCTTTATCTTTTTCTGACTTGTTTTTTCCTCACTTGAGTAATCATTCACTGATAGGAGATAATATTTCTCCTCTGGAAAGCAAATTCACTGAGCAGAAAAGTGCTTACGGGCCAGAGAGATCTCACAGGTCAGGCCCTGTATGGAAATTCATGAAGTAAACTTCCTGGAGTAGAATAGTCAGAAATGATAGAGAGAATGTGCCAGTGGTGTAAATAGGTCTCCTTTATGTGGCAAGATTTTGGCAAATCATAGGCTGGAAGAGTCAGGGAAATCCATCAGTTTGCATCTTTTCTCTTTCCAAAGGCAAGTAGATGCACTTCGTTGACTGATAATAATAATAATAATAATAATAATGGCATTTATTAAGCGCTTACTATGTGCAAGGCACAGTTCTAAGCACTGGGGGTATACAAGGTGATCAGGTTGTCCCACAGGGGGCTCACAGTCTTCATCCCCATTTTACAGATGAGGTAACTGAGACACAGAGAAGTTAAGTGACTTGCCCAAAGTCACACAGCTGACAAGTGGTAGAGCCAGGATTCAAACCCATGACCTCTGACTCCAAAGTCCGTGCTCTTTCCACTGAGCTGCTTCTCTCTAATGGTAATGATAGAATTATAATGATAGAATGATAGTAATGATAGAATTACTATGAGAAGCTGTTTGGCCTAGGGGAAAGTCAGAGGGACCTGGTTTCTAATTCCAGCTCCACCTCTTGTCTGACCTTGGGCAAGTCACTTTGTTTCTCTGGGCCTCAGTTACCTCATCTGGAAAAATGGGGATTAAAACTGTGAGCCCCACGTGGGACAGGGAATGTGTCCAACCTGATCGACTTGTATCTACTCCAGTGCTTAGAACAGTGCCTGGCACATGGTGAGCAGTTAACACGGACCATAATTATTATTATTATCATTATTATTCTCTGTGCCTCAGTTACCTCATCTGGAAAATGGGGATTAAGACCGTGAGCCCCATGCGGGATATAGCCCGTGTCCCACCTGGTAAATTTGCTGTGAGCCTGTTGTTGGGTAGGGACCGTCTCTATATGTTGCCGACTTGTACTTCCCAAGCGCTTAGTCCAGTGCTCTGCACACAGTAAGCGCTCAATAAATACAACTGAATGAATATCTACCCCATTGGAAACAAAGAGATCCCTATCCTTATGGCTAGGGATGGAACATTCCCAAGTTTTCTCCTCTTCATCCCAAATTTTCCCACTGATTTCTCATGTGCTCCTCTCTCCTGAGAATTTATCCTAAGCCTGTCTAGCATTCACCAGAGCTTTCTGCTGGATATCTTCCTGAGAGAAAATATAATAATAATAATAATACAATGATGGTACTTGTTAAGCTCTTACTATGTGCTAAGCACTATTCTAATTGCTAATTCTAATTCTAATTGTTAATCAAGTTGAACAATCAAATCCCTGACCCACATAGGGCTCACATTTTTAATCCTCATTTTACAGATGAGGTAAATGAGGCCCAGAGGAGCGGAGTGACTTGCCCAAGTTCACACAGCAGACCCCACGAAGTGCAGAAATAAACATTTTCTTGAGTTTACCTCGAACTCATCCCACTTTCAAGTTTCAGCGGATCCTCAAGGGGAAACGGCGGAGTGCTGGTCTGGGAGCTGGAAGAGTTGGGTTTGAGTCTACACTCTTCCACCAACCAGCTGTGTGACAGTGAGGCAGTCACTTAACTTCTCTGGACCTTAGTTTGGAAAAATGGGGATTATAATGCCTGCCTTCCCTACCTCCCTTGCTGGGTTGCTGTGAGGGCAAACATGAATTAGTTAATCTGAGGGAATAAGAACACTGGAGAAAATGGAGGTCTTCCCCTCTTGATGAAAAAGCTCCTTGTGGGCAGTGAACGTGTCTGTCAATTCTGTTGTATTAGACTCTCCCAAGCACTCAGTACAGTGCTCTGCATTTGGTAATCGCTCAGTACACACCATTGAACATTCTGGAATTGTGATTGATTGATTGATTGTGTGATTGATTGGACAACCTAATCTCATTCCTCTCTCCTTACACGAAGTCAGGCTCTAATCTATTTTTTTTATGGAATTTACTAAACACTTAGCATTGTTGTAAGTGCTGAGGCAGACACAAGTCAATCAGGTGAGACACAACCCTTGTCCCACATGGAATTCAAAGTCCAAGTAGGAGGGAGAACGGATATCGAATCCTTACTTTGCAGATGCGGAACTGAGGCACCAATAAGTTAAGTGACGTTTCCGAGGTCAAACAGCAGAAAAGTGGCAGAGCCGGGATTAGAATCCAGATTCTCTGATTCCCAGGTCCGGACTCTTTCCACGAAGTCTTTCTGCTAACTTGCCATCTTTCTGCTGTATGACTTTAGGTAAGGTTATTTCACTTCTCTGCGCTTCAGCTTACTCATCTGTAAAACGGGGTTTTTAATGTGTGTTCTCCCTCCTAATTAGACGGTGACCCCCATGGGGGACAGAGAATGTGTCCAAACTGATTATCTAGTACCTGCCGTGGTGTTCAGTAAAACGCTTGGCTCATACTAAGAGCTGAACAAATTATTATTATCACTGCTACTTCTCCTCCCTCTAGTAAGTACCTCCAATCCCCTTTAGGTGGTTGCTTGGAAGAGAGAATCCCTGCTATCAAGTCTCCCCGCAGTTTGGGAATCGGAAAGAGAAGATTGGGGCTAGGCCAGCTCGCCCCTGAATTTGCGCAGATTTCCTTCAAAATTTGCCATTCCCGTTTCTAATGGAAGCTGACAGAATGTAAATGAGATTCTAAAGGAACCAGCAAAAGTGGCAATTTTTCTCATTTAATCTTCAGATGAGCTGTCTGTCTCCAGCCGCTGAACTTCATTAGAATTCTGAAACTAATTCCACCTATCAACACATGATTATTGGTTTGAGGAAGGTTTTTGGGTGACTCAGAGTAAAATCGCTCTCGACGGCAGGTTTGTTCAATAAAGAGAGGGAACTGGCAGGTTTCAAAGCAATCTATTCTTTCGGAGAAGAAAACTCAAATCTCCCATTTAGCTATTTGTTAAGAGTTTCACCCGGTTCCAGTTACATGGCATGAAAGGAAAATGGAGAGAAAAAACCCTCATGAAAAGAAGGTCATTGTCTCATGGTTGGGCTTCGTAAACTCTGGCTGTGTGTATCATCGCTCCAGAGGAAACCAGGGCCTAGAGACCTGCAGAAAGTCGGGGGACGGAAAACAGAAGGCCTGACCCTCTCTTATGATTTTTGGCTTTTCCTGAGAAGGAAGGTATTTTTCTTGATGTGCTTTCAAGGCAAGTACTATATATTCAAATGTTTCTGACCCACAGCTATCGCCCAGATCGAGATCGGGGCAAAAATGACTGTCAGGGGAGTTCTCCTAAAATGAAATTTTCTCCGGTGTCACTTTGTAAATGCAAATTATTATTTTCTTCCCCCGTGGTGAAGGGCATGGTGAATATACAAATCGATGTAAATAGACTTTAATAGCTAAAAGCTTGTGAATTTTAACAGGACAGTTTTTTATTTCATGGGTTTATAGAATCAATGTACTTAATAACCCATTAACTCACTTAACACTCAATTTGATTTGTCTGAAAATTCTATTTGTCAACCATATAATAAGCTGGCATTGATGCCACTGCCTCTCTGTTACAGCTGTTCATTTGACTACTAGCCACAGCCCATTCTGAATGTATTCGATGGACATTAATGCACCTTTCGAGGAAAAGACAATCTTTTAATGTGTCTTGAGAGGCATCAAGTGGAAACCGTTTAACGAGAATGCTCCAGAGGACTTGAGGTGTTTAGGGGACAAAAAAAGTCTTCCCTGATTATCCTTCATCCTCCTGCAACATTGCATTTCACCTTAATGCAATTAGTTTCCAGTGGGAGGCTTTGGAGATTTGATCCCTAAGCTTTAGAGGAGCAGGATGCCTGCTAACCCTGAAAGATAGATCAATGGTATTAATTGAGTGCTCACCCTGGGCGGAGCACTGCACTAAGTCTTACGCAGAGTACAAGATAACAGAGTTAGTCAGTCAATTGTACTTATTAGGCATTTACTGTATGCAAGAGATCTGTACTAAGCACTTGAGAGAATTCAATATAACAGAATCAGTCATATTTATTGAGACTGTACTGTGTGCAGAGCACTGTACTAAGCGCTTGGGAGAGTACAATATAACAATAACGGACACATTCCATGCCCACAATGAGCTTACAGTCTAGAGGAGGAGACAGATGTTGATATCAGTGAATAAATAACAGATATGGCCACAAGTACTGTGGGGCTGGGAGGCGGGATGAATAAAGGGAGCAAGCCAGGGTGATGCAGAGGGGAGTGGGAGAGGAGGAAAGGAGGGCTTAGTCAGAGAGGGCCTCTTGGAGATGATAGACTTGACCGACACCATCCCTCTCCAGAAGGAGCTTACAGTCCAGTGTGGGAGACAGATATTAACATTAATTATTGATATGGACGTACATGCTGTGTGGCTCAGGGTGGGGTGAATATAAAGTGCTTAGAGGTGATGGATCCATGTGTAAGAGAGAAGCCAAAGGGAGAAGAAGCAGGGGATATGAGGGCTTAAACGGAGAAGGCCCCTTGGAGGAGATGGGATTTTACTAAGGCTTTGAAGGTGGGAAGAACAGCAGTCTGGCAAACATACAGAAGCAGTGCTCCCTAATGGATAGAATAGGGGCCCAGAAATCAGAAGGACCTGGGTTCTAATCCCAGCTCTGCCACTCAAGAGTAGTAATAATTGTGGTACTTATTAAGCGCTTAAGCCAAGCACCGTTCTAAGTGCTGGGGTAGATACAAGGTCATCAGGTTGTCCCACGTGGGACTCACAGTCTTAACCCCCAGTTTACAGACGATGTCACTGAGGCACAGAGAAGTGAAGCGACTTTCCCCAAGGTCACACAGCAGACAGATGGTGGAGCTGCGATTAGAACTCAGGGCTTCTGTGATTCCCAGGCCTGTATTCTTTCCACTAGGCCTCATTTCTTCTCAGTATAACTTCCTCAAGGGCAGGGATTGAATCTACTAACTCTATTATCTTCTCCCAAGTGCTCAGTACAGTGCTTTGCACACAGTAGACTGTAAGATCTACTATTAAGCACAAGTGTCTCCTACACACAAAAAGACTCTGAGCTCCTTGTGGGCAGGAATTGTCACTCTTTATTGCTGTATTGTACTTTCCCAATTGCTTAGCACCGTGCTCTGCACACAGTAAGCATTTAATAAATACAATTGAATGAATGACTCTCACAGTACGCGTTTAATAAATGCGATTGAATGAATGACTCACATAAATCAATCCTCCCAGATGATTCCCTCATACACAGCAGACTTGTAACAGTAATTTTCTCACTTCATGCATCCTTTGCCGCTGACAAAGGCAAAGAGACCCATGTTGTATGTTAACGAGCTATCGGGATACTAGAAAGATTTTGGAGTCAGCCCTCCCGGGATGTTTTATCTCCAAAATTCAGGCTGTTGTGCTCCACATCATGAGCACACTGGAATCTTGTTCTGACCCGTGTTGTACACCAAATTGCTGTATTTCAACAAGTGTTTCCATATCTGATCCTGCATCCCCATATGAAGAAATTGTGGAGAAAAATCATGGCATAATGGATAGATCCCAGGCCTGGAAGCCAGAAGGATCTAGGTTCTAATTCTGGCTCCAATATTTGTCTGCTGTGTGATCTTGTGAATATTACTTAACTTCTCTATGCCTCAGTCCCCTCATCTGTAAAATGGGGATTAAGACTGAGCTCCAAGTGGGACAGCATCTTTGTTCAACCTGATTAAATTGGGTCTGCTCCAGAGTACAGTGCCTGGCACATAGTAAGCGCTGAACAAATACTCTGCACCCAGTAAACACTTAATAAATACGACTGAATGTAATAATAAAAAAAAAAATCTAGGTTCTAATCCCGGCTCTGCCATTTATCTGCTACACGGCAGCAAAAAAGAAAAGAGTTGAGATAAGACGGAGTGAAAAGGAAAGCACGATGGGGAGATGAGAGACTATTCAGGGAACTGACTTGGAATTAGAATCCAGGCCCCCAGCTCCTCAATAATAACTATTATTGCCACAATAATAATAATTGTGGTATTTGTTAAGTGCTTACCATGCGCCAGGCACTGTTCTGAGCACTGGGGTTGATACAAGGTAATTGGGTTGGACACAGTTCCTGTCCCACATAGGGCTCAAAGTCTTAATCCCCATTTTCCAGATGAGGGAACTGAGGTACAGAGAAGGAAAGTGCCTTGGCCAAGATCACACAGCAGACAAGTGGCAGAGCCAGGATTAGAACCCAGGTCTTTCTGATTTCCAGGCTAATGCTCCATTCACTAAATCACGCCGCTTAGAGTATAAGGATGTGTATTGAGGGTGGGGAGAATATCAAGTGCTTAAAGGACAGAGATCCAAGCTCAAGGTAAATGCCAAAGGGAGAGGGAATAGGGGAAATGAGGTCTTAGATGGGGAAGGCTCCTTGGAGGAGGTGGGATTTTAATACAGATTTGAAGGTGCGGAGGTTGGCGTTCTGCCAGCTATGAAGGGGGAGGGCAACATGGCATAGTGGATAAAGCCTGGGAGCCAGAAGGTCATGGGTTTTAATCCCAGCTCTTCACTTTGTCTACTGTGAAACCTCAGGCAAGTCAATTCACTTCTGTTTGCCTCAGTTCCCTCGCCTGTAAAATGGGGATGGAGACTGTGAGCCCCACGTGGGACAGGGACTGTGTCCAACCTAAGTTGCATCTACCCCAGAGCTTAGATCAGTGCTTGGCACATAACAGTAATAATGAAGATGGCATTTATTAAGCGCTTACTATGTGCAAAGCACTGTTCTAAGCGCTGGGGAGGTTACAAGGTGATCAAGTTGTCCCACGGGGGGCTCACAGTCTTAATCCCCATTTTACAGATGAGGGAACTGAGGTGCAGAGAAGTTAAGTGACTTGCCCGAAGTCACACAGCTGACGGTCGGCAGAGCCGGGATTCAAACTCATGACCCCTGACTCCAAAGCCTGTGCTCTTTCCACTGAGCCATGCTGCTTCTTTATAGCAGTTAGCTTACCAGTTTAAGCAGTTAGCTTATACATAGTTAGCGCTTAACAGGTACTATAATTATTATTGTTATTATTATTATTATTATTGGGTGTTCCAGGCCAGAGGCAGGATTTGAGCAAGGGGTTGTCATCATGGGAGATGATACTGTGTAATTAGCAGCAACAGCAAGAAAAGGAATAGATTCAGGGTTTTGTGGGAGCGTAATCAGCTGGTCGGTGGCTTGTTCTGGGCCTGGCTTCCCTGCAGCCTTTCCCTCGGGGTCAGGGCCGGGCTGGGGTCTGCTACATCCCCACCTTCCTCGCTTGCTGGCCACACAGTCCAATGACTGTCAGCGGCTCTGCTTCCAACAGGTCCATGTCCCTGGGGAAGAGATGAACATCCTCTGGAAACAAGTCCTGGTCCAGAGATGCTGACCCATCAATATCTGTCTCCAGTTCACAAGCTTTTCTCCGCTGAGAACTCCAGAGGGTGGCGTTTCCACGGGGCCCAGGGAAGAATCCTTTGTCCCCCCGTAATCTCCGAGGAATCATGGGGACGCTTTTTAACGAGCCGTTCCAAACTCTTAATCCCTCCTTTGTCGGCGTGACCACCCTCACCGCTGAATAGCTTCTTGAGAATTTGTGCTTTCCAGCCATTCACAGAGGGGCTGAGGAGGAAGGGAAATGCATTTGTTTGGGGGGAAACATATCAGAAACTCCAAACACCCATTCTGGCTCTTCTGACAAATCCCGATAAATCCCCCAGGGGCTCGGGAAAATTCGCCGGCCTCTGTTCTCTTGTCTTTAATTTAGTCTTCAAAATCCGCTGAGGCTAATTTCAAAGACAAGAGGGGCCCAGCACAAAGAGGGTCCTAATGCTGGATCACCTAGGCTGACACACTCAGCTTCTTGGACAACCGGTTAGGAATTTTCAGTCATATTTGACCACAGATTTTTCCCAGGCAGCTGAGCGTTTGGGGGAACGTTAGCCGGAGATGAAACGCTTATTTATGCTTCCTTAAAAGTTAGCAATTCAGAAAGGTCTTGCTACAGTTAATTAGTCATCATATGAATCTACTTAATGCCTTGTGGTGGTTCATGAAGGGAAAACTAAATATTTGCATTACTTCATGAAGCAGAGAAAAAGCCACAATAGCGGATTAGGTAATAGCCTTAGTAAAATAGCTCTGCAGATTTTAATCCATCAATACATAATTTAATATGCACTGTGCTTGGCAGTAAAACATGTTAAAACCCCAACATTAAAACACCCCTGGAATCCAGGTTGATCTCTATAGTGTTACATCATCAGAAGGTGTCGGAAATAATTCCTTCTTAAGTCAGTGGCTCTGATATGCTCCAGACCTCAATCAATCAATCATATTTATTGAGCACTTAGTATGTGCAGAACACTGTACTAAACACTGTCAGAGTACATACAAGAGAGCTGACAGACATATTCCCTGCCCACAAGGAACTTACAGTCTGAGTGGGGAGATACACATTAAAATAAATTACAGATATGGAGATGAAGGTGGGGAGAATTAAAAGGTACAGTTCTAAGTCCAAGGGTGACACAGAAGGAAAAAGTAGAGGCTGACTCCAATAGTTGCAGGTTCTTGGAAAACTTCCCCATAAAATTGGAAGTTTCTCGGGGGCAAGAATTTTTTTTTCCCACTTTATGAGCCCAAGCTCTTAATACCTTGCTCTGTGCCCATGTGGATTGGTCAAAGATCAGTGGTAAAAAGTAGATGGATTTGATACTTCTGTGCATAGAAGGGGGATAATGGTATTGAGTGTTTACTGAATGCCCTGTGGTATACCAGGAACTTGAGAAATATAACCAACTTGAGAAATATAACCAACACAAAAGACTCAATGTCTAACCACAAGGTATGGGAAGCAGTGTGGTTTAGCAGAGAGAGCACAGGCCGGGAGATACAGGAGCTGGGTTCTAATCTTGGCTCTGCCGCTTGCTTGCTGTGAGACCTTGGGCAAGTCACTTTAATTTGTTTTCCCCTCAGTTTCCTCATTTTCAAAATGGAAATTCAATCCCTATTCTCCCTTCTACTACTACTACTACTACTAATTTTGGTATTTGTTAAGCACTTACTATGTGCCAAGCACTGTTCTAAGTGCTGGGGAAGATACAAAGTAATCAGGTTGCCCCACATGGGGCCCAAAGTCTTAATCCCCATTTTCCAGATGAGGTAACTGAGGCACAGAGAAGTTAGGTGACTTGCCCAAAGTCACACAGCTGATAAGTGGCAGAGGCCGGATTAGAACCCATGACCTCTGACTCCCAAGCCCACGCTTTTTCCACTGAGCCACACTGCTTCTCAACTCTACTCAACTCAGAGTCCCATGTGGGACAGAAACTGTATTCGGTGTGACCAACTTTTACCTACCCCACATCTTAGAATAGTACTTGATGCATAGTAAGCACTAAACAGATAACACAAAATAAGGAATTTGCATGCTAATGAGAGAGTGAGATCAGACCATCCTTTTCCCCCATGGGGCTCCCGATCTACCTTTTCCCCATGCACAGATGAAGAAATTGAGGTCCAGAGAGGTTCAGTGACTCCCACTATGGCCACCCAGCAGGCAAGTTGCCAAACTGGGATTATAACCCAGGTTTCCTGGCTCCCAGTCAGAAATATCTCATGTTCCTTTTCTAAAGTTCTAGTTTTCTCCTTAATGGAATCATTTTGTTGCGAGGGAATAACTCAGATCCACAGCTCCCATGGGACTGGCTTGTGGAAACTCCCACCTCTCCCCAGCCTATGGGGCTGTCAATCAAATCCCCCTCCTCACTAACAGACCCTTGCAAAAAAAACCCCTTCGCTTTAGCTCTGTTGTTACGGCAGTGGCAGTAACAGCATCTAGGTTGGAGATCAGTAGGTCAGTCGTATTTATTGAGTGCCTTACTGGGTGCAGAGCACAGTACCAGGCACATGGGAGAGCACAACATAATAATAGACACATTTCCCTCCCACAACGAGCTTATGTTGTGAATCTGACTTCCGGCAATTGATAAATCAACAAATCAATCATATTTACTGAATGCTAAGCAAGTGCAGAGCACTGTCCTAAGCGCTTGGGAGAGTCCAAAAATAACAGAGTTGGTAGATACATTCCCTGTCCACAACTAGAAAGGATACTAGACTAGCAAGGGGAAGCAGCGTGGCTCAGTGGAAAGAGCACGGGCTTTGGAGTCAGAGGTCAGGGGTTCAAATCCCAGTTCTGCCAATTGTCAGCTGTGTGACTTTGGGCAAGTCACTTAACTTCTCTGTGCCACAGTTACCTCATCTGTAAGATGGGGATTAAGACTGTGAGCCCCCCGTGGGACAACCTGATCACCTTGTAACCACCCCAGAGCTTAGAACAGTTCTTTGCACATAGTAAGCACTTAAAAATGCCATCATTGTTATTATTATAATACTGAGTTTCAATCCTTATATTACCAAAGCACCTTATATTAGTCATTTTAATTTACTTCCCACAACACCCCTGTAAAGTAGGGTTGTTGTTATCCTCATTTTGCAGGTGGGGAAACTGAGGCATGGGGAGGTTGAATTAGTTGCCCAAGACCACACAGTAGACAGGTGAGAAGCAGCATTGCCTAGTTGACAGAGCCCAGGCCTGGGAATCAGAAGAACCTGGGTCCTAATCTTGGCTCCACCACCGTTCTGTATCCACCACTGTTATTTTGATTATTATGTGGCAGAGCTGGGACTAGAACCCTGAATCTCTGACTTTCTGGGCCATGTCTTTCCCACTACACGTGGAGAAGGGGCTTGCTGGGGGTCCGAAGGTAGGACCCTGCTGCTTCCCCCGGGGAAGAGATCTGACCAACTAGATCTCAGACAGGCAGAGCTCTGGGGAATCGCTGATGGCAAAGGATCCACCTACAAGTCAGCTCCAACTTCAAGTGGCAAAACTGCTCTTGTTCCCTTAAGGATTCACCCTGAATCAAAGGAACCTTCCACCCTTGTGGGTGGAAGATGGAGAGAAAACTTCTCTTTGATTTGGTCTTTTCCTTTCCCTGCCCCAACAATTTCTTCTAATCGTACTCACCTCCAGTGCATTTCAGGATTAGCGTTGGATCTTGAGATGGAAGGCTAGGCTTTTTTTTTTCTTTTATGACTTTTATCAAGCACCTATTATGTGTCTAGCACTATTCTAAGCACTGGGGTAGATAGAGTTAATCAGGATGGACCCAGTCCCTGTCCCACATGGGGCTAACAGTCTAATTAGGAGAGTAGACAGGTATTGAATCCCCATTCTGAAGTTGAGAAAAACATGGCATAGAGAAGTGAAATGACTTGTTCAATATTACACAGCAGGCAAGTGGTGGAGACAGAATTAGAATCCAGATCCTCTAACTCCCAGGCCTGTGTTTTGTCCAGTAGGCCACACTGCTTTTCCCCTTCCCCTTCAATCTCCCCTTCCCCTTCAATCTCCCCTCATCAACTGCCGAAATCTAACTGAACAGAAAGGTCTAAGAGATACTCTCCGCCTAGCTGACCACCGGGAGCTCCGAATGGCTAGGAGATGATTCCATGTGACCATGATTGGCTGTGAGGGCTGGGATACAGGAGGAGGCTGGGAGTGAGGAAGATGGATGGATAAGGTAGAAAAACTGAATGAAATCGGGGTGAAAGGGAGAGGAATGACGTAGGCAGTTGTGTGAACACAGCCAATTTGATGCCTGTACTCTACTTATTCATTCATTCAGGGATTCATCTTTCCAAAGACTCACTACTACCACTTTTATCTTTGTTCTTTTTTCTGCTCTACTCTTTGAGCACAATTTGTGCTTCCTCATCTTCCCCTTCAGAATGTAATTCCTTGTGGGTAGCAGTTTGTACCTTAACCGTTCTCTCCCATGTGCCTAAAACCAATGCTCTGTAGAGTCTGATTCCTCAACACGGGCCTTCGTAATGTGTTCATTTCTGTCTTTTCTATCCTTCACCTTAAACTCTAAGGCCTCATGAGGAAGGGATTGTGTCTTATTCTGCCTGTATAGACCCCACTGGCTGTGATACTGAGTTTAGTACATGGTTAGAAGGAGCATGGCCTGTGGCAAGAGCCTGGTGTTGGAAGTCAAGAGACTTGGGTTCTAATTCTGCTCCATAACTAGCCTGCTGTGCGATCTTGAGCAAGTCACAGAACTTCTCTGGGCCTCAGTTTCCTCATCTGTAAAGCGGTGAGAAATATCTATTCTCACTCCCTCTTACACTGTGAGCCCCCATATGGGACAGGAACTTCGTCTGACCGGATCATCTTATATCTGCCCCAGTGCTGTCCTCAGAACAGTGCCTGGCACATATTAATCACTTAACAAATACAATTCTTTTTTAAGGCTGAGAAGACCCATAATGACGGTTCCTGGGGATGGAGGTGTTCAAAAATCCCACCCGCTTTTCTATCCCATTTCAAAATGAAAAGTTGGCACTTGTTTTGGAAGCTCAAGGCTTTGCGTTGACTGATTTCCTCTTGATTGTGTCACTTTGTCTTCAGAAAGATCTGTTGGGTTGAGGCCAGTCCTTCAAGATCAGAGGGATCCATGGATGTTTTCTTCAAATGCAAATGGGAAGAAAAAGGGAGGCTCTTCCCGGATTTCCACTGATGGGTTTTCAGTCCAAGGCCCGGAAGTCTGTTTGGATCCCAAGTTCGACCGAACTGTCGTTGACTCAGACCTTTTGAACGAAGACTTTGCTGACGCTCAGCTAAGTTTCGAAATCAGTCACGGAGGAGTTTGGCAAAGTCCAAGGTTACAACGAATAAAGTCAAATGGTCCATTTTACTATTTTCCATCAGCCACCATCTCATGGGTAAATGGTAACCTCGGGATGGAAATGAACTAATTAATTTTCCATTCCCTTGAGTTTTTCCTTATCCCTATGCCTTGATCTTCTGTCTTTCATGCACAGTTGAACCCCAAAGTCTGTAGGAGATGTTAGGGGTGATGGTGGAAGGGATCAGTTTGGAGCTCCTAGCAGGGCTAAGGGGGAAATTTTTCTGGGGTGACAAGAATCTGTGAGATCACTGTAGACTGCAAGTTCCTTGTGGGCAGGGATCACCTCTACAAATGCTGTTCTATCTGTACTCTCCCAAGCATTTAGTACATTGCTCTGCACAAAATGAAGAATGATAATTGCAGTATTTGTTAAGCTCTTACTATATGCCAAGTACCATACTAAGCACTGGGGTAGATACAAAACCAGCAGGTTCCACATGGGGTTCACAGTCTAAGTAGGAGGGAGAACAGGCAGTTAATCCCCAATTTGCACCAGAGGGAACTGAGGCACAGGGAAGTCAAGCAACTTCCCAAGGTCACACAGCAGACAAGTGGCAGAGCTGGGATTAGAACCCAGGTCCTTTTACTCCCAGACCTGGGCTCTTTCCACTGAACTGCTCTGCTTCCCATTCAATTAGCATTCAATAATTGCCACTGAGAGGGAAGGAGTACTATGGCCAAGTGGGTAGAGTACAGACCTGGGCAAATGCCTCATTTCCATCTGAGAAAATAAACAGCAAGCCATTCTCCAGTTGGACAGATTTTAGAAAACTGCGCTTTCCAGAAACGCCTCCCCTCAAAGTAATTAATCTCTGAACTGGAAGGTCTTTGGTGGGTAATGGACACAAGTTCTCTGCCTTCAATCATTTGTTCATTCATTCAATCGTATTTATTGAGTGCTTACTGTGTGCAGAGCACTGTACTAAGCGCTTAGGCAGTACAAATCGGCAAAATATACAGATGGTCCCTACCCAGCAACGGACTCACAGTCTAGAAATCAGAGATGGGATTTGCGATCAAAGAGAAACAGCAATTGACATTCACCATCCATTGATAGGGGCCCATGCACAGGCTTTTATTAGGCCATCTGACAGCCAGCAAGACACTGAGGCATTTCTTGGGAATTTGTGATTTATTTTGTCACAATGCGACCTTGTCCCTACCATTAGCAAGACAACAGAGTCCATACGGAGGCTGTGAATATTGGCATTTTCCCTGCCATGTTAGCATCACTGAAGAAAGCAGCTGGGAAAAACATATTAGGTATTGATTCCTTTCTCACTCTTGAGTAGTCTTTAATTAGATTTGGACTATAAACAGTACTGTGATACAGTTACAGAGAGGAGAATGGTGGATCTAACACTGCCCGTACATGTGTGAAAACATGCACTGACCTGACACCGTGATTGTTCATGGCGATTCATATACTGTACTTGCAAATGGATCGTTTGTTCGTCCTAAAAGCGAAGGGGAGAGAAAAATCCATTTTTGCTAAGGAAATTCTGGCACTTTGGGAATAGATATCTCCAAAGACAAAGCAATCACAAAGCCCCTTCTTTAACAATACATATCAATCAATCAATCCATCAATTGTATTTGTTGAGTTTACTGTAAGTAGAGCACTGTACTGAGCTCTTGGGAGAGTACAATCTAACAATATAACAGAATTGATAGACATGGTCTCCGCCCAAAGTGAGCTTACAGTCTAGAAGAGGAGACAGACATTAATATAAATAAATAAATTACGGGTATGTACTTAAGTGCTGTTGGGAGGAGTGAATAACGGGAGCAAATCAGGGTGACACAAAAGGGAATGGGAGAAAAGTATAAGCTTGTTGTGGGCAGGGAAGATGTCTGTTTATCATTACATTGAACTCTCCCAAACGTTTAGCACAGTGCTTTGCACACAGTAAGTGCTCAATAAATACAATTTGAATGAATGAATAGGCAATAAGGGTTTAGTCAGAGAAGGCATCTTTATAAAATAGCTTCATCATTATCTCCCCTGCTATAGTGTCAGTTCCCTGTGGACAAGGAATGGGACACAACTTTGTGTGAGACTTCCTAAGCACTTAGTGCAGTGAACTGTACCCTGGGGGTGCTCAATAAAAACAGGTAATACTCTGACTTGTTTGGAAGGATCAAAGGTCAAATGTTGGGGAAGCCAGATATTGCCAGCACTTTATGAAAAGGTAAAGTTGTTCTGAGTAAATGTGCTTCTCCCCGAAGAAATGTTTTGGCTTTCAGAGTCCCTGCTGAGGGAAAAATGGAAATAACAATAAAAGGAGGTGATTGGGTTTATATAGCTTTCTGTGGCTAAGGGCTGAAGTTTTACCTGGGCTTGTTAAAATGCTTTGCTCTCAGGTCAGACTCATTAACTGCAAGTTCCAAGAGCGAGAGAAAACGGGAGAGGAAATGGAAGCTTTAGTGGAAGCAGCGTAGTGAATGGAAAGATTATAGGCTTGGGAGTCAGGGGACCCAGGTTCTAATTCTGACTCTGCAACTTGTCAGCGAGGTGACCATGGGCAAGTCGAATCAATTCTCTGTGCCTCAGTTACCTCATCAGTAAAATGGGGATTAAGACCGTGAGCCCTGTGGGGACCTGGACTGTGTCCAACCTGATTAGCTTGTATCTACCCCAGCGTTTAGTACAGGACCTGGCACAGAGTAAGTGCTAAATAACTACCTTTAAAAATTTTTTTTAAATAAAATAAACTTAGATGGCCTAGATTTGGAAAGGCCCTGCCTTACTTGGTCCCAGGTTTCAAAGGAAAGAATGCATTCCCTCATTTCCATCATTTGATTGTGTTTATTGAATGCCTACTGTGTGCACGGTATTGTACTAAGCACCAGGGAATAGCCTGGAAGCCCCTAGTGAGCAGAGAACGTGATTACCAACTCTGTCACACTGCCCTCTCCCAGGTGCTTAGTACAGTGCTATGTACTGATTAATGATGATTAACACAGTGGAGAAAAAATCAGATATTGTCTGTGCCTCTCACAGGGCTCACAATGTAAGAGTAAAGGCCCAGTTTTCTGGGGGGTTGGATGACAATCCCTTCACCAGTTTTTCTTTGATCCAGTATCAGCCCTTTGTCCCCATTTAATTTTTTGCCCTTCCCTATTATGGACTTTTTGAGTCTGAACTCATGGCCTAGTGGATAGAACCCAGGCCTGGGAGTTAGAAGGACCCATGTTCTAATCCCAGCTCCACCACTTATCTGCTTTGTGATCTTGGGCAAGTCACTGAACTTCCCTGTGCCCCAGCTGCCTCATCTGTAAAATGGGGATTAAGACTGTGAGCCCCATGTGGGACAAGGACTGTGTCCAATCTGATTATCTTGTATCTATCGCAACACTTAGGATACTGCTCGGTACACAGTAAGCGCTTAACCAATACCATAAAAAAATAAACCTGATGCCCGCCAACTCCAGGGTGGGATCTGAGGAGCAGAAATTCCATTCTCTCCCCGTACACCCCCTCCACGGTTTTCTAAACTTCATTTACTGCTTTCTTTTGGGCGATCGGCCTTCATTGGCTCACTGGATACCCCATCATGGGACACTGACAACCAAATCCACCGGGTGCCAGCTTTAGATCACTGATCCAGCAAATACTTGCCTGCTACATGCCAGGCTATTTGTACCATCTGGTGCCTGAGTATCAGTGGACAGGAGCAAGTAGGGGAGGGGGAGAGGGGAAAACTGCAAAATCACAGGTCCGTGAAAGCCAAAATCTGAGGATTTGATGATGGAAGAGGAGAAAGAGGAGAACATGAGGAGGAGGAAAAGGAAAAGGAGGGAAGGAGAGGGGGAAGAGGGAGGGGAAGGAAGAGGAAGATGAAGTGTGCAAGGAGGAGGAGGGAAGAGGAGGAAAATGAAGGGGAAGAGGAAAAGGGAGAAAAAAGGTATCAAGAGGAAGAGGAGAAGGAGAAGAAAGAAGAGAGGGAGAAGGAGGAGGAAGAAAAAGGAGGAGGAAGGGGAGGAGGAGGAGGAAGAGGAAGATGAGAAAGAGGAGGAAGAGGAGGAGGAGGAAGAGAAGGAAGAGGAAGAAGAGAAAGAGGAGGAGGATGAGGAAGAAAAGGATGGGGAGGAGGAGGAGGAGGAGGAGGAGGAGGAGGAAGAGAGTAAGGGGAAGGATAGGAAGGAGTCGGGAGAAGGAAGGGGAGGAGAAAGAGGAGGAACAGGAGGAAGAGGAGGAGGAAAAGGAGGAGAAGGAGGAGAAATAGACTGTAAGCATGTCCACTAGGCTGTAAGCTTTTTATGGGCAGGGAATGCGTCTGCTCATTCTGTTTTATTGTACTCTCCCAAGTGCTTATGATAGTGCTCTGCTCATAGTAAGTGCTCAATAAATATGACTGAACTGATGGATTAGAAGGAGAAGGAAGAGAAGGAAGAGGAGGGCCTAGAGGCCATTAGCCGTGGAGAATAAGGCTTGAAGAAGTCTAATAAGAAAACCCTTGGCAAAACAGTGGTGGAAATTTGGAGTTTCCAAGCAAGGATTAAAGAGTGCTCATCTAGCAAGTATTTGGAATTTACACGAATAGGGTATTTTGGTCTTGCCACCCTTCCCCCGGTATTGACAATAATCCCATTTAGAGATACTCTCCAGAGAGACAGGGTCTCTAAGGCCTCCATTTCCTCAATTATTCGATCAATCGATCAGTGGTATATATTGAGCACTTACTGTGAGCGGACCACTTTTCTAAGCACTTGGGAGAGCATGATAGAGTTCCTAGATACCATTCTTGAACACAAGAAGTTTATAAGTCTACAGGGGGTGATAGACCAGTTCTTATGGAAGACCCATCTCCCCGGAGAGGCCTTTCCTGACTAAGCCCTCCTTTTCTCTTCTCCCACTCCCTTCTTTGTTGCCTGGACTCACTCCCTTTATTCATCCCCCCTCCCAGCCCCAGAGCACCTATGTCCATATTCATTATTTATTTATTTATATCAATCTCTGTCTCCCACTCTGGACTGTAAGCTCACTGTGGGCAGGGAATGTGTCTGTTATATCGTTCTAAGGTACCCTCCCAAGCACTTAGTACAGTGTTCTACACACAATAGGCATTCAGTAAATATGATTGATTGACTGACTGACATTAAAATAAATCACAGATATGGACACAAGTATTGTGAGGCTGACAGTAGGGTGAATATCAAGTGCTTAAAGGATACAGACCCAAGCTCATAGGTGACACAGAAGAGAGAGACAGAGAAGGGGAAATGAAGGCTTAGTCTGATAGGGTCCCTAGGAGGAGGTGGGATATTACTGAAGCTTTGAAGGTGGGGAGAGTGATGGTGTGCTAGAAATGAAGAGAGAGGCCAGAAGGAAGATGTGGGTAAGGGGTGGGTGGCAAGAAAGATAAGATCAAAGGACAGTGAGTATTTTGGTGTTAGAGGAGTGAACTGTGAAGGCTGAGTTGGAATTGGAAATCAGGGAGGTAAGTAGAAGGGAGAGAGCAGACCGAGTGCTTTAAAGCCGACGGTGAGGAGTTTCTGTTTGATGCAGAGGTGGCTGGGCAACCACTGGAGGTTCTTGAGGAGTGGGGAGATATGGACTGAACATTTTGTTTGAAAAATGATCTGAGGAGCAGAGCAAAAAATGGACTAGAGAGGGGAGAGACAGGAGGCAGGGAGGTCAGAGCAGAGGCTGATGAAGCAGTCGAAGCGGGATAGGATAAAAGACTTACTGACCTCTCCCAGTGTACCGTACTGAGCATTTAAATCTGGGATCTGTGACGGATCTTCTTTCCTTCAGGATCCCCACTTTGGTAGGCACAAGATAATCAGGTCAGACACGGTCTCTGTCCCACACAGGTCTCACAGTCTAAGGGGGAGGGAGAACAGTGATTGAATCCCTGTTTTACAGATGGGGAAACTGAGACACAGGGAAGTTAAATGACTTGCTCGAAAGTCACATAGCAGGCAAACGGCAGAGTCAGGATTAGAGGCCAGATCCTCTGACTCTCAACCCTGTGTTCTTTCCACTAGCCCACACGGCTTCTCTACAGATGCACTTGTCTTCTTCCAGAAGCTGGCTGATAGATGACCATTTGGATATCCTGAAGTTCCAGAGCGATTGAGTCTTTTGAGAGGAAGGAAAGGAGATGTCATCATTGAAGAACAAATTCGGCAGCTCCTCCGGGTCACGCACTAGAACTGCACAGAGAAACTCTTTTTTGAGTTTTCTCTGCAAAGCCTTCTCATTCTCCAACCTATTAACTTGCAACAATGGAAATAATCGCAGTCAAGACGGGTGTGGGAAGTTTAATTTCCCTCCATGCTCTCCGACTTTGAAGAAACCAGCTCCAAACCCATAGCCAACAGGGTATTAAAATTCATGAATGCGCATATAATATAATTTTGATCTACAAAGTTTTTCAGGTTTTGTTGTCAGCTCCTATTCTGCCACTCGCCATCATTAACGGGACCAACGATGACAGATTCACTAATGAAATCGATTTGGTCAAGTTATCAACTTAATTCCCCAAATGTAACCCCCGTTTTCTTCTCCTGTAGCTGAGCAAGCACAAGGGCTAAATAGCATAAGTCACAGACCACAAAGGGGCGGACTGATTTTTTCAATAATTAAGTCCTCTTTCTCATGTTCTGCTCACAAACGTCCTGTTTATGATGGTGGTTGGAAGCCTGTATTTATATCACTGGAAGGGCTAAATCGCCATGGGTACCCCTCTCTTGGGGATGCAGGGGGATCCTGGTGGAAAGAGCCAGGGCCTAGGGGTCAGAAGACCTGACTTCATGTTCCAAATAATAATAATGATGGTATTTGTTAAGCGCTTACTATGTGCAAAGCACTGTTCTAAGCGCTGGAAGCAGCATGGTAGAATGGAAAGAGCCAGGCCTGGGTGTCAGAGGACCTGGATTCTCATCCCAGCTCTGCCATCAGTCTGCTGTATAGCCTTGGACAAGTCTCTTATCTTCTCTCGGCCTCAGTTACCTCTTCTGTGAAGTGGGGATTAAATCCTCCTCCTGGCAATTTAGACTAAGCCCCATGTGGAACAGAGACTGTGCCTAACCTGCTCACCAGTGCTTGACACATAGGAAGTGCCTAACAAACACCTTAAAAAAAAGGAAAGCTCTGGGCTCTGGGTTCTGGGCTCTTTCTGTTAGGCTATGCTACTTCTTTAAAACATTCAAGGTGCTGCTGGGTGACCTTGGGCCTGCCTTTAACCCCCTTTCTGTCTCAGTTTCCTCATCTGCAAAATGGGGATCAAATAAAATGTGTGTCCTCATTGGGCCTCAGGGCTGTGAATTAACTGACATCTACAGATTTACCTCAAGGTTTAGTACAAAGTATCTAATAAAGGTCATAATTATGACTATTATTCTGACTTGGATAGGCAGACAGGTATGTGAGACATCGGGACACAGAAGAAGAATTTTGAAGTCCACAGCCTGAGATTTGGTGGAACTTGTTACTTGTGACCCTGAAGACATCCAATACAGTGTCTTTCCCAGTGATCGCTGTGGTTCTCTTGCCTCTCACTTTTCACTTCTCATCCCTGACGCTCTCATCCTTAAGCTTGTAATGGGTAGGGAACATGTCTGCTAATTCTGGCGTACTCTCCTGAGTGCTTAGTACAGTGCTCGGCACAGAGTAAGCACTCAATAAATATCACTGATTGACTGATTGATCTGTTCCTCCTTTTGATTCTGCTCAAGGCCTGGTGAGAAATTGTCCTGGTTTTACCTGAGCAGAAAGGACCTAAATAACTGTAATAGTAATCATCATCATAATAATTGGGGTACTTGGAAAGAACTTACCATGTACCAAACATCAGAGTAGATACAATAATAATGATGATGATGGTATTTGTTAAGCGCTTACTATGTGCCAAGCACTGTTTTAATAATGATAAAAATGACGGTATTTGTTAAGTTCTTACTATATGCAAAGGACTGTTCTAATGATAATAATAATAATAATGGTATTTGGTAAGCTTTTACTATGTGCCAAGCACTGTTCTTAGTACTAGGGTAGATACAACGTAATCAGGTTGTCCCATGCGGGGTTTACAGTCTTAATCCCCATTTTACAGAAGAGGTAACTAAGGCCCAGAGAAGTGAAGTGATTTGACCAAGGTCACAAAGCAGACTAGTGACAGAGCCAGGATTAGAACCCATGACTCTGACTCTCAGTCCCGTGCTTTAGCCACTACAGACCCTATTCCACAGTCTGAGGTGGAAGGAGAACAACCATTTCAATCCCCATTCTACAGATGAATAGACTGAGGCACAGAACTAGAGAAGCCCGGGCTTGGGAGTCAGATGTCGTGGGTTCTAATCCTGGCTCCGTCACTTGTCTGCTGTTTGACCCTGGGCAAGTCACTTCACTTCTCCGGGCCTCAGTTCCTTCATCTGTAAAATGGGGATTAAGACTGCGAGCCCCACGGGGGACAACCTGATTACCTTGTAACTACCCCGGGGCCTAGAACAGTGCTTGGCACATAGTAAGTGCTTAACAAACACTATCATTATTATTATTATTATTCTTACTACAGAGCTCTGTGGGCACACTGAGTACTCAGTAAATAGGATTACTACCCCAGGGTGCTCTGCCCAGAGACATTTTTACTATTCTATTTATTTTGTTAATGATGTGCATCTAGCTTTACTTCTATTTATTCTGATGACTCGACACCTGTCCACATGTTTTGTTTTGTTGTCTGTCTCCCCCTTCTAGACTGTGAGCCCATTGTTGGGTAGGGACCGTCTCTATATGTTGCCAACTTGTACTTCCCAAGCGCCTAGTACAGTGCTCTGCACACAGTAAGCACTCAGTAAATATGATTGAATGAATGAAAGTGATTTGCCCAAGGTCACACAGCTAGGCAAGTGGCAGAGCTGGGATTAGAACTCAGATCTCCTTATTCTCAGTTCTGAGCTCTTTCTGTTAGGCTGTGCTGCTGCTTTAAAACATTTAAGGATGGTTTCTAAAGTCCCTAGCACCTCCTCTGCCCTTTCTTCCCTCATAAAAGGCACAGCAATGATGATATCAATGCCCCCTGGGTTTATGCTGAACTAAACTCTTTATAAGACACTTTCCCTCCCGGGAAGACTTATTACCTCGCATTGGATTGGAACCTGCAGGCTTTCATTCATTCAATCAATCAATCATATTTATTGAGTACTTACTGTGTGCAGAGTACTGTACTAAGCGCTTGGAAGAGTTCAGTGTAACAATAAACAGACACATTCCCTGCCCATAATGAACTTACAGTCTAGAGGGAGAGACAGACATGAATATAAAGAAATAAACTACAGATATGGACATAAGTGCTGTGGGGCTTCTGGCTCCAATCCATCCATTGATAAATTCTTAATGGTATTTACTGACCACTCATTGTGCACAGAGCACTATACTAAGCATTTGGCAGAGTACAATGCGATGGTTGATGGAATTCCTGTCCTCAAGGAGCTTACAGTCTACTGTGTGCAGAACACTGTACTGAGTGCTTGAGAGAGTCCCACTGAGTGAGTAGACATGATTTCTGCCCTCAAGGAGCTTATAGTTTACTGGGTGCAGAGCACTGTACTGAGCACTTGGGAAAGTCCAACAGAGTGAGTAGATTTGATTCCTGCCCTCAAAGAGCTTCTAGTCCACAGGTCCAGGGGGGTCCCTCGCCTTGGTGGGGTGGGATTTGGGGTATCACCCCTCCAAGTTCTCCCTGTCCACACCAACAATGCGTGGTTGTGATTCCCCACCATCAGAGGGGATGCACTGCACAGAATCATCCACAATCCTCTGCAGGATGCATTATGTGGAGCCTGTCCACAACCTTCCCCCAAGCATCTCCACCACAGCGGTCGGTGCTTCTAAAACAAGAGATTCCTCCCTTACCTCCCACGGTCACTGGGAGAAATAATAAATGTTGGAGGTGTTTGGAGAGGCAGAGAGGAAAGGTGCTATAAAACGCTTCGAGGAGCTGATGAGGTTGAAGAATGGTTTCCACTCTCGCACTCCTTTTTCATTTGCTCATAAATTTCTAAATAATCTTTTCAGAGGACGGAGAAAAAAAGCCACTTTCTATCCTCACCCAAAGGCGGTTAGGTCTGGAGTAGAAAGACGACCCTCAAAATAGCTCGAGTCACTTTATGGGGGCATAAAAGCCCCATATCTACATTCATAAAAGGAACTTCTAGCTATTGTAGACTCACAGAACCGAACGGCAGTTGGCCTAGTAAATTTCAACCGTCACGGGACTGCTGCAGAACCCAAAGAGGGAGGACAATCCAAGTGGATTAAAAAGAAAAACGGTTTGATAGTTTTAGAGAACCCGGTACAGTCACGGCAGTAAGAAAACTATAGGTCACATGATACGCTTTCTTTTAGGGTGCTTAATCACGGCGGCATTACTCATTCGCTTTTGCAGTCTTCAAGCACTGAAACCCGGCTCACCTCAACATAGAGTGGGATGTCTGAGGAGAATGAGAGACAGCCGGAGATTCAGGTGGAGAGATGAAATCTGGAAATGAAAAGCTGGGAAGACAGAAGAAATAGGTTAAGGCGCATAGTGAGTGCTCAATAAATACCACTGATTGATTGATTGAGTGTTCATTGAGGGCAGGGAATGTGTCGTTTATCGTTATATTGTACTCTCCAAAGTGCTTAGTACACTGCCCTGCACATAGTAAGCATTCAATAAATGCGACAATGAATGAATGAATGATCCCAGCTGAAGACTGGGAGTCAGTTAATAACAATAGTAATAATGATAGTATTTGTTAAGTACTTATTATGTGCCAAGCACGGTTCTAAGCACTGAGGTAGATACAATAATAATAATAATGATGGCATTTGTTAAGCACTTACTATATGCAAAGCACTGTTCTAAGCGCTGGGGGGATACAAGGTGATCAGGTTGTCCCGTGTGGGGCTCACAGTCTTAATCCCTATTTTACAGATGAGGTAATTGAGGCACAGAGAAGTTAAGTAACTTGTCCAAAGTCACAAAGACACAAGATAATCAAGTTGTCCCAGTGGGACTTACAGTCCTAAACCCATTTTACAGATGTGATAACTGAGGCACAGAGAAGTTAAGTGACTTGCCCAAAGTCACACAGCTGACAAGTGGCAGAGATGGGATTAGAACCCATGACCTCCAACTCCAAAGCCCCGGCTCTTTCCACCAAGCCACACTCCTTCCCAACTGCAGAAGAAAGACCAGCCTGAAGCAATGCCATTAAGAAGGGAGATAATCTCTCTGAGCAAAAGCTTCATATAGAGAGAGAGGCAAGGAGGCAAAAGAGAAAACATTCGCGGACAACAATGCAACCAAACACAAACAACCTTTTTGTGTGGCCAAGATCATGGGGGCCGTGTGGACCTTTTCAGCCCCACACACCCTCATAAATGAGTTTCACCTTCTTCCAATATGAAAAATAACAATCTATCCTAAGCCCTGGGGTAGCTACATTTGAAGCAGATCGGACAATGATGGCGCGTTGCTGATGAAAAGCGAGTATTGATCCTTAATTAATCAGGTCAAAGGGATGCAGTAGAGATGGGGTCATCATGTCCCGTTGTCTGTTGTCCTGCAGTGTTAAAGGAGGCCTGACACGATTTTTTAAAAATGGCTCCTGCGATACAACTTCTGAGGGTCTCGAGGGGTTTCTACACTTACTGGGCAGTGTGGCTTTGGAGCCAAGGACCATGAGGTCAATTTATCGTTTTTTTTGTTGGCGACATTTTGTCCAGAAGACCAAGGTTCCCAGAGAGTGGAAAGTCTGGGCTGAGTTTTTGTCCCCAAGATGATGGGAAGGGGTTTTTCACCTCTGAGGCATCATCGTCATTATCATCATCTTCATCGTGATCATCCATCCAACTTATTGAGCTCCTCCTGCATGCGGAGCACTCTATTAAACCATTGGGGAGAGTACAATTAATGTTGTAAGGCATGGGCTTTGTCCTCAAGGAGCTTACAGTGTACCTTGTGCAGAGCACAGTACTGAGCTCTTGGGAGAGTGCAACAGAGTTAGAGGCATGATTCTTGCCTTGAGCGAGCTTCCGGTCTATGTAACAATAATAATAACAATGATGGCATTTGTTAAGTGCTTACTATGTGCCAAGCACTGTTCTAAGAGCTGAGGGGTGGGGGTACAAGGTAATGAGGTTGTCCCACATGGGGCTCACAGTCTTAGTCTCCATTTTATAGATGGAGTAAACTGAGGCCCAGGGAAATTAAGTGACTTCCTCAAAGTCACACAGCAGACAAGCGGCAGAGTCGGGATTAGAACCCATGACCTCTGACTGGCAAGTCCGTGCTCTTTCCAATGAGCCACGCTGCTGTTCTATGTGTGCTCTCTATGCTTCTCTATGTCTATGAATGCAGAGCCCTGCACTAAGTACTCCGAAGAATAAGGTAAAATGGAGTTGGTAGATAATAATAATAATAATGATGGTATTTGTTAAGCGCTTACTACGTGCAAAGCACTGTTCTAAGTGCTGGGGGGATACAAGGTGATCAGGTTGTCCCACGTGGGGCTCACAGTCTTCATCCCCATTTTACAGATGAGGGACCTGAGGCCCAGAGAAGTTAAGTGACTTGCCCAAAGTCACACAGCTGACAATTGGTGGAGCCAGGAACTTGAACCCATGACCTCTGACTCCAAAGCCCGGGCTCTTTCCACTGAGCCACACTGCTTCTCTACATGCATTCCATGCCCTCAAGGAACTTACAGTCAACTTTATACAGAGCACTGTACTGAGTGATTGGGCAAGAACAATACATTAGAGCTGATAGAGGCATTTGCATTTCCTGCCTTGAAGGAGGTATTTTTTTCTTTTTTAAAGGGTATTTGTTAAGAACTTCAGAGCATTGTACTAAGTGCTGGGGTAGATGTGAGCTAGATGTGGGGCTCACGGTGGTCTTCATCCTCATTTTACAGATGAGGGAACTGCTCACACAGCAGACAAAAGGCAGAACCAAGATTTTAACCCAGGTCCTTCTGATTCCCAGGCCTGTGCTCTAGCTACTGCTTCTCGAGCTTTCTGTAGTATTTGTTAGGTGCTTATTACGTGGTAAGCACTGGGATAGATACAAGATAATCCAGTCACATTCTCCATTCCTCATGGGGTTCACAGTCTAAGTAGGAGAGAGGACAGGTATTTAACCCTTCTTTACTAGATGTGGAACCTGAGGTCCGGAGAAGTGAAGTGACTTGCCCAAGATCACAGAGCAGACATGTGGTGGAGTCGGAATCAGAACTCAGGCCCTCCTGACTCTCAGGCCGTGTTCTAGTCACTAAGGCACGCTGCTTCTACTCCAGCACTTAGTACACTGCTTGGTACAAGAAACTGTTTAATAAATACCATAAACGTTAGTTAGAGAAGAGGTGGAAGGAGATACATGAGAGAATTAGCAGCATTGGATCTTTTTCCTTTTTGCAGTTAATCAGTGGTATTCATTGAGCACTTACTGTGTGCAGAGTACTATACTGAGCATTGCTTACATCCTGCTGCTGGGAGGAAACTCAATTCTATCACTATCAATTCTATTCTACCTGTTCTAGTCTATCAATTCTAACACTGAAAGCCCACTCTCTCCCTGAAGTTTGACTCTAAATATACAGTCCACCTTCCCAACCTGAAAGATGACACCTTCTGATTCCACATTTGACATGTGTTACATGTAAACGCCTTGTGGGCAGGGGTCAAATCTACCAACTCCATTTTATTGTTCTGTTTGTTCTAAGCACTTACCCTCTCAGGGTGGCACCTGGAGAGTTTCCAGTCCTCTACCAGTCTCGACTGCAGGAGGGAGAGTCAATCAGGGGCCTACCCTTTCCATTCCTAGCTTGGCCAAAACTCACCCGTGCTGGGCAGCAGCGTCAAGGAAGAGATTTGAGGGCAGAGACTCGCTTACAGCGAGGAAGGAGGCAACAGTAAACCACTTCTGGATTTTTACCAAGAAAACTCTATGGATCCATTACCCGAACGATTGCAGACGTGTCCATGGCATTGCTATGGGTCGGACACGACTAAACAGCAAAAGATAACAACAAACCCAGTAATTAGGATGGTGTCCTGTGCAGCAATGACTTAGTCGATAGAGCATGGGCTTGAGAGTCAGAAGGACCTGGGTTCTAATCCCAGCTCCACCACTTAGCTGCTACTGTGTGACTTTGGGCAAATCACTTCACTTCGCTGCGCCTCAGTTCCCTCATCTGGAAATTGGGGATTAAGACTGTGACCTCCATATGGGACAGGGACTGTGTCCAAACTACTTGGTTTGTATCATCCCCAGTGCTTACAATAGTGCCTGGCCCGTAGTCAGTGCTTAACAAATACCATTTAAAAGCAAAAAAGTAAGTGCTCAATAAATACCACTGATTGATTGATACTATTTTACTCCCAAGCCCTTAGTAATAATAATAATAATAATAATAATGGTATTAATTAAGCACTTACTATATGCAAAGCACTGTTCTAAGCGCTGCGGAGGTTACAAGGTGATCAGGTTGTCCCACGGTGGGCTCACAGTCTTAATCCCCATTTTACAGATGAGGTAACTGCGGCACAGAGAAGTGAAGTGACTTGCCCAAAGTCACACAGCTGACAATTGGTGGAGTCAGGATTTGAACCCATGACCTCTGACTCCAAAGCCTGTGCTCTTTCCACTGAGCCACGCTGCTTCTTGTACTAGTACTAGTACAGTGCTCTGCACACATTAAGCACTAAATAAATATCACTGATGGATAAACAGGGCCAATAAACAATTTACTTTCTAGATACTGTTCAAAAAAATCTCTTGAGATGAAGGAAGGTTGTTGTAAAGAATAGCAGTGCAAGTCATTAGATTAAGTACATTAAAGTCATTAAATACACATACATAGGTCTGTAGCAAGTACTGTAAACAGTTAATAGCTTTGTCATGCACCTGCTTAACCAAGCAGAAAGCACTTCAGAGAGCAGAATGCCCAGGTGATATTATGGAGAAGCAATTTATAAGGTTTGCATAATAAGCTCCCAGTAAGACTGTAATAAGCTCCTTGAGGGCAGGGATCGTGTCCAATGACTCAATTATATTGTGCTCTCCCAACTGTTCAGTGCAGTGCTCTGCACACAGTAAGCGCTCAGAAGATACCCCTGATTGATCGAAACGAACCCTCAGATTAGTACCCAATGTCAGTCGACTTTCAGCCTCATATCTTGGATCTCCTCAGCCATAGGGGGGTGATGGCTCTTCTGCTCACATGATTCACTAAGACCTTCTTCCCTCTAGGTGCCTTTACAAGGTAGGTTAGGTAGTGACCTAACCCTCTCTCAGGGTCACACCTGGAGAGTTTCCAGTACTCTACCAGTCTCGACTAAGGGAGGGAGAGACAAGCAGAGGCGTATCCATTCCATTCCTAGCGTGGCCAGTGGCTAGCGGATGGAAGGCAATCTGCTACAAGTCAAAACTCCCCATGATGGGCAACAGCAGCATGGGAGAGGGACTCAAGTTGACTGAGAGGAAGGAGGAAATGGTAAACCACTTCCGGATTTTTACCAAGAAATGGATCCACTACCAGAACACTCACAGATGGAGGCAGAGCGTTCTGGGAGAGACGTATCCATGGCGTCACTATGGGTCGGAGACGACTTGACAGGCTAAGAGAAGACAAGTGGGCTAAGCTGATCAGGGGTTCTTGGAACGTAAAGTGATTTGATTCCAGCCCCCTGACTCCAAGAGGGTCTCAGCGAGTTAAATTTGAGTCTACCTTGCCCTCTCATTGGGGCTTCTAATGAATGACGGCACAGGGACACAGTTCTTTGAAAACTAGAAAAATTGATGAAACGGCAGCGCGGCCTAGGAGCCCAGCCCTGGGAGTCGGGAGACCTGGGTTCTAATCTCAGCTCCTCCACTTACCTGCTGGGCAACCTGGGGCAAGTCACGTCTCTTCTCTGTGCCTCAGTTGCAACACCTATAAAATGGGGACCAAATATCCGTTCTCGCTCCCATTTAGACTGAGGTCCCCATGAGGGACAGGCACTGGATCTGACTCGATCCTGTTGAATCTATCTCAGCAGTCAGTGCTGGGCACAAAATACACATTTAACAAAAACCACAATTACTCGTATTATTATTGGCATCTCATTCTCCAGACATGCTGCATAAATACGTTTGTACTGTATCACACTGATTCGATTTGCCCTAATCTCCGTAGAAAGTAAATATCGTCTGCTCTTGCAAACTCCCAATACTTGGACAGACTCTTAGCTTGACACACAGTCAAATAATGGAGAATGCAAACACAGGTTCCAATTTCACACAGTTAACACTGAGGCAAGCACATTTCTATCAGGTAAGCGGGGCCCAGTTATTTTTTCTATCTGGCTTCCTCCCTCAGAACCCTCCTGAAATCCCTTCTCAGCATGCTAGGGTCAGGGAACCAAAGTCTCACTTCTAAAGTGATTTTTTTTCCTTTATTTTCATAATTTAGCTGAGTCGACGTGAAAAATCGAATACTCTAAAGGTATCACGTCTACAGGTTCTCAGTTTTTGCTCCATGAGGCTGTTACACTCTCTTTAACGGTGGGGGGTGGGGGGGAGAAATCACTCTTATAAATGGAACTAGCCCAAAATGAATGGAGTGAAGACTCTGGTTTTGATTCCACTGTCTGTGGGAGAACGGTGGATGTCAGAAAACAGTTAAGGGGTACAATTAGTTAAGAAACACTTTAGAGGGGACAGTTTGGAAAAGGTCCCTCAGCCCAGGCCCGGGAGTCAGAAGGACCTGGCTCCTAATCCCAGCTCTGCCACCTGTCTGATGTGTGGCCTTGGGCAAGTCACTTCACCTCCCTGGGCTTCGGTTACCTCATCTGGAAAACGGGGATTAAGACTGGGAGCCCCAAGTGGGACAGGGCCTGTGTTCAACTTGATTATCGTATATCTACCCCAGCGCTTAGTACAGTGCCTGGCACATAGTAAGCACTTAACAAATACCATTAAAAAAACACAGATTGGTTAGATCTCTTTGGAGATTAAATAAAGAAAAGCAACAAAACAATGGACACCTCTCATACTCCAAATGACAATCCCTGGAAATGTATGATCATGAGGGAGGAACGGAACAATCCTCCCTAAAAGTATGCAAACTGGAATAAATGGATTTTTTCTTATCAATGAATGAACCGATAATATCTATTGAGCACTTACGATGTGCAGGGCACTGTGCTAAACACTCATCTAATCTTGGCATATGGTGACTTGAGCAATTCCCTTATACAGTTTTTCCTTAGTTGCATAGAACTAGCATCATCCTGACTGTCAACCAGAAATCAGGTAGGTAGTTTTCTACAGTGGTACGGAAGATGAAGAGTTGAAACAGAAACATGTTTTTCCCAGGGAGAAGGGTAGAAAACACAGGGAAACTTCTGTCATCCAACTCCTCACCCCCTTGCGTGCCCAAAGCTAATAGAGAAGGGGTGTGCTTGGCCCCCAACCCATGCTAATCTATCCTTTTACCACTTCCCTGGCCCCTCCAGAACACTATCCCACTGGGATATCCTGAAGCTGGCATAAAATGCTTCCTGGAGAAAAAAACGCACTTGGCCTTCAAAAGACAAAAATGACAATATTCTAACTCCAGAGGAGAGCAAAGGGAAAAGAAAAATAAGTCAGGAGAAAAACACATGATAAAAATATGTTTACCGACACATAAAGATCCCAAAGGACTCCCCGCTCAACCCCCACCCCGGCTCCGAACCAAATCCAAAGAAAGATAGAAACTGCCTTTTAACAGTGCAATGGCTGAATGCATTTATGTAATATAAACCACATTATTCTTCGCTTTTTCTACAGAGTCCTCTCCGGGCCAGCTATCTCTCCCACGCGTCTCAGAGAAGAGAAGCCCCCTCTCCATCCCCTCACAGGTCAGCCCCATATCCCGCATCCAGACGCTTGGAGTAACCACGTTAATTGTTAAATAGGATTTTCTACAAATATACAACATATAAAAACTGTTAAATATATAACTTTAGGCTTTTCAAAATACATTTAATGATCTCTTTCAAACGAGTGTTACTTTTTCTGAGTGTCTGTGTGTGTGTGTGTTGTGGTGGTGGTTGTTTTGTTTTGCTTTATTTTTTTGTTGTTTCTCTTTAATTTGCCTTCTGGCACTAAATGGCAGATCAGATGGGACAGATCACAGATGGCCAGACATGCTTCTGCAAATACTGGATTCTCCAACTTTTAACTATCAAAAATGGAACGGTAGAAGAGGCGTGTTCGACGGGTTAAAACGGAAGATGATTTTAGTACGATAAAGTCGACCTAAGTACAGAGGGGAGGCGCAGAGAGTTTGAGTTGTGGGTCGCGGTGGGGTGTGTGTGGGAGGGGGATTTCAGGGGGTGGGGCCAGAGGGGGGGACTTTCGGTCCTGTGTGGTCAGTTTCCCCCTGCGAGGCTCCCGTCGGGCCTACCCGCCGTGTCTGAGCTGCACGGACCCGGTCCACCGGCACCGTGGAAGCTCGCTAAGGTCGGGTTTCTTGTTGCCGAGGGGTTCCCCCTGCCCGCTGGACCCGGACAACTCGCAGGATGACAGCACGTCCACTTTAAAATAGATTTTTTTTTCTTTTTTCTCTTTGGTCTATCGTATATACGGAAAGTATAAGAAAATAACAGCGATTCAGGCGGTCCGGAAGAGTATCTCTCTTGCCCCTTAGGTGCCCCTTCCTCCGGATGAGAGTCTTCCTCGGGGAGAGGGGCCGGCGGATAAGGGGAAGCCCCCCGGAGTGGAGGAGACCCTTCGGATTTGGTGTTGGACGTCGAGGAAACGTGTTCACCGTGACTTTTTGTATTGCTAATGCCCAAGGATAGGTCTCTTCAAGCTCTCGTTCCTGAGCCCGCCTCTCCGGTCGGTGAGGATGGGCAGAGCTGGCTCAGGTGAGGGGGCGGGAGATGGGGGGGCTCGCGGAGGGGCGATGGAGGAACGGGCCGTCGAGGATGATGTTCCGCACGTGGCACGGCCCGCTCCGGGGACGGGGTTTGGGGAGTGGTCGTCCGCTGGATCCGCACGGAGCCCTAGCCCTCTCCTCTGGGAATTCCTGGATGCTGCGTGTGTCAGGAGACCTGCAAGCCGAGAACAGAGAGTGAGTGAGGGTCCTCGGCCCCGGGAGCCGGGATTGCATCCCACCTCAACTGAGCGGTGGTATTCGCTGGCCACCTACTGCATGCAGGGGGCTGTACTGAGCGCTTGGGTGGGGACAGTAGGGGTAGGTATAATCCCTTCTCTCAGGGGGCTTGCAGTCTACTGTGTCTAGAGCACTGTGCTGAGTGTCTGGGAGAGGATAATAGAGCTACACTGATATGATCCCTGCCCTCCAGGGGCTCACACAGGGGCCACTGTGTGTAAAGCACTGTACTGAGTGCTTGGGAGAGGATGATAGAGTTGGTAGACACGATCCCTGACCTCCAGGGATTTGCAGTCTCCTGTGTGCACAGCAGTGTACTGAGCACTTGGAAGAGTCCAACAGAGTCAAAAGGCACGATCCCTGCCCTCGAGCTTCCAGTCTCCACGCAGATCACTGTACTGAGCACTTGGGAGAATCCAATAGGGTTAGTAGATATTAACCCGGCCCTCAAGGAGCTTGCAGTCTACCGTGTGCAGAGCACCGTACTGAGCTCTTGGGAGAGTACTACTGAGTTAGATAATATGATACCTGTCCTCAAGGGGCTCACAATCTACCGGGGGCGGGGAACTGTACTGAGTATTTGGCAGAGTCCAATAGAGCTTACGGGAGCTTACATACTACTCTGCAGAGCACATTATTCTAAGCATCTGGGAGAGTTAGAAGACATGATCCCTACCTCAGGTGGCTTGCAGGGGGCTAATGATCTAGCTGGATTGATAGATCCTGAAATAAACGATCGATGGAGGGAAATAATAAAGTGTAAAGATAGGTACGTGAGTGTTCCAGGCAATGTCTGAGAACCCAAGTGCAGATAAGATTTTGGAAGTGCTCAAATCAGGGTAACTTGGAAATAGTCATGAGAATCAGGATGGTATTTATTAAACACTTATTAGGAGCCAAACACAAGAGTGAGCATAGGAAGCAGCATGGCCTAGTGGATAGAGCTGGGGTTCGGGAGTCAGAAGGTCTTGGGTTCTAATCCTGGCTCTGCCAGTTGTCTGCTGTGTGACTTGGGCATGTCACTTCACTTCTCGGGGCCTCAGTTACCTCATCTGCAAAATGGTAATTGGAACCCATGTCCAACCCTATTTGCTTGTATTCACTCCATTGCATAGTACAGTGGCTAGCACACAGTAAACGCTTAACAAATATTACTATTATTACTGGGCTCACAGTCTTAGAGAAGCAGCATGGCTCAGTGGAAAGAGCACGGGCTTTGGAGTCAGTGGTCATGGGTTCAAATCCCGGCTCCACCAATTGTCAGCTGTGTGACTTTGGGCAAGTCACTTAACTTCTCTGTGCCTCAGTTACCTCATCTGTAAAACGGGGATTGACTGTGAGCCCCCCGTGGGACAACCTGATCACCCTGTAGTCTCCCCAGTGCTTAGAACAGTACTTTGCACATAGTAAGTGCTTAATAAATGCCATCATTATTATTATTAGAAGGGAGAATGGGTATAGAATTCCCAGCTAATAGTTGAGGAACCTGAGGCACAGAGAAGTGAAGTGACTTGCCCAAGATCACGCAGCAGACAAGTGGTGGAGCCGGGATTAGAATTTAAGTCTTCCGGTTTCCAGGCCCCTGCTCTATCCACTAGTCACCCAGCCTTGCGTCTCCAACAAGGAAAATGCCTGGTTTCCTCAGGTAGGGCCCTGGGCGATTGTTGCCCGGGGTGACTGTTGCCCGTGGAGATAAGGGTGGGTGACGATCCAAACGTCTCCGAGTCCTCCCTCCATCCCTGGTCCGGAGACATAGGACGACTCCATCCGTCCGACTTCTCCTCTTCCAAGGACCGGGTCGGGGTGAACACAGACTCGGTGGAAGTGCTGTGGGGGAGATGAAGCAAATCTCTCCCTGATGCCGTGAAAACTAAGCCACCAGTTGGGTATATCCAGGATAGGGCAGTGTCACCGGATCCATGAAGAACAGAGAGAGATTCAAAGCCCCAGACAATGAAGCCTGTGGCTGATGCCGCATTCATCAAAAGCTGTCAATTGCCATTTCTCTGGCTAATCAGATATATTCACAGACTGAAACAGAAGGACTCTCCCCTCTCCCGTTCAGCAATTCAAAGAATTTTCCTACAATCATCAAACTGGCCCCTGTCCCAGACATCCCCTTGTTATTGCATCCCAAGCTGGAGAAACTGGGGTTTTGTGTCATAAAAGCAGAGAAGGACAAAAGAACTCAATGGACTGCCAGGTTCGCAGCTCTCGAGAAAAATAATCCATCACCTACGTCTGGAATTGAGGGAAATGGAAATCCATTCTCACGGAAGGTCTGGAGAATTGACTTGATGCCAAATCTGCTCTTTCAGCTGTTTTCCATTTCACATTGTAATTAAGAGACTGTTTTGTTTGAAAGACAGATTCATCCTTGAAAGGATCATGAGGTAAAATGGGGGCTGTATCAAGGGTATTTATTGAGTGCTTACTGTGTGAAGAGCACTGAACTTGGCGCTTGGGAGAGTACAATATGATGGAGCTGAAAGACGGGATTCTTGCCCTCAAGGAGCATTTACTCAAGCTGTGCCATGCTATACAACCTCTAGTGGATAGAGCACCAGCCTGGGAGACAGAAGACCAGGGTTCTAATTCTGACGTTACCACTAGCCTGGCTGTGTGATCTTGGGCAAGAGGCTTCACTTCTCTGTGCTTCAGTTTCCTCATATATAAAATCCATTCATTCATTTATTCAATCGTATTTAATCAATCAATCAATCAATCAATCGCATTTATTGAGCACTTACTGTGTGCAGAGCACTGTGTTAAGCACTTGGAAAGTACAATTCAGCAATAAGTGGGGATTCAATCCATATTCTCCCTCCCACCTTCACTGTGAGTCCCATATGGGATAGGGACTGTGTCCAACCTGATTATCCTGTATTTACCACAGAGCTTGGTACCTCCTAAGTCCTTAACAAATATCACAGCTGGCACATAATAAGCTACCACTACTGCTCCTATTACTGAAACTATCACCACCACCACTACTACTACTATTACTTGTCTTGTCTTATGCCTCCGAGTCGTCTCCGACCCATAGCGACACCATGGAGACATCTCTCCCAGAACGCCCCACCTCCATCGGCAATCGTTCTGGTAGCAGATCCACAGAGTTTTCTGGGTAAAAATCCGGAAGTGGTTCACGTTGCCTCCTTCCACATAGTAAACTCAAATCTCTGCCCTCGACTCTCTCCGGTGCCACTGCTGCCCAACACGGGTGAGGTTTGACTGCCTTCCACTCGCTAGCCACTGCCCAAGCTAGGAATGTGTAGGCCTCTGCTTGACTCTCCCTCACAAAGTCAAGACTGGTAGAGTACTGGAAACTCTCCAGGTGCGACCTCGAGAGGGAATCACTATTACTACTACTACTGTTTGTAATAAAACTACTATTTGTAATACAACTACTATTACTGCTGCTATTATTATTGCTATTATTATTACAACTTTCACTAGTCCTACTACTACTATTGGTACCATAACTAAAGCTATTATTTCCACTGCTGCTACTACAATTTCTATCACTAATACTGTCACAACAATTATCACTACTGCTATTACTACTCCTACTACTACCACTACCATTACATGACTACAGCCATTAATACCACTACTATGTCTATAACTACTATTAGAACTACTAACACTGCCATGGCATAGTGGATAGAGCCCAGGCCCAGGAGTCAGAAGGTCATGAATTCTAATCCTGGCTCTGCCACTTGTCTGCTGTGTGACCTTGGGCAAGTCACTACACTTCTCTGGGCCTCAGTTACCTCTTCTGTTAAATGGGGAATGAGACTGTGAACCCCACGTGGGACAGGGACTGTGCCCAATCTGATTTCCTTGTGTCCATCCCAGTGCTTAGTACAGTACCTGGCACATAGTAAGTGCTTAACAAATACTACAATTATTATTATTACCACTAGCAGTACTATTACTACTATTACTACCACTACTACTACTATTACAACTATTATTACTACTTCCACTACTATCATTACTACCACTACTACTACTACTACTACTAATAATAATGATGGTACTTGTTAAGCGCTTATTATGGGCCAAGCACTGTTCTAAGTGCTGGGGGAGATACGAGGTAATCAGGTTGTCCCACGTTAGGCTCACAGTCTTAATCCCCATTTTACAGATGAGGTAACTGAAGCCCAGAGAAGCTAAAAGTGACCCGAGCTCTTTGCCACCAAGTCACGCTGCTTCTCTGAGTGCCATATAGCACGTATTCAGTTCAAATGTATTAAGTGTTTACTGTGTGCAGAGTACTGTACCAAGTGCTTATTATACTATTTTATTAATGATGTGTATATAGCTATAATCTTACTTATTCTGATGGTATTGACACCTGTCTACTTGTTTTGTCGTCTGTCTCCCCCTTCTAGACTGTAAGCCTGTTGTTGGGTAGGGACCGTCTCTATATGTTGCCGATTTGTACTTCCCAACCGCTTAGTACAGTGCTCTGCACACAGTAAGTGCTCAATAAATACAATTGAATGAATGAATGAATGAGGTACAGAGAAGTTAAATGACTTGCCCAAAGTCAAATAGCTGACAAGTGGCAGAGCAGGGATTAGAACTCATGACCTCTGACTCCCAAGCCTGTGCTCTTTCCACTGGGCCAAGCCGCTTCGCTACTATCACTAGCCATACTATAAGTACTAGTATTACTACCACTACTGTTACCGTAACTAAAACTATTACTACCACTCATCTCGTCTTATGGCGTCGAGTCATTTCTGACTCATAGCAATACCACGGACAAATCTCTCCCAGAACGCCCCGCTCTCCATTTGCAATCTTTCTGGCAGTGGATCCATAGAGTTTTCTTGGTCAAAATCCAGAAGCGGTTTACCATTGCCACCTTCTGCACAGTAACCCCAAATCTCCTCCCTCAAATTTGGGAAGTTTTGGCTTGTAGCAGATTGCCTTCCACTCACTAGCCACTGCCCAAGCTAGGAATGGAAAGGGTAAGCCTCTGCTCGACTCTCTCTCCCATAGTCGAGACTGGTAGAGGACTGGAAACTCTCCAGGGGTGACCCTGAGAGGGGGATTACTACCACAGCTACTACTATTTCTACTACTACTTCTATTACTATTGCTCTATTACCCCTCTACTAACAGCCAATTAATTTATAGACAAGGGAAGCATGGAGGGAGGCCGCATAGGCCTGGGAAGCAAAGGTAACTGGGAGGAATTGAATGAATGAATGAATGAAAGGAATTGTGGCTTAAAGCAAGAGGGGGCCCCAAAAGTCTCCTTCGTTCCAGAAAAGAAACAGTATATCTTAATGGGTAATACACAGTTCTGGAGGTCAAAAATACCTGGGATCTCATCCTGGCTCTGCCACCTTTCTGCTGGGTGACCTTGGACAAGTCACTCATTCATTTAATTCATTCAATCATGTTTATTGAGTGCTTACTGTGTGCAGAGCACTATACTAAGCACTTGGAAAGTACAATTTGGCAACAAATAGAGACAATCTCTACCCAACAATGGGTCACTTCACATCTCTGGGCCTTAGTTCCCTCATCTGTAAAATGGATATTAAGACTGTGAGCCCTATTTGGGTCAGGGACTGTGTCCAACCTAACTAGCTTGTATCTACCCCAGTGTTTAATATAGTGCCTGGCACACAGTAAGTGCTTAAAAAATACTACTACTACTACTATTATTATTATTATTATTATTATTATTATTATTATTATTCTGGAGGAGGAGGAGGAGGAGGAGGAGGAGGAGGAGAAGGAGGAGGAGGAGGGTGAGAGACTGGGGGGGTGCAGGGAAGACAAGATCATTACACCAGCCCCCCTGGCCTACAAAATGCCACATGCAAACTCCCCCGTTGGCTTTGACGATGAAGCCAGAGGTGCTATTTCAATCCAGAAACATGTTTAACTTGAACTGCAGCCTGAATCCTGAGATGTGTTATTTCAGCTGTAACTGCCTTTATTTCTGACTCGGTTTGGCACAAAAAAAAATGCAGGCGGAAGATACAGTCTGCTCAGCCACCAGGCGCGTTAGTCCCCATGGCCTGGGAGTGGATGGAGCCTGGGAGGGAGACCTCCGGCCTCTCCCAACCCCCCGAGAATGACCAGTCACCCCTTACTACACTGGACGGTGTTCTAAAATGGACGGTCCCCCTCTTCCTGCCGGTCTGGCCCTCGACCGGTCAGAGTAGCAGCATGCCCTAGTGGACAGATCCTGGGCCCCGGGAGTCGGAAGGACCTGCGTTCTAATCCCGGCTCCGCCGCTTGACTGCTGTGTGACTTTGAGCAAGTCACTTCACTTCTCTGGGCCTCAGTTACCCCATCTGCAAAAGTGGGGAGTAAGCCAGTGAACCCCACGTGGGACAGGGACTGCGTCCAATCGTATTACCTTGTATCTACCCAGCGCTTAGTAGAGTGCCTGGCACATAGTAAGGGCTTAACAAATACCATTAAAAAAAAGGGATTGGTAGGATCTCTTTGGAGAGGAAATAAAGAAAAACAACAAAACAATGGACACCTCTTTTATGCTCCAAATTACAGTCCCTGGAAATGTATGATCATGATGGAGGAACTTTACAAATACCAAACCTCCCCCCTCAAAAAACCCCCCAAAATGGATGCCTTCAGATCTGGGATTTCTGTCCTCTGAGGCCTAGCCTCCTTACTTCTGTGGCCAAATTTCACGGCTCGGAAGCGGTACCCATGTTTACAGGGACTGGGCGGGGAGGGCTGTGGGATGAACACAATTGTTCCAGATTGAGGGGGAGAGTCCCAAGTGTCCCCCTCATCACCAATGTCTTGGGGTGCACTCGCTGTACTACCGCAAAAGGACACGTAGGATATCACCCACCCCCGAGTAATGCACATGACATATGTGTTCCTCTGTGGTTACCCTACACTCCCCTGCTAGGAAAAGGAGTAGGAGCAGGGGTGGAGAGGAAGTGGAAAGCTTAAAGCGCTCCTAAGTCTTAGGCTGAGGCCCAACCTGTTGAGACCAAGATGGGCACTGTTGGGTCTCCGGGAGGGATGGACAGGTGGCTGATTGAAAACTGGGAGAGGGAGTCCAGCAGAAATGGCTTGACGGGAATACAAATCCGAAGGAAACCCCCCGGACCTGACCTTCAAGAGGCTCACAGTCCAGTGGGAGAGGCGGGCGGAATGAGAGTCCAAATATAAAAGAAGTAAGGTAGTCAGACCAGGGTATCACAGATACAGAGATAAAGATATTAAGACTGTGAGTCCCATGCTGGACAGGGACTGTGTCCAACCCGATTGGTTTGTATCCACCCCAGCGGTTAGTACAGTGCCTGGCACACAGTAGGTGCATACCAAATACCACATTTATTATTATTATTACAAATAGAAATCAAACAGATCAGGAAGAGATATACATTCCAGTGTTTCAGGGGCTCACCAGTGACACAACAGGAAAGTAATAATCAATCATAATAAATGACAATTACAATAGTTGTTAATCACTTACTATATGCCAAGGACTATATGCCACCACTAATCTCCTCACTGTACCTCGCTCTCGCCTGTCCCGCCATCGACCCCCGGCCCACGTCATCCCCCGGGCCTGGAATGCCCTCCCTCTGCCCATCCGCCAAGCTAGCTCTCTTCCTCCCTTCAAGGCCCTGCTGCGAGCTCACCTCCTCCAGGAGGCCTTCCCAGATTGAGCCCCTTCTTTCCTCTCCCCCTCGTCCCCCTCTCCATCCCCCCGCCTTACCGCCTTCCCCTCCCCACAGCACCTGTATATATGTATATATGGTTGTACATATTTATTACTCTGTTTATTTATTTATTTATTTATTTTACTTGTACATTTCTATCCTACTTATTTCATTTTGTTGGTATGTTTGGTTCTGTTCTCTGTCTCCCCCTTTTAGACTGTGAGCCCACTATCGGGTAGGGACTGTCTCTATGTGATGCCAATTTGTACTTCCCAAGCGCTTAGTACAGTGCTCTGCACATAGTAAGCGCTCAATAAATACGATTGATTGATTGATTGATTGATTGATTGACTGTACTAAGCGCTGGGTTGGACACAAGCAAATCAGAAAGTAGGCATATGGGAGAATGTTCATCTGCTACAGTGTAAGCTCCTTGAGGGCAGACTGTAAATATGGACTATATTGGACTCTCTCATGCCCTCAGTACAGTGCTCCATCTCCTTGACCTTGATGAAGAATCCCTAAAGATTAAAGACTGAGACATAACCACCCTCTTCCTTGAGAATAAACATCCGGGGTAACCCATCTCTGAGTGGGCCCTGTTCTGGGAACAAAGCCAATGTGATAAATGTGTTCTCTGCCTGAACAGGAAAGTTCTCCTCTGCCTATTGCCTCAGGGTGAAAAAACCAAATCCAACACATATATTTCAAAAGCTTTAAAGGTGAGCTAGGCAGAGACGGGGAGAGTTGCATCCCAAGGGAAACCCATTAAGGAAAGGCCCTCAATCCTTTCAAAATGGGTTTTGTGGTCTAGATTGTGGACTGTGATCATGTGCAGCAACTCGACTGTACTCTCCCAAGTGCTTGGTACAGGGCTCACACAGTAGACTATACACTCCTTTATAGTAGGAACTGGGCCTACCAACTGGACTGTATTTTCCTAAGGACTTAACAGAGCACTCTGCTCACTGTAAGCCCTCAATAAATACCTTCATTTAATTAATTGCAATATGGCCAAGTCTCTTTTGTGGACCCCTCCTCTGCCTCCCACCACCTAACTTTGGAAGTCCCTCAAAACCCAGTCCTGCATCCCCTTCTTTTCTCCATCTACACCCACTCCCTTGAAGAACTCAATCATTTCCATGGCTTCGACTACTGTCTCTCTGCAGATGTTTTCCAAATCTCCCTCTCCAGCCTTGATCTCTCTCCTTCTCTGGTGTCTTATATTTCCTCCTGCCTTCAGGACATCTCTAACTTGGATGTCCCACCAATTTCTCAAACTTCAGATGTGCAAAGCAACTCCTCATATTCCCTCCCAAACCCTGTCCTCCCCTTGATAGCCCATCACTGCATTCATTCACTCATTCACTAGAGAAGCAGCATGGCTCAGTGGAAAGAGCATGGGCTTTGGAGTCAGGGGTCATGGGTTCAAATCCCGACTCTGCCAATTGTCAGCTTTGGGCGAGTCACTTAACTTCTCTGTGCCTCAGTTCCCTCATCTGTAAAATGGGGATGAAGACTGTGAGCCCCCCGTGGGACAACCTGATCTCCTTTAACCTCCCCAGTGCTTAGAACAGTGCTTTGCACATAGTAAAAGCTTAATACATGCCATCATTATTATTCACTCATTCAATCATATGTATTGAGTACTTACTGTGTTCAGAGCCTTGTACTAAGCGTTCGGGAGAGTACAATACAACAATAAACAGACACCATCCCAGCCCACAATGAGCTTAAAGTCTAGAGGTGCTGAAGACAACCCACCATCCTCCTCTTTGTCTCACAAGCCTGTAACCATCCATTTTGTTCAAGCCACATATTAAATTCACCAAATCCTGTCAATTCAACCTCCACAACATTGCTAAAATCTGCCCTTTCCTGTCTATCCAAACTGCTACCGTGTTAATCCAAGCAGTTATCCTACCTCACCTTGATTACTGCATCAGCCACCTTGCCGACCTCTCTGCCTCCTGTCTCTTCCCATCCAGTCCATATTTCACTCCATCGTCTGGATCATTTTTCTACAGAAACATTTAGAACATATCTCCCTACTCCTCAAAAAACTCCAGTGGTTGCCCATCCATTATTACTACTACTACTACCACTAGCAGTATTGTTACTACAACTACTAACCACCACTACTATTATTACTATTACTTCTACTACTTAATAATAATAATAATAATGAAGGCATTTATTAAGCACTTACTATGTGCAAAGCACTGTTCTAAGCACTGGGAAGGTTACAAGGTGATCAGGTTGTCCCACGGGGGGCTCACAGTCTTAATCCCCATTTTACAGATGAGGTAACTGAGGTACAGAGAAGTTAAGTGAGTTGCCCAAAGTCACACAGCTGACAATTGGTGGAGCTGGGATTTGAACCCATGACCTCTGACTCCAAAGCCCGTGCACTTTCCACTGAGCCACGCTGTTTCCTGAGCCACACTACTTCAAACTACCACTATTACCATTATTACTACCACTGCTGCTATCATCAATCGTATTTATTGAGCGCTTACTGTGTGCAGAGCACTGTACTAAGCGCTTGGGAAGTACAAGTTGGCAACATATAGAGACAGTCCCTACCCAACAGTGGGCTCACAGTCTAAAAGAGTGGGCTCACTAACTATGACTATTATTATTACTATCACTTTTTTACTACCACCCCATTGTCATTACCATGATCACTACTATTATTATTCCTATCATTCTACTACTCTAAACTACCACCATTACCATTACTATTATCGCTACCCCTAACCACAACATTAATATTAATAATTATGGCATTTTTTAAGCACTTACTATTTGCCAAGCACCATTCCAAGCACTGGGGTGGACACATGGTAATCTGGTTGTCCCATGGGGGGCTCACAGTTTTAATCCCCATTTTACAGATGAGGTAACTGAGGCACAGAGATGTTAAGTGGCTTGCCCAAGGTCGCACAGCAGACAAGCAGTGGAGCCGGGATTAGAACCCACGTCCTCTGACTCTCAAGCCCGTGCTCTTTCCACTAAGCCACGCTATTATTATTACTATCATTTTTCTACTATCACCCCATTACCATTACTACTACCACTACTACCACTAGTATTATTATTATTACTCCTCCTCCTCTTATCACTACTATTATTCATGCATTCATTCAATAATTGTATTTATTGAGTGCTTACTTTGTGCAGAGCACACAGCGCTACTGAATGCATAGAAGCAGCGTGGCTCAGTGGAAAGATACTGGCCTTTGGAGTCATTGGTCATGGGTTCAAATTCCGGCTCCGCCAATTGTCAGCTGTGTGATTTTGGGCAAGTCACTTGACTTCTCTGTGCCTCAGTGACCTCATCTGTAAAATGAGGATGAAGACTGTGAGCTCCCGTGGGACAACTTGATCACCTTCTAACCTCCCCAGTGCTTAGAACAGTGCTTTGCACAAAGTAAGTGCTTAATCAATGCCATCATTATTATCATCATTATTGGGAGTCAGAGGCCGTGGGTTCTAATTCCGGCTCTGCCACTTGTCAGCCGTGGGTTCTAATCCCGGCTCTGCCACTTGTCATAGGTGTGACTTTGGGCAAATCACTTAACTTCTCTGTGTCTCAGTTATCTCACCTATAAAATGGGGATTAATACTTTGAGCCCCACCTGGGACAATCTTATAATCTTGTATCTCCCCCAACGCCTAGAACAGTGCTTGGCACAAAGTAAGTGCTTAACAAATACCATCATCATCATTATTATTATTATTACAATTCAGCAGAAGAGATAATCCCTGCTTACTACTTAACCACCACTCTTATAATTACTATTTCTTCTTCTACTACTAGCTACAACTAGTACTACTGCCCTTACTACTACCAACATGACTACAACTATTGCTGTTACTCCAAGTCCTTGTGAAAAAGGAGAAAAAGAAAATAAGCCAGCCACAGGCTTAAATGCACGAAGACTTTATCGTAGATGCTCGCAGAATGGTAGCAATTTGGTGAACGGCAAATTTTTTCCCTTCGATTTCTTAAAGGCTGTCTCATTTCCAGGAAGAAAGGCAAGTTTCCCCTCCCCTTCACATCTCCTTTTCGGTGACGTTTCTGTCAGTGAGTCAGCCCTTCCCTCAAAGATGCACCGACCCCAGAAGCTGGCGGTGAACATGAGACCGCCTCACAGCTTGTGTTTCGAGTCCTTCTGCCGGAAAATCTGGAAAATGATTATTCCGGGAAATTGAGCGGATTTCCCTGCCTGGAAGGAATATTCCCAACCTCTTCCTTCCCACCAACCCCGCAGCATCTGGTACCTGGTTGTCTGAACTCTTTCTAAGCCAAGCTCCACGAGACTCGTTGGCATAACATCCGGAGCGAGTTGGTAAACTCTCGTCGCGACATTTTTGTGCTTTGGCGACTGCATGGTGGACGTGGGCCAGCCCTTTTCCTTCGCTCTGATCCCAGCATCCACTTTTTTCCCTCCACCCTGAAACTCTCCCACCCGTCACTTGGCCTCCCAAACGCCTACCCCTACTCTTGGATGCAGGTCCGCTGGATTCTCGCCGTTCGGGTGGCTGTTTTTCCACATTGCCATGTGTTTTTCCCATGCAGAGACAAACATAAAGACGCCTGAAAAGAGCACTGAAGACTTGTTTGCCCCGCTGATTTCTGCAGGATTTTGGGGTCCAAAGTCTTGTATTCAAAACAGCCAAAGGGAAGACAGGTGGAGTCAAGAAGAGAACCCCAACAACTAAACTAAGTACGCACAAACACCTGCACTACACACAGAGATTCTAGTCTCAGTTCTACCACTCTCCTACCGGGTGACCTTGGACAAGTCACCCTCTCTGTGTCTTATGTTCCTTTTCTGAAAAATGGGGAATAGACCAACATCGAGCCTGGTGTGGGGCAGGGATTGTATCCCCCACCAAACATAGCATCAAGTTAGCACTTCATTCAGAGAAGCAGCATGGCATAGGGGAGCCAGAAGGTCATGGGTTCTAATCCCAGCTCCACCGCTTGCCTGCTATGTGACCTGGGGCAAGTCACTTCTCTTTTCTGGGCCTCAGTTACCTCATCTGTAAAATGGGAATAAGACTGCGAGTCTGATTTGAGACAGGGATTGTGTCCAACTCGATTTACACGTCTGTCTACCCAGAGCTTAGTACAGTGCCTGGAACAGAGTAAGCGTGTAACAAATACCACAGTTATTATTATTCATGTCATTAATATCAACAAACTAACTCGCATATTTAGCAACTTCTTCTTTCTGTATGTTATTTATTCTAGTATCTGCTTCCCCACTAGATTGTTAGCTCTTTGTGTGCTGAGATCATGTCTACTAACTCTACTGGACTTTACCAAGTGGTCAGTACAGTGCCCTGTATACACTGGATTGTAACGTCCTTAAGAACAAGGATCATGTTTAATACCTATTGTACTCTCAATCAATCAGTGACTCAGTATGTGCAGAGGATTGTACTAAGCACTTGGGAGAGTACAATACAATAGAGTTTGTAAACTCTTTTCTTTTCTAAAGGTACCTGTTAGGTGCTTATTATACACCCCTCTAGATAGTATGTTCACTGTGGACAGGGAATGTGTCTCTTATATGGTGGTACTGTACTCTCCCAAGCGCTTAGTACAGTGCTCTACTTCAAAACTGTACTGAAGCACATCTCCTCTAAGAAGCCTTCCCTGAATATGCCCTTGTCTTGTCTTCTCCCACTCCCTTCTGTGCCGTTCTTGCTTGCTCCTTCCTTCATCCTCCCTCCCACCCCCACAGGGCATATGTATCTTTCTATGTATATATCTGTAACATATTTATTTATTTACCTATTTATTTATATTAATATCTGTCTCCCCCTCTAGATTGTGAGTTCACTGGGGGGACAATGTGTATGTTGTTATTCTGTACTCTCCCAAGTGCTTTGCACACAGTAAGCGCTCGATCAATACGATTGAATTGAATTGCTCTACACAGAGTAAATGCTCAACAAATACAACTGATTGACTGATTAACTGTCTTCTTGGAAGTAGTTGGTTTCATGACTATTTATATTAATGCCCACCGTCAGTGGTATTTGTTAAAGCTCTTCTTATGTACCAAGTGCTGACTTAAATGCTGGGGTGGCTACAAGACAATAAGGTGAGACATAGTCCCCGTCCCACATGGGGGTCACAGTCCAAGGGGGAGGGGGGACAGGTACTGAATCCCTATTTAACAGATGAGGAAACTGAGGCCCATAGGACTACAGTGACTTGCCCAAGGTCACATAGCAGGCAAATGGGGAAGCAGCGTGGTTCAGTGGAAAGAGCACAGGCTTTGGAGCCAGAGGTCATGGGTTCGAATCCTGGCTCTGCCACATGTCTGCTGTGTTACCTTGGGCAAGTCACTTAACTTCTCGGAGTCTCAGTTACCACATCTGTAAAATGGGGATGACGACTGTGAGCCCCAAATGGGACAACCTGATAACCTTGTATTTTCCCCCAGCGCTTAGAACACAGTGCTTTACATATAGTAAGCACTTAATAAATGCCATTATTATTATTATTATTATTATTATTATTATTATTATTATTATTATATGGCCAGGAATCACAACCCAGGTTCCCTGACTCCCAGAGCCACGCTCTTTCCACTGGGTCTCACTGTGTCTCTGTTTCAGTAATAATAGTGAATCTGAGATGTTTAGATGCAGAGGATTCCTTCCGCAATTTTAGAAAAAAGAACAGAGGAGCAGCGAGAAAATAGCACTCCTAAGTAAATACCGACCATTAGCTGTGTTACAGAGTAGGAAGATAGGAAGACATCTCGAGAGCCATGCCTTCACCAGAGACTCCATATCAGAGATGAGGTCCCACCCTCTAAATTTTGGTTGCCAATAGACAGATCAGCGATTTTGGCCGTGTTTGTCTCACTTCTCCTCCAGCTATGTCTGACCTGATCATCTCGCGTCTCCTCCAGCTCTAAGGACATAGTAAGCACTCAACAAACACCTCAGAAATACACCAGGCAGATGAACCTGTGAAACCATCTGCATGTGATCACCCTCTCATCCGTACAGGGCGATGAGCATTCCCGCTGACAGGCGAGTGATTGTGTGCTAGAGATGGATCCAACATTCTACTCCTCTAACTCTGAGCGGGGTCTGATGTCTGGGGTCAAAGCGCACAGATAAAAATTGGGGTGTCCGTGATGTCCTGTGCATCAAACATCGTGCTAAGCTCTGGGGCAGACTGAAAATCATATGACCAAACACATTTCCCTTCCTACAGGGAGCTCACAATCTAAGAAGGAGGGAAAATGGCTATTGGATGCCAATTTTCCATATGAGGACACTGAGGCCCAGCGAAGGGAAGTGACTTGTCCAAGGCCACAGCAGCAGGCAAATGGCAGAGCCGGGATAAGAACCCAGGTCCCTTGACTCCCAGCCCGGGTTCTTTCCTCCAGATTGTCCCACGTGGGCCGTGATGCTTCTTTCTGCCTGTGGTTTCGGTCCTGTTGCTTTCGGTTGGCGTTGGCTAATGTGTTAGTCTCCAAACAAGACACACAACCAGAGCGAGTCATTTTCCATTAATCAATCCATCAGTCACATTTATTAAACACTTACTGTATGTGCAGCACTGTATTAAACATTGGGACAGTACAACATAACAATATAACAGACACACTCCCTGCCCACAATGAGCTAATAGTTTTCAGTCTGTGTGCAGAGCACCAGACTAAGCATTTGGGAGAGTTTGGGAGAGTAGAGAAGCAACCTGGCTAGAAAAGCAGCATTGCTCAGTGGAAAGAGCACAGGCTTGGGAGTCAGAAGTCATGGGTTCTAATCCTGGCTCTGCCACTTGTCAACTGTGTGACTTTAGGCAAGTCACTTAACTTCTCTGTGTCTCAGTTACCTCATCAGTAAAATGGGGATTAAGACTGTGAGCCCCAGGTGGGACAACTTGATTACCTTGTACCCCACCCCCAGAGCTTAGAACAATGCTTGGCACATAGTAAGTGCTTAACAAATACCATTATTATTATTATTATTATTATTATTATTATTATTATTATTATTATCATAGAACATAGGGTTGGAAGACACATTCCCTGTCCACAAGCTTAGTTGAGAGGGAGGGAGTTGGATGGAGAAATGGTTTGATTCCAAGTTTACGTTGCTCAGATGCTCTTTTGAGCCTTTTGCTTATAGAGATCCTGCTTGCGTGAATTTTTTCCGGAAAAAGAACGCTTCGGCAACAAGTCTATCTGTGGGACAACTCTCCTGCACTGACTTCCTCGTGGTCAGTGTCTGTCTGACTGTCGTTGTTTACGTGTCGGGGGTGTTTGTTATCAGCACCAAAAGAAAAGCAACAATCTGTTCGATGCAGATATGAAGAGCAGATGGAAATTTTGCCTCCCAGATCCAGCCTTTCCCAAAGCCGCTCTCCCCCGGCTCCGGGATCTCCCTCTGCCTGGAATTCCGAATACTAGAATTTTGAATACTAGAATTTGAGGAGTTTACAGTCGACTGTGGGAAGAGCACTGCTCCAAGCACTTGGACAGCGGAGTTAGTAGAGACAGCTGACTGATACACAAAACTGCCTGTCTTGGCTATATCCCTTTGGGATTGATCACTTTTGCATTTCAAGATTTCTTTTCCATTTCAGTTAAAAGAACACCATTTGTCGCCCATTCGCTTCTCAAAAACCCCCATTTCGATTTACCTAGAATTATTTGTAAACACGGTCACATTTACACTTTTCAGCTACGGTAGACAGGTTTTCCTTATTGCAGGGAGAATCACGAAAGCTCAGGGTGAGCAGTTCTGATAATAGAAAAACATCTTCCTGAATGCTCTTAGTCGCTAAAGATAATCAAGTATAGCATTAAGATGTATCGCTTAATAGCTGATTTGAAAAATGAATTTCAATCTAGCGGGTTTCTTCCGATTTGGTAGATTCTTATCCCGCGCTGTAGAACATCTTGAAACACAAACATAAATAAACTCTGTCGGCATAAACACTGATTAGAATATTTTTGGAATAGCATTAACATATTCAATTTGCCCAGCATAAATCCGCTAACATCTGCAGTCATGAAAAGCATTTTTCTCACTGTTCAGAGGCAACTCAGCTCTCCCCACCTACAAGGCCCCCATAAAATAAATCCATCGTATTTATTGAACGTTTACTGGGTGCAAAGCACTGTACGAAGCTCTCATTATATTGTAATAACTCTATAACAGACACGTTCGCTGCCCATAATGAGCTGACAATCTAGAGGGAGATACGGATGTGAATAGAAATGAATAAATTATGGATATTTACTGAGGGATTGGGGAATAAAGGTGCAAATCCAAGTACAAACGGGACCCAGAAGGGAGTGGGAGAAGAAGAAAGGAGGGTGCAGTCGGGGAAGGCCTCTCTGAGGAGACATGCTTTTAATAAGGATTGGAAGATGGGAAGAGTGATCTTCTGTTGGAAATGATGAGGGAGGGCATTCCAGGACAGAGGCAGGACGTGGGTGAGAGGTCAGAAGCAGAGAGATAGTCAAAATTGAGGTAAAACGAGTAGGTTGGAGTCAGGAGAGACCGAAGGCAGGGAGGTCAGCGAGGAGGCTGATACAGTAGTCAAAAGATAAATGCTCGGATTAATGTGGTAGCAGTTGGGATGGAGAGGAAAGGGCAGATTTTAACAATATTGTAAAGATTGAATGACAGGATTTGGTCCTGAAGGCAGGAGGAAATGCGAGACTGCAGAGGAGAGAGATCAGGGCTGGAGGTGAAGATTTGGGAATAATAATAATAATGATGGCATTTATTAAGTGCTTACTATCTGCAAGGCACTGTTCTAAGTGCTGGGGAGGTTACAAGGTGACCAGGTTGTCCCAAGGGGGGCTCACAGTCTTCATCCCCATTTTACAGATGAGGTAACTGAGGCACAGAGAAGTTAAGTGACTTGCCTAAAGTCACACAGCTGATAAGTGGCGGAGGCAGGATTTGAACCCATGACCTCTGACTCCAAAGCCCTTGCTCTTTCCACTGAGTCAAGCTGCTTCTCTTCATAGAGAAGCATTGGGAATCATCTTCATAGAGATGGTAGTTGAAATTATGGGAGCGAATGTGTTCTCTAAGGGAGAAATCCCACCTCTTCCTACAAGCCTTCCCTGACTGACTCCCAACATCTCAGCAGTTATGAATTTATTTATGTATACAGCTACATATATATGGTATATATTGAGCACTTACCATGGGCAGAGCCCTGTACTAAGCACTTGGGGGAGTACAATACAACAGAACTGGTAGACACATTCCCTGCCCGGAACAAGTTTATCAGCTGGAGGACTTGGATGACTGATGCAAAGTCACTGTATTTATTCCATTACCCTATTTGTCAATCTTTTCATGATAGCTTTCCCCATTACAGTGTAAAATCCTTCTGGGTAGGGAATTTGTCATGTGCTTCTGTTGTAATATCCCAGTTATTTATAAAAAGAATTAATCGCAGGCTTTGCTAAGCACTTACTATGTGCCAAGTGTTGTACTTAAACCTGGGGGAGATACAAGATTGGAATTTTCCTCCCTGATTTTCTCTAGGGGTCCATCGAACTCTCTGAAACCGTGACAATTCGGGCAAAAGAAGAAGGAAAGACAAGATGTAATTTGTGGTAAAATGAATTTCATTTCACAGGTTGACTACTGCAGTTTCTCTCGATGACTGCCGAGAGACAAGACCGACAGCTGTGTAGATTGAACGTACCTAGCTCAACACAAACAGGGACAACATTTTCGCATGTGAAACATAGACGCGTTTCCAGCCCTCCTCCGTCAGACCCTTCCTTGTCGGTGAATTTCACCCTCACGGGGCGTCTTTAGAAACCAAGTCCGATGTTGCCAATGGCGAGGTTTTCCGTGTGTGATTGATAAGGTGAACGTTTGGCGGGCGATCCCTTCTCCACCAAGTGTAGCTAAACTTTGCCCTCTGCTGAACTTTGACATTGGGTAACCCTGGTGCTGTCTTCATTTCTCCAGTTTCCCATGGTGGAAACAGAAGTGTTCTGCACACAGTAAGCGCTCAATAAATACGACTGAATGAATGAACCTGTTTCCACTTCTCGGACTTGCCGTTCAAGATTTTGTTGCGTGGTGCTCCCCAAACATTTCTTGGGGATTTGGTCTGCACCTAGCAGAGTATCCTAAATGCTTAGTTCGGGTCTCTACTCACGGCGACCGCTCAATAAATACCACTGATGGACTGACTTATGCCGACCCATCATTTCCGTGAACATCACTAACAAGTCCATCACTGCTGCCGCTGACAACACCCTAATTGCCATCATCATCCTCACCAACACTGTCACCATCAACGCCACCCTCAACCGCACTATCATCGCGTGGCTTAGTGGAAAGAGCCTGGGCTTTGGAGTCAGAGGTCATGGGTTCAAATCCCGACTCCGCCAACTGTCAGCTCTGTGACTTTGGGTCAGTCACTTAACTTCTCTGTGTCTCAGTTTGCTCATCTGTAAAATGGGGATTAAAACTGTGAGCCCCTCCCCCCGGGACAACCTGATCACCTTGTAACCTCCCCAGCGCTTAAACAGTGTTTTGCACATAGTAAGCGCTTAACAAATTACTTAACAAATCATTACTATTATTATTATTATTACCCTCTTCATCAACACCTTCATCACTGACTGTCACTGTCACCGTCACTGCCAATGCTAACATTTCTGTCGTCACATTTCAGACCATCATCATCATCAATTGTATCATCAATCAGCACCGACACCATCGTCGCTTCATGGTCAACCCCATTATTGCTGTCATTGTCATCCCCCACACTCATGCAATCGTCTTTATTGAGCACTTATGGTGTGCAGAGCACTGTACTAAGCACTTCCATCGATGTCATGGCTGCCAACGTCAGTACCAATGTCGTCATCATCAATATCACCAGGATCATCCCCATGATCACTGTCACTGTCACTATCACTGCCTTTTTTTTAAGCTATTTGTTGAGCACTTACTAGGGGCCAGGCACTGTCCTAAGCACTGGGATAGATTAGTTCAGTGCTTTGCCCACAGTAAGTGTTCAATAATAATAATAATAATAATAATAATGCCATTTATTAAGCGCTTACTATGTACAAAGCACTGTTCTAAGCACTGAAAAATAGAAACCTGACTCTGGTGGGACTCGAACCCACAACCTTTGAATGCCTTCCACACGCTAAAAGTCCAATGCGCTATCCACTGATTGACTATAAGGTAGTCAGGTTGGACACAGTCTGGGTCCCACATGGGGCTCACAGTCTTAATTCCCATTTTCCCAGATGAGGGAACCGAGGCCCAGAGAAGTGAAGTGACTTGCCCGAGGTCCCACAGCAGACAAGTGGCGGAGGCAGGATTAGAACCCATGTCCTTCTGACTCTGAGACTCATGCTCCGTCCACTGGGCCATGCTGTTTCATTGTCAAGAGCAACGTCTGTTGAGCCCCTACTGTATCCTAGACTCCAGGGAGACATATAACGGAATAAAAGTGTCCTCAAGGAGCTCACAGTCTAGCAGGAGGCACAAATGGACAGAAATACCCAAACATGTAATGGGAAAACAAAAAAGAGCATAGGCCCAAATGAAGAAGATGGAACTAATAAAAAACGGTGGTGGGAAGGGAATCTACATTAAGCACCAGGATGATTAATGAGGAAAACAAAAAAGGGCATAGGCCCAAATGAAGAAGATGGAACTAACAAAAAACGGTGGTGGGAAGGGAATCTACATTAAGCACCAGGATGATTAATGAGGCCACCTGACCAGAAGAGGATAAATCAGGGAATGCTTCCTGAAGGAGGTGACATTTGAGAAATTTGAGACGTTTGAGACCAGGAGGGATAGATCAGGGATTGCCTCCTGGAGGAGGTGACATTTGAAAAAGGTATTGAGGGTGGAATTGTGATGGATTTGGGGGCAGAAGGAGTTTCATGAAGAGGGCAGGCTTTGGGCCTCTCGATCTGCTCTAAGTTTATCGGTGCTTATTTATCAACTCAGGATTCATGGAAAAAAACTATCAAACTAAAGTAACTTTCCCTGATGGATCTGAAGCCGGGATTTCAAACTTATAGGACATCCAGGGCTTCAGAGCCAGGCAGGGATTCTTTTCTGCCACCTTACGTACGTGTCAAGGCACATTCAATTGCATCTGATGCGTTTTTGGGCCCCATTTCAGAAATCTAATTTTTTTTTTCAACATGAAATAGCACAGAGATCCATTAAGGCAATTTCTGTCTTCAAGTAGAGCTTAGAGGTTTCTTTCCCTGAGTCCAAGAATGCTTAGGTGGAGCAGTCTGGAATCTTACACGATTGTGAGGTCGGGAGAGGTCACAACCAACACCTTCATTCTTTTGGGGAGGGATGGGGGGGGCTTGCATTTAGACTGTTTTCTCTATTACACCTCACTATTAATGCTATGCCACTTGCCTTTTGTGTGACCTTGGGCAAGTCACTTCCCTTATCTGTGCCTCAGTTTCCACATCTGTAAAATGAGGATTCAATATCCTTTTTCCCCCATCCTTAGACTGTGAGACCCATGTGGGAAAGGGACTATGTCTGACCTGATTAACTTTTATCTTCCCCGGTGCTTAGAACAGTGCCTGATGCATAGTAAGTGCTTAACAAATGCTAGCATCATTATCGTTATTATTATTATTACTAATAATACTGATGCTATAATAATGTTGGCCTTCAAGTTTGGGATATAGGAGGGCAAACAATAGGAGGCAAGATGTTGGACAAACATATCTTCGGAGCCCAGGCTGTAAGCTCCTTATGGGCAGGGAACATGTCTACCAACTCTGCTGAATTGTACTCTCCCAAGCGCTTAGTATAGTTCTCTGCACAGAGGAGTCCTTTTGGTGTATGATATTACAAATTACCAGAGCTTTGAGAATTTAGAAGATTGGCTCTTCATAGTCAAGAAAGTGAATGAAGGAGTCAGAAACTCAGCCAATAGTGGCATTGGTGGGCAATAAAAATGAGGTCTCTGAGGCCCAGAGAAGGGAAGTGACTTACCCAGGATCACACAGCAGACAAGTGGCAGAGCCGAGATCAGTCTACATGCTTTGTCACCTGTCTACATGTTTTGTTTTGTTGTCTGTCTCCCCCTTCTTGACTGTGAGCCCGTTGTTGGGTAGGGACCGTCTCTATATGTTGCTGACTTGTACTTCCCAAGCGCTTAGTACAGTGCTCTGCACACAGTAAGCGCTCAATAAATATGAATGAATGAATGACTGAATGAATGAATGAAATAATAATGGTTCTGGTGTTATAATCATTATGACGATTCTACTAATTATAATACTAATACTAATGATAATATAATAATAAGCATGGCCTAGTGGAGAGAGCACAGGCCTGGGGTCAGAAGGTCACAGGTTCTAATTCCGGCTCTGCCACTTGTCTGCTGTTTGTTTTTGGGTAAGTCAATTCACTTCTCTGGGCCTCAGATCCCCATCTGTAAAATGGGGATTCAGACGGTGAACCCCATGTGGGACAGGGAATGTGTCTAGCCCAATTTGCTCGCATCCACTTCAGTACAGTGGTGGATATTTGCTTAGTACTATTTGTACTAAGTACTATTCGTACTAATAATACACTGTACTATTAGCTTAGTACAGTGCCTGGAACATAGTAAGCGCTTAACAAATACCACAATTATTATTATTATTATTGTTAAATGGCTCGACCATAGAACAAAGATGGCTTAAACTGCTGGAGAAGGCCGAAAGGCATCAACAAGTTCCTTGCTGCTATGATATTTTTCAAATGACTAAACACCCTTAATGTGTCATATTCTCCCTGCCCCATGCCTTTCGATATGAGATGCTCTCCCTTAAGCAGCGCATCAGGACCATTTTTCTTCCTAAATCAATGGCACGATCGTACCAATATCCCTTCCCCAATTCATCTTAATTGCTTGCTGGGGCATGGTAAAAAAATATACTGAAAATGGTCTTCACCTGGTCTCAATCCTTTCCAACTACCTACATTTATCTCCAGGTATCAGGCAGATCACCCCCTCGCATTCCAGTGATGTGTCATAAATATTAATGGAGAAAAGGGCTGGGTGCTACCAGGTAGAAGTAAACTCCATTTAGAGAGTCCTAGCCCCCGGTGAAGCTAGATCTTTAGTAAATTTTACTAGCTAAGCGCCAAGCTCGATGTCAGAGTAATTACATCTTTTATCCACTGTGCATTCCCTCTTAGTGGCTCGCGACTCCCTAATTTTTCACTCCAGCTAATTTAGCAGTAAAAGCTCAGAGGTTTCGAAAGCTTCGCTCCCAGGATCCGTGGAAGTGCTCTGAGGTTCCTGAGATTCCTTCCCGGAAAAGAAGGAACCCAAAAAGGAGTGATTAACAGGGGAGGGGGAAGCATCCCAGATGACATGCAGTAATAATAGTAATGATGATCGTGGAATTTGTTAAGCACTTACTGTGTTCAAGCACTGTTCTATGCGCTGGAGTTGAAGTTCAAGATAATCAGATCAGACACAGTGTCTGTCCCACACAGAGCTTAAAGTCGAAGGAGGAGGGAGGACTTGTCTTGAAACCCCATACAAGATGGGGTTGGACTTTCCTCCCTGAAAATCTCTGGGATTTAGTATCTTCTCAGCTCTTGGCTGGCAAGTTCTGTCCTTGGTATGTGACAACTCATGCCTCTCATTGGTCCCTGTGGGCCCAGAGACCTTGTGGGAAATGAAGCGTTCTCTCTCTGGAGGAAGATGACCAGACATTCCTTCTAGCAAGGCTGCTCATGGTTTACCAGAGGCAGAGAATCAAATACAGAAGCGGTGTGGCCTAATGGATAGAGCCCAGGCCTGGAAGTAAGGAGGATCTGGGTTCTAATCCCCACTCTGCCACTAGTCTGTTGTGTGACCTTGGGCAAACTGCTTCCCTTCCTCTGTGCCTCAGTTACCTCATCTGTAAAACACGGATTAAGTCTATGAGCTCTCTGTGGGATATGGACTCTATCCAAGTTGATTGTCTTTTTCCACCCCATTGCTTAAGTGGCTCAGTGGAAAGAGGACGGGCTCTGGAGTCAGAGGTCAGGGGTTCAAATCCCGGCTCTGCCAATTGTCAGCTGTGTGATGTCGGGCAAGTCACTTAATTTCACTGTGCCTCAGTTACCTCATCTGTAAAATGGGGATTAAGACTGTGAGCCCCCCGTGAGACAACCTGATCACCCAGTATTCATTCATTCATTCATTCAATCGTATTTATTGAGCACTTACTGTGTGCAGAGCACTGTACTAAGTGCTTGGGAAGTACAAGTTGGCAACATATAGAGACGGTCCCTACCCAACAAGGGGCTCACAGTCTAGCCTAGTTCTCACCTCCCCAGCGCTTAGAACAGTGCTTTGCACATAGTAAGTGCTTAATAAATGCCATTATTATTATTATTATTATTATTAGAGTAAGCACTTAGCAAATATAACGAAAAAGAAAAAGCCTGGCTTGGAATTCCCTCCCCTTTCATATACAACTGTCCACCAGTCTCCCCACCTTCAAAGCCCAACTATAAAATGGCACACCTCCCTCAACTAAGCCCTCATTTCCCCTTCTCCCTCTCCCTTTTCCATCACCCCCACACTTGGATCTCTCCCCTTTAAGCACAAGATAGTCATTCATTCATTCATTCAATCGCATTTATTGAGCGCTTACTGTGTGCAGAGCACTGTACTAAGCGCTTGGGAAATCATGTTATCACCCAAGGCAAACCTGTTTCATCTGAAATCCCAGGTTTGGGAGTCAGAAGGTCATGGGTTCTAATCCCAGCTCCGTCACTTGTTTGCTGTGCTACCTTGGGCAAGTAATTTAATTTTCGGGACCTCGGTTACCTCATCTGGAAAACGGGGATTGAGACTGTGGGCCCGACATGGTGCAGGGACTGTGTCCTACTCAATTTGCTTGTATCCACCCCTCAGCTTAATATAGTGACTGGAACATAGTAAGTACTTAACAAATACTGTCATTATTTTTATCACTATTAAATTACCCCCCAACAGTTTGATTTCATGGGATGAATCGTAGCAGGGCATTACAATCTTGAACTCTCCCTCTTTAGGGCCAAGGAAGGAGACCTTTTGAGGCAGCCATGATGGTTTTTGAAGACCATCGCCACGTGGGCGAATGAATCCCTCTCCTTGCATCTCACGAATCCCGCTGGCCTGGTGGGGAATTGGGCTGCGGAAGCGATCATCTGGTGGCTGCTAATCTTCAATAACACCAGACTCCCCTGAGCCAACCTGCTTTGGTTACGAGTGTTACATAATGGTAAGCAGCTGTGGAACTTGGAGGCTGGAGCTGAGATGGAGGGAAGGTCCACATGCTGAAAATGCCAAACACCAGACAGGATGGAGTCCAGGGTGGTCTCAACACTTGATGAGGGTTTGACCAGCTGAGAACTGAACTCTCCAGTCCACAGCCGGAGGCCTGTTCCATTCCTGACATCTCCCCCGGTGGGTCAGCTATGTTTGGGGAATGTCCCAGGGGATAGTTTTTACATGTTTTGCTATTCTGTATCTCTCAACGCATCGTGCCACAACATAAACATCTTCAAACACTATTCACTTTTAAAGAGGAAGGATTTTCCCATGTCTCTCACAGAATTAGAGACATCTTGAGGGTTGAAAACTGCATGAGGTCACTGAAAAATTCCATACCCACCCCAACACTTAATACGGTGACTCACCCAATAAGTGCTTAAAAAAACCCACGATTATTATTAACCTAACCACCTCTTCTTTTCATTCATTCATTCATTCAATCGTACTTATTGAGTGCTTACTGTGTGCAGAGCACTGTACTAAGCGCTTGGGAGGTACAAGTTGGCAACATACAGAGACGGTCCCTACCCAACAATGGGCTCACAGTCTAGAAGGGGGAGACAAACAACAAAACAAAACATGTGGACAGGTGTCAAGTCATCAGAATAAATAGAAGTAAAGCTAGAAGCACATCATTAACAAAATAAATGAATAGAATCGTAAATATGTACAAGTAAAATAAATCGAGTAATAAACCTGTACAAACATATACACAGGTGCTGTGGGGAGGGGAATGAGGTAGGGAGGAGGGGATGGGAACCTTTGATCAGTGCTGTTTCTCTAAATCTCAAGTTGACAGGTTGCTCTCCTGTTTCTCTGGTACTTTCAGAGATTCCAGAGCAAGGAAGATCCTGTAAGTACTCCTAGACTGGCAGGGAATTCCTTCCTCGACTTTCAGGTAACGAACCAGGGAAGGATGGAAGCCAAGGACTCCACATGAGAATTTTGTCCATGGCCTTTGAGCTCTGTGGAATATGGATTCCTCTTGGAGAAAAGAAGGGCCAGCTTGGATTTGGGAAACTCGAACCCCTCTCAGACTTGTTGAGGGAGACCACAGATGGCTTCCCTCGTTCTCTCCTTAGAGCGGTCCCACCAAATAGCCAGTAGGCGCCTGAACGGCCCGCAGGTCCAGTCATAACACTCCTAGCCCACTGTTGGGTAGGGACTGTCTCGATATGTTGCCAACTTGTACTTCCCAAGCGCTTAGTACAGTGCTCTGCACACAGTAAGCGCTCAATAAATACGATTGATGATGATGATCCTCTAACGGACGTGACTTCCAGTGAACCTTCTATTTCATAATGGCGGCAAGGCCGGCGGCCCACCCCCTTGAGGAATGAATGGGTTCCACTTACCGTGGTCGTCTTTATCCGTCCCCCAGGCTGCGTACAGGTCCAGCCTGATTTATTGATTAACAAATCACAGCCTTCTCCTTCTAAACATGGAAGCATATCACACCACTGTTTTGTCTTTATAATTCGTGCTGTGGAAGAGGCAAAAGAGAAGAAAAGAAAAACCGGTTGGCAAACGTGCTGTGGTACAAGCGATATAGTAATAGTGATGGCATTTATTAAGCGCTGACTATGTGCAAAGCACTGTTCTAAGCGCTGGGGAGGTTACAAGGTGATCAGGTTGTCCCACTCGGGGCTCACAGTCTTAATCCCCATTTTACAGATGAGGGAACTGAGGCACAGAGAAGTAAAGTGACTTGCCCAAGGTCACACAGCTGACAACTGGTGGAGCTGGGATTTGAACCCCTGAACCCTGGCTCCAAAGCCATTGATCTTTCCAATGAGCCACGCTGCTGATAACTGTTGTATTTGTTAAGTACTTACTGTGTGCCAAGCACTGTACTAAGTGCTGCGGTGGATACAAGCAAATCAGGTTGGACACAGTCCCTGTCCCACATGGGACATTTCTGACTGCTCTTTTGGCTGGGCTAGATTTTCCCTGCTACTACCTCTACTACTACTATTACTATTGCTACTATTACAATCACTACTATTACTACTGTTACCACTATTACTACCATTACTACCATTACTACCACTACTAAAACCATTACTGCTTATACTACTACTACCACTACTACCATTAATACTACAGGAGAAGCAGCGTGGCTCAGTGGAAAGAGCCCGGGCTTGGGAGCCAGAAGTCATGGGTTCAAATCCCTCTAATTGTCAGCTGTGTGATTTTGGGCAAGTCACTTAACTTCTCTGTGCCTCAGTTCCCTCATCTGTAAAATGGGGATTAAGACTGTGAGACCCACGTGGGACAACCTGATCACCTTGTATCCCCCCCCCCCTCAGTGCATAGAACAGTGCTTTGTACATAGTAATTGCTTAACAAATACCATCATCATCATTATTATTATTATTACTACCATTCTGCTCCACCACTTGTCTGTTGTGTGCCCTTGAGCAAGTCACTTCATTTCTCTGGGCCTCAGTTGCCTCATCTTTAAAAGGGGGATTGTGACCGTGAGCCCCATGTGGGACAGGGACTGTGTCTAACCCGATTTGCTTAAAACCACCCCGGCTCTTTGTATAGTGCCTGGGACATAGTAAGTGCTTAACAAATACCATAATTATTATTATTATTGTATCTACCCCAGCACTTTGTACAGTGCCTGGCACATAGTAAGTGCTTAACAAATGCCATAATTATTATTATTATTGTATCCATCCCAGGTCTTTGTACAGTGCCTGGCACATAGTAAGTGCTTAACAGATGCCATAATTATTATTATTATTGTATCCATCCCAGCTCTCTGTACAGTGCCTGGAACATAGTAAGTGCTTAACAAATGCCATAATTATTATTATTATTGTATCCACCCCAGCTCCTTGAACAATGCCTGGCACACAGTAAGTGCTTAACAAAAACCGTAATCATTATTATTATTACTACTTCCACTGCTACTACTATTACTACTACTAGCACTACCACTACTCATATGGCCATTACTGCTGCTAATATTGCTGTTACTACTACTACTATTACCACTTCTACTACTACTAATGCTACTCCTCCTCCTGCTCCTCAGACATCAACAGTTCAGAAGGGAAAGCTAGTCCTATCACTAGCAGGATGAAGGCTTTGGGGTTAATTCTGCAGTAGCAGCGATGATTTGCACAGAGCCATCCACTCTCTCTCGCTCCATCCCCCACGTTTCCCTCCGGCAGCGCCAGTTCTGAGATGGCTGACAGCGGGGAGTTCTACCTGCGGCCGAGGCCCAAAATTTATCTGAGATCTCCGCAGCAACAAACGCAGCTGTGAAATCCCAGAGGTTCTCAAATCCAGTGTGCATCTCTCCCATTAGAAATAAAGGGTCGGGGAGAAACCAGGCGCTGGGAGCCTCTGGAATTAGGAGTGGCGGCAGTGGGATAAGTCACCTTTCAACACCAAACGGACATGAGCTTGGTGAGCACAGTTATCCAGAATCCTCCAGGAAACTAGTCCGTCCCTGGATCAACTCCCCATCCAGAGCTGGTGAAACTGAGGCTCCAGAAAGATTCGATCTGTTGCAGTGTCCTCTCCCAAGTGCTTAGTACATTGCTCTGCACATAGTAAGTGCCCAGTAAATACCAATGATTGATTAATTGTTCGGAGCCTGTGAGCAGCAAGGGCCAGGAATCTCCTGGGTGGGCAAATCCGGACTTAGAGGAGACCTGCCCTAAACTCAAGGACTTGAGGAAGGTGGAATAAACCCAATAGCAACTTCAGTGACGGCATTTATTAAGCGCTTACCATGCATGTTCCCAATCACTGTGATACAGCCTGGGGTCGATGCAAGATAATCATAAGAAGTAGTGTGGCCCAGTGGATAGAGCACGGATCTCGAAGTCAGAAGGACCTGGGTTCTAATCCCACTCCTTCACTTACCCATCTGCTGTGTGACCTTGGGCAAGTCACTTCAGTTCTCTGGGACTCAGTTACTTCTCCCGTAAAATGGGGTTTAATGTGAGCCCCATGTGGGACCTGTACTGTGTCCAACAACCTGATTAGTTTGTATCTACCCCAGTGCTTAGCAGAGTGCCTGACACATAGTATGTGCTTAAATACCATTAAAATAAAAAAGAAAGAAAAAAAAATCAGAGCAAACCTGGTCGTGTCCCGCATGGGGCTCACCAGGTAACTAAGAGAGAAAAGAAGTATTGAATCCCCATTTCAGTGATGAAGGAAGTGAGGCCCAGAAAGGTCCCTCCTTCCTCTCCCCCGCCTCCCCCTCTCCATCCCCCTGCCTTACCTCCTTCCCTTCCCCACAGCACCCGTATATATGTATATATGTTTGTACATATTTCTTACTCTATTCATTTATTTATTTTACTTGTACATATCTATTCTATTTATTTTATTTTGTTAATATGTTTGGTTTTGTTCTCTGTCTCCCCCTTCTAGACTGTGAGCCCACTGTTGGGTAGGGACTGTCTCTATATGTTGCCAACTTGTACTTCCCAAGCGTTTAGTACAGTGCTCTGCACACAGTAAGCGCTCAATAAATATGATTGATTGATTGATTAAAAGGTGTGCCCAAGGTCACAAATCAACTCAGTGCATTGCTGAGATTAGAATTTGACTTCCAGCTGCTGTTCTTTCCATTCTGTCTAAAGCCGTCGAGTCATCTCCAACCCATAGCGACACCACGGACACATCTCTCCCGGAATGCCCCACCTCCACCTGCAATCGTTCTGGTACTGGATCCATAGAGTTTCTTTGGTCAAATTACAGAAGGGGTTTACCATCGCCTCCTTCCGCGCAGTAAACTTGAGTCTTCGCCCTAGACTCTCCTTTTAGACTGTGAGCCCACTGTTGGGTAGGGACTGTATATGTTGCCAATTTGTACTTCCCAAGCGCTTAGTACAGTGCTCTGCACATAGTAAGCGCTCAATAAATATGATTGATGATGATGATGACTCTCCTGTGCCGCTGCTGCCCAGCACAGGTCTGAGTTTTGCCTTGTAGCAGATTGCCTTCCACTCGCTAGCCACTGGCCAAGCTTGGACTGGAATGGGTAGGACTCTGCTTGACTCTCCCTCCCATAGTCGAGACTGGTAGAGGACTGGAAACTCTCCAGGTGTGACTCTGAGAGGGGGATCTTTCCATTAGAAATCATGCAAATTCAGTGAGTCCAGAAGCATCAAAAATTGAAAACAAATTACTTAAAATTATCCTTTGATAACACATTGGACTGCAGAGTGATTTGACCTTTCCATGGGAATTTCAAATTAACAATCAATCAATAAATAGTATTTAATGAGTGCTTACTGTGCCCAGGGCAGTGTACTGAATGCTTGGGAGAATACAATTTCAGGGAGCAGCATGGCATAGTGGATAGAGAATGGGACTGGCAATCAGAAGGTCATGGGTTCTAAACCCAGCTCTGCCACTTGTCTGCTGTGTGACCTTGGGCCAGTCACTTCACTAATAAGTGCTTTACAAGTACCATAATTATTGTTATTATTATTATTACTCTGGGCCTCAGTGACATCATCTGGAAAATGGGGATTGAAACTGTGAGCCTGGAGTGAGACAGAAACTGTGTCCAACCCAATTAGCTTGTATCCACCCCAGCTCTTAGTGTAGTGCCTGGCCCATAGAAAGTGCTTAGCAAATACCAAAATCACCACCATTATAATACAACAAAGTTGGTAGAAATGACTCCTGTCTACAAGAACCTTACAGTCGGGAATGAAAAGACCTTCTTTTATCCTCACAACATCATTGTGATCTAGGAAGAGGCAGGCATTATCATTCTCTCCATTTTACAGATGATGAAACTGAGGTCCAGAGAGGTGAAGTGACTCACTCTAGGCCACACAGCAGATAAGAGGCAGAGTGAGGAGTAGAACCCATTTCTCCTGAATATCAAACCCGGGCTCTGTCCACAAGACCCGTGGAACTGCTACACAACAGAGGAAAAAAAATCTCTAGTGGTCTTGTTTTTTATCTCACATTTCATTACATCTTTAGGGATGTCTCAACTAAAATGCATCATTTTCTTGTCACAGTCAAATATTGAGATACGCTTTATGCCACTCCAATTATGAGGCAAGCACCCAAGCATCACCCCCCGCCCCAGCCACGCACACAAGGAAATGAAATACAGGGGACAAGTCCTAGGATTAAAATAGATTCATTCGCTAGCCTCCAGAAATCCCATTTGCAATGCTTGACAGAAGAACTTTATCCATAATGATACACAGGTATTTTATTTTTAATAATAAAAACCTTGAATTTGCGCAGCACTCATTTCCCAAAGTTCTTTCACACTCCTTATCTGTGCTCTCCCCACTCCCCTGTGAGGTAGAGTAGAGCATGTGTTGCTACCCATTTACAGAAGAGGGGTCTGAGGCCCAGAGAGGTTAAGTGGCTTGACCAAGGTCACACAGCAGCCCAGGAAGACTAGATAGAATATGTAGTATTATGTACATATCTTTCAATTATGTATCATAAATTATTTATTTATATTAATGTTTGTCTCCCCCTCTAGACTATAAGCTCGTTATGGGCAGGGAACATGTCTGCTAATTCTGCTGTAATGTACTCTCCCAAGCATTTAGTACAGTTTTCTGTCCGTAGTAAGCATTCAGTAAATACCACTGATTGATTGGATTAGAGGATTAGAAAAGGCAGGATTTCTGGTACCCCTGAGGGTTTCAGATACCCATTTCACAGATGAGGAAACTGAGGCCCAGAGGGGTTAAATGATTTCCCCAAGGTCATCCAGCAGCCCGGGAAGACCAGATGGACTGAAGGAGGAGGGGATGCTCAAACACTGAGGGGCTCAAATCCCCGTTTTCCTCAGGAAGACACATCCTCACTCCAGGTGGAGTCAGGAAAGAAATGGTAGCATTAATGCGGAACTAAGTCAGTCCTTTTCAGTAAACATAAATCATTTGGAGAAGCAGCGTGGCTCAGTGGAAAGAGCATGGACTTCGGAAGTCAGAGGTCATGGGTTCAAATTCCAGCTCTGCCAACTGTCAGCTGTGTGACAGTTGTCACAGTGTGACAGCTGTGTGACTTTGGACAAGTCATTTAACTTCTCTGTGCCTCAGTTACCTCATCTGGGGATTAAAACTGTGAGCCCCCCATGGGAGAGCCTGATCACCTTGTAACCTCCCCAGCGCTTAGAACAGTGCTTTGCACATAGTGAGTGCTTAACAAATACCATTATTATTATTATTATTTTACATTTTTTTAATGAAATGAATGTCTTGCACTGAGACTATTGAAGAGCATATCCAATTTGGCAATCTAGCGGCTGAAAAGAAAGCGTGCTCTTCCACCCTATTCTGTGTTCATTCAGGTGGTTCTTTAAGCAACGCTTTGACTCTGCCATCAATCAAAAAGAAGCACTATTGCAGGCTTTAGTGGCTAGAGCACTGTACTAGATGCTGGGGAGTTTCCACAGAGGTAACAGACACAGCACCCAGCAGACGAAGCCTTGTTCATCAATCAGAGGTATTGATTGACAGCTTACTGTGTGCACAGCACTGTACTGAGTGCTTGGGAGAGTACAATACAACAGAGATGGTAGACACATTCCCTACCCACAATGAGCTCACAGTGTAGAAGATGAGTTCATACTCAATCATTCATTCAGTCAGTCAATCGTATTTATTGAGCGCTTACCTTGTTCAGAGCACCAAACTAAACACTGAACTAAGCACTTGGAAAGTACAGTACAGCAATAAAGAGATAAAATCCCTGCTGCCCAAGCCTCTCTCGCCCTTCCCTTCAGACCTAACCCTGCTCTCCCCAACTTCAAAGCCTAAAAATCATATCTCCTTCAAGAGGCCTTCCAAGATTACTTCATTACATTCCCCACTACTACCAAGCACAAAAGTCCTCACAACTCCGTAGCTCTTATGTGTACTGTCAGCTCGTTCTAGGCAAGGAACATGTCAGCTAATTCCATTATCTTGTTCTCTCCCAAGAGCTTGGTAAAACACTCTGCACATAGCAAGTGCTCAATAAATACCACTGATGGATTGATCTATGTACAGATCTTTATATTTCATCCTTTCTGAAATTTATTCTAGTGTCCATCTCCCCTGCTAGTCTGTAAGCTTCTTGAGGGCAAAAGTCATGTCCACTAATTCTTCTGGACTCTCCCAAGTGCTTAGCTCAGTGCTCTGCACACAAAATCCCGTGAGCTCCTTGAGGGTGGAAATCACGTTTACTAACTCTATTATGCTCTACCAAGTGCTCAGTCCAGAGCTCCACACCCTAACACGGAAGCTGGGAGATTGGCTGGTGATACTGAATTTTGCAAGTTAATGAGGGAAAAAATAGAATTAAAAAAATTCCAGGCTGGGGTGGCCCATTAATGAGTTTGAGAGGGGCTCACTTTGACAAGCACAATTCTGTGTTTACTATTCAAAGCGGTTGGGCTGAGGGGTCAACTGTCAAGGAAGAGTGGGTCTTCAGAATGGGGGCTATACCACATATCAGGCTTTGAAAAAGGCAAGACGACTCTTGTCTGTGCTTTAGTATTTTCACAAGGGACATGGGGAAGTAGGGAGGACCCAGAGATTAAAGGGAGAGCACAAAGGCACTGAGATTCCTTGTCTGGTAGAAAAGAAGGTCAAAGGGTGACTTCTTAACTCCTCAGCACAGAGAGCCCAGTGAGTTCTCCAACGCCTTTGAACAAGAAGAGTTGAATCTTCCACATGGCCCAGTGGAAAGAGCCCGGGACTGGGAGTCAGAGGACCTGGGTTCCAATCCCGGCTCTGCCACATGTCTGCCGTGAGGCCCTGGACAAGACACTTCACTTCTCAGTGTCTCAGTGACTTCATCTGTAAAATGGGGATTAAGACCGGGGAGCCCCACATGGGACGGGGACTGTGTCCAACCCGATTATCTTATGTCTAGCCCTGCGCTTAGAGCTCTGTGTGGGAGAAGAAAGAACAGTATGGATTGGAAAGCTAGAAGCCAAAAAGGTTTCCAGTATCTCCATTTCCTTTTCTGGTGGTCCCAGGGGCTCCAGAAACTATAGCTGAATCGCTTCTGGAGGTCTCCAGCTGACAGACAGAATGTCTGTCTCCCCCTCTACACTGTAAGCTCGTTGTGGGCAGGGAATATATCTGTTTATTGTTTCATTGTACTCACCCAAGCACTCTGCACACAGTAAGCACACAACAAATACCACTGAATGAATGAAATGATTCCATTCCTGGTCCTAGGGGGATTGGAAAACAGAAGTAGCAGGGAGACTTCCTAACGTACAATGTGCAGAACCTGGGGAAATACGAACCAAGCGATAGTGTGATAACATGGGATGGGAGCGTGACAAGGCAGAACTAGTCTCTGCTGTTGCATTTTCCATCAGAGACTCAAAAGAGAGACTTTAAGAGAGATCCCCTCCTACCTCCACCTCAGGTCGGGCAACTGACTTCACCAATCCACCCCTTCTTTAATTGATTCTGGCCCGGTGCCTGTAGAATCAAATCAGTCTTTCTCTGATGGCTGGGAATATACTTGCCCTCTGTAAGAGAGATGAAAATGATCTGATTCTAAGTCCCCCCCCGACCACTGCCATTGACAGGAGCCATTAAAATCCTTCTTCATCCCAGCTGCTTTCTTCAGAGAACTGTGGGGACGATTTAAATGTATTTAGCGTGTGACCTTGAGGTTGGAGTGTGCCCCTTATGAGCTGATTCTCTCTCCCGGTCCTTTGTTGCAAATGGTTTCATAGTATCCGCGGCCAACTAAATTGTATTATCTCCCCACTTGGAGGAAGGCTGCAATCTGTTCATCTACAAATACTCCTTTTCTACTTTCAAAAAGGTTCCAATCAACTCCCGTTTCAACTGAGAATTGGCTTCCTCTCTGGAAGGTCGGAGCTCCACTGGAGAGCACTAAGCCACGCATTGAACCAAAACTCCTGCTCACTGGCTCTGAGGTTTCCAATCAGCTAGCTCCTTCTTCCCTATCTGCTCCCTTCTCCCACCATAGCCCAGCTTGAGCCCAAGGGAACTTCCAAGCTGTTATTTATCTTTTTAATGGTATTTGTTAAGTGCTTACTATGTGCCAGGCACTCTTCTAAGAGCCTGGATTGATACAAGTTAATCGGGTTGGACACAGTCCCTGTCTCACGGGGGGCTCACACTCTTAATCCCCATTTTCCAGATGAGGGAATTGAGCTCCAGAGAAGTGAAGTGACTTTCCCAAGGTCACACAGCAGACAAGTGGCGGAGCCGGCACTAGAACCCATGACCGTCTGACTCCCAGAATTGTCTCTATCCACTAGGCCTCGCTGCTGCTTGAAGTAATTATTCCTCAATTATTTCTGCTGAGGCTGTGTTCATAATGCATGAGTGCTAAAGTTGGGTTTATGCCACACGGGCTGGAATAAATTAATCAGTGAAGGCCTCCTGGAGGAAGGAGCATTTTTAGGAGGGCATTCAAGATCGGAGGGATCTGAGGCCCGGAGGGATTGAATAGTCATTCATCGGAAAATGAGAGTAGGTTGGCTTTAGAAATCATCCGGCTCACTAAAAGAGGTGGATGCAACAGGTTTCCTACACACATCAAACTGGGGAAATGTAATCTCTAAAGAAACATTTTAATAATACATTGAAAAATGAATTATGCATTCACGGATCAGGTCGCTCCAAGAGTGTACATATACATTCTTACTCCCAAACATCTGCTTACCTGCTTGTGTATTTTAAATGCCTGAAGAAACTACAATTTAACCCTTGTTTTCATTTGTAATCCATTCAAATTGGCCCCCTTTTCCCGGATGTTAAAGAGAACGGTGCCACTGTTTCAGGCTCCATGAGGGAGGGATGTGAAGGAGGTCGGGGGAGCACCCTCCCCCAGAGAACATTTCATGGTGATCAGGTGGGAGGAGCTCAGGGGTGACAGGTCACTCGTGTCTCCCTCGCCATGGCCCATGGAGACACTCTCACCCATGGAAGGCAGATGAGAGCATTGCCAGATGATGTCATTGGGAAGACAATAATAATAACAATGATAATAAATAGTAATAACAATAATTCTGCTGTCTGTTGAGCTCTTAGTGTGTGCCAGGCACTGTACTAAATGCTGGGATGGATAGAAATGCCAATAAATAGCACTGATGATGACGGTACTGATGGGGATGATGCAAGGTGAATTTATAATGAATTTTTGAATGGTAGAAGAGTCATAGTGTTGTGGATACAACATGGGCCTGGAAGTCAGAAGGTCATGGGTTCTAATCCCACCTCTGCCACTTGTCTGCTGTGTGACTTTGGCAAGTCACATCACTTTTCTGGGCCTCTGTTGCCTCATCTGTAAAATGGGGATGAAGACGGTGAGCCCCATGTGGGACAGCGACGGTGTCCATCCTCATTAGCTTGCATCAACCCCAGCACTTAGAACAGTGCCTGGCACACAGTAAACACTTAATGAATACCGTAATTTTTTTTTTCCCTCACTGCGAGCATTTCATTTTGTACCCGAGTCCGCCCATCACAGTCAAATTCCCTCCCCGCATGATGAAATAAAAGACAACATGAAATGGGTTGCACGCAGGAATGGAATGAAACAAGTGCTGAAGCAGACATCCTGTTCCCAAATTAGACTCAGAAAATCCCTAAATAACAAGGCCTCTCCACCGAAAAACCCGAGGAAGGCCCATTTGCATTTCTAAGATGAAAAACCGAAACAACCCATGTGTATCTTTGCTCCCGGAACACATGGCCTCATTTGCATATTTTCGACGGAACGCTTATCTGAGCGTGGCTGAGGGGAGCGGGGGGGGCGTCTAGTGCATCGTCCCTCCCGTTCTCCTGCTCACCTGCTCACCCCAACCGAACATCACCGATCGCGGGGCACTAAAACACGAAACCCGGAAATAGCTTTCAAAAAAAACATACATCACCAGTTTATGAAACACTGTCCGCCAAAGATAGCGTCAAGAATGTATTTTTGCGGCACATTTTCAGAAAGGCAATATTCCCCGATAGGCTGTCGGCCTGATCTCACGGGGAGGGAAAAGCGATAAGAAAATCCCTCAATATACCACTCTCCGATAAATCTCGCTTGGGGTGGATGTCAGGGCCGTCTCCTGGATTTGTGTCTGCCGTCAATCACAGAAGGGTTAATAGATGCTTATCAGAGCCTAGTGACTTTTTTTTTTTGAACAGACGACGAAGTCTGTGTCTAAAATTCCCCCCACTGTCCCGGCAAAGGAAAACGGCAAAAAAAGTAGTGCCATCCAAGATTTCTTTTAATGCAGGGAATAGTGTTGCAACAGTGAAAGACATTAACATCTGTCTCTCCCTTTGGACTGTAAGCTTCATGTGGGCAGGTATCATGTCGACCAACACTCTTGTAATCTTTCAAATGCTTAGCACAGTGCTCTGCACAGAGTGAGAACTCAAAAAATACCATCGATAACACATATATCTATATCTATTATATATATATATATATATATATATATATATATCTGCATTCCATCCTTTTTTATGTGATTTATTTTACTGTCTGCCTCTCCTTCTAGACTAGCAACATTCTTGTACTGTACTCTCCCAAGTGTTTGGCACAGTGCTCTGTGCACATATATGTATGTTTTCAATGGTATTTAGAGAAGCAGCATGGCTCAGTGGAAAGAGCCCGGGCTTGGGAGTCAGGGATCATGGGTTCGAATCCCAGCTCTGCCACTTGTCAGCTGTGTGACTTTGGGCAAGTCACTTCACTTCTCTGGGCCTAAGATTAAGATTGTGAGCCCCATGTGGGACAACCTGATCACCTTGTGCCCCCCCCCAGCTCTTAGAACAGTGCTTTGCACATAGTAAGCGCTTAACAAATACCATTATTATTATTTATATATATATTTATCTCCATTTTCCTTCCTTTTCTTATCTGTAATTTATTTTATTGTCTGCCTCCTCTTCTAGACTGACCTCTTTAGAGGTCATTATTGTGACTAAGGACTAATAATGAACAAAGATATTAAAATTAATTATGGTATTTGTTAAACGCTTACTATGTGCCAAGCAGTCTATTAAGCCCTGGGGCAGATACAAGTTCATCAGGTCAGACACAGCTCCTATCCTACCCTAGGCTCACAGTCTAAGCAGGAGCGAGAATAGGTACTGAGAAACAGTATGACCTCGTGGAAAGAGCCCAAGCTTGGGAATCAGAGGACCTGGGTTCTAATCCCGGCTCTTCCACTTATCTACTGGGAGACTTGGGCAAGTCTTGTATTTACCCCACTGCTCAGTATAGTTCTGGACATAATAAGCGCTTAACGAATACCACCATTATCCTTATTATTAGATAGCACACCCCATTTTACAGACAAGGAAAGTGAAATTCAGAAGCAAAGTGACTTGCCTAAGGTCACCCAACAGGCTAGAGGCAGAGCCAGGATTAGAACTCAGGGCCTCTGACTCCCAGGCTGTGCTCTTTCCATTAGGCCACACAATTGTATCACCCAAGCGCTTAGTTCGAGGCTCGGAATACAGTAGGTACTCAATAAATAAGATTAGCTGACTGATCGACAGGAGAGAATCCACAGAGGAACCTAAATCCCAAGCATGGCTTTCTTTATCTGACAATCTTTAGGGTTTTTTGATTGGATGACACCCACCCTGATTACTTCTTCTTTTAGTAGTTTCAATGAAATGTATTCACCTTCAAGAAGTGCTCTCTCTGGAGTGGTTTTATGATTACACTGATTCATTAGCTACGTAGCAGGAAGACAACATATGAATGATAACAATATAGAACTTCATGATTACCGTGTTAAAAAAAAAACCCAGTGGGTTAGGAAATAAAATTAGAATGAAGAAAGGGGAAGTTTGTTATAAGCTACTTGTTGGATTGTTCCTCTAGGAATAATTTCTTCTAGAAAAGCAGCGTAGCCTAGTGGATAGAGCACGGGCCAGAAAGTCAGGGGGGCCTAGGTTCTAATCCCAATTCCGCCACTTGTTTGCTGTGTGGCCTTTGGGAAGTCACTTCACTCTTTAGACCTCAGTTACCTCATCTGTAAAAAAAAAAAAAAAAAAGGGATTAAGATTGTGAGCCCCATATGGGACAGGGACTGTGTCCAACCTGATTACCTTGTATCTACTCCAATGGTTAGACAGGGGACTGGCGTATAGTAAGCACTTAACAAATACCATAAAAAAAAGTTGACTGAGTCCTCAAGAAAGAGGACAAGCTCCTTCAAATAATTTCCATGAACAAATTTGCTCAAGCTGACAGAAGCGATTTGGAAAGGGAGGCTTCAAAATGTGGAAATGCAATCCTCCAAATAGCTGAACCAAGAAGGCTCAATCAGTCAATCGGTCAATTGTATTTATTGAGTGCTTAGGGTGTGCCGAGCACTGTATTAAGTGTTTAGGAGAGGACAATACAGCAGAGTTGGTAGACGCGTTCCCTGTCCACCGTGAGCTTACAGTCTACAGGATTTCTACAAGGATCTAGTTTGGGTTTGCAGTCGGCTCTTACTTATCCACGGAAAGTGCAGGAAGGAGGGTGTAAGAGTGGATAACTGAACTCCACAGATAATCCATGAGCTTCATCTCTGCTGTTAACCTCATCCTCCTCCCTGCCAAACCTCTTCTCCAGAGCTGTTGACGAGAACCACCTTTGCTCAATCAATCAGTGGTATTTATTGAGTGCTTACTATGTGCAGGGCGCTGTATGACCTTAGTGGATAGAACACAGGACTGGGAGTCAAATGGACTTGGGTTCTAATCCCAGCTCTGCCAAACATCTGCTGTGTGACCTTGGCCAAGTAGCTTCACTTCTAGGGGCCTCAGTTACCTCATCTGTAAAATGGAGATTAAGTCTGGGAGCCCCATGGGGGACAGGGACTGTGTCCAACCTGATTAACGTGTACCTTCTCCAGTGCTTAGAACAGTGCTTGGCACATAGTAAGCATGTAACAAGTATTATACCATGGTACTAAGTGCTTGGGAGAGTAAAAGAGAGTTGCCAGACATGTTCGATGTCCGTAATGAGCTGACAGTTGATGACCAGAAGTATGATCGCCTCTCCTCAGATGGAGGCATAAAAAATAGGAAAATGGCAGACAGGAGACCGAGAATGCACATTTGATCCCGAGCCAAATCATCATCATTATCAATGAAATTTATTAAGTGCTTTGCGCAGAGACCAGGTCTAAGTGGTTGAGAGAGTCAAATATGACAGAATTGGTAGAATGGAATTTATTGAACACTTCCTGAGTGCGGAGCACTGGTCTAAGCACTTGGGAGAGTCCAATACAACAGAGTTGACAGAGATGTTCTCTGCTCCAATTAAGGTTGATGACCAGAAGTATGCTGTCTTCTCTCTCCTCTCCTCAGAGGGAGGCATAACAGTAAGGAAATGGTAGACAGGAGGCCGAGAACGTAGGTTTGGTCCTTGGCCACATCACAATCATCGTCAGTAGTATTTATTGAGTGCTTGCTCTGTGCAGTGCACTGTACTAAACCCTTCGGAAAGTGTGATGCAACAAAATTAGCAGACACTTTCCCTGCCCATTATAAGCTGAATAATAATAACAATAATGATGATGGTATTTGTTATGCATTTACTATGTGTCAAGCACGGGGGTAGACACAAGCTAATCAGGTTAGACACAATCTCTGTACCACGTTAATCCCCATTTTACAGAGGAGGAGACTGAGGGCTGGAGAAGTGAAGTGACTTGTCCAAGTTCACACAGCAAGCAAGTGGCAGACATAATTGGAGTGGGGGTCCTAGGACTCCTAGATCCATGCTTTTTCCACTAATCCACATTGCTACCAGCTGTAATTTCTTTCAGTGTCTCTTCTCCCTGGCTAGATTTTAAACTCCTTGAGGATAGAAATCATGTCTACTAACTCTCCAGGCTTTCTTTATCTTTAAATTGGAAATCTTAACACCTCCACTCCCTATCTTGTAGGGATGTTAGTAGGGAGTGAAATAGGTCATGAGAATGTTAGAGTACTGTACAAATTCCAGGGTGTTTTTTAATTATCACCATCATTATTATTATTTTTACTATTATTGTTACTGCCACTTGTTACTGCCACTATTATTATTGCTAGTATTAGAACATAGTAGAGTCTGTTCACTTGACCCCTACCATCAAGGGGCTTACAGTCCAATGTGTGCAAAACACTGTACTAAGCAATTGGTTAAGCGCTTAGTACAGTGCTTTGCTCACAGTAAGCACTCAATAAATATGATTGAATGAAGAGGACAATGGAATGAGTGGACACAATCCCTGTCCTCAAGGGGTTTACAGTCTACTCTTTGCAGAACACTGCACTGAGCACTTGGGAGAGGATACATGAGCTCACAGACACAATCCCTGCTCTCTAGGAGTAAACAGTCTATGTGCAGAGCACCGTACTGAGCGCTTGAGAGAGTACGATACAACAGAGTTCATAGACAAGGAGTAGGAGGAATGCTTTCTTCCCCATCCCAGGGAGAGTTAAACGGCGAAAAATCTCATGCAGAGCGATGGTACTTGTGTGTTCGATAACCAACTATCTGAAATGAGGATCTAAGCAGCGGGCCGAGCTTTGCCTAACAGCATCTCGGGATGGGAAACGCAAATCCATTTCAAAGAGTGAAGAGTCAGGGAGTCTCAATCCACTTGGTATCTTCTCTGCCTGCGTGAGCATGCATTGTTACCGGACATATTCCGACTTAGCTCTGTCACTTTACTGAAGTGATCTTAGATGGGGCTGTTTGGATTTGAGAGCTCTTCAAAGGTCGAGGAGTAGCACTCCGTTAAGAGAGTTGTGTTTTATTTTTCTTTAATGGCATTCGTTAAGCGCTATGTGCCAAGCGCTTAGTACGGTGATCTGCACATGTGTTTGATTGATTAAACTGTGAATCCCTTGTGGAACTGACACTGTGTCCATACCGACAGCATTTAGCACAGTCGGTTAGTCTATCGCATTTCTCGAGTGCTTACTGTGTGCAGAACACTGTGCTACTAATTATGGTATTTGTTAAACACTTGCTATGTGCCAAGAACTGTTCTAAGCACTTGGGACAGCACTTGGGAGAGTACGACCCATGTCCTCCCCCTGGCCCGGAATGCCCTCCCTCAGCACATCCGCCAAGCTAGCTCTCTTCCTCCCTTCAAAGCCCTACTGAGAGCTTACCTCCTCCCGGAGGCCTTCCCAGACTGAGCCCCCTTTTTCCCCTCCTCCTCCCCATCCCCCACCGCCCTACCTCCTTCCTCTCCTCACAGCACCTGTATATATGCTTGTACAGATTTATTACTCTATTTTACTTGTACACATTTACTATTCTATTTATTTTGTTAATGATGTGCATCTAGCTTTACTTCTATTTATTCTGATGACTTGACACTTGTCCACATGTTTTGTTTAATTGTCTGTCCCCTCCTTCTAGACTGTGAGCCCGTTGTTGGGTAGGGACCATCTCTATATGTTGCCAACTTGTACTTCCCAAGCGCTTAGTACAGTGCTCTGCACACAGTAAGTGCTCAATAAATACAATTGAATGAATGAATGAATGAATATGAGAATAAGAGCTTACAGTCTACAGACTACAATGCCTGGCATGAGAACAGTGTTTGGCACATAGTAGGCCCTTAACAAATACCATAATTATTATTGTATGTCATGTCATGTTTTATGCCATCGAGTCGTCTCCGATCAATAGCGATGCAATGGACCCGTTTCTCCCAGAATGTCCCACCTCCATCTGCAATTGTTCTGGTAGCGCATACATACAGTTTTCTTGTTAAAAATACAGAAGTGGTTTACCATTGCCTCCTTCCACTCAGTAAACTTGAGTCTCCAAACTTGACTCTCTCCCCTGCTGCTGCTACCCAGCAAAGGTGAGTTTTGACTTGTAACAGATTGCCTTCTACTTGCTAGCCACTGGCCATGCTAGGAACGGAATGGATAGGCCTCTGCTTGACTCTCCCTCCCGTAGTCAAGACTGGTAGAGTACTGGAAACTTTCCAGGTGCCGCCCTTAGAAGGGCTGGCATATAGAAAACACTTAACAAGTACCACAGGTAAGGACTGTCTGTTTCACCACCCTGATAAAATCAAGGACATACATTATAATAATAACAATAATAATTACGGTATTTGTTAAGCACTTAATTTGTGACAGGCAGTGTACTAAGCGCTGGGGTGGATACAAGCAAATCCAGCTGGACACAGTCCCTGTCCCACATGGGGCTCACAGTCTCAATCCCCATTTTACAGATGAGGGAACTGAGGCACAGAGAAGAAAAGTGACTCGTCCAAGCTGACAAATGGTGGAGCCGGGATTAAAACCCTTGACCTTCTAACTCCCGGGCCCATGCTCTAGCCACTATGCACACCGCAGACACTGCAGACACATCCATACCAAATATTCAAAGTCTATGTTCAGATTCACTGCCATAGTTAAGAAATGCGTAATATTTGTAAAGACATGGAAAAGGGCCTGTCATACAATAATAGTGATAATCATAATAGCATCTGTTAAGCACTATGAGGACAATCACTGAATTAAGCACTGCCATAGATATCAGGTCAGACAAGGTCTCTGTTCCAAAACAGGGCTCACCATCCAAAAAAGAATTTTCTCCTGGATGGGATACTGAGAAATCAGGGTTAACCTGTGGACTCAGTTAAAAAGTTACCTATAGGAAAGATGGACTTTGTGCTGAATGAGTTAAATTCATTAAGGCGAGTATATTCATGATTGGAAAGCAAGTAGGCCCTATTGAAGAGGTCAAGCTATTGGAGTTCATTCTGACAGAAAATGCAGCTGATGAAATGAAAAGGATTTGATCCTTAAACAACTTCCTCAAACAAATGAGTTATAGTCTGTGTTTACCCAACTCTTACAAGCCTTTCTTTTCTGTTTGTGAAAGGGCTAGATGGGAGTCCTGACTCCATTTACATATGTTTTAGACTTTCATTTTCACTCAGAGAATTAGTGAGTCAGCACCTCCGTTGAACCTCCACCACTATCCCATTTGAAAATACCTCCTATAAATGATAACTGCTGTCAGATCTCTGCAGCGGTTCTTGACCTTCCTAAGATTCTCCAACTTCAAACAGAAAGGCTGCAAACGTGTTGATGGGTCATTCGTTCATTCATTCAATCTTATTTATTGAGCGCTTACCGTGTGCAAAGTACTTTACTAAGCGCTTGGGAGAGTACAATATAACAATAAACTGACGCGTTCCCTGCCTACAACGAGCTTACAGTCTCTTGGATCTTCAGACTGTATAAGTACAAAGGCACGGAAGCTTCTGTGAAGAGATTGATTTTCACAGTGGAAATCTGTGCCATGATATGACAGATTGCAATGAGCCTTAAAAAATATTAAGATTTGGACTCCTTAAGTGGGCGGGGGCGGTGAGACTTCCTTGCAAATGGGTCCCGGTTCTTTGTCAAAAACTTAAGTAGTACCTCCAAAACTGTGGAGAATGGGGAGAAGCTCCCCCTAAAAATGAACGTGGTGGTAAGACTACAGGGTCTGAGAGGAAATCTAACAATCAATTGAAATTTTTACGTGCTTAATAAGTGCAGAGCACTGTATTAAGCTCTTGGGAGAGTACAATACAACAGAGTTGGTAGACATGTTTCCTCCCCACAACCAAGAGGAAACGTTGTACTCTCCCGAATACTTAGTACAGTGCTCTGCACACAGTAAACTCTCAATAAATATGTTTGATTGATTGATTGACAGTCTCAGTAGGAGGGGAGCAGGTATTTCATCCCCATTTTACAGATGAGGTAACTGAGGCACAGAGAAGTGACTTGTCCAAGGCCCTACAAGCAGACAAGTGGTGAAGCTGGAATTAGAACGCAGGTCCACTGACTCCTTTTCCCAGGCTCTTTCCCATGCTGTAGGATCTTGGTCAAGTCACTTCACTTCTCTAAGCCTCAGTTCGCTCATCTGAAAAATGGGGATGCAATACCCTTTCTCCCTCCTACTTAGAGAGTAAGTCTAATGTGGGATCTGATTATCTTGTATTCACCCCAGCACTCAGTACAATTCTTGGCACTTAGTAAGCACTTAAGACCATTATCATTATTATTGTCATCGTTATTATTACTATCATTAGAGATGATCTGGAAACTGGAGGATCTGAGCTCACATTTGAAACCTCTCTTTCCCAGACTCCTGGAGTTTAGTTCCCCTGCCAAGTCGGCGTCTAAGTGAAAGTGAATTAAACGAACGGTGTGTTGTAATTCAGTGTGAGGGCAATGGAGAGCATCAATATTCAAGGAAACGCGGTAGGATAAATAAACATCAGTAGGGTAGCACAAAACCACAGACCGAGAGGAGCTCTAATGCTGAAGACGGTGACTAATATGCAACGGCCACGTCAAAACCAATAAGCCGGAAGATACATCAAGATCACAGCTCCAGCTATTCCGGGAAATGTAATTGTATTAAATGTTCTCTCCATTCGGTTCTCACTCTCTTCATTTCGAACACGTCTCTGTCACGCCACACAAAAGCCAGCTCCAACGTCGATGGGCAATGCCCCGTGGATGAAAGGGGAAGCGGCAGATAAGTCAGTCAGTCTTCGGGCTGTTGTAATTACACGACGAAGTTGTCATCGATTAAGACTGTGAGCACCATGTGGGACAGGGACTATGTCCAACCTGATTTGCTTGTCTCCAACCCAGTGCTTAGGACAGCGCCCGGCTCATAGTAAATGGCTAACAGGTACCACGGTTATTATTATTGTCATTACTGATTAGGCAGTAATGGAGGTCTCTCTTGACTCGAAGCTCCTTAAGAACAGGTAATGTCCTCTAGACTGTAAGCTTGTCGTGCACCGGGAATCTGTCTGTTTGCTGTTCTCTCCCAAGTGCTTCACACAGTGCTTTGAACAGAGTAAATGCTCCATAAATACAACTGAAGCATCTACCACCTCTGTTGTATTCTCCCAAGTGTTTAGTACAGTGCTCTGAGCATAGGAAGCACTCAATAAATACCACTGATAGGTTGATTGATGTGCAGCATGGTCTAGAGGATAGAGCCCAGATTCACCCTGGCTCCGCTACTTGTCTGCTGATGGACATGATCCAGAAATTCTGTGTGTGGACCGGTCAAAGAGATCCAGAACAGGACCTTGAGGTAGTGTGGTCAACCTTTCTGGTACTAGAATTAGAGTCCAAAGTTGGATGAAGAGGAGGAAGAAAGAATAGTAATAATAATAATAATAATAATAATAATAATAATAATAATAATAATGGCATTTATTAAGGGCTTACTATGTGCAAAGCACTGTTCTAAGCACTGGGGAGGTTACAAGGTGATCAGGTTGTCCCAAGGGAGGCTCACAGTCTTTAATCCCCATTTTACAGATGAGGTAACTGAGGCCCAGAGAAGTTAAGTGACTTGGCCAAGTCACACAGCTGACAATTGGCAGAGACAGGATTTGAACCCATGACCTCTGACTCCAAAGCCCAGGCTCTTTCCACTGAGTCACACTGCTTCTCTAAGAATGGGAGACAGTCATTACAAGATGGGGTTTCCAGCAATTATGTACCTGGCTCATTCATTCATTCGCTCAACTGTATTTACTGAGGACTTACTGTGTGTAGAGCACTGTCCTAAGCACTTGGGAGAGTACAACAGAACAAAAGACACATTCCCTGCCCACGACATGCTTACAACCTAGAGGAGGAGACAGACATTAATATAAATAAATAAATGACAGCTATAGACATAAGTGGTGTGGGGCTGGGAGGGGGTGATGAATGAAAGGAGCAAGTCAGGGCGACATAGAAGGGAGAAGAAGAGGAAATGGGGGCTTAGTCAGGGAAGGCCTCTTGGAGGAGATGGGCCTGCATTAAGGCTTTGAAAGGGGAGAGGGTGATTGTCTGTCGGATTTGAGGAGGGAGGGCGTTTCAGGCCAGAGGTAGGGTGTGGGTGAGAAGTCGGTGATGAGAGAGATGAGACTGAGGGACAGTGAGGAGAAGAGCATTAGAGGAGTGAGATGTGTGGAGTGAGTTGTAGGAGAGTAGTGAGGTGAGGTAGGAGGGGGAAGGGAATTGAGTGCTTTAAAGTCAATGGTGAGGAGTTTTTGATTGATGCGGAGGTGGATAGGCCGCCATTGGAGTTTCTTGAGGAGTGGGGAACATGTCTGTAGAAAAATAATCTGGGCAGCAGAGTCAAGTATGGACTGGAGTGGAGAGAGACAGGAGGCTGGGAGGTGAGAGAAGAGGCAGATATGGTAATTCAGGCAGGATAGGAAATGTAATTGGATTAATGTGGTAGCAATGTCGATAGAGAGAAAAAGGTGGATTTTACCTAGCTTGATGGAGGTAGAATCAACAGGATTTAGTGATGGACTGAATACGTGGGTTGAATGACAGAGCGGAGTCAAGCATAATGCCAAGATTACAGGTTTGTGAGACAGGAAGGATGGTGGTGCCAACTGCAGTGATGGGAAAGTTAAGGGGAGGATAGGGTTTGGGTGGGAAGATAAGAAGTTTAGTTTTAGTCATGTTAAGTTCGAGGTGATGGGAGGACATCCAAATACACATCGGATGGCCTGGTTACTGAAGGGAAATGGAATTTAAGTTGTGCCAAAATGCCAGGATGAAGAAATCTCCCAGGAGGGTCTATAAGGGCACTGACTCCAGACTTGCTGACCTTTGTAAGTTCTGATTCCTTCCCAGGGTGTCTCCCTGGCAACCCTAGGTTCATTAAGACCAATTAGGAGCCCTAATACACTTCTGCATAATCCATAGGCTCGTAGGAAAAAAGATGAACAAAGAATATCGTAAGCCAAGCAATAAAAGCTGCACAGAGAAAATTGCATTGAGCTCATATTCCTAATTTTGCAAACTGCATTTCAGAGATTTATGGGGACAGTGGGGATCAGAGTTTTACATTGTACTTTCCCAAATGTTCTGTAAATTGTTCTGCAAACACGAAGTGCTCAATCGATAATACTTGTGGTGTTCATTAAGCTCTTACTGTGTACCAAGCTCTGTTCTAAGCATTGGGTTAGATACAAGATAGTCGTGTCAGACACACTCCCTGTCCCACATGGGGCTCACAGCCTTCATCCCCATTTTACAGATGAGGGAACTGAGACACAACGAAGTGAAGTGACTTACCCAAAGTCACACAGCAGATGTGGCGGGGCAGATATTAGAACCCAGGTCCTTCTGATGCCCAGGCCCAGACTCTAACCATTAAACCACACTGCTGTCATACACTCTGTGCCTGCTTACAACCACTGACAGCAATCAGCTCTCACCATTCCTGCTCTGTCCACCCAGATCACTCCTCCTCAATCAGTCGATTGTATTTATTTGAGCACTTACTGGGTGCAGAGCACTGTACTAAGCACTTGGGAGAGTACAGTACAACAGAGTAGGTAGAACTCTTCTCCTTCTCCCCTTCCTCCTCTCCTCTCTGCCAGCTTATCTAGAAGACCTCATTTTGACAGCAGAGTTACAGTGTTTGAGACATGATTTTTGATTGATTAAAAACTGTAGAACTATCTTCAGTTCTTTGTTGGGGGGACAAGAGGAAGAGGCAGTCTGTGCCTTCATTAAATAACTAATTAGACTCCTGCTAATGACCAATCGGACCCTTAATGACACTCCCATTGAAACCATCTGGACGATTGGTTGATCCAATCAATGGTATTTATTGAATGCTTACTGTCCAGAGCACTGTACTGAACGCTTGAACAACAGAGTTCAATCAATCATTCATATCTGAGTGCTTATTGTGTGCAGAGCACTGCAGTAAGTGCTTGGGAGAGTACAACATGTTAGCGTTGGTAGACATGAACTCTGCCCACAGTGAGATTTGGAAGACAAGATCCCAGCCCACAAGGAGCTAACAGAGTAGAGGGGGAGACAGGCAGGCAGTCAAATAAATTATAGATGGGAGTGATGGGGGAAATGGCCTCATATTCAATCCATAACTAAATCCTGTTGATTCCACCTGCACAAACTTGCTAATGGCAGGAAATGGCAGGCTGTGCAGATTATATGTCCCACATGGGACAACCTGATCACCCTGTATCCCCCCACTGCTTAGAACAGTGCTTCGCACATAGCGCTTATCAAATACCATTATCATCATCATCATCATCATTATTATTATTATCATTTATACATAATCAAAAGTCACGTTGGCAATCCACTTTCTTCCAATCAGTAAGTTTTTACATTGCATTTTTTAATGGTATTTGTTAAGTGCTTGCTATTTGCCAGGCACTATAATAAGCACTGGAGTAGATACAAGATAATACCACATGGGGCTCACAGTCTTCATCCCCATTTTGCAGATGAGGGAACTGAGGCACAGAGAAGTGAAGTGACTTGCCCAAGGTCACACAGCAGACAAATGGCAGAGTCTGGATTAGAACCCAGGTCCTTCTGACTCCCAAGCTTGTGCTCTATCCACTAAGCCTCACTGCTTCATGGCGACTGTAGGAATTCTTTTATATTTTATGAGACTCCAGGATTGAGAAATTCATAACCATGAGGTGAAATTCATTCATTCATTCAATCGTATTTATTGAGCACTTACTGTGTGCAGAGCACTGTATTAAGTGCTTATCATCAAAGGGCTTAGGTTCAGTCAGTCAATCGATAGTATTCATTGAGCACCTATGTGCAGAACACTGTACTGAGCCACAGAGAGTTGTCGAATTAGTACATATCTATTCATTCTATCATATCTCAACATCTGCAGAGCACTGTACTAAGCCCTTGGGAGAGTACAAAATAGCAATAAACAGACACATTCCTTGCCCACAACGAGCTTATGGTCTAGAAGGGGACACAAGATAATCAGGTTGGACACTTTCCAATCCCTGCCCTGTACCTTTCCCAAGCATCTAGTAAAGTGCTCTGCACACAGTAAGCACTCAATAAATACGATTGAATGAAATGAGTTTAGGGAGGAATGACACAAAAATAAATTTCTGGTAGGAGAAAGTAGTGGAGTATGTAAGATCTGTTCATAAGAAGTCACTCAAGTTCTCTGTGCCTCAGTTACCTCATCTGGAAAGTGGGGATGAAGACTCTGAGCCCCAAGTGGGACAACCAGATTACCCTGCATCTACCCCAGCACTTTAGAACAGTGCCTGGCACATAGTAAGCACTTAATTAATGCCATCATTAATTACATAGGTTAGTGAGGAGTTGTGGTAGTAACAGCAGTGTGGACAGGATCATGTCTACCAAATCTGTTATGTTGTCCTCTCCCATGTGCTTACTACAGTGCCCTGCGCTCAATAAATACCATTGGTTGATAGTAGTAGCAGGAGTAGTAGTAGTGAGGGTATTCATTGAGCACCATTCAAGTCCTTATGGTGACATTTCCCCATCTCCAGTTGTTATTTTATTTCCAGGGAGAAGTGACTGCTGACATTTCATCTTGCCGACTGCTATTTATGGCAGCAGAGGGCATTTCCTCCTGTCTCCTGAAAATATATTTTCTGCCTTTTCCAGCACTTCAGCATGGCCTAACCCACCAGGGGATATTGATAATGGTAATGGAATCAATGAAGAACTTTCTATTTGCCCAGTGTTAGTGTTGAAACAAAATCAGACCCGTTTGCCCCACTGGGCTCAGAGAGGGAAGAAAAAAGAGGTCTTATACCAATTTTACATGTGAGAAAACTAAGGTCCAGAGAAGTGAAGTGACTTGTTCGAGGTCACAAGGCGGGTGAGTGACGGAACCAGAACTAGAACCCAGGTCCTCTGCCTCTCAAACCTGTGCTCTTTCTACTAAGCCCCCCCATCCTCTTCTCCTACTCCCTTCTGCGTTGCCCTGACCTGCTCCCTTAATTCATGCCTCTCCTCAGCCCCTCAGCAGTTATGTCCATAACTGTGATGTATTTATGTTAATTCATTGATTCATTCAATCGTATTTATTGAGTGCTTACTGTGTGCAAAGCACTGTACTAAGTGCTTGGGAAGTACAAGTTGGCAACATATAGAGATGGTCCCCACCCAACAGCAGGCCTGTGAGCTCATTTGGGGCGGGCAGTATGTCTGTTTATTGTTGTATCGTACTCTCCCAAGCTCTTAGTACAGTGCTCTGCACACAGTAAAGTCTCAATAAATACGACTGATTGAATGAATGAATTTATGCCACACTGCTCCCGCCTAGATCTCGATTGCATTTTCTGAATAATTTTATTCTGGGTCCGGGGGTGAGTTATAACTCACTGAGGATGAAGAGGAGAAGTGATTAAGGATTCATTTATCTAATTTGTTTGGCAATGCTTTGAAAACTCAGAAAATTGCCGGTTGAGTTTGAGAAAGAGAATCTGTTACATTTGGCTTTGAAAATCAAGGACTGGAATGTTGAAAAAGAAGTGAAAAAGAAAATCCAAATGAACAGAAAGTCCATGAGACAGTAAAATAATCTGAGGGAAAAATATTTGTTGTATAAATTACTCTTTTCATGACAGAAGCCCCACCTTCTCGTTAATTAGTTAGAAGTTCTGTAAACTCCTATTAAAGAAGCACCCTCATCCTCTTCACCTCTAGGCTATCAGGTAATCCATCAATAGCATTTATTCGCATTTTAATTTTAATGGCATTTTTTAGGGAAGCAGCATGACCTAATGGATAGAGCACAGGCCTGGGCGTCAGAAGGTCAGGGTTCTCATCCCAGCTCCACCATTTGTCAGCTCTGTGACCTCGGGCAAGTCACTTCACTTCTTGTGCCTCGGTTCCCTCATCTGTAAAATAGGGATTAAGACAGCGAGCCCTGTGTAGGACTGGGACTGTGTCCAATCTGATTATCGTGAATCTATCCCAGCACTTAGAACATTGCCTGGCACATGGTAAGCGCTTACTATACCATAATTATTACTGAGCAAGAGAATTGTGCAAGCGAATGGTATTAAGTGCTTGGGAGAATATATACACTAGAGTTGGTACAACCTGATCACCTTGTAACCTCCCCAGTGCTTAGAACAGTGCTTTGCACATAGTAAGCACTTAATAAATGCCATTATTATTATTATTGGTAGAGATAATCCCTTCCCTAATGGAGCTTAAGCACATACTAAGCGTGGCTCAGTGGTAAGAGCAGGGGCTTTGGAGTCAGAGTTCACGGGTTCAAATCCCAGCTCTGCCAGTTGTCAGCTGTGTGACTTTGGGCAAGTCACTTAACTTCTCTGGGCCTCAGTTACCTCATCTGTAAAATGGGGATTAAGACTGTGAGCCCCCCGTGGGACAACCTGATCACCTTGTATCTACCCCAGCGCTTAGAACAGTGCTTTGCACATAGTAAGTGCTTAATAAATGCCATCACCATCATCATCATCATACTATTCACAATAAGGCTGGGATAGATAAAAGATTGCTAGATTGGACACAGTTCCTATCCCACCCGGGGCTCAGAATGTATCTCATCTCCATTTTACAGATGAGAAAATGGAGGAATAGAAAAATGAAGCACCTTTCCCACAGCAGGCAAGAGATGGAGCCAGGATTAGAACCTAGTTCCCTAACTCCCAGGCCCAGGATCTCTCCACTAGGCCACACTGCTAGATCATGAGATCTGAGGGAGAGAAAGAGAGAGAGGATGTTGTTTGGCTTGTACTTCAAAAAGAACTCAAACAACACGAAATCTGCTTCTTTCAGAAACATGCTAAAATGGGGGATAAGTGATATCTTCACAACAGTGGAGTTATGCCTTGAGTTCAGTTGCGGAAATAAACATTCAGATCTTAATCCGTAACTGTGACCGATAATTTGGTATAATGATCCCATTAAGAAAGCAGGAGACTGTTTTGGGTGAAAAGTGTTAAACAACAAGGAAAGGTTGAGCAGTACGGAATTTGAAACAAGGAAGCTCCATAGAAAAGAAAATGATCTGATTCCTCTGCTTAACAAACATTCTGATTGAAAGCTATCTATTCTGCTCCTACTAAATTGGCCACAATATGATACACCTCTGATGGTATTAAAGAGAAATCATTATTCATTCATTCATTTATTCATTCACTCATTCAATAGTATTTATTAAGTGCTTACTGTGTGCAGAGCACTATACTAAGGGCTTGGGAAGTACAAGTTGGCAACATATAGAGATGGTTCCTACCCAACAACAGGCTCACAGTCTAGAAGGGGGAGACAGACAACAAAACAAAACATGTGGACAGGTGTCAAGTCATAGGAATAAATAGAAATAAAGCTAGATGCACATCATTAACAAAATAAATAGAATAGTAAATATGTACAAGTAAAATAAATCAAGTAATAAATTTGTACAAACATATATACAGGTGCCGTGGGGAGGGGAAGGAGGTAGGGCGGGGAGATGGGGAGGAGGAGAGGAAAAAGGGGGCTCAGTAAGGGAAGGCCTCCTGGAGAAGGTGAGCTCATTAGTTTCTGCATATCACCTAGCTCCACGGGGAACAAAACAGTGGGTGAGTTTGTTTTCTAGAATTAGGCGAGAAAAGGAATCGGATCATTTTCCTTTGAATGAGAAGGCTCAGCATTTTGACACTGAAATAAATTCAAATAAATGCCATCTTAAACCATTGCTATTGAATGGCCCTTCTCCTAACTGTGCTGATGGGGAATTCCAGATTTTCTCCTCTACATCCCTAACTTTTCTTCCGGTATTCCCCCTACAGGCTTCTTGCCCATTAATGTATCCACGGCCTCCCAGAAGCGACTGATAATTTTGGCCTCCACAATTAGCTGAAGGAAATAATTATCGTCATCATCAACATCAAATGAGTATTGAGCACTTGCTGGAGAACTGATCTGGGGTCATAGGAACAAAAAATAAGGGGAAAATTATTATCTCCTGCCTGCAAAGAGCTTGCAATCTAATTGAGTAGTAGTACTGGAAGTATTCACACCACTCCTCTAATGCCAAACTACTCACTGTCCCTCTATCTCTTCTACATCACTGTTGACCTCTTGCCCATGTCCTGCCTCTGACCTAGAATGCCCTCCTTCTTCATATCTCTGACTCCCATCCCTGAGCTCTTTCTACTAGGCCATGCTGCTTCTCAGCATGTGGAAGGGAGAGTCTGTTTAATGCTTGCTTGTTTCTTTCTTTCTATTTCTTTCTTTTTTCCTTTCTTCCTTCCTTTCTTTTTTCTTCCTTTCTTCTTTTTTTCTTCTTTCCTTCCTTCTTTCTTCTTTTTTTTCTATTAGTTGAGGCTCTACTGTGTGCAGAGCACAGTGCTAGACACCTATTCTGTGCTGAGCATCATACTGTACACCTTCTTGGTACAGAGAACTATATTTGATGACTACTGTGTACAGAGAGTTATATTGGGCATCTATTCTGAGTTGAGCACTGTACTGGGCATCTAATCGGAGAAGAGGACTGTATTGGACACCTTCTGTGTACAAAGGTTGTGGCCAACTAGTTGCTGGATACCCAGCACCTTTCTGGATACGCAACACCTTGCTGGATACGCAACACCTTTCTGGATACACAACTCCTTCCTGGATACACAGCACCTTGCTGGAAACACAATCATCAATAATGCCACGGTCCTCACCATTATCAGCATCAATCCAACATCATTCCCATCATCACCACTCAAACCACCATCCCCTAAATCCCTACCATCGTGGCCAAAGTTGCCAGTTGAAGAGGCCGCTTAGTGGAAGAGGAGTGGATCTGGACTCCATCACTGATCCACTCTGTGCCTCAGTTTCCTCATCCACCAAATGGAGTTCCATTGCCTGTTCTCCCTCCCTCTCAGACTGTGAGCCCCCCGTGGGACAGGGACTGTGCCCAATCTGATTCTCTTGCCTCCATCCCAGTGCTTGACATATTGTAAGCTCTAAATATGGACTATTCATCATTCTCATCACCATCCTGTTCATTAGATACCTGGAGAGAGGGACTAATTCAGCACACCTACTGAGCCCAGATTTACTTTCAAATTGCTTCCCATTCAGATTTAGAGGTGTCCTGATGAAGATCACCAAAGAACAAAAACATACATTCTTCATCTGAAACAGAAATCAATGTTATTGTGCCTTGGAACCAGAGCGGATGATAAAAGGACTCACAAGCAGGAAATGGTAGAAGAAAAAGCCCTCATAAAACACATAAAACACATGGAAAAAAAAAACATCCAAAATATCCAAAGCCCCAGGATTCAATGGCTATGACAGCTCGGTGTGGAAGGAAAGTCTTTGAAGATAGTTATACCTTATTTTCCCTGACATGTGTAGCACTATTGTTAATAGAACCCTTATAAGCTAGTAGTTATCTCTGCTTATACAGTCAGTCTGTCACTGCAATATAATGAAACCAGAGCTTCACTGAAGAAAGATAGCGAGTCTCACTAATGGAAGTATTGTGACAACGGACAGATATCAACCTGCAGGTTTTTCAAATCCTAGGCCGATTTTCTAGCTGTCATCCGACGGCATTTAGACTCTCTATAGTTCGAATGCACGGAAAAGATTTAGAAAACAGTCTTTGGGAATTAACAAGGATGATAGGATTCAGAACGTTCAGTTGCAGGAAAAACAACAACAATAACAACAACAAAATTTTCCGTTTTGGTTAAGCGGTGTTTTATCTCCTCGGCCCGCCAAATAACAGAAGCCACGGGAAATAATTCGCTAATTTGGGCCGCTTGTTTTGATAGAACCGATGCTTAGAAAATACAACCACCCCAGTGTTTCCAGCAAGGGTCTGTCAGGTTTCTATAGGCCTGCGGAATCTAATGCGGTACCTTCCAGCTAAAGGATTGATGGCCGAAATGAGCCTGTTTCATTTATTGTCAGAAATCTGCTCGAGATTGCTTTGATGGGATTTGGAAGTTTAGTGCGAATTTGTGAAAAGATAAACATCTTTCAATAAGATCGACTGAGTTATGTGTTCATGTCATTTTATTAGCAGAAGGCAGAGGGAGGAGAGAGATAGAATAGGAAAAAAACCCCACATTTTCCATCGCTGGAAACCATGTCTTAATTTTAAATAAGCTAGTAATTAGTAATGCAGATCAGCTGGCAACTGGAGAGCATGCAGTGTCATTTTGCAGAATTTTATATTTTAAGTGATTTAATTTCTTTTTACTTATTCAATTCTACTCATTAAAATTGTTTTTCGACTTATGTTGTTGGCCGCCTGACCATTTTATTACTGCATTCAATTTACTGTTCCCTCATCCGTAAAATGGGGATTAAGACCGTGAGCCCTATGAGGGACAGGGGCTGAATTCAATCTCCTTAACTTGGATCTACTCCAGCACTTAGTACAGTGCCCGGTACACAGTAAGCGCTTAACAAATACCATTAAAAAAGAGAATTTTTCTCCCATTTCTCCCATTACTCCCTAGGCCTCATAGTCTGGATTCCCTCATCTGACTCCTCCTCACACCTTTCCACCTATCTGGAACTCTCTCCCACTGCTCACAAGGATAATTTTTTTTTAATGGTATTTGTTAATCACTCACTACGTGTCAAGAACTATTCTAATAGATACAAGCTACTCAGGTTGGACACAGTCCCTGTCCCACATGGGGCTCACAGTCTTAGTCGGAAAAAGGAGAACTAAATCTCCATTTTCCAGACGAGGTAACTGTTGCCCAGAGAAGTGAAGCAACTTGCCCAAGGTCACACAGCAGGTATGTGACAGAGCTGGAATGAGACCCCAGGTCCTCTCGCTGTGGGAAGGGAATGTGTCTGTTTATTGACCTATTGTACTTTGTACAGCACTTAGCATTGCAGCCTAGTGGATAGTGGATAGAGCCCTGGGTTCTAATCCCAGTTCTTCCATGTGTCTGCTGTGTGATCTTGAATGAGTCACTTCACTCCTCTGTGCCTCAGTTTCCTGTGCTGTAAAATGGGGATTATGACTGTGAGCCCGATGTGGAACAGGGACTGCATCCAACATGATTATCTCACGTCTATCCCAGCTCTTAGAACAGTGCTCGGCACCTAGTAAATGCTTAACAAATGAGTCCCCTTTTTCCTTTCCTACTCCCCTCCCTATCACCCCCCCGCCCTACCCTCTTCCCCTCCCCACAGCACTTGTGTATATATGTACATATTTATTACTTTATTTTACTTGTACATATTTACTACTCTATTAATTTTATTAATGATGTGCATATAGCTATAATTCTATTTATTCTGATGGTTTTGACACCTGTCTACTTGTTTTGTTTTGTTGTCTGACTGTGAATCCGATGTTGGGTAGAGACCGTCTCTACATGTTGCCGACTTGTACTTCCCAAACATTTAGTACAGTGCTCTGCACACAGTAAGCACTCAATAAATACGATTGAATGAATGAATGAACAAATACCATAATTATTATTACTCTTATTGCAGTGTTCTATGCACAGTAAGTGTTCACTAAACACGATTGACTGACTGCCTCGGGCTCCCAAAAGCCCGGGCTCTTTCCACTAAGCCACACTGCTTTCCCTGCGTGCCTGGTGGAATCATCCTTCTCGAATTGTCAGACAGGACTTGTTTAACGCTTCCCATCCCTCTGAGCTCCTCATTTGGTTATGCAATCACTTGGCGGGCAAAGTTAGAGACGGCTGTTTCCTCAGCTTCCATCAGCCAGATTTCTCCCCGCCTCCCAGTAGTCCCCCAAAAACGAAAGCGTCGAGTTGTTCCTCCTGGCGCTGCTGCCAGTTGGCTCGATTTTGGAATTTGCTGCAGTGTCAGTGGCCAACAGACCTGCCGGAACTAGGCGCAGAAGTGGAAATTGTCAAACGAACTCATGGTGTCCCCCCACCCCGGTGCTACCTCCAACGATGCCTCTCTGAATGAACATTCAGTCATATTTACTGAGCACTTACTGTGTACAAAACACTGTACTCAGTGCTTGGGAGAGGGCAATAGAACAATTAACAGATACATTCCCTGCCCACAAGCTAAGCAGCATGGGCTTGGTAGTCAGAAGGTCATGGGTTCTAATCCCAGCTCCACCACTTGCCTTTTGGGTGATCTTGGGCAAGTCACTTTACTTCTCTGTGCCTCAGTAACCTCATCTATAAAATGGGGATGGAGACTGTGAGCCCCAAGTGGGACAGGGAGGGTGTCCAACTCAATTTGCTGGTAACTACCCCAGCCCTCAGTACGGTGCCCGGCAGATGGTAAGCACTTAACAAATCAGGTTGGTCATGGTCCACGTTCCCTATAGGGCTCACAATCTAAATCGTCATTTTCCAGATGAGGTAACTGAAGCCCAGAGAAGAGAAGTGACTGGTCCAAGGTCACACAGCAGACAAACAATGGAGCTAGGATTAGAACCTGAGTCCTTCGGACTCCCAGGCCTGGGCTACAATCACATTTGTCTTCCCCAAGGGTCAAAAGTCTTTAAAGTTTGAATGTAGACGGGCCCTCACAGTGCACAGTACCAGGAATCCTACTCTCCACAGAAACATCTTTTCCTCAAGGCTTTCTGGAACTCAGTATCCCAGGGAGGGTCAGAGCAGCACCGTGTCCCCTCCACTGAAGGAAAGACCAACCCTCACCCCCCACAAGAACAGCGGCCAGGATGTGAGGCTCCGTTGTTCCCCTCACCCCATATGGAAAAGACCCCCTCTCTCCCCAGCCAGGCTCACTACAGCACCACTGAAGCTGCCACAGCCCACAACTGTGCTCTTTTAGGGAACCCCCCAAAAATTCAGGGTTCCAGGGGATCACCTGCCTGCCCACATCAGTTTCCCCAGCACTGTCCTCACAGAATTCAACTCGGTTCTAACAAGCACCCAGAAGCAGCCTCCTCCTCCTCTCCCTTTCTCTTTTTCCCTCTTCTCTTCTTCTCCTCCCTCCTTTTCTCTCATTGCACCTCACTCTCCACAGCTCCCCCTTTCTCCTTTTCTCTCCTCCCAGCTCTTTCTCCTGCTCTTCGTGTCTTTCACACTCCCTTTTCTTTCTCTCCCTTCCCATTTTCTTTTCCCCTTCCCTCTTTCTCCCTTCCCCCATCTTTCCCCCTTCCTCCTACTCTTTTCATTCTCCCCATATTCACTCCTTCTCTTTTGCTCTCCTCCTTCCCCTACTCTTTCTCCTTCTCCTCCTCTGTTTCTCCCCATCTCTCCCTCTCTCCTCAGCTCATTCTCTCTCCCCTCTCTTCCTAACCACCCCCTTCTCTCTCCACATTTCTCCCTTTCTCCCCACTTTCTCTCCCCTTCCTCCTTCTCTCTTCCCGTCTTCTTTCTCCCCCTTCTCCCCTCACTTCTTTTCTCTCTCCCCACCTTCTCTTTCCCCATTTCTCCTTTCCTCTCTTCCCTATCTCCTTCCCCCCAATTTCCTCTTTCCTTCTTACCCTATCTCACTCTTTTCTTTTCTTCTCTTCTCCCTGTTTCTTCTCCCCATCTCTCTCTCTCCCCTTTTCTGTCACCTCTTTCCCCACCTCCTCTATCCTTCCCCCTTCTCTCTCCTCCTCTTCTCCCCCCTCCCATCTTAATTCACACTTCCCCCCTTTTCCAGGCTTAGGTAGCAGAAACTCAGTTAAAACCAGTAAGGGAGCCAGGTCAGAAAGAAAGTGGAAAAATCCCAACTAAATGATGTGAGAAACAGAGGCTAGGGCACTTAGAGAGTGCTTCTGGATTTGCTCATTTGCTTATATCTCCTCTCAGAAAGGGCAATGTTTTCATTCCAGTTTCCAGAAGTTAATCCTGAGTCACAGTCCACCTTGCCTAGGGCTAGAAACAGCCTCTTTCTAGGTGAGTGACACAGAAGTCAATATGAAATCAGCCAATACCTCCTCGGACAGTATTCTGGAGTTATTGAGCAGTGGAGAATGGACGCTCATCAATTTCCTGTCTCAAGAACCTCACTCTAGTGATGGATCAGGATCAATCATTGTTTATTGAGTGCTTACTGTGTTCAAAGCCCTGGACTAAGCACTTGGGAAAGCATTCATTCAATCATATTTATTGAGAGCTTAATCACTTTTCTAGGTTCTGGGGAGAGTACATTATAACAGTAAACAGACACATTCCCTGCCCATAACAAGTTTACAGTCATGAGGGGAAGACAAATATTATAAATAGAATATACATAATCCCTGCCCTCAAGGAGCTTACAGTCTAATTTTTTCCATTCAATCATATTTATTGAAAGCTTACTGGGTGCAGAGCTCCATACTAAGCACTTGAGAATGTAAGGTATAGCAATGAAGAGAGATAATCCCTGACCACAACAAGCTGACAGTCGACTGTGTGCAGAGCATTGTACTGAATGCTTGGGAGAGTCCAATAGAGTTATTAGACATGATCCCTCCTCTCAAGGAGCTTATTGTCTCCTGTGTGCAGAGCACTGTACTGAACACTTAGTAAAGAACACTAGAGTTAGTAGTAATGTAGTAAAACTTTGGACATTTGAGATTCACCACACTCCCAACCCCACAGCACTTGCGCACATATCTTTAAATGATTTATTATAAATGATTTATTCATATTAATGTCCGTCTCCCCCTTTAGACTGTAAGCCCATTACAGGCCGGGAACGTGTCTGCTAATTTTGTTGTATTGTACTCTCCCAAGCATAGCTTAGTATAGTGCTCTGCACATAGTAAGCTTTCAAGAAATACCATTGATTGATGGGTAAATAATCCCTGCCCTCAAGGATCTTATAGCTGTTGGGGGAGACAGACATTAAAATAAATTACAGGTAGGAGAAGCAAGCATTTGTGTGAATGAACCCAGAGATGCCTCCGGCATACAACCCCGAATTCCCCAATTCCGCAAATAATCAATCAATCAATCAATCGTATTTATTGAGCGCTTACTGTGTACAGAGCACTGTACTAAGCGCTTGGGAAGTACAAGTTGGCAACATATAGAGACAGTCCCTACCCAACAGTGGGCTAGCAGTCTAAAAGATACAGATCTTTTGATCTAAAATAAGATACAGAGCAGTTGAGAAGCAGCATACTCTAGTGATTAGAGCCCGGGCTTGGGAGTCAGAAGAACCTGGGTTCTAATCTTGGTTGCACCACTTATCTGCTGTGTGATCTCGGGCAAGTCGCTTCACTTCTCTGGGCCTCAGCTATCTCAACTGTAAAACGGGGATGAAGACCATGAGCCCCACGTGGGATAGGGACTGTGACCAACCTGATTACCCTGGCTGTTTCCCAGTGCTTAGTACAATGCCTGGCACGTGGCAACCACTCAACAAATAGCACAATTATTGTTATCATCAGTTACCTCCAAAATCACTACACAGGCTCAGTGATGGTCAACCGCAACCTAGGTAGATGCTCATCCTGAAGACACAAATGGAATTGTGAATCACCCGTGGAGGAGTCTAATGTTTTCAATCTCCATTATTCAGGGAATCCCAGGTGCCCAGGGAGGGGCAGAGACTGTGGCCCCCACCCTATCCAAACCCCTCTGATTGTGTTCTATCAACCTCGACACCCAACACAGAGCTTTGACACCTTGGTACATTCCATACGTTCTACAATTGTCCTCAATGTGGCCTAATGAATTTAGTACAGGCCTGGGAGTCAGAAGGACCTGGGTTCTAATCCCGGATCCCACCACTTTTCTGCTGCGTGAACTAGGGCAAGTCACTTTACTTCTCTGGGCCTCAGTTTCCTCATCTGAAAAATGGGGGTTAAGAGTGTAAGCCCCATGTGGAACAGGGACTGTATGCAACCTGATTAACCTGTATCTACTCCAGTGCTTAGAACAGTTCTTGGCACATAGTAAGTGCTTAACAAGTGCCAGGTTTATTATTATTATCACTATCATTGTTATCATGATGATGATGATTATTATTATTCTCTGGGCCTCAGTTACCTCATCTGTAAAATGGGCGTTATGGCTGTGAGCCCCACGTGGAACAAGGACTCTGTCCAACCTGATTATCTTGGATCTACCCTAGCACTTAATACACTGCCTGTTACATAGACAGTGCTTAACAAATACCATGATAATAATGATGATAATAGTAAATGCTTAACAAAAGCCATTCTTATTATTATAGTTAGTATCATTCTCATGATGCAGCTTGGGAAAACAAGAAGGTTTAATTAATAATAAGAAGAAGAATTGTGGTATTTGTTAAGTGCTTACTCTATGTCAAGCACAGTTATAAGTGCTGGGGTAGATACAAGGTAATCATGTCGGACACAATCCCCGACCCTCAAGGGGCTCACAGTCTGAATAGGAGGGAGAACAGGGATTGACTCTCCATTTTACAGATGAGGAAACTGAGGCATGGAGAAGTAAAGTGACTTGCCCAAGGTCACAGAGCAGGTAAGTGGCAGATGAGAACCCAGGTCGTCCGACTCTGAGGCCCATGCTCTTTCCACTAGGTGGCGCTGCTTCTCTTAGACAAGTGAAGTGACTTGTCCAAGGTCACACAGCAGGCAAGTAGTGGATTCAGAATTGGAATCCAGGCCCTTCGACTCCCAGGCCCTGGATCTTTCCACCAGGCCATGCTGCTTCCCTAATGAGCTGAAATCAACTTCCCAGAAGTTCCCAGATAATTTTCTGTCCTAGTGTGGTCTCCCCGGGACCCCCGGTGAAGACCCTCTATTCCCCGCACCCTGACAAACACCATGCCAGGACCCTCCGTTTTCATCAACCCTCGCCCGGCGAACCCACTCCGGAAGCTATCAAGAAAAATACATTACAGCTCGTAATTGAATATACTCCGAAGAATGAAGACATAATTACTATTTTTCCCCTAAGGTAAGGAACATGAATCCCCGTGTTTCTGATTCGACACCGACAACCAGGGCTCTGAAAATAAACCTCTCTTCTGAGAATAAAAACCCCAGGTTAATGAGCCCTTTTTAGAGTGGAGCCAGCCCGCCTTCTCTCCCTCCTTTCTCTGATTTTGCAAACCCATTCCAAAGCATCCTGAGGGGGCTGGGGCTGTTCATTCATTCATTCATTCAATCGTATTTATTGAGCACTTACTGTGTGCAAAGCTCTGTACTAAGCGCTTGGGAAGTCCAAGTTGGCAACATATAGAGACGGTCCCTACCCAACAGTGGGCTCACAGTCTAGAAGGGGGAGACTCTCGAGGTCCAGGGGAAGTATTGGCAGGGAGGCTGGACGAGGCAGTGACCCCTCTCCCCATTATGCAGAAGTGGGGACTGAGGCTGTTCCAGACATCTAATTATAGAGCAAGGGCTTGAGAATCAGAAGGTCATGGGTTCTAATTCCTCCACTGCCACCTGTCTGCTGCATGACCTTGGACAACTCACTTCACTTCTCAGTCCCCTCATCTGTAAAATGGGGGTTGAGACTGTGAGCCCCATATGGGACAGAGGTTGTGTCCAACCTGCACACGGTAAGGGCTCAACAAATATGGTTGACTGACTTATTAAGTGACTTGTCCAAGGTCACACAGCAGACAAGTGGTAGAGCCAGGATTAGAACCCAGGTCCTTCTGACTCCCAGAACCAGGCTCTAGCCACTAGGCAGTGCTGCTTCCTGCAGACCTTGGAAAGGTCCTTTCGCTCTGGGCCTCAGTTTCCTGGGAGATTTGAAACCTATTTTCCGATGCCATTAGACTTTGAGTCCCGTGTGGGACAGAGATCTGATCATCCTGTATTTACTACACTTCTTGGCACCTAGCAAGACTTTAATAAACACCGCCACTTTTTTTAAGCCCCCTTCACCTCAGTGTGATAGCTAAGCAAACGTCTCCATCCAGCAAACCCAGAATTCCATTAGGCCCTCGTTGGAATGATGCCAATATCTGGAATGTGTCTAGACTCAGACCTCCCATCTCTGACCTCCCTTGTCCACATCCATCCCCCTGAGGTTTGACAAGGCCAGTGCTCTCCTGCCCATCTCACAGCCGAGGACACCGAGGCCCTTTGAGGTGGAGCGACTTGCCCCACCGTTCATTCATTCATTCATTCATTTAATCATACTTACTGAGTGCTTACTGTGTGCAGAGCACTGTACTAAGCACTTGGGAAGTACAAGTAGGCAACATATAGAGACGGTACCTACCCAACAACGGGCACACAGTCTAGAGGGGGGAGACAGACAACAAAACAAAACATATAGACATCATCACACAACCGTTCCGGTGGTGCTCCTTTCCTGGACTCCTCCTACAATGGCCTAGCGCTGAAGTAACGTCTACGCCGGAAAAGCCATTTCATTCATTCAATCGTATTTATTGAGCGCTTACTGTGTGCAGAGCACTGTACTAAGTGCTGTCTCCCGCGGAAGCAGCTCCGAGGCCCAACGACCCACCGCCATCCATCTACCCTGGTCAGACTCTGCTCCTCATTCCTCTGTCCCTGAGGTCACGCTCCCCTGCGGCCTCCTCCCCTCCTTCCATTGCCCGGAAAGCCAAAGCGCACAGATGCATGGACCCAAAGACTACTCTGGGGGAGACAAGAAAGGGCCACAGAGACGAGCAAAACCTCTCCCTGGTGGAAGAACTCCTCTGGGGCAGTTCACGGCCAGGTCGCTCGAACTCTTGAGGGGGGAAAAGGTGCCAACTGAGGTTCACAGCCAGGCTGCCCAACTGCTGAGGGGGGGAAAAGAGCCAACTGGGGTTCACAGCCAGGCCGTCCAAACACCGAGGAGGGGAAAGCTGCCAGCTAGTGTTCACACCCAGGCCACCAAACGTTGGGGGGGAAAAACACGCCAACCGTGAAAGGGGGAGAGGGAAGAAGAGGTGGGGGGTGACTCATCCTCTTACCGTCCACGCAGGCCGGCCTAGCTCTTGTGGTCCCCGCGATCTGTCCCTTCTTACAGGCGCAGCGGGCCGTCTGGCGGGCGATGGTTCTCCGGGGCTGGCTACTGTCACGGTCCAAAGTCACAATCTCGCATGTGCCGGCTGCCAGCTGGCCTGGAAGGGGGGGAAGCAGCCAGACACAGAGACACAGGTCACTGAGGGTCCGCTCGACCAGGCGCACCCGCACAAGATGACATTCCCCGGCCTCCTCGTGGCGGTCATTCCCTGGGAGCGAAGCACTGCACTAAGCGTTCAGGAAAGGGAGACAGCAGGGGGAGGCAATCTCTAATGGAGGGGACACACCGGTATTTACACAAGGCAACACCCACTGGAATTAGAGAACTCTCAAATCAGGCTTACGTTCAAAAGGCCCATCCATCAATCCATCAGGGGTATTTAGTGAGTGCCCATTCCATGCGCAATTCTGTACTAAGCACTTGGGGGAGAACCGTAGAATTAATAGACACAATCCCTGCCCTCAATGAGCTTACAGTCTACTGTGAGCAGAGTACTGTCCTGAGCGCTTGGAAGAGTACAATAGAGTGAGTAGACATGATCCCTAACTCTATGAGCCAATATAGCCCACGTTAAAGATGTTGTTATCCCCATGCAAATGATTTTAGTGCACTCTGAGACTGTGAAATACCCAGATTGGGAATGCAAATATGCATTCGATCGATTAATGATATTCATTTTTGACTAGGAGCCACCCAGCTTGATCGCCATGGTAACGGGAAGCTGAGATGAACCCTGTGATGGCTGCCTGCCCGGACCACCCCCATCACTGTTAGGAAATGGATCAGTCAGTCATACTTATTGAGAGCTCACTGCGTGCAGAGCACTGCACTAAAAGTATAATTATAACAATGTAGCAGACATATTCCCTGCCAACAATGAGCTTACAGTCTAGAGGGGAGACAGATATCAATACAAATTACAGATATGTACATAAGTGAAGTAGCATGGTCCAGCGGATAGAGCACGGGCCCAGGAGTCAGAAGGTTCTGGGTTCTAATCCCGGCTCCACCACGTATGACCTTGGCCAAGTCACTTCACTTCTCCGTGCCTCAGTTACATCATCTGTAAAATGGGGATGAGGAGTGTGAGCCCCATGTGAGACAAGGACTGTGTCCAACCTGATTTGCTTGTATCTACCCCAGTGCTTAGAACAGTTTTTAGCACAGAGGAAATGCTTAACACATACCATATGTGCTTTGGGGCTGGGAGGAGGGGGAGAATAAAGGGAGAAGGGCAGGGTGATGCAGAAAAGAAAGGGCAAAGAGGAAAGGAAGGCTTAGTCCTCAGAGTGAACCCCGACACATCTGTGGTGCCTTGGGGAGACCACGGGATGAAGACCCCCTTCAGATCTCAGTGTCAGGACATTTTGGGTCAAACCCCAAGGGTGCAGGACCTAGTTCATTCCCCGGCTAATCGAATCAGAACCCCGAAATCCCAGAGGCACAACAATCTCTTCCACAATGAACTCCTAAGCCTGGCAGGATGCTGATTGTCTTTGTTTTGCTTTTTGGCTATTAGAGCAAGACTGAAATCACTGTTTTGCATTCCACTTTCAACCACTTCCCCCTACCCCCTGAAGATGTCAGAAAGGGAAGTCTTGTTTTTTCCCTCAACGCTGAAAAACAAAATGTTCCCCGTGTGTTCCATGACTAATTTGCATCATTTTCCAGCAGGAAGGATGGAGCTGTCCACTGTGTGAGACAAACACGGCCTCAAGCACTGTACTAGGCACTTGGAAGCATAGGAGATGAGTTGATGGACATAATCCCTGCCCTCAAGGAATTTACAGTCTACTGTGTGCACAGCACTGTGCTGAGCACTTGGGAGAGTACAATAAAGTGAATAAACACGATCCCTGCTGTCGAAGAGCTTTTAGATGAGCAGATGGCAGACAGAAGAATGAATTGGTCAGGATGAAATATCAGAAAAAATAATTGAATATACAATTGTAAATAAATGCTTTGGCTGGAAATAAGCCTCTAAAATTCAGCAGGGCATTGGGTTGACACAATTTAGGAATGTTGTGGTTTAATTGGGGATGACTACCTGGAGGAGGTGGGTTTTTAGAGGTGGGACGGCTTTGCGGATGAGGAGATCTGGGATTGGAGGTGGGAATTCCAGGCTGGGGGCTTCAAATCCAGCCACTACGGGGCTGTGGTCAATTGAGTCTCCAGGCCATGGTATTTTAGATCTGGGCCCCTCCTCTCCAACACCCCACACCTCCTGAATGAAGCTCGCCTCCCTCCCCCCAACACTGGCAAACGGACAGCAAACCGCTCACCTCTCCACCTATTCTCACCGATTTCCCACCTCACAACAACCTGCACATTCCGCTCCTCCAGCACCAACCTACTAACTGTACCTTAATCTCATCTATCTTGTTGCCACTATCCTCTCCCCCACAACCTGCGTCTGGCCTGACAATCACTCTCCCCCACTTCATAACCCTATCGAAAGCCCATCTCCTCCAAGAGGCCTTCAAAAGGGTTTCCTCTTCTCCCACTCACTTCCGTGTCATCTTTGCACTTGGATTTACAGAGACAGAGTGTGTGTGTCTCCCTCTACCATGTGTGTGAGGGTGAATGTGCTTGAGAAAGGGGGTGTGTATACATATGTGTGACTGTGTGAGAGAATGTGAGTGAGTGAGGGAATGTGAGCATGTCTCTCTCACCCGAGGACCACGTGTGTGAGAGAGTGTGTGTGAGAATGTGTTTGAGAGAAGGAGTATGAATGTGAGAGAAGGAATGTGAGAGAGAATGTGAATGTGAGAGAGAGAATGTATAAGAGAATGTGAGTGTGAGGAAGAGAATTATTATTATTACTATTATAGTATTTGTTAAGCGTATACTATGTGCCGAGCAATGTTTTAAGCACTGGGATAGAGATAGGTTAATCAGGTTGTCCCACGAGGGCTCACAGTCTTAATCCCCATTTTACGGATGAGGTAACTGAGGCACAGAGAAGTGAACTGATTTGCCCAAGGTCATGTGAGTGTGAGAGAAAGAATGCGAGTGAGAATGTGTGAGAGACTGTGAGTGCGAGAGAATTTGCCAGGGAATGTGAGGGAGAGAGAATGTGAGTGTGAAAGAAAATGTCAGTGTGAGAATGTGTGTGAGAGTGTGTGTCTCTCTCACTTCAGGATCACGTGTGAGAGAATGTGAGTGTGTAGATAAAATGTGTAAGAGTGGGTTTGACAGAGTGTGTGTGTTTGTGTGTGTTTGTCTATGAAATTCCCGTCAAACGAGCAGACGGCAGACAGACAGGTTCCTGCCACGTCCTGCCTTGGGTCCGTCCTCCCCCACTAACTGGAGATGACATTTCCAACTTGGGTTTCCTGTCTTAAAACACCCTGAAACATGACAACGCTCCCTGCTACAAAGGACCACCTGTTCAGACCTGGGGAGAGACCTGGTTTCCAGGCCCAGCTCAGCCAGCCGCTGTCCAGCTGTCTGACCTCGGCAAAGTGCCTTACTTTCTCTGGGTCTCAGTGTTTAGTGGGGATTATAACAGACACCTCTCCCTATCTGTCAGCTGGCCTTGAGGGTGTCTACGTGTGACAGATGAGGGGGGTGGTGAACTAATAAGTGTGTGTGTGAATGAAGAAGAGCCCCAGGGCTGCCTTCTGGAAAGTAAAACAGCAAAGTTCTCCATAGAAGCTAATAATAATAATTAAGAATAATTATGGTATTTGTTAAGTGCTTACCATGTGCCAGGCATTGTACTGAGCGCTGGGTTGGACACAAGCAAATCAGGTTGGACACAATCTCTGTCCCACGTGGGGGGAAGAAAGCAGAGGGGAGTAGTTGGCAGCGGAGGGGGAAGGCGATTTTTTTGTGTGTGGGTGGGTCCCTTTTCTCCCAAAATCTTTCTCACCAGGAGAGGGACTCTAAGGGAAACTTAGGAAAAGCAGCATAGCATAGTGGATAGAGAATGGGCCTGGGAGTTCGCAGGTCATGAGTTCTAATCCTGGCTCCACCACTTGTCTGCTGTATGAACTTGGGCAAGTCACTTCACTTCTCTGGGCCTCAATTCCCTCATCTGCAAAGTGGGGATTAAGACTGTAATTATTATTAATCTATTTATTGAGCACTGGCCGGGTGCAAAGCACTCAACTAAGAGTTTGGGATAATACAATATAACTACAAACCAACACACTACTGCCCATCATCATCATCATCAATCGTATTTATTGAGCGCTTACTATGTGCAGAGCACTGTACTAAGCGCTTGGGAAGTACAAATTGGCAATATATAGAGACAGTCCCTACCCAACAGTGGGCTCACAGTCTAAAAGGGGGAGACAGAGAACAAAACCAAACATACTAATAACATGCCCGCAACAAGCTCACAGTCTAGAGGGAGAATTAGAACCCAAATTCTTCTGATTCCCAGGCCCGAGCTTGAATCCATCCCAATGCTTAATACAGTGCCTGGCACATAGTAAGCCCTTAACAAATGCAACAATTATTATTATTATAATTATTGTTCACTTGTTTCTGAATGAATGGACAGAGACCCTGAACTGAAAGGGGACTAAGATCGTATTTGTAGGGAGATTTGTGGGGTGAACAGGGAGACATTGAGGTGGCTTTTCCACCCCAGCTCAGACACCAACTTTCCTCCTTGAGCCCCTAATTTCCAGTCCCTTGGATTCGAATCCCACACTGATGGAGCTCGACAAAAACTTGGAGATCAAACCCGGACTCTTCATTTTGCTTGCTAACATGCGGACATTTTAGCAAAAGGCCACCGTGAATCCTTTCATCGTCCTCCTTGAGGCAGCAAAACCACATTGAGATGTTCATTATTAAACATTTTAGCACCATCCAGCTGGCTTAGAGTCAATTATATTCAGTTAATGTGCATATTGATGACGATTCGAACATCAAACCCCATCGTAAAGTGACAGCTTTCGGTCTTGATTGGCACAGCATAATCAACGCTTAGTAATTATGCTGTGGCTGATCGCTACTCAAACAAAGGTCAATAGAAGTCGCTCGCTGAATTATCTTACCTAACGGACTCTCCTTTCCGACAGATGAGAAAGAAAAGGGGAAAGATTGAAAATGATAGTGGACATGATTCCACTAAAAAGAAAACCAGTCGATTTGGTAGGATGCCAAGATGAGTAGTGAGACCGTAAACTCCTCAAGAGCAGGAACAATATCTTATGTTGGTCAAGCCAGCTAGGACTACACTCTACACATTGTTGGCATCCGGTACAGTCTTCAGTTTGCAGTCAGCCTCCAGTACAGTGCTCAGTGCACAACCAGCCCCCAGTACAGTGCTCCTTAGGCAGTCAGCACCCCCAATACAGTGCTCAGTACACAGTCGGCCCCTAAGAGTCCTCAATACATAGTAGGCCCCTTGTACAGTGCTCAGTTTTCAGTCAGCCCCAGTATAGTGCTCAGGACAAAGTCGGCCCACGGGAGGCAACGTGGTGCAGTGGACAGGACAGGTCTGGGAGTCAGAAGGTCATGGGTTCTAATCCTGGCTCTGCCCCTTGTCTGTTGTGTGACCTTGGTCAAGTCACTTCATTTCTCTGGGCCTCAGTTCCCTCATCTGTAAAATGGGGAATGAGACGGTGAACCCTACATGGGACAGGGACCATATTCAACTCAATTTGCTTGTATCCACCCCAGCACTTAGTAAAGCGCTTGGCACATTGTAAGCGCTTAACAAATACCATTATCATTACTATAGTGCTTAGCACACAGTGGGCACTAAAGCAGGACTCCTCGAGTGGTCTCAAACTCTGTTCAATGCTCCTTATCTCCCCACCCAAACATTGTCTTTCCCTTGACTTTCCCATCACTGTAGACGGCCCCACCATCCTTCCTGTCTCACAAGCCCATAAGCTTAGCGTTATCCTTGACTCTTTTCTCTCATTCAACCCACATATTCAATCCATCACTAAATCCTCTCGGTCCCACCTTCACAATATCGCAAAAGTCCACCCTTTTCTCTCCATCCCAACTGCTACCACATTAACCCGATCACTCATCCTATCCTGCTTGGATTACTGCACAGACTCCTTGCTGATCTCCCAGCTTCCTGTCTCTCCCAACTCCAGTTCACACTTCGCTCTGCTGCCAAGATCATTTTTCTACAGAAACATTCAGAGCCCATCACCCCACTCCTCAGGAAACTCCAGTGGTTGCCCATCCACCTCTGCATCAAACAAAAACTTCTCACCACTGGCTTTAAAACAGTCCACCACCTTGACCCCTGCTACCTCACCTTGCTACTCTCCTTAACAACCCAGCCATCGATCTTGTCTATCTCACCGCTGACCCCTTGCCCACGTCCTGCCTCTGGCCTGGAATGCCCTCCCTCCTCAAATCCGAAGGACAATTAGTCTCCCAGACTCCAAAGCCTTACTGAAGGCCCATCTCTTCCAAGAGGCCTTCCCAAAGCCCCCTCTCTCCTCTTCTCCCTCTCCTTTCTGCGTCACCTTGAACTGCTCTCTTTGCTCTTCCCCCCTCCCAGCTCCACAACACCCATGTACATATGTGTGATTTTATTTATTTGTTTTGATGTCCATCTCTCCCATCTATACTGTGAGCTAGTTCTGGGCAGGGAATGCATCTGTTTATTATTGTATTGTACTCTCCCGCGTGCTTAGTATAGTACTCTGCACACAATAAGCGCTCAATAAATACAATTGAATGAATGAATGAATGAATGAATGCCTTGAAGAGGTTTTGAGATGCTTGAGGAAAAATGTCAGGGGTGAATGTTGCGGGTGGGAATCAGGGGAGAGAGAGCTGGGGGCTTTCTGAATCCTTCTGATTCAACTCCCAACTCTGCCTCACAGGCCAGAGACACCGCTTCAATGCAGTCAGAAAAAAATCACCAATTCAATTCCGACAGGCAGAGGGGAGACCCAAAATGATTTCTGTCAGAAAAGAATTGTAGATTCTTGAGTCCAGAATTCAACATGTTCGTGGAGGGGGTTGGGGGGGGGGGGGGGGGGGGGGGGCGGTCTAGACTCTTTAAATATGAGTCTCGGCTGAAATTCCCAAAGTTTCCTCTTTCATTCCCACCAGGACGGACACCCAAAAGGAAAGGAATTTAAGCTATACTCGCTGCATTTTGAGGTCCACTTATTTAATTATGCTATTATCTGTTTCACTCTCTAGACTCTAAGGTAGTAGTTGGCAGGGAACACATCTGCAGCATGGCCCAGTGGAAAGTGCCCAGGCTTGGGAGTCAGAGGTCATGGGTTCTAATCCTGGCTCTGCCACTAGTCTGCTGTGTGACCTTGGGCAAGTCACATCACTTCTCCGTGCCTCAGTTACCTCATCTTTAAAATGGGGATGAAGCCTTAAGCCCCAGGTGGGACAACCTGTTCACCTTGTAACCCCCCCTGAGCTTAGAACAGTGCTTTGCACATAGTAAGCACTTATCAAATACCAACATTATTATCAACTATGCTATATCATAGGCTTCCAAGCGCTTAGTACAGTGCACTGCACACAGTATGTGTTCAATAAATATGATTTATTGAAACTGCTGGACATGACACGAGCTGAAGGGAACATCTAATGAACAGAAGCCCTGCATTTTCGTAAGTAATCCTGAAACAAATGACTAATAATCCCCCACCCTGGCAGAAATAAGGTACTTGCTGGTCAAAAAAAAAAAAAAATCCAAAGAAAGATTGCTGAAAATACAATTCTCCTGGTAAACTTAAAGACAGCTTGATTTTTGTTGGTGCAAATTAGGGCATTTCCTACACTCTACATGCAAATTACCATGGTGATAATTACCATTACTGATAATTGCCATTGTTTATCTGACCACTCCCCATATATAATCTCCCTCCACCCCTGGCTTCAACACCCTGTTGGAGAAGCAGTGTGGCCTAGTGGAAAGAGCCCGGGCCTCGGAGTCAGAAGAGTTGGGTTCTAATCCTGGCTCTGCCGCTGGTCTGCTGTGTGACCTTGGGCAAATCACTGTGCTTCTCTGGAACTCAGTTACCTCACATGTAAAATGGGGATTAAGACTGGGGGCTCCATGTGGGACAGGGACTGTGTCCAACCTGATTATCTTTTATCTATTCCAGTGCTTAGTACAGTGCCTGGAACTTAGTAAGCACTTGATGAGTACCATTTTACAGAGGAGGAAGCTAAGGCACAGAAAAGTGAAGTAGCAATAATAATAACTGTGCTTTTGTTTAGCGCTTACTATGTGCCAAGCACTATACTAAGCACCTGTCCCACATGGGGCTCACAGTCTTTAACCCCATTTTACAGATGAAGTAACTGAGGCCCGGAGAAATGAAATGATTTGCCCAAGGTCACACAGCAGACAAGGGGCAGAGCCGGGACTAGAACCCAGGTTTCTGGCTCCCAGGCACTGGCTCTTTTCAGAAGCTGGGAAACCAACAGCGTTTAGTAAAGGCCCCATTTGGTTTGGTCCACCACACCAAACACTTTGAAAATTCAGATTAACAAAGCAATGGAGAAGCCTCTCTTCTACCGAGAAGCTTCTACTCTTACTGGACAAATAATTTCTTCCGTGTTACAAGCCGCTATTACAATATAGGAGTCTTCCTAAATTTTCTGATATTTGATTATCATCATCATCATCAATCGTATTTATTGAGCGCTTACTGTGTGCAGAGCACCGTACTAAGCGCTTGGGAAGTACAAGTTGGCAACATATAGAGACAGTCCCTACCCAACAGTGGGCTCACGGTCTAAAAGGGGGAGACAGAGAACAAAACCAAACATACTATTATTAGATTATTATATGAAATGTTGAATGCTGAATTTCATTAAGCCCTTTAGGATCATAATGGACTGTTTAATTGCACAATTTTTGGGGTAGAAAAAAAAGCAGCATGGCTGAGTGGATAGAGCCTGGGCTTAGGAGACAGAAGAACCTGGGTTCTAATCCCGGCTCCACCACTTGTCTGCTGTGTGGCTTTGGACATATCACTTAGCTTCTCTGGGCCTCAGTTACCTCATCTGTAAAATGGGGATTAAGAGTGTGAGCCCCATGTGGGACAGGGACTGTGTCCAAACTGATGATCTTGTATTCATTCAATGGAATTTATTGAGCGCTTACTCTGTGCAGAGTACTGTACTAAGCACTTCAGAGAGTACAATACAGTGATATGTAGACACACTCACATTCCCAGCCCACAAGGAGCTTACAGTCTAGAGACTGTATCTCCCCCAGCACTTGGAACAATATTTGGCACATCGTAAGCACTTAACAAATACCATCAATATCATTGTTGTGTGTGTGTTTTTTTTTAATGAGCTGTTCATTCTAGTTGTGGAGGAAATCTGCTGAGGCAGACAAGAGAAGTGAGTTTTTGTTCATTAGTACACAACAAGAAACCTGCACTCTTTCAAAGGAGCGTCTGGTTACCATGAGCGCACTCTTTCTTTCATCTTTAGTGTCTGAAGTGCTTTTCCGCTCTGGTGTCCCCGATGAAATGGCAGACTTTAGGGTAGTGTTTCTAAGCACTGGCTTTAAAAGCCTAGGGAACTCGGTCTGATTATTTTTGCTAATTAATTTTGCTTACTCACCCTTGTGGAATAAGCCACGTTAATTCGGGTTGGCAAACATTCAAACTGCCTCTTTTTGTATTTCCTGGAAAAAGAGAAACTGGCAGGGGCTGACTGTTTTCAGTGGGGGTAACTTTTCCTGGAAAGAAATATGAAACAGGGAATTGAAGGGCTCACGACGTCTCTTGGAAAGGAATGGACTGTACCCACGGGACCCAAAGTTGCCATGAGAACCAATGCAGGATGGTGAGACCCCCCTCAAGTCTCATCCTTCCCTTTTTCTTTTTTAATAGTATGTGTTAGGCGCTTACTATGCGCCAGGCACCATACTAAGCACTGGGGTAGATACAAGCTAATCAGGTTGGACATGGTCCGTGTTCATTCAGGCGCATTTATTGACTGTTTGCTGTGTGCAGGGCACTGTACTAAGTGTGTGGGAGAGTACAAGATAACAACAAACAGACACAGTCCCTGACCACAACAAGCTTACAGTCTCCACTTAGAGATCACAGTGTTATTCCCATTTTCCTGATGAGGTAACTGAGACACAGAGGAAGGTAAGTGACTTGCCCAAGGCAACTGAGCAGACAAGTGGTGGAGCCATGATTAGAACCCAGGTCCTCAAACTCCCAGGCCTGTGCTCTTGCCCACTAGGCCATGGTGCTTAGCTGGGCCATCAATCAATCAACACTATTTACTGAGTGCTTACTGTGTGCAGAGCACTGTACTAAGTGCTTAGGAGAGTACAACACAACAATATAACAGTCATATTCCCTTTCCTCAAGGACTCCCAAAGCACTCTCCCACACTGGGAAGTGCTGCTCAGAGAAATGAAAGTCCTCTACCAATTCAAGGTAGAAAAGTAGCATGGCCCAGTGGAAAGAGCCCGGGCTTTGGAGTCGGAGGACCTGGATTCTAATCCCGGCTCCACCCTTCCTGCTGTGTGACCCTGGCCAAGTCATTTCACTTCTCTGTACCTCAATTACCTCATCTGTAAAATGGAAATTCTATCCCCATTCTCCCTCCTACTTGGACTGGAGCCCTATATGAGATCTGTTGATAATGATAATAATAATAATAATTATGGCATTTATTAAGCTCTTATTATGTGCAAAGCACTGTTCTAAGCGCTGGGGAGGTTACAAGGTGATCAGGTTGTCCCACAGGGGGCTCACAGTCTTAATCCCCATTTAACAGATGAGGGAACTGAGGCCCAGAGAAGTTAAGTGCCTTGCCCAAAGTCACACAGCTGACAGTTGGCGGAGCCGGGATTTCAACCCATGACCTCTAACTGCAAAGCCTGTGCTCTTTACCCTGAGCCACGTGGTTTATCTACCCCATGCTACTTGTATCTACCCCAGTGCTTGACACATGGAAAGTGCTTAAGAAATACCACATTTATCATTTATTATTATTATTACTATCATATTACTATTACATCCCAAGTGCCTGGAACGATTCTCTGCACGGCATTTTGTCTTGTTTTGTCTTATTCTGTCGAATCGTCTCCGACTCATAGCGATGCCACGGACACATCTCTCCCAGAATGCCCCACCTCCATTTACAATCATTCTGGTAGTGGATCCAGAGAGTTTTCTTGGTCAAAATTTGGAAGTGGTTTACCATCACCTCCTTCCACGCAGTAAAGTGAGTCCCCACCCTCGACTGTCTCCCATTAGTGTTCAATAAATATTATTGATTTAAGGACAAATGTGTCTACCCAATTAATCACATTTATTGAGTGCTTCCTATGTGCAGAACACTGTACTAAGCGGTTGGGAGAGTACAGTAATGCAGAGCTGGTCCAGAGCCATATCGATAGCTGACAGAAAACCAGAGACTGTCCAGTATAAAACTAGACAAATAGTAATAATAATAAGCACTTACTATGCGCCAAGCACAATTCTAAGAACTGGTGTAGACACAAGGTAATGAGGTAGTCCCTTGTGGGGCTCACAATCTTAATCCCCATTTTCCAGATGAGATACCCAAGGCACAGAGAAGTGAAGTGGCTTGCCCAAGGTCACACAGCAGATAAGTGGCCTCGCACTTGATTTTCCCTCTTGCAGCCGGGGCAGACTGCTCATCCATGGATCCTTCTGAAAACGGGGCCCTTGCATATCATCCTGTGGGAACAGAAGTGGCATGATTTCTTCCCTGCTGGGAAGAGATGGATTCCCTTCCCACCCGCTGCTACTTGTGATTGCCTGAAACCAGCAAGCCCCCAACACTTCCCCACCAACCCCTGTTATTTCCTGGTCTAACTCAGAACCAGGAGGCTGGGAATTTCCCTGGGTTTTATGTGCCGTCTGGGACACCGGTAAGAGAAGGTTAACTCTACCCTCGGGCCTCCCCAAGGGTGTACGGGGGGGTGGGGGTCAGGGGTAGGGAGAATGGAGGAAAGAAAGGACCCCCAGGCTTTCAGGATAAGGATAGAGTGGCCACGTGCCTGGGAATCAATTAATCAATCAATCACATTTATTGAGAGCTTCCTGTGTTTGCAGCAGAGTACTAAGCACTTGGGAGAGAACACTGTGGACACTACTATCTCTCCTTCCCCCATACCCCCCATCACCCCCAACTTTCTCCCTTTGCTCTACCCCTCACCATCCCTCAGCACTTGTACATATATGTACATATTTATAATTCTATTCGTTTATATTAATGCCTGTTTACTTGTTTTGATGTGTATATACATCTATAATTCTATTTATTTATATTGATGCTATTGATGCCTGTTTACTTGTTTTGATGTCTGTCTCCACCCTTCTAGACTGTGAGCCCGTTGTGGGCAGGGATTGTCTCTGTTGCTGAATTGTACTTCCCAAGCAGTAGAGTTCTCTGCACACAGTAAGCGCTCAACAAATAGGATTGAATGAATGAACTATGAGAGAGTTGGTAAACACGTTCCCTGCCTTCAGTGAGTTTACAGTCTAAGAAATCACAGGGCTTCTGGGAAAAGGCAGTGGCCTAAGACCAATCAATGGTATTTATTGAGCGCTTACAGTGTGCAGAGCCCTGTACTAAGCGCTTGGGAGAGAAGACTGTAACAGAGTTGGTAAACATAGTCCCTGCTCACAACGAGCTTACAGTCAAAGAAATTGCAGGGTACTCTGGGAAAAGGAGGTGGCCTAAGTCCAATCAATGGTATCTACTGAGCGCTTACTTGTATAGAGCACTGTACTAAGTGGGTAGGAGAGTACACTATAAAAGAGTCTGTATGTACGTTTTCTGTCCACAACGAGGTTCCAGTCAAATGGATCGCAGGGCTCTCTGAAGTTGTTCGGAGAGCTTGGCAAATCTCAGGGAAAACAGAACAATGCTGTGTGACCTTGGGCAAATCACTTCACTTCTCTGTGCCTCAGTTCCCTCATCTGTAAAATGGGCATGAAGACTATGAGCCCCTTTTGAGACTTGTACCTGCCCCAGCGCTTAGTTCAGTGCCTGGCACCAAGTTAGCCTACTACAGAAGCAGCGTGGCTCAGTGGAAAGAGCACGGGCTTTGGAGTCAGAGGTCATGGGTTCAAATCCTGGCTCTGCCAATTACCAGCTGTGTGACTTTGGGCAAGTCACTTCACTTCTCTGGGCCTCAGTTACCTCATCTGTAAAATGGGGATTAAGACTGTGAGCCCCCCGTGGGACAACCTGATCACCTTGTAACCTCCCCAGCGCTCAGAACAGTGCTTTGCACATAGTAAGCGCTTAATAAATGCCATTATTATTATTATTATTGTTACTATGTGCCAAGTGCTGGGGAAGACAAGGTATTTGGATCAGAGAGTCCCACACTGGGCTCACCATAGGGGGATTGATCCATCATTTTATGGATGAGGAAACTGAGATATGGACAAGATTACCATTTTAATCAGAGATCAAACAGAGGGTAAGTTGTGAAGTCCCTCTCAGGGTCGGACCTGGAGCGTTTCCAGTTCTCTACCAGTTTCGACTACGGGAGGGAGAGTGAAGCAGAGGCCTATCCATTCCATTCCTACCTTGGGCAGTGGCTAGCGAGTGGAAGGCAATCTGCTACAAGTCAAAACTCACCCGCGTTGGGCAGCAGCAGCATGCGAGAGAGTTGAGGGCGAAAACTCATTTACTGCGCGGAAAGAGGCAATGGTAAACCGCTTCCGGATTTTTACCAGAAAACTGTATGGATCCTCTACCAGAACGAATGCAGATGGAAGTGGGGCATTCTGGAAGAGATGTGTCTATATGTTGCCAACTTGTACTTCCCAAGCGCTTAGTATAGTGCTCTGCACACAGTAAGCGCTCAATAAATACGATTGATGATGTGTCTATGACATTGCTATGGGTCGGACACGACTCAATGGCATAAAACCACAAGTCCTGGAGTCAGAATTAGAACCCACGGCTCCTGACTCCCAGCTCCATGCCCTTTCCACTAAGCCATGCAGCTTCTTTAAGAACGCACCCCTTCTTATTCCATCTCAACATCCATCTCCCTCTTCTAGAGAAAACTGCTGATTCCTGGAAATTTCTTCCGAACTCCTGATTACCCTCAGTAATAAAGCACCATTCATTATCCTCACCTACTCAACATTTAATTAGATGGTTAATGCAACTCTCCCTGTCATGAGTTGATGACAAACACAAATTTACACTGAGAGATCAAATCAAAAATTAATTTAAGGTGAACCACGAGGGGACGGGACAGATCAATACCTCAGACGCTTCCTAAGCCGCAGGAAAAATGCAAATTCCTTATATCTCCATCAGATCCACTTAGGAGACAGAAAACCACATTCAGACAATAGAAAGGACATAGAACCTTTATCTCCTTGAGATAAAGAAACCTCTCTCCTTTGTAGCTACATCTAGCCCTTCTTCCTTCAAGAGGAAAGACAAAAGCCAGTGATAAGAATCTTTGGCCAAGAAGCCATCACAACTAATTAAACAGCAAAGAAAAGGGTTCCCAGAAAATTGGGAGCAGAGCCAAAACGTCAACTCGTGTTATCCTGAAAACTACAAGCCTCGGTGGAAAAACTGATGATGTGAATCCTTTTCCCAAGAGTGGTGGATGGTAGCCGAAAATGTCGGAGATTAAAAATAAGATCCAGATTCTCAATAGCAAAATTAACTGGGTTTCCTTGGCCCGTTGGTGGACCGATGGGCTTGGGAGTCAGAAGGAGCCGGGTTCTAATCTTGACTGTGCCACTTGTCTGTTGTGTGACCTTGGGCAAGTCGCTTTCCTTCTCTGGGCCACAGTTCCCTCATTTGTAAAATGGGGATTAAGAGTGGGAGCCCAATCTGAGACGGGGACCGTGTCCAACCTGATTCGCTTGTGTCTACCCCAGCGCTTAGAACAGTGCTTGACACATAGTAAGCGCTTATAAAATGCCACCATTAATTCATTAATTAATACCATCAGAGCTCTCGGTTGAGCGATCACTAGCTGCCAGGTGCTTGAGGAACATGCAGAAGGATGATGACACAAGACCGATCTTGGAGGACTTCAATGGGAGAAGAGTTGACGCAAAAGGCATGTTTTCACAAGTGCTTAGCACAATGTTCTGCACTCAGTAGGCACTCGATCAATGCCGGTGATGGGTTTGAACTTTCCCATAGCTGTCGACCTCATCATTGTCAAAAATCCAGATTCCGGGTGCCTTTTCTCCTGCTCTACTTGTTTTCCCTTTTGTGGTGATCTTAGTTTTCTTCCTGAATCAAGGGGTTTGTAAATAATTTTGGTCTGTCCCCATCCTTTAGAATGTAAACTCCCAAGAGGCAGAAAGCAGTAAATGTCTTCCTTCCGTTTCACCCTCTCAATGAACTACACTCGATAATTACCAATGATTGAAGCAGATCGGAGAAGCAGCGCGGCTCATTGGAAAAGAGCCCGGGCTTTGGAGTCAGTGGCCATGGGTTCAAATCCCAGCTCTGCCAACTGTCAGCTGTGTGACTTTGGGCAAATCACTTAACTTCTCTGTGCCTCAGTTCCCTCATCTGTAAAATGGGGATTGACTGTGAGCCCCTTGTGGAACAACCTGATCACCTTATATCCCCCCAGGGCTTAGAACAGTGCTTTGCACATAGTAAGCGCTTAATAAATGCCATCATTATTATTATTATTATTATTGATCAATTCTTCCAAGCCAATTTTGTTCTTTGGACAAATCAGGATTTTCATGAGAAAAATTGGGAAACAGCATAGTCTAGTGGAAAGAGCCCAGGCCTGGCAGCCAAAGGACCCGGGTTCAAATCCCACCTCCATCACTTGTCTGCCATGTGATCTTGGGCAAGTCACTTCACTTCCCTGTGCCTCAGTTCCCTTCACCTATAAAATGGGGGTTCAAAACCTATTCGCCCTCTGACTCAGACTGTGAGCCCGATTTGGGACAAGGATTGCATCCCACCTGATTAACTTGGATCTACTCCAGCACTTAGAACAGTGCTCATTGCATACTAAGTGCTAAACGAATACCATAATAAAAGAAGAGACAACTGTCGTGTCTCCACAGATGAGCTAGACATCCAGCCTTAAAGCCAAACCAGAAGAAACATAACCAGTCACAACAGAGTGAGGTCAAAAGACTTTACGGCACTTGGTTGAGAGAGTTATCTGCATTTCCGAAGCTCGGAAATGAACCGTAGCCTGCAAAAGCAGGTTGTTTTTCTCTCTTGAGCAATCTGCGTGCATTTACAAGGAAAATGGTTTTCCGGGGGATGATTAGAGACCGCCATTTCACATGTGAAAAGGTAGCCTGCATATCTTAAGACCCGCACTCTTCCTGTTCCTCGGGATGGCTCGCTCGAATGTTCTATAACCATTTATGTTCCTGCTTCTGAAGGGAGCCGAGCGCTTAATGACAACAGCGTGGATTCAATCGTCCTTAATGTTTCACATCTCATTCCCCTAATTGCATCCATACTGCCGCATACGGTTCTGGAAATGGGTGCGGTGGGATGCAGAAATCAAAACTGGCCTTCGCCGTCCCAAGACGTTGTCTGTTCTCCCCGCCACGTCCCCCCAGTCCTGCCACAAAACACAAAAGAGCCCGGGCTTGGGAGTCAGAGGACCTGGATTCTAATCCCGCCTCCGTCCCTAATCTGTTGTGTGATCTTGGACAAGTCACTTCCCTTCTCTGGGATTCAGTTATCTCTTCTGGAAAATGAGGATTCAACACCCGTTCAAGGGACCAGATTATCTTGTATCTTCTCCAGGGTTTTTAGAACAGTGCTGGACACCTAGTAACCACTTAAATACTGCAATTTTTAAAATGATTATTTTTATTATTTCCCTCAGAAATAATGGCAGGAACTTTATCTAGTGCAGGAAGATGCTATAGCTGGGCCAGGGTGAGCTCCAGACCATTCATCATCATCGCAGCTCATCATCACAGTTAAGCAACAAGTGCTTAATACAGTGCTTTGTATACAGTAAGCACTCAATAAATAAGATTTTATGAAATGAATGAACAAGACCTTGCCCTACACAATGGCAGCTTACTTTATTATTGTTATTATTATTATTAGAAGCTCATGAAGAAAGATTCAGGTTGCAAGACAAATTTTTATTATTATGGTATATGTTAAGCACTTTCTATGTGTCAAGCACTGTACTGAGGCCTGGGATAGATAGTTTAATCAGGATGGACACAGTCCCTGTCCCACGTGGGGCTCACAGCCTATGCAGGAGGGAGAACAGTCATTCATTCATTCATTTGTTCGATCATATTTACTGAGCGCTTACTGTGTGCAGAGCACTGTACTAAGCACTTGGGATAGTACAATACAACAATAAAATGACACATTCACACCCACATTCCCTACAGTCTAAAGGGCAGGAGAGAGATAGTAGTAGAAATAAATTACAGATGCGTACACAAGTGTTGTGGGGCCTGGAGGGGGGATGAATAAAGGGAGCAAGTCAGGGAGATGCAGAAGGGAGTGGGAGAAGAGGAAAGGGGGGCTTAGTCAGGGAAGGCCTCTTGGAGGAGACTGGCCTTCGATAAAGTAGATGCAAACTAAACAGGTTGGACACATTCCCTGTCTCAGTCTCAATCTGAACTCTGCAGATGAGGCAAGTGAGGCAGAGAAGTCAGTGGATCCCCATTTTACAGATAAGGAAACTGAGGCCCACAGAAGTTAACTGACTTGCCCAAGGTCCCACAGCAGACAGGTGGAGAAGCTGGGACTAGAACGCAGCTTCTCTGACTTTCAGCTTTGAAGCTAACTCACTAGAGGGTAAGTTCCTTGAGGGCAGGAGTCACATCTACCGACTCTATTGTAAATAATAATAATGATGATGATGATACTTATTAAGTGCTTACTATGTGCCAAGCACTGTTCTAAGCACTGGGATAGATACAAGGTTATCAGGTTGTCCCACGTGGGGCTCAGTCTAAATCCCCATTTTACAGATGAGGTAACTGAGGCACAGAGACGTGAAGTGAGTTGCCCAAAGTCACACAGCTGACAAGTGGTGGAGCCAGGATTAGAACCTCTGACTCCCAAGCCTGGGATCTTTCCACTAAGGCACGCTGCTTCTATTGGACTGTATTGTATTGGACTTTCCCAAGTGTTCAGTACAGTGCTTTGCAAGCAGTAGACTGTAAGCTCCTGAGGGGATAAATCATGTCTACTAACTCGATTGGATACGTCCAAATGCTCAGTACAGTGCTCTGTACCCAGTAGACTAAGTTCCTTGAAGGCAGGGATCACCTCCTCTGACTCTTCTGGGCCTCTGTTCCCTCATCTGTAAAATGGGGATTATGACTATAAGCCCTTTGTGGGACAGGGACTGTGTCTAACCAATTAACTTGTATCTACCTCAGTGCTTAACACAATGAGTGACACAAAGTAAGCACTTAACAAATACCATTTAAATGAAAAAAAAATTAAAAAAATAGCCAGCATTGGCAGATCCAGGGAGTCTGGTGCCAAGGATAGGGATCACAAATCAACCAATGCTATCTACTGAGCATTTACTCTGTGCAGATCACTGTAGTAGACACTTGATATGGATAGTCACTGACTAGCCCTTGGCGTAGTGGATAGAGCCCGGGGCTGGGACTCAGAAAGTCATGAGCTCTAGTGCTTGGCACATAATGAGAGCTTAACAAGTACCATAATTATTATTATTCATCCTGGCTCTGCCACTTGTCTGCCATGTGACCTTGGGCAAATCACTTCTCCACTGGGCACCCCCAGGGGACTGCGGTTTGAATGCTTACTCTGTGCTGAACACTGAACTAACCATTTAGGGAAGTATAACACAATAGCCGAATTTTCTGCCCACAATGAGCTTACAGTAAACTCAAATGAAATATCACCCTGTAGACTGTAAGCTCCTTGTAGGCAGGGATCACCTCTATCAACAATGTTGCATTTATTCTCCCAAGTGTTTAGTACCCTGTTTTCCCTGTACACAGTAAGCACTTGGTAAATACAACGGATTGATGGATTGACAATACCCACAGGAGGCACTCAATTCTTGGATTTAATAACCCTTGATTCCTTGAAAATTACACACAGGAAGTCTGCGATCGTAAAGCTTGAAACATGAAATGTATTTGTTGGGTTTTTTTTTCCCAATTATTAGAATCATGCCAAGATAACTTGCGACTAGGAAAATTAAAGTATTTAACAGCTTGTCTTCAGCTAATGAAGTGTAATAAAATGTTAAACTAATGACAACTCCTCTCCACACAAAATCTGATGTCAAAGGGATCCAGCTCTGATCGGTCAGCGACAGGGGAGAAATTTTCACAATGGGCCAGAGGAGCCATGTCCAACCAGCCATTAGTGGTATCTACTGGGTGCTTACTGTGTGCAGAGCACTTACTGAGTACTTGGGATATTACAGAGTTGGTAAACTCATTGTGAGAGGGGAATGTGTCTCTTTATTGCTGTATTATACACCCCCAAGTGCTTAGTACAATACTCTGCACAGAGTAAGCACTCAATAAATGTGATTGAATGAATGATCCCTGCCTTCAAAGAGCTTTATAGTCTACTTTGTGCAGAAAACTGTACTGAGCAGTTGTGAGAGGAATATAGTTATATATATATATATATATATATATATATATATATATATATATATATATATATATATATACATATATATATATATTTTTCTTTGATGGCATTTATTAAGAACTTACTATGTGCCAAGCACTGTTCTAAGCACTGAGGAGGTTACAAGGTGATCAGGTTGTCTCACAGAGGGCTCACAGTCTTAATCCCCATTTTACAGATGAGGTAACTGAGGCCCAGAGAAGTTAAGTGACTTGCCCAAAGTCACACAGCTGACAAGTGGTGGAGCCGGGTTTTGAACCCATGACCTCTGACTTCAAAGCCCAGGCTCTTTCCACTGAGTCACGCTGCTTCTCTTTAATAAATTTATATTAAATTTAATAGATTTAATAGACATGATCCCAGCCTTCAAGGAGCTCATAGTCTACTGTGTGCAGAGCACTGTACTGAGCATTTGGGAGAGTACGATGGAGTTTTTAGACACAGTACCTGCCCTCAAGGGGAGGAGAGTACAGTCTAACATACAGCTAGCTGTCTACACTGAACTTCAATACCTGTTCAAGTCAGGATTGGACAAAGCCCAAGAGTTTCCCCATCACAGCTGATGGGAACAACCTACACACTCTCATTATTAGCATTATTATTATCATCATTATTATTCAATTCCATGCCTAGCACTACCTGTTGGGAATTGTTCGTGGCTCAGTGGAAAGAGCACGGGCTTTGGAGTCAGAGGTCATGGGTTCAAATCCCGGCCCCACCACTTGTCAGCTGTGTGACTTTGGGCAAGTCACTTAACTTCTCTGGGCCTCAGTTACCTCATCTGTAAATTGGGGATTAAGACTGTGAACCCCAAGTGGGACAACCTGATCACCTTGTATCCTCTCCAGTGCTTAGAACAGTGCTTTGCACATAGTAAGTGCTTAATAAATGCTATTATTATTATTATTATTATTATTATTATAAGCACTTAACAAATGCCATTATTATTATATGCAGGATTCCCCCTCTCCCACCACCATCATCACCAGGGGAACCTGAGCACCAGGGACGAACAGACAGATGGACGGATGAACACACACACACACCCCTTTTTTTTCTCCTTCCCACCTCCCAACATCCCCAACAGATCACCACCTTGGAGGGCCCCAAAGAGAGGTTTGAGTGTTGGAGGTTGGAAGTTGGAAGGTTAGAGGTTAGACAGTTGGATGGGTAGATCAGATTAGATTAATGATCAGATTACTGCTCTCAACTCTACCCTTTCTACTCAGCTAGACTCGCTCGCTCCCCTTTCCCTTCGCCGCTCTCGCACCACTAACCCACAGCCCTGGATCACTGCCACTGTCCGCCTCCTTCGCTCTTATGCTCGAGCTGCCGAACGCTGCTGGCGAAAGTCTAAACACCATGCCAACCTCGTTCACTTCAAGTTTATCCTTTCCTGCCTTAACTCAGCCCTCTCTTCTGCCAGACAAAACTATTTCTCCTCCCTTATTGACACCCATGCCCATCACCCCCGCCAGCTCTTCTGTACATTCAACTCCCTTCTCAGGCCCCCAGTTCCTCCCCCTCCTCCTTCCCTCACCCCCAACGATCTGGCCTCCTACTTCATTAACAAACTTAAATCCATCAGGTCCGACCTCCCCAAAGTCTCTTCCCCCCTTTCTCCAACCCCCCGGCTCTCAACACTCTCTGCTACTCTCCCATCCTTCCCAGCGGTATCCTCAGAGGAACTCTCCTCCCTCCTCTCAAGTGCTACTCCGGCCACCTGTGCTTCTGACCCCATTCCCTCTCATCTTATGAAATCTCTCGCTCCATCCCTTCTCCCCTCCTTAACTTCCATCTTCAACCGCTCACTCTCCACTGGTTCCTTCCCCTCTGCCTTCAAACATGCCCATGTCTCTCCCATCCTAAAAAAACCCTCTCTTGACCCCACCGCACCTTCTAGTTATCGTCCCATATCCCTCCTACCATTCCTTTCCAAACTCCTTGAACGAGTTGTCTACACGCGCTGCCTAGAATTCCTCAACAACAACTCTCTCCTCGACCCCCTCCAGTCTGGCTTCCGTCCCCTTCATTCCACGGAAACTGCGCTCTCAAAGGTCACCAATGACCTCCTGCTTGCCAAATCCAACGGCTCATACTCTGTCCTAATCCTCCTCGACCTCTCAGCTGCCTTTGACACTGTGGACCACCCCCTTCTCCTCCACACGTTATCTGACCTTGGCTTCACAGACTCCGTCCTCTCCTGGTTCTCCTCTTATCTCTCCGGTCGTTCTTTCTCAGTCTCTTTTGCAGGCTCCTCCTCCCCCTCCCATCCTCTTACGGTGGGGGTTCCCCAAGGTTCAGTGCTTGGTCCCCTTCTGTTCTCAATATACACTCACTCCCTTGGTGACCTCATTCGCTCCCACGGCTTCAACTATCATCTCTACGCTGATGACACCCAGATCTACATCTCTGCCCCTGCTCTCTCCCCCTCCCTCCAGGCTCGCATCTCCTCCTGCCTTCAGGACATCTCCATCTGGATGTCCGCCCGCCACCTAAAGCTCAACATGTCGAAGACTGAGCTCCTTGTCTTCCCTCCCAAACCTTGTCCTCTCCCTGACTTTCCCATCTCTGTTGACGGCACTACCATCCTTCCCGTCTCACAAGCCCACAACCTTGGTGTCATCCTCGACTCTGCTCTCTCATTCACCCCTCACATCCAAGCCGTCACCAAAACCTGCCGGTCTCAGCTCCGCAACATTGCCAAGATCCGCCCTTTCCTCTCCATCCAAACTGCTACCCTGCTCATTCAAGCTCTCATCCTATCCCGTCTGGACTACTGCACTAGCCTTCTCTCTGATCTCCCATCCTCGTGTCTCTCTCCACTTCAATCCATACTTCATGCTGCTGCCTGGATTATCTTTGTCCAGAAACGCTCTGGACATATTACTCCCCTCCTCAAAAACCTCCAATGGCTACCGATCAATCTGCGCATCAGGCAGAAACTCCTCACCCTGGGCTTCAAGGCTCTCCATCACCTCGCCCCCTCCTACCTCACCTCCCTTCTCTCCTTCTACTGCCCAGCCCGCACCCTCCGCTCCTCCACCACTAATCTCCTCACTGTACCTCGCTCTCGCCTGTCCCGCCATCGACCCCCGGCCCACGTCATCCCCCGGGCCTGGAATGCCCTCCCTCTGCCCATCCGCCAAGCTAGCTCTCTTCCTCCCTTCAAGGCCCTGCTGAGAGCTCACCTCCTCCAGGAGGCCTTCCCAGACTGAGCCCCTTCTTTCCTCTCCCCCTCGTCCCCCTCTCCATCCCCCCGTCTTACCTCCTTCCCTTCCCCACAGCACCTGTATATATGTATATATGGTTGTACATATTTATTACTCTATTTATTTATTTATTTATTTATTTTACTTGTACATTTCTATCCTACTTATTTTATTTTGTTGGTATGTTTGGTTTTGTTCTCTGTCTCCCCCTTTTAGACTGTGAGCCCACTGTTGGGTAGGGACTGTCTCTATGTGATGCCAATTTGTACTTCCCAAGCGCTTAGTACAGTGCTATGCACATAGTAAGCGCTCAATAAATACGATTGATTGATTGATTGATTGATTGATAGATAATAGATGGTAGATGGGTAGGTGGCAGAAGGTTAGAAGTTAGAAGTTTAAAAGTTAGAAGGTTTGATGTTTAGACAGGCAGTTAGAAGGATAGACTTCTAGACTGTGAGCCCACTGTTGGGTAGGGACTGTCTCTATATGTTGCCAACTTGTACTACCCAAGTGCTTAGTACAGTGCTCTGCACACAGTAAGAGCTCAATAAATACAATTGATTGATTGATAGAGGGTTACAAGATTACAGGATAAGATGGTTAGATGGTTAGAGGATTCAAAGACCGCACTGGACAGGAGCCAAGTCCTGGAAGACCCAAGGCAAAAGTGCTTGGAAAATTATCAGAAGATCGGCTTGGGTCTCTTCTGGATATGTGGGGCCCGACTCGCTAGGCAGCCAATGGGTTGGTGAATTTCCTCCAAGTACAGGCTCACCCAACCTGGGCTGGAGAACTTAAGATGAGGAATTATTTCATGAAGATAGATTCTCTCTCCTTCCCTGACTTCCTCCTCTCCCTCACCTCTTCCTTTCCCCTTCCTCTCTTCTGCTCATCCCCTCCCTCCATCCCCGCCCGCACATCTTTCTTTCCCTCTCCTCCTCCCTACCAAGAAGGAATAATAGAAAACTTGCCGAGTCCACGCAGATATCCCCTGTGGCAATTCATGCAAGTCACAGCTCTCGGTGCTCAAATTTGGAATCGGTTATGTTTTTTAAAAGTTCTGAGTCTAGTCTCTTTTCAGTGAGAGAGAAATTAGAACCAGTGCCAGTAGCCAGGAGGGCAGAGAACCAGAATCAGCAGGGGTACGAAAACTGGGATCTCTAGCAGAGGGGAAGGAAGCCAATAGAGCGGGATCCAGAAAGGCAAAATGTAGAAGGAGAGAAAGCTGACAAAACCGGAAAACCATTTCCAGAACCTGAGAGAATCTCTTTCAAGTCCCATGCACTGAATAATAAGTACTGATTGCACAACTTTTAAGAAGCATCTAAGAAAGGCCAAAAATGACATGAAGGGAGGAAAACAAGGCTGGGAACTTGTCATTGAACAGTGGTATTTACTAAACACTAACTGTGTGCAGAGCACTTTTCTAATCGCTTGGAAATCGTCAAACCCATTGTCCAATGGTGGATTAATATATTGTTTGAATGGCTAGATCCCTAGCTTTGAGTAGCAGTGATATTTGTTGAGCACTGGGGTACATATCAGGGAATCAGATCAGATACATCCCCTGTCCCACCTGAGACTCACAATTAAGATGAAGGAAGAATGGGTATTTAATCCCTAGGTTTCAGATGAGGAAACTGAGGCCCAGAGAAGTTAAGGGGCTTTGCTAGTCAGTCAGGTGGTCGGTCAGTGGTATTTACTGAGCTCTTACTGTGTGCAGAGCACCGTATTAAGCGCTTGGGGAGAGTACATATAAGAATATAACAGATACATTCCCTGCCCACACAGAGCTTACAGTCTAGAGAGGGAGACAAACATTAATAGAAATAAATAAATGACAGATATGAACATAAGTGCTGTGGGGCTAGAAGTGGGGGTGAATAAAGGGAGCAAGTCAGCATGACACAGAAGGGAGTTGAAGAAAAGGAAAAGAGGGCTTAGTCAGGAAAGGCCTCAAAAATCATACAGCAGACTCAAGGGGAAATGGGATAGGAACCCAGGTCTCTGGACTCCCAGCCCTGGCTCTTACCACTAGAATACACTGTCTCTTTCTTTCTTTTTTAAACCTATAATTAAGGAGGGAGTTAAGAGGGGGCCAAAATTCCCATCCAATTCACTGTGGGCTCCCTCTTTAGACTGTAAATTCCTTGAAGGCAGAGATACAGCACTTAAAACAGTGTTTGGAACATAGCAAACGCTTAACAAATACCATAACTATTATTATCGTGTCTGCCAACTCAATGATCGTACTCTCCCAAGAGGTAGTACAGTGCTCTGCACCTGGTAAGTGCTCAATAATATTGATAGTAAAACTAATAATTGTGTCATTTGTTATATGCTTACCATATGCCAAGCACTGTACTAAGCACTGGGGTAGATTCAAGATAATCAAATCAGAGACTCAGTTTCTGTCTCAACTGGGGGAGTCACAGTCTAAGTAGGAAGGGGAACGGGCATTGAATCCCCATTTTACAGATGAAGAAACGGAGGCCCAGAGAAGCAAAATGACTTGGCCAAAGTCACACAGCAGGCAAGAGGCAGAGCACTCTGATTACAACCCAGGTCCTCCAACACCCAGGCCACATGGCTCCCAATCAAGCAATTGACTGCAGCTAATGAGGTGTTTGGATTAACTGCGGATTTAAACTAACCACACTAGGCTGTTTCCAGTGCAATGGATAACTGAGATCTGGCTGTCTAGAGCAGAGAAAATGGAAGTTCAGAGAAAATCAAGTCCAAGACTGTGAAAAGAATTTCAAGGAAGAAGCGTTGGGGGAGATTTATTAGTAATCTGGGAGCACCAAACTAGAAGAGAAATAGACAAATCCCCTATTCAATTGCCATATAAATAGAACAGGAAAGATTCATGAGTGCGCCAGGCAAAAATCATAAAGGGAAAATATCATCTTCCAAGTTGAATAAGATCCTTTAAAAATAAGCAGCTCAGGGAAAAGTTCACCAACGAGCCATCTGATAGAAAAAGAGATACACTATAATTGGGTGCTATTTGCATAGTTGAATTACACCTTGCATCTTTTCCATAGGTATCAAGTAGCAGGAAAGAAGGCATTTGATTATCCTTTTTCTTCTTCTTCTTTGCTTTGAGACCATCTCAGAGGACAAAGTCCTCTCCGCCTGTCACACTCTCAAATAAAAGCAATTTTAATTAGTTCGGTTGGCACTAATTTATAGCCTGTGGATGCTTGCTAATTAAGAACTCTAATCACTGTTTCCATCTTTTCCATCACACTTCTGTCACCTGTGGTGAATCATACCTGCTGACCCCCTTTGGGCTGGGGGATACCTCCCTTCCCCCCCTCTGTGGACTGGAGATTTTAACCCTTTCAGGGCTCAGAAGGGTTCAAACCTCCCTTTCCCAAGCATACTGAGGCTTGATCACCTGAAACTGTCCAGAAGCCCAAGGAAAGGATGGTGTGCGGCAGATGTGAGCATTTTAATTCCTGTCAAGGAAAATCAGTGAGCAAGTGCTCTCCTCTAGACTGTAATTGGGTTGTGGGCAGGGAACGTGTCCTACCAATTCTGTTGAACTGGACTCTTCCAAGCTCTCAGTACGGTGCTCGGCACGCAGTGCTTGATGAATATCATCGATTGCTCTCCATTGCAGATGTCTTCAAGGACCCTCTTTGGATTTCAGGGACACATTCTGTCTGTCCCCATAATCATAACAATAATTGCGGTATTTGTTGCATGCTTACTATGTGCCAAGCACTCCTCTAAGTGCTGGTGTAGATACAAGGTAATCAGATTGGACATTGTCCCTGTCCCACATGGGGCTCACAGTCTTTATCCCCTTATTACAGATGAGGTAACTGAGGCCCAGAGAAGTTCTTTCTCCAACCATCAACTTGGGGGCCGGATATGGGAATCAATCAATGAATGGTATTTATTATTATTATTATTAATAATAGAATAATAATAATAATAATTGTGGTATTTGTTAAGCACTATGTGTCAGGGACTGTTCTAAGTGCTGAGGCAGATAGAAGATAATTAAGTTGGACATAGTCCCAGTTCCTCATGGGCCTCACAGCAGCGAGGCTTAATGGAAAGTGGCCAGGCTTGGGAGTCAGAGGTCGAGGGTTCTAATCCTAGCTCCGCTGCTTGTAGGCTGTGTGACTGTGGGCAAATCACAACTTCTCTGTGCCTCAGGTACCTCATCTGTAAAATGGGGATTAAGACTGTGAGCTTCATATGAGACAACCTGATTACCTTGTAACTACCCCAGCGTTTAGAACAGTGCATGACACATAGTAAGTGCTTAATAAATACCATACTAATAATAATAATAATAACAACTAAATAATGATGGCATTTATTAAGCACTTACTATGTGCAAAGCACTGTTCTAAGTGCTGGGGAGGTTACAAGGTGATCAGGTTGTCCCACAGGGGGTTCACAGTCTTACTCCCCATTTTACAGATGAGGTAACTGAGGCCCAGAGAAGTTAAGTGACTTGACCAAAGTCACACAGCTGACAATTGGCAGATCTGGGGTTTGAACCCATGACCTCTGATTCCAAAGCCCGTGCTCTTTCCACTGAGCCACACTACGTCATCATTAATCCCCATTTTCCAGATGAGGGAACTGAGGCCCAGAGACATGAAATGACTTGCCCAAATAATAGTAATGGCATTTATTAAGCATTTACTATGTGCAAAGCACTGTTCTAAGCACTGGGGAGGTTACAAGGTGATCAGGTTATCCCACGGGGGGCTCACAGTGTTAACCCCCATTTTGCAGATGAAGGAACTGAGGCACAGAGAAGTTAAGTGACTTGCCCAAGGTCACACAGCAGGCAATTGGTGGAGCCGGGATTTGAACCCGTGACCTCTGACTCCAAAGCCCGGGCTCTTTCCACTGAGCCACGCTGCATCATCATTAATACCCAATTTCCTAGATGAGGGAACTGAGGCCCAGAGACATGAAATGGCTTGCCCAAAGTCACAAGTGTCCCCCCTTCTAGACTGTGAGCCCATTGTTGGGTAGGGACCATCTCTATATGTTGCCAACTTATAATTCCCAAGTGCTTAGTACAGTGCTCTGCACACAGTAAGCACTCAATAAATACGATTGAATGAATGAATGAATGAATGAATGAATGAAGTGGCAGAACCAGAATTAGAACCCAGGTCCTTCTGATTCCCAGGTCCATGCTCTATTCACTAGGCTATTTATTGAACACTTCCTGTGTGTAGAGCACTATAAGAAGCAGCTTGGAGAGTCCAATACAACAGAGTCGGCAGACATGTCCCAGCCATCTCAGCTCGTGATTATCACAGAGATTAAATCTAGTTCCTAGCCAGATGGTATTTAGGAGATGCCATTCCGCCAGAGTGATGGTGGGGTGGAAACTGAATAAAGTTCAAGGAACTCTAGACATATCCCAGAGACCCACATCTTAGACTCGGAAATTTAATTTAGGGAGCCCGGAGAGAAAGAAAGATAAACCAGATTCAAATGCCTACGTGCCCCGAGTAATTCAGCCTTTGATAAACTACCAATCACTAGAATCGTACAAACTTCTTTAGTGCCACAGAAAAGGCTCTGATTAGCACTTAGTATAGTGCTTAGCCCAGACTAAGCACTTAGAAAATATATTTAAGAAGAAATACATGTACTTACACATGAACACACCGGTAAGATATTCAACTAGGCTAACATTTCATCTCAGCTTAGTACAGTGCTCTGCACATAGTAAGCGCTCAATAAATACGATTGATGATGATCTCAGCAGGCAAGGATGGAAGATTCAAAAACCAGGTAAAACTCCCTCTCCTGAATTTCAAAGTCTCCTCGCAAGCAGCTAATTAGCGCTGATTCCTAGGAGATTCTGGGAAATGTAGTTCTCAAGAAATCACGGCTGCCAATAGAAGGGTCCCATTTTCTCTTCAGTCCTCTTGACTTCAGTGCCACCACATTCAATCATTCATTCAATTGTATTTATTGAGTGCCTACTCTGTGCAGAGGACTTTACTCAGCTCTTGGGAGGGTAAAAAATAGCAATAAATGGACACATTCCCTCCCCACAATGAGCTTACAGTCTAGAGGGGGAGAAAGTCATTAATGTGAATAAATACATTACAGATATGGTCGTTAAATGCTGTGGGGCTGGAAGAGGGGATGAATAAAGGGAACAAAGTCATACTGTTCCTCTATGGGACCTCAGATCTCGGAGGAAGAAAGGGGAACTCTTTAGTCTGTCTTCCCCAGAAATTGAGGGGCAAATGAGATAAATGAGAACAGAAAAGGGTGGGCAGAAGACCTGTTTTCTAATCCCAGCTCTGCCACACCCCTGCTGTGTGACCTTGGGTCAGTCATTCATTCATTTCTTCAATGAAATGAATAGTACATATTTATTACTCTATTTATTTATTTATTTATTTTACTTGTACATTTCTATCCTATTTATTTTATTTTTTTGGTATGTTTGGCTTTGTTCTCTGCCTCCCCCTTTTAGACTGTGAGCCCACTGTTGGGTAGGGACTGTCTCTATGTGTTGCCAATTTGTACTTCCCAAGCGCTTAGTACAGTGCTCTGCACATAGTAAGCTCTCAATAAATACGATTGATTGATTGATTCAATCACATTTGTTGAGCACTTACTGTGTGTAGAGCACTGTACTAAGCGCTTGAGAAGTACAAGTCGGCAACATATAGAGACGATCCCTACTCAACAACAGGCTCACAGTCTAGAAGGGGGAGACAGACAACAAAACAAAACATGTAGATAGGTGTCAAAATCATCAGAACAAATAGAATTAAAGCTATATACACATCATCAACAAAATAAATAGTAAATATGTACAAGTAAAATAAAGTAATAAATCTGTACAAATATATATATATATATATATATATATATACAGGTGCTGTGGGGAGGGGAAGGAGGTACATTTCTGGACTTCAGCTTCCTCATCTGTAAAATGGGGTTTCAATGCCTGTTCTTCCTCCTACTTCAACTGTAAGCCCCATGTGTGCCAGGGACTGTGTCTAGCGTCATTATCTTGCATCTATCCCAGGGCTTAATATTGTGGGTGACACACAATAAGTGCATAACAATTGCTATTATTACCATTATTGCTATAATTATTATTATTATAGAAATACATTGCTAAGAACACAGTTGCAATTGTACAATCATGGCATTTGTTAAGTGCTTACCATGTCTCCCATCTGCACCCTTACGTTCCCAATCGCACCACAAAGCACAGTGGGAAATGACTAAAGGGCTCTTGGCGGTTGTCTTTTTTTTATGGTATTTTTGTTAAGTGTTTACTATGTGCTATGCACCGTACCAAGCACCCGGGTAGATATGAGATAATCAGATTGGACACAGTCCCTGTAAAATCCCCATTTTACAGATGAGGAAACTGAGGCACAGAGAAGTGAAGTGACTTGCCTGAAGTCACACAGCAGATGAGTGCCAGACCAGGATTAGAACCCAGGTCCTTCTGACTCCCATGCCTGAACTCTATCCACTAGGCCACGCTGGCCCCAAATCTCCACCTTTTCACTGCACGCTCTGCCTTCCTACCTACCAGCTGATGAGGAAAATTCAGTGTTCCTGACAGGAAGACAATACTTAAGAAAACCACCTTTATTATTATAATGTATTGTTATCTTGGGAGAGATATTTTTGAATATTGTTCCTGAGATAATTAGAGCTATGGAGATTAATTAGTATGGGAGGCTTTCAAGACTTTTTTTTATTCAAGCATCATAACACTGCTATTAATTAATACCATGAAAATATGTCACCCACTAACAAGCCCATAAGAAAATCTCCCCCTTTCTTTTTCATCCTCTCCCTCCCACCCTCTTCCTTTCCCTTCCTGCCTCTCTTTCTCTTTGCAGAATACAAACATTGAATTGATTGATATCTCCCTCTCCTCTCTTTCTCTGCCTTTCTCTATTTTTCTCTTTCTCTGCTCCCTCTTTCCCTTTTTCTCCTTTCTCTTTCCTTTCTCCCTTCTCCCTCTTTCTCATATCTCTCTCTCACCCACTTTCTCCTTTCTCTTTTTCTCTATTTTCTCTAGGTCTCTTTCCCTTCTCTCTCCATCCCCTCTCTATCCACCTGCCCTCTCCATCCCTGACTCTCCCACAGTGATCCAGCACAGACTACCCAAAACCACTGACTCTCCCTTCTATATCTCTGACTTTCCCTCAGTGAATGAGCCTGGACCATTCAACACCCCTGATTCTCCCCTCTCCATCCCTGACTTTCCCTCCGGTGACCCAGCATGGATAATCCCACCCCAACAACTCTCCCCTCTCCATCCCTTAAATATCTTTCCAGAATCTCCTTAGGATCCACTCATCCATGAAGATATTCATATTCCTGGAATCACTTCATTCATTCATCCTTTCAGTCATAATTATTGAGCACTTACTGTGTGCACAGCACTGTACTAAATGCTTGGGAGAGTACAATGTAACATCAGATACATTTGCTGCCCACAACGAGCTCACAGTCTAGAGGGGTAGGCAGACATTAATATAAATCAATAAATAGATAAATAAATTACTGATGCAAGCGCTTAGTACAGTGCTTTGCACACAGTAGGCACTCAACAAATACAATTGAATGAATGAATGAATATGATACCACAATCATTATAATTATTACAGTGCTTGACATGTAGCAATTGCTTAAAAAATGTTAAAATAACAATAGTGATAATTCCTCTTATTTATTAGGACTCTACCACTTGCCACCTTCAAGCTTTAGTTGGCATCGCTTGCCCTGGAGAGGAAGGGTAACGCTTCTGTGTTCACCCACCTTGAATTCTGGCATGGATTTAGGACCCGTCCATCTGGCTTGCCATTCTGTCTTCTCAGGAGTTGGAAGGGCAGGGGGGCCAGGAATGAAAAGGGAATTTCCCCAACATTCATTTGAGTTACAAAGGAATTCAGGATTACTACAAAACAAATTTTGTGGGGAAGAATTTCAGAATCAAAACAGATAGGTTTATATCGTAAGGTAAATGGTAAGGTCCTCCACTAGAAACTTAGGAACAAGTATAGTGTTTTCCAGTTCCATTATATTGTACTCTCCCTAGCGCTCAGTACAGTGCTCTGCATGCAGCAGACTGTAAGCTCCTTGAGGGCAAGGAATCATGTCTTCTAACTCTACTGTACTCTCCCAAGTGCTGAAGGCAGAGCTCTATATACCTTACAATAGCATATGGTATTTGTTAAGCACTTACTATGTTCCAGGCACTGTACTAAGTGCTGGCGTGGATACAAGCAAATAGGGTTGGAAGTAGTCCCTGTCCCACAGGGGCTCAGAGTCCTAATCCCCATTTTACAAGGAGTTAACTGACACACAGAGAAGTGAAGTGGCTTGCCCAAGGTCAAACAGAAGACGAGTGGCAGAACCACGATTAGAACCCATGACCTTATAACTCCTAGGCCCATGCTGTATCCATTACGACATGCTGCTTCTGTATTACTGTATTACTCTATTATTTTTATTGTTGCATTTGTTTAGCACTTACCATTAGTAATACTATTACTATCATCATTCTCATAGTAATGATATAATCTGGTGAGGAAAGCAGATTGTAAAATAAATTACAGATGAGTGGAAGTAGCAGATATATGCACCTCAGTGATGAGGGGAGGTGCATGAAAGATTTAGCACCATTCATTCATTCATTCAACCGTACTTATTGAATGCTTACTGTGAGCAGGGCACTGGACTAAGCGCTTGGAAAGTACAATTCGGCTACAGAGACAATCTCTACCCAACAATGGGCTCACAGACTAGAAGTGGGGAGGCAGACAACCAAACAAAAACAAGTAGACAGGCAGCAGTAGCATCAATATAAATAAATAGAATTATAGATGTATGCACATCATTAATAAAATAAATAGAATAATAAATATGTACAGATATACACAAGTGAATACACCATATATAATAATAATAAAAATGACATTTATTAAGTGCTTACTATGTGCAAAGCACTGTTCTAAGCGCTGGGGAGGTTACAAAGTGATCATGTTGTCCCATGGGGGGCTCACAGTCTTAATCCCCATTTTACAGATGAGGTAACTGAGGCACAGAGAAGTTAAGTGATTTGCCCAAAGTCACACAGTTGACAGTTGGCAGAGCCGGGATTTGAGCCCATGACCTCTGACTCCATAGCCCGTGCTCTTTCCACCGAGCCACGCTGCTTCTGCATGCCATATATACACCAGAGTATGCAGGAGGTAAGACCTGCTGAAGGAACAGGAGGGGTGATATAAGATGGGGTCATGACAAATTAATCCGGGTTTTTTTTTTTCAGAAAGACAAAGTATGCATTACCATGTTCACGGGTGAGAATATAGTCTCTGAATCCTTGCTTAGAGACAATGTTACCCAATCATAGCTGTGTCTCTAAATCCCCCATCTCCAATATCAGTGTAACAAAGCTGATGCCATCCAAATCAAAGCGCCCTTTCAAAAGATCTAGGGTGCCCTCCGGCAGTGACTGCTTACTCGGGAAGCTTTGATGCTAAGGAATTCAGCTTTGGCTATAATCAGGAGCCCTTGACGAGGAGGAATGAAATCAACTCAAATATAATGGTTCATGTACAGTATCAGGAAAAGAAAAAGAAAAGAACATGCACATGCTCCACAATTCAATAACTGTCATCGCATAAGTCCTAATCGATATTTCACCGTGACAAAGTCGTGTGCGGAAAAATTCAAATTCCTCCAATCCAATATCTGCCTCCCTAAATCTGAACTGAAATACACCATTAACAGTTACACCCAACACTAAACACAGTTGTAAAAATGTGTTACCGCCGGTAATATTTTCCCGGGAAACAGGTCGAGACGCTCTTTAGGGAAAATCCGAAACAACATTTGCTTTCTCAAAGCCGACATCATCGAGACGGTTACCGTTTTGGAGGCTTTTGTGAATACAAAAGCTTAAAAATAATTTCTCTGGTCATAATTTCATACTAAGATGAAAATGATGCAAGGGGTCATGATGTCTCCTGAGAATATCTTAATGGAGTATCAAAGTACCCAGGCTGAAAATACAGGTTTAACCCCCTACTATTCAAGTTCAGATGAACTTTAACTCGATCGTTTCCAGTTTCTAAACTTAGAAAATTAATTCAATAATACCTATTGAATGTTATTTAAAAGCTTGCCTATGCTTTTGGCTCAGCAGAATCTAATAACTTTTCAGTAATTCACTATCAGCAGAAGGCTGGCTCGCTACCTGGATAACTTACAGAGAGAATTGTAAAAAATGAACCCTAGAAAAAGGAATCCATTCTTTCCAAAACACACGGATTATGTTAGAGATCAAGTTGGCTACGTCTGTCTCTCTGTCAGTTTCCTTTAGGAAGTCAGTCGTTCCAACAGCCAGGCAGACTTAAATCACAACAGTCCAAGTGTTTTTGAGCCTAGAATAACTTTATACGATCAATCAATCAATTGTATTTATTGAGCGCTTACTGTGTGCAGAGCACTGTACTAAGCGCTTGGGAAGTACAAGTTGGCAACATATAGAGACAGTCCCTACCCAACAGTGGGCTCACAGTCTAAAAGCTGGAGACAGAGAACAAAACCAAACATACTAACAAAATAAAATAAATAGAATAGATATGTACAAGTAAAATAAATAAATAAATAAATAGAGTAATAAATATGTACAAACATATATACAGGTGCTGTGGGGAAGGGAACTCTAGGGCAGATGCATTGATTTTTAGGGAATACATGTTTATTTGATTAGTAGCAGCAGTAGAATAGTAGTAGAAGCAGCATGGCGTGCAGCACAGAGCACAGGACTGGGAGTCAGAAGGTCATGGATTCTAATCCCACCTCTGCCACTTGTCTGCTGTGTGACCGTGGGCAAGTCACTTTACTTCTCTGGGCTTCAGTTACCTCATCTGTAAAATGAGGGGTTGAGACGGTGAGCCCCACTTGGGACAGGGACTGGGTCCAACCCAATTTGCTTGTATCCATCCCAGCGCTTAGTACAGTGCCTTCCATGTAGTCGGCACTTAACAAATACCACATTATTATTAGTAGTAATAGTAATGATAGTAGTTGTAATAGTAGAAATAGTCTACCAACCCTGTTAGATTGTACTGTCCCAAGCGCTTAGTTTAGTGCTCTGCACATAATAGATAAGCACTCAGTAAATACAATTGATTGTGTGATTAATAATAGCAATAGTAACATTAGTAATAGTGATAGTAGTAATAAAAATAATAATAATGGCATTTATTAAGCGCTTACTATGTGCAAATCACTGTTCTAAGCACTGGGGAGGTTACAAGGGGAACAGGTTGCCCCATGGGGGGCTCACAATCTTAATCCCCATTTTACAGATGAGGTAACTGAGAAGTTAAGTGGCTTGCCCAAAGTCACCCAACTGACAGTTGGTGGATCCAGGATTTGAACCCATGACCTCTGACTCCAAAGCCCATGCTCTTTCCACTGAACCACACTGCTTCTCTAAGAGAAGAAGCTGTCATCATCGTAGTTGTAACAGTAGCATGACATAGCGAATAGAGCACAGGCCTGAGAATCAGAAGGTCATGGGTTCTAATGCCAGTTCCACCACTTGCCTCCTGTGTGACCTTGGGTAAGTCACTTCACTTCTCTGGGCCTCAGTTACCTCATCTGTAAAATGGGGATTGAGACTGTGAGCCCCAGGTGGGACAGGGACTGTTTCCAACCCAATTTGCTTGTACCTGCCCCAGAACCAGCGTTGATGAGAAGCAACGTGGCTTAGTAGAATGAGCCCGGGTTTGGGAATCAGAGGACGTGGATTCTAATCCCAGCTTTACCACTTTTCTGCTGTGTGACCTTGGGCAAGTCACTTCACTTCTCTATGCCTCAGTTACCTCATCTGTCAAATGAAGATTAAATGTGTGAGCCCACATGGGACAACCTAACCTGTATCTACCGCAGCGCTTAGAACAGTGCGTGGCAAATAGTAAGCACTTAACAAATACCATAATCATCATTATCATTGTTCATTCATTCATTATTCAATCATATTTATTGAGCGTTTACTGTGTACAGAGCCACTGTATTAAGCACTTGGGAAGTACAAGTTAGCAACATATAGAGACGGTCCCTACCCAACAGCGGGCTCACAGTCAAGAAGGGGGAGACAGACAACGAAACAAAACATTTTAACAAAATAAAATAAAAAGAATAAATATGTACAAATAAAATAAGTAGAGTAATAAATACGTACAAACATATATACATATATACAGGTGCTGTGGGGAGGGGAAGGAGGTAAGGCAGGGGGGATGGAGTGGGGGAGGAGGGGGAGAGGAAGGAGGGGGCTCAGTGTGGGAAGGCCTCCTGGAGGAGGTGAGCTCTCAGTAGGGCTTTGAAGGGAGGAAGAGAGCTAGCTTGGAGGATGTGCGGAGGGAAGGCATTCCAGGCCAGGGGAAGGACGTGGGCCGGGGGTCAATGGCGGGACAGGCGAGAACGAGGCACAGTGAGGAGATTAGCGGCAGAGGAGCAGAGGGTGCGAGCTGGGCTGTAGAAGGAGAGAAGGGAGGTGAGGTAGGAGGGGGGGCGAGGTCTTAATCCCCATTTTACAGATGAGGTAACTGAGGCCCAGAGAAGTGAAGTGACTTGCCCAAAGTCACACAGCTGACAGTTGGCGGACCCGGGATTTGAACCCATGATCTCTGACTCCAAAGCCTGGGCTCTTTCCACTGAGCCACGCTGCTTCTCTATTGGTTCTGTTGGGCTTCCTCAGAACTTGGGACAGAGCATGGGAAGCAGCATAGCGTTGTGGCTAGAACACCTCATCTGTAAAATGGGGATTAAGATTGTGAGGTGTCCGACCTGATTATCTTTATATCTACCCCAGTGCTTAGAAGAGTGCTTGACACATAGTAAGGGCTTAAAAAATACCATTATCATTGCTATTATCACTTGGTGAGTGCTCAAAAAATTAAATTAACAATGCCCAGAGGTAATATACATAAATGGTGTTGATAGAGCCTGGCCCTGGGAGTCAGAAGGTCATGGGTTCTAATCTTGACTCTGCCTTTTGTCTGCTGTGTGACCTTTGGCAAGTCACTTCTCTTCTATGGGCCTCAGGTCCCTCACCTGTAAAATGGGGATTGAGACTGTGAGCCCCATGTGGGATGGGGACTGTGTCCAACCCTACTCGCTTGCACCCTCCCCAGCGCTCAGTACAGTGCCTGACACATAATACACACTTTAACAAATACCACAATTATTATTATTATTATCATTCCAACACCAGTCTCTTTGCTTTGATCAGTCTGAGTACAGAATGGAAGGGCCATCTCTGGGCGAATCCAACCAGAGCAAAAACCCTTTGTAGATTAGCCAGTGCCGTCGGTGACTTATTAATGAGGCCGCGGAATTAAATTTTATAATTAAACAGACACTGAGGCAATTGTCGTCCCCCACAAAATCTCATACTGTGTCTCAAAAACCATCTCTTTTCCGGTTGCCAAAGGGATCGGTTTAACTTTCTGTCTTATTGCTGGCTCTTTTCAGAATTGGCTGATGTCAGGGAGATAAAAGTCAGAAGGGCAGGGAATTATGCCTTTGGGACCCTGGGGAAGGAAAAGGGACACATTTTAAATGAAGAGGGGTGAATTAGGACAACTCTTGAAAAGTAGACTCACTTGAAGTGTTCCCAAAATCAAAACCATCTTAAAACCCTGCTGTTAAAACGCACTTCTGGTTGAGCGAGTTATCTGAATAATTCAGGACAAAATAGGCAGTCTGGGTCTGCTTGTCTGCATATTTGAGGTGGAAATGGGGTTTCTGGATGTCGGACTATGCCTGGTCATTTTTTTTTTAATGGCATTTATTAAGCGCTTACTATGTGCAAAGCACTGTTCTAAGCGCTGGGGAGGTTACAAGGTGATGAGGTTGTCCCACGGGGGGCTCACAGTCTTCATCCCCATTTTACAGATGGGGTAACTGAGGCCCAGAGAAGTGAAGTGACTCGCCCAAAGTCACACAGCTGACAAGTGGCGGAGCTGGGATTTGAACCCATGACCTCTGACTCCAAAGCCCTGGCTCTTTCCACCGAGCCACGCTGCTTCAATTATCAGGAGAGGCAGCCTACCTCACTTTGGCAGAGAAAGAGCGTGTCACTGGGAGTCAGAAGATATCGCCGGTCGGCTGTGTGACCTCGGATAAGTCACTTAATCTCTCTGGGACTCAGTTTCCACATCTGTAAAATGGGGAATCATCCCCTGCCACCTCTTAGACCATAAGCATCGTGTGGGACATGGACTGGTTCTCTTCTAATGATCCTGTACCTCGATGCTTCGCTCAGATGTTGGCACCTCTTGGAGATCATAATAATTACGCTTATTTCATTGGATAATTTGTTAGTATGGAACCACTCTCCAGAGACATCTGGGCTACTTGTATACACCCCAGAGCTCAGTGCAGTGCCTGGCACATAGTAAGCGCTTAACAAATACCATAATTATTATTATTTACAGCCTGTAGAGCAATGAGCAATGCAGAGGACAGGGCATTCCGGAGAAACTATATCCATGGAGTCGCTATGAATTGGAAACGACTCGACGGCACTTAATAATAATAAGAAGAAGAGCACTGTACTAAGTGCTTGGGAGAATATAATGCAACTGAGTTGGTAGATACTTTCCCTGCCCATAACAAGCTTTAAGTCTTTAAATAAATAAATAAATAAATAAATAAATAAATAAATAAATAAATAAATAAATAAATAAATAAATAAAATAAAGCTTAAAGTCTTAATATGTTGCCAACTTGTACTTCCCAAGTGCTTAGTACAGTGCTCTGCACACAGCAAGCGCTCAATAAATATGATTGACTGATTAATAAATGTTAAGAATAAATCATTTGCAGCTAAGATTGTAAGGATGGAGGGGCTTAGTTTGGGGTGAATAACAAGTTCCCAGGGGGTAGAGATGTGAGTAGAACAGAGTTGATAGATGCAGACCCGACCCACAAGGAGTTTGCAGTAAGGTGCAGTAAGGGAAGCAGTGTGGGCTAATGGGTAGGGACCAGGCCTGTGAGTCAGAGGACCTGAGTTCTAATCCCAGCTCTGCCACCTGTCTGCTGTGTGACTTTAGTCAAGTCACTTCACTTCTCTGGGCCTCAGTTCCCTCATCTGCAAAATGGGGATGAAGATGTGAGTCCTATGTGGGACAGGGACTGTGTCCAATCCGATTTACTTGTATCTACCCCAGTGCTTAGTACAGTGCCTGACACATTGTAAGCGATTAATAGATATCACAATTAGTATTATTATTACTTGGTCTTTGAGCCCCATGTGGGACTTGATTATCTCATATCTACCCCAGTGGTTAGTACAGTGCTTGGCACGTAGTAAGCGCTTACCCAATTCCACATTATCAGTTATGATTATCGCAACCCCATTTCCTTCTTCCTCCTATCTGCAAATTGTTTTAGTGTATGCGTTGGTGGCTAGATTGTAAGTTTTTTGAGGACCAGGAGCATGGCTGTTAACTCTAGTGTACTCTCCCCAAGTGCTTAGAACAGCACTTTCCACAAAATAAGTGCTGAATAAGTACAAGTGATTGAATAGTCGATGGAAGAAATACATTCTCTGCCCACTAAGCACTAACAGTTTAACAAGGGGCATGCAAACAATTGATCAATTAATCAATCAATGGTATTTATAGAGTGCTTACTGAGTGCAGAGAACTGTACTAAGCACTTGGAAGAGAAAAATATAACAACATAACAGAGTTGGCAGACACGTTCCCTGCCCACAGTGAGATTACAGTCAGATGGACAAATGGATAGATCAAATTTTTTTCACAAATACTGAAAGCAGCTGGAGAAAATATGTAAATAGCAGGGCTGGATAATTACGTCAGGATGAAATCACTCACTGGACCATTCAGCGTTCAAATAACCTGGTAAAGCTAATAAAAATAGATATATTTGAACTTTAATTGATCAGGGTGAGTATTTGGAGGTAGATGATCTTTTCTGAAACACAAAAGATGTTTCCAATTAATTGGCCTGATTTCTACCTGGAAACATCCAGCACCCAAAGAGAGAGGCACCGGGCCTTTCTGATTTCAGTCAACAGATCAATTATATCTATCAATTGGATTTACTGAGTGTGTAATGTGTGTGCAGAGCACTGCACTAAGCGCTTGGGAGAGGACAATAGGAAAGAGTTGGTAGACACATTCTTTGCCCACACAGAGCTGGAGAGATAATAATAATGATGGTAGGGATTGTCTCTATTTGTCGCCAAATTGTACTTTCCAAGCAGCGTGGCTTAGTGGAAAGAGCACGGGCTTGGGAGCCAGAGGTTGTGCATTCTAATCCCGCCTCAGCCACTTGTCTGCTGTGCGACCTTAACTTCTCTGTGCCTCAGTTACCTCATCTGTCAAATGGGGAATAAGAACTGTGAGCCCCATGTGGGACGACCTGATTACCTTATATCTACCCCAGCACTTACAACAGTGCTTGGCACATAGTAAGCGCTTAAAAATACCATTTAAAAAGTGCTTAGTACAGTGCTCTCCACACAGTAGGTGCTCAATAAATACAATTGAATGAATAAATGAATGGTATATGTCAAGCACTGTTCTAAGTACTGGAGTAGATACAATCAAATCAGGTTGGACACAGTCCCTGTCCCACATGGGGCTCACAGTTTTAATCCCTATTTTACAGAGGAGGTAACTGAGGTGCTGAGAAGTAAAATGACTTGCCCAAGGTCACGCAGCAGACAAGTGGCGGAGCTGGGATTAGGACCCAGGTCCTTCTGACTTCCAGGACCAGGGTCTATCCACTAGATGAACTGCTGCCTCTCCCAAAGACCTGGAAATAAACCGTTGACATCTGCAGCAAAATCAAACTGGATTCTGATCAGATGATCCAGTCAACCTTCTAAACCAACAACTTTCTCCTCAACCTTTTAAACCAACAACATTCTCCCCTCCCTAAAATGAGATCAAAAAGCACTTTGAGAGAGGGACCAGGTTCTGACACTCCTCTATCTCCTCCTACAACCAGCTGAATCCCTGCGAGCATGGATTAGTGGAAAGAGCCCGGGCTTGGGAGTCAGAGGTCATGGGTTCTAATCCCTGCTCCGCCACTTATCAGCTGTGTGACCTTGGGCAAGTGACATAACTTCTCTGTGCCTCAGTGACCTCATCCATAAAATGGGGATTAAGACTGTGAGCCCCACATGGGACAACCTGATGACCTTGTATCTACTCCAGGACTTAGAACAGTGCTTGGAACATAGTAGGTGCTTAATAAATAAATACCATCATTATTTAGCAAGCGGGACCAAAGCTACCGCCACTGGCTTCTCTTTCCAGAAAAAGCTGAGATTTCAACAGCGCTGCTGCCGATTCCAGAGGAACTGAGCTTGAATGGAGCAAAGCGAGAAAAAGCGAGAACTCGACATGGAGGAGCTCATTATCATCCTGAACTATTTTGGAGGCATAATCAGCCACTTAATAGGGCTAAAGAGATATCATGTTCCACAAGTTTTAATTTATTCCACCCTAATTCAACTGTAGTTAGAGGCAATCTCTGTTCTTAAAGGATTACAGTGCAATATGAGCTTAAAGTTGGGCTACAAAGATACTCCTTGAACGGGAGAGAGACATCGTCCAAAATCGGTTGAATTTCAGCCCAGAGATTCTTGCAAATCATCTTCCGAATTTTTTTTAATTTTTAATTTTTTTTTTTTGCGGGGAGATCGATCCAAAAGTGCAGGCTGGCTGGCTGGCGTGTCTGGACTCTATTTACATTAGAGTGCGTCGAACGCATTCTGGATTAAGATGCGCGTGTATAACATTTGGATGGATTCCGTCATTCTCCCCCCAAAAAATACCAATTTGGCTCGCTGGGGAGGGCCAGATTTTCATTCCATTAAACAGCAAGTATCTCATTACTGTTGGCAGAAACCGTGTTAATCTAGCGAACAAAATGGATCTCTTTTCCACGAATCTTGACTTGACGACAAGGATACCGACCAGAAGCTTGTAAAATGAGTTCTCGCCTCGCAAACCACGAGGATCGTGGGAACTGCCTGAGAGCTCGATTTGTTGGTTAGATTCCCTACCCCAACTAGAATGTACGCTCCTTGAAGCCAGTCTACTAACTATATTGTAGTCTCCCAACTGCTCACTACAGTGCTCTGCAGACAGTAGATTGTAAACTCCTTGAGGGCAGGGATCATTCTATCAACTTTATTTCTTCTCTCCCAAGCGCTCAGTACAGAGCTCTGCATGCAGTTAGCTGTAAGCTCCTTGAGGGGAGGGATTGTGTCTACTAACTCCATTTTACTCTCACAAGTGTTCAATACAGTACTCAGCACACAGGAGACTATAAATTTCTCAAGGGTAGGGATTATGTTGCTATTGATCAGTCCCATGTGCTTAGTACAGTGCTCTAATCAATCAATCAATCGTATTTATTGAGCACTTACTGTGTGCAGAGCACTGTACTAAGCGCTTGGGAAGTACAGGTTGGCAACATATAGAGACAGTCCCTACCCAACAATGGGCTCACAGTCTGAAAGGGGGAGACAGAGAACAAAACCAAAACATACTAACAAAATAAAATAAATAGAATAGATATGTACAAGTAAAATAAATAAATAAATAAATAGAATAATAAATATGTACAAACATATATACATATATACAGGTGCTGTGGGGAAGGGAAGGAGGTAAGATGACTTGTGCTCAGCAAGTACTACTGTTTGACTGCATGCTTGCTTGTTCAACTGTACAGTCAATTAGTAATTTTTATTATTCTGTTTATCAATACTTCTTATAGGTCTGTTTCCCCCCATTGGAGAACAAGCTCATTGTAGGCAGGGAGTAGTTACTTCGCTGTTTTGGTTTTTCCCAAGCACTTTGTACAGTGTATTATCCTACTGTACATGGGGGCACTCAATAAATGCTTTAACTATTGTTACTACTAGTACTCCTATTCATTCAATTGAATTTATTGAACGCTTTGCAAAGCACTGTACCAAGCACTTGGGAGAGTATGATATAACAAAAAACAGACACATTCCTGCCCACAGCGTGCTCACAGTCTAGAGGGGGAGGCAGACATTAATATGAATGAATAAATAGATAAATTACAGATGTATATGTGCCGTGGGGATGAGAAAGAGGATGAATGAAGGAGCAAGTAAGAGCGGCTCAGAAGGGAGTGGGAGAAGAGGAGAGGAAGGTTTAGCCAGGGAAGGCTTCTTGGAGAAGGTGTGGCTTCCATAAGTAGTACTACAACTACTATTAATAATAATGGTATTTGTTAAGCGCTTACTACATGCCAAGCACTGTTCTAAGCGCTGAGGTAGCTAAAGGTAATCAAGTTGCCCCACATGGGGCTCACAGTCTTCATCCCCATTTTACAGATGAGGTAACTGAGGCACAGAGAAGTTAATTGACTTGCCCAAAGTCACACAGCTGGCAAGTGGAGGAGTAGGGATTAGAACCCACGACCTCTGACTCCCAAGCCCTTGCTCTTTCCACTAAGCCACACTCCTATTACTATTACTATTCAATCGTATTTATTGAGCGCTTACTGTGTGCAGAGCACTGTACTAAGCACTTTGGGAAGTGCAAGTTGGCAACATATAGAGACGGTCCCTACCCAACAGCGGGCTCACTACTACAATTACTACTCATTAGAGAGTTCCCATATTCCCTGTGATAGATGCAAGGTAATCAGATTCCAACTCAAGTCGGAATCCTACATAGGCTAAGTCAAAGGAGACCATCTTATAATAGTCTTAGCCCCATTGTAGAGGTGAGAAAAGAGAGGCCCAGAAAGGCTAACTGACTCCCACAAGGTCACACAGCTAGCCAGGTACCTAGCTGGGCTTAGGACCCAGCTCTCCTAACTCTAGTCCTGGCATCCGGGGTTGCCTAGCAATGCCGACTGTCCAAACCAGTCACCCCAGTGAGCTCTTGAGGCACTTCAAAAGAAGCGGCATATAATAATAATAATAATAATAATAATAATAATGGTATTTGTTAAGCGCTTACTATGTGCAAAGCACTGTTCTAAGCACTGGGGCAGTTACAAGGTGATCAGGTTGTCGCACGGGAGGCTCACAGTTTTAATTCCCATTTTAGAGATGAGGTAACTGAGGCACAGATAAGTTAAATGACTTGCCAAAAGTCACACAGTTGACAGTTGACCAGTCAACAAGAGCCAGCATTTGAACCCATGACTTCTGACTCCAAAGCCCGGGCTCTTTCCACTGAGCCACGCTGCTTCTATATGGCATTTGGGGAAGCAGTGTGACCCAAAGGATAGAGCACGGGCTGGGGAATCAGAAGGTCACAGATTCTAATCCCGGCTCCTCCACTTGTGCCGTGTAACCTTGAGCAAGTCACTTCACTTAGTTGGGCCTCAGTTCCCTCATCTGTAAAATAGGGATTGAGACCGTGAGCCCCACATGGGACAGGAACTGTGTCCAACCCAATTTGCTTATATCCACCTCAGTGCTTAGTACAGTGCCTGACACATAGTAAGCGCTTAACAAATACCATAATTATTATTAATTATTATTATCGTTACAGTGCCTGGCACCTTGTAAGTGCTTAACAAATACCGCAATTATTATTGTTATTATTTCCAACAATGCTTAATGCATGGAAATGACAAATTCCAGGTTTTCTATTTCTGCAAACCCTCCCCCAAAAGGCCACTGAATTTACAGTCACGTCTTGAGCAGCTGGAGCCCACAGCCCAGTGCAGTAAAACAACTATTTCCATATAAATCAACTTTACAGCTTGCTCTGCCCATGTGCTGTAGTGACCCACTTCTGGAATACTAATGGGAGAGGGAGCCAACAGAACCCCCTTACACCCTCTTCGGGCCGGGAGCAAACAAAACGTGTCTGTTTATTGTTGTATTGTACGCTCCCAAGTACCTAGAATAGTGCTCTGCACACAGTAAGCGCTCAATATATACGACTGGATGAATGAATGTGTGAATGAATTCCCATCGGATGCCGCTTCACCCCGATAGTGGTTCCCGGGTTTTATTTCAAGGTGTCCTGCAAGAAGCCACGTCCAAATATAAAGATCGGTGCCAGGGGAATTACAAACCACTCCTCCTGCCTAAACCAGGGTTATGTGGAGGTGGCAGTGGGATGGAAATAAAACTATCAGGATCAGGGCTAAATCTATGCCTTGAAAATGGATCCTGAGAAGCAGCTTGGCTTAGTGCATAGAGCCCGGGTCCTGGGTGTCAGAAGGACCTTGGTTCTAATTCCGCCTCCGCCACGCATCAGTTGTGTGACCTGCTTCCCTTCTCTGGGCCTCAGTTACCTCATCTGGAAAATGGGGATGAAGACGGTGAGCCCCACGTGGGACAGGGATTGTGTCCAACCTGATCAACTTGTATCTACCCCAGCACTTAGAACAGTGTTTGGCACATAGTAAGCACTTAATGAGTACCATTATTAATTAATTGATTAATGAGATGGCTCAGGTAGAAATATAAACATGGAAGTCGTGACGATAGTTGCAAATACTTTCAATTCGGCAAAAATAAGAATGCTTGAATTCATCTAACGCTTTGATATTTTTAGTGCTCTTCCCTGAAAATAACAATAATAATAGTATTTGTAATAATAATAACACTTGTTAAATACTTACTATATGCCAAGCACTGTATTAAGTATTGGAGGAGATAAGGAGGAGTGGTGAAAAGGGCTCAGACCTGTGAGTCAAAGGACTTGGATTCTAATTCCGGCTCCACCATTTGGCTGCTGTGTGACCTTGGGTAAGTCGCTTCACTTCCTGTGCCTCAGTTTGTTCATCTGTAAAATGGAGGTTTCAGGTCTGTTCTCCCTCTTACTTAAACCGTGAGCTCCTAGGGATGGTTTCCAATATGACTATCCTAGTACCTCTGAAGGCTTTTCAACAGTCAAAATACTGACTGTAGCTGAAAAGGATTGAAAATCCAGTCTGTCCAGCCTCCAAAGATTCCTGGCACGTTTGTCTGTAGAAAACATTCAGGTTGTTCCCAGAATTTTACAGAAACCAAACCCTCACCCTAAACAGCTGCGCAAACTGGCAGAACATTCCAGGTGTGGGCTTAGGAATTTAAGCTACCATCCTTTAAGGGAGAATTTGGAGGGTTTCAAATACAGCCATACGAGGAGGGAGATGTTTTGAAATAAAGGTAGGTCCGGGAGACTTGGAAGATTCTAAGCAAAGTCCATTTGGGAAAGATTTAGAGACAGTCTAGGGAAAGAAAAAAAAAATCAGCGCCTTTTCTTAGAGGCAGAGGCCCTCTCTACTAATCTTCCTCTTATTTTCCCTTCTGACATCTGGTTTCCCTCCTGATGGTCCCAGCCACCTGTCCAATTGATCTCTGTTCCCTTGGTGAGTCCCAAGACTCCATTTACTCTGCTCCCTGTAATTCCAGACTGTGGACATTTCGCCAACACTGCAGCAAGGTGATGGTCAGGTCTTGGAGTGGAACATATTCAAGGTATCCAGATCAGGCTCTGAGATGGTGTGAACAGAACATAATAATAATAACAATAACAGTATTTGTTAAATGCTTACTATGTGCCAGGCACTATACTAAGCACTGGGGTGGATACAAGCAAATCGGGTTGGACACAGTCCCTGTCCCACACAGAGCTCACAGTCTGCATCCTCATTTTACAGATGAGATAACTGAGGCCCAGAGAAGTGAAATGACTTTCCCAAGGCCACAGAGCAAACAAGTGGCAGAGACAGAATCAGAACTCATGGCCTTCTCACTCCCAGGCCCATGATCTATCCATTAGAGATATTACCCCACGTCCTATCCAATTCTCATGAGAGTTTGTACCCAATACTAGCCTTGTGTCTTTCCACAACGACCCTTTCATAACTCCCTCCTTTTTTTTTTAAGGTTTGTGTTAAGCACTTCCTATGTGCCAGGCACTGTTCTAAGCGCTGGAGTAGATACAAAGTTATCAGGTTGGACACGATCCCTGTCCCACATGGCGCTCAGTCTCAATCCCCATTTCCCAAGTGAGGAGACTGAAGCCCAGAGAATAATAATAATAATAATGATGGGGGAGGTTGCAAGGTGATCAGGTTGTCCCACGGGGGGGCTCACAGTCAATCCCCATTTTACAGATGAGGTAACTGAGGCACAGAGAAGTCAAGTGACTTGCCCAGAGTCACACAGCTGACAACAGAGGAGTGAAATGACTTGTCCAAGGTCACCCAGCAGACAAGTGGCGGAGTTGGGAGTAGAACCCAGGTCCATCTGATGCCCGGGCCCTGGGCTCTGTCCTCTAGGTCACGCTGCTTCTCTTGTAGCCGGTACCATCTCCTGAACTGTGCAGACCAACCCATCTGCCCACTCATCATTCATTCATTCATTCAATCGTATTTATTGAGTGCTTACTGTGTGCAGAGCACTGTACTAAGCGCTTGGGAAGTACAAGTTGGCAACATATAGAGATGGTCCCTACCCAATGGCGGGCTCACAGTCATCATCATACGCAACAGTGGTTGAGCACCGCACTGGGCTGGAGATGCCGAAGGCACAATGCTCGCCCTATCCGAGCTCAAGACGGGGCCTTGTCCTTGGAACTGAAACACACTGATGGATGAGATTTCAGAATGGGGGTCAGTGTGACCTCGTGGGCAATCCAGCGTTAAAGCAGACTGGGAGGGGGTCACCCACCTCTCAGAGATCAGAAATGAGAAATCAATACTGGCCTGTGGAGGGCAAAATTGGTGCAGAGAGTCTGTTCTGCTTCTTAAGGTGGCCAGGAGGAAAATGGGGGAAGGAAGGCGGAGGAGGGAAGAAGAAAGATGGAGGAATCTGGGTAAGGAAGAGAAAAGTCAGAGGAGAAAGGTGAGGAGGAGAGGAAGAGGAGAAGGAGGAGGAAAACAAAGAAAAGAGGAGGTAGTCATAGTAGCAATAATACTGCCCCGAAAAAGTTTCCACTACCGAATGAAGAAAATAAGAGAAAGGGAAAGAGAAAGAGGAGGTGGCTAGAAAGGAGATGAGAGTCCAGAGTGTAAGCTTCTCATGGGCAGGGAATGTGTCTACCAGTTATAATGCACTCTCCCAAGCATTTAGTTCAGTGATCTGCATACAGTAAGCACTCAATAAATATGATTGATTGATTTAGGAGAAGGAGGAAAGGGAAGAGGAGGAAGGAAGATTAAGAGGAAGAGGAGGAAAGAGAGGAGGGAGAGGGAGAGAAGAGGAGAAGGAAGAAAAAAAGAGAAGGGAAAGAGGAGGGGAGGATAAAGGGGAGGATGAGGAAAACGAACAAGAAAGGGAGGAAAGGAATAAGGAGGAGATGGAAGAGAAGGAGGCGGTGGGAAGAAGAGAGTCGATCTTAGGGAACCAGAGGTTCTTTAGAATGGTGTGAGTGCCAAGCTGAGCCCTGAGTTATTTACAAGAGAGGTCTCTTATCAGTGAAGCCAATCGCCTGTGTTGCTTGGCTGCCTCCGTAATCTGAGGAGCAGGATGGTAATTGGTTAATAAAATGCTATTTCACCAAGCCAGACATTGATCAGGAGTCCAGCATGGCCTCAGCTGCATCTTCGACAGGGGAAACCGGTAAGCGACAAGTCCCCCGGGACCCCGGGACGGACTGCACCCAGGGAAAATAGGCCCCCAAAAAGGTTTTCAGTTCAAGGTTCCAGAGTCTTCTTCCTAGAATCCGGGCCTGCCGTGAGTGGAGAAGTGAACAAGACAGACTCGCTCAGTGGGGCAGCTGAAACCAAGAGGTCAAACGAGGGGGTCAGAAGTGAGCTGAGGAGTTAAAATTGGTCAGTGTAGGATTCAGACTGGCCCCACCTCCCTCCCTGCTTCACAAGCCTGTAACCTTGGTGTTATCCTCTGCTCGTCCCCGACATCACCATCCAAACTGCAACCATGTCGAGCCAAGCACTTATCTATCTCCTTGATGACTGCGTCAGCCTTCTCACTGACCTCCCACTCCAGCCCATACTGTACTGGGCTGCCCGGATCGTTTTTATACAAGAACGTTCAGGCCACGTTTCTCCACTCCTCAAGAACCTCCAGTGGTAGCCCATCCACCTCCGTATCAAACAGAAACTCCTTCCCTTCGGCTCTAAAACAGTCCATCACCTCGCCCCCTCCTACCTCACCTCACTGTTCTCCTACTACAGCCCAGCGCACACCTTTCCCACTCTCCCTCCTATCCCTCCTATTCCCTACTGTGGCTCAGTGGAAAGAGCACAGGCTTTGGAGTCAGAGGTCATGGGTTCCAATCCCGGCTCCGCCAACTGTCAGCTGTGTGACTGGGCAAGTCACTTAACTTCTTTGTGCCTCAGTTACCTCATCTGTAAAGTGGAGATTAAGACTGTGAGCCCCCTGTGGGACAACCTGATCACCTTGTAACCTCCCCAGCGCTTAGAACAGTGCTTTGCACATTGTAAGCACTTAATAAATGCCATTATTATTATTATAATTATTATAACACCAACCTACTCACTGAGCCTCTTCTATTAATCTTGTCCAGCTCACCACCGACCCTTTACCCACTTCTTCCTCTGGCCTGCAGCTCTGTCCCCATCCATATCTGACAAAGCACCACTCTCCCCACCTTCAAAGCCTTCGAAAAGGCCCCTAACATGAAAAATTGTATCCTTCATGAACCTGATAGCACCCACACTTCCTGTTTCTAGAGCCGAGGTTGCGTATTAACTTGGGAATGACCCATTGGGAAGGAAGGAATTTGGAATCTATATAAAAGAACTTAGTTTTCTCATCATTTCTAGGAGTTTCCTGAATCAGTCAGTCAGTCAATCAGTGGTATTTACTGAGTGCTTACTGTGCGCAGAGCACCATACTAAGCATTTGGGAGAATCCAAGAAACACATTCCCTGCCAACAACGAGCTTATGAGAAGTAACTTATATTAGTACTAATAATGATAATGTCGACCTGAAAAAAAAGTAAATGAAATGCAGGCAGGCACCCACACACACAAACACACTCCCATATATATACACACATACACACACACACACACTCACATGCACACGCAAATGCACAGCAATTTTAATGAAGGTCCCATCCCCTCATGCCCGGGAGTCTGATGAAGTTAAAGCGGATGAGAAAAGTGGCTTTGCAGAAGCCAGAAATGTTATCAAGGTGTTTGCTACTAGTATGCAAGTTTCTTGTGGACTGAGATCACATTTTGTGCTTCTACTGTATTTCCCCAGTGCTCAAAACAGAGCATTTTATTCAATAATATAGTTGCCACACCACTACTATCACTCAATAGGTGCTTAGTAATAATAGCTGTGCTATTTGCTTAGCACTTACGATGAGCTAATTACATAGGACAGTGCTTGACAGGTATTAAACACTTAAACACTGTAATTAAAATTCATTAAGCGCTGTACTAAGCACTGGGGTAGAGACAAGATAATCAGTTGGAATGTACTTCTTGTCCTACAAGGGGCTCACAGTTTAAGGGGGAGAGAGAACACAAATTGAGTGCACAGTTCACCGATAACAAAACTGAGCCACGGAGGAGTGAAGTGACTCATCCAAGGTCACACGGCAAGTAAGCAGCAGAGGCGGGATTAGAAACCGTCCTCTGCCCCTGGGCCCAGGCTTCTTCCACTAGGCCACGTTGCTTCTCGCTAGCTCGCCGTGGGTGGAGAACAGGTCTACCAACTGTGGTACTGTTTTCATTAATTAATTAATTAATTCAATCATATTTATTGAGTGCTTACTGTGTGCAGAGCACTGTACTAAGCGCTTGGGAAGTACATGTCAGCAACAGAGACAATCCCTACCCACAGTGGGCTCACAGTCTAGAAGTCTGTACTCTCCCAAGAACTTTGAACAGTGCTCTGGACAAAATAAGTGCTCAATAAATGTCACTGTTGGACTGATTAATTTTATTTTCTTAGTGTACTGTTCTGGTCCAAGGGCTCAGTGTGCTATTTACTGAGCACCTACTGCTTGGCAGTAATAGAGACAAACTGGAAACTTGCCTTCTAGACTGTAGGCTCATTGTGTGCAGGGAATGTATCGGTTCTATTGTTCTATCATTCTCTCCCAAGCACTTACCAGAGTGCTCTGCACGCGGTAAGAGCTCAATAAATACCACTGATTGATTGATTGATTGAAAGGGCATGGGAAGAGTTTGCACCCTCAGGGTTCACTGACAGTCAGAGACCGCAACTGAGCACCACACTGCACCACAGCACTGGATTCAGTGGGTGGTTGCCTTGGTAACCGCCTCGGTCTTCCCCACCCACATTAGCCAGCTATTTCACAGTCCCCCACTTTCCCCCACCCCCGCTGAAGACGGATGTGAACGGAAAGAAGCTGAGAGAACATCTCTAACGAAGAGGGCTTGCGGGGACTTCAGGGGAAGTCTCCCCTGAAGAGCACTTGGCCTCTCCTTCTAGCGGGGGGCAATGCAATTGGTAATACTGATAGGGCATTAGCGTGGCCTAGTGGAAAGAGCACAGCCCTGATAGAGGACCTGAGTTCGAATCCCAGCTCCATCGCTTCCCTCCCGTGTGACCTTGGTTAAGTCACTCCACTTCTCTGCACCTCAGTTTCCTCATCTGTCTACACAGGGTTCAATACCTGTTCACCCCCCCCTTTAGACTGTGAGCCCCGTGTGGGACAGCGACTGTGTCTGGCCTGATTTTGTTGTACCTACACTGGTGCTTAGTACAGTGCTCTGCACACAGTAAGCACTCAATAAATAGGATTGTCTAGCACATACTAAGTGCTTAAGAAGCAGCGTGGCTCAGTGGAAAGAGCACAGGCTTTGGAGTCAGAGGTCATGGGTTCGAATCCCAACTCTGCCAATTGTCAGCTGTGTGACTTTGGGCAAGTCACTTAACTTCTCTCTGCCTCAATTCCCTCACCTGTAAAATTTTTTGTTTTGTTCTCTGTCTCCCGCTTCTAGACTGTGAGCCCACTGTTGGGTAGGGACTGTCTCTATATGTTGCCAACTTGTACTTCCCAAGCTCTTAGTACAGTGCTCTGCACACAGTAACCGCTCAATAAATATGATTGATTGATTGATTAACAAATAATATTACTGAGGGACTGATTGATCAATGTTATTGTTTTTGTTGTGGTGGTGGTTACTCATTACGATTGTTATTGTTGTTGTTGCTATTTTCTGGCCACTCCTTCAAACTTGACCAGTACTGAAGCAAAGACTGGGGTCTGAGGAAAAGTTAGGACCTTAAAATAACAATAATAATAATAAGGATGGCATTTATTAAGTGCTTACCATGTGCAAAGCACTGTTCTAAGCTGGGAAGTGTCTTCATTTCAAGCGTCTTCTAGACTGTGAGCCCACTGTTGGATAGGGACTGTCTCTATATGTTGCCAACTTGTACTTCCCAAGCGCTTAGTACAGTGCTCTGCACACAGTAAGCGCTCAATAAATACGATTGATTGATTGATTGCCTTCCTGGATGTTTTTCTTATAGTGTTGTTCTTGTCATCACCTTAACCAGTGCTTTTGTTCTGACGCTCTCACCCGGAGGGCTTTCAGATGTGGGTCAAGAGCCGCAGAGAACAGGCTTATCACTGACCTTGAAGAATCCAGGTGAGGGCTTAGAGCCAGACACACTTTCACCACAGAATCTTGCATCTTTCCTTTCCCATTGCTTAGCTCATTTTGGTCCTCACAACGTCCCTGGGAGGTAGAAAAAGGCAGGCATTATCCCCATTTTACAGATGAGGATGCCCAGGCCCAGAGAACCAAAGTGATTTATCTTGCATCGACCAGCAGGCCCAGGGTAGGAGGTGGGATTAGAATCCAAGGCATCTGGCTCCGACTCCCCCCTTGTTCTTTCCGTGGCACCAGGCTGATTCCCCCGGAAGGATTCTCCCATCTGGAAGGATGGAAGGAAGAGCCTCGGCCAGAAGCTGTGTGGAGGAGTTGATAATAGTGCCAGTGGCTTGCCCAGAGACACTCACAACCTCTCGCCGCTGCCCATCCCGTGCCAGCCGGGCACCAAATGCTAGGAGCAAGTCCTCTAGGACGTAGGCTCGTTGTGGGCAGGGAAGCCTCGCTTCGACAGGGGAAGAAAAGTGGAACGCTAATGGCTAAAGGGTTTTTTTCAACCCAACCTGCCCTCCTCACCAACCACGTCGAGTGGCTCTCCCCGATGTGAGCAGAGTCAATCATATTTATTGAACACTTACCATGTGCAGAGCACTGTACAGTGCCTAGCACTTAGTAAGCACTTAACAAATACCGTTAGTATTATGACCCAGACCATCAAACGTCTTTTCTTTCTGGATCTTCTTCCCACCTGGGTGGTGCCTTTCAGATTCCAGTTCTTTCTACCTCTGGGCACCCATCCTCACAGACCAGGCCTAGTTAAAACAAATCAATAAAACCCGGCTGGGTGCCCAAATCGGACCAGGTTTGTGTCAATCGATAGCTTGAGTCGTCTATCACAGAGGTCTTATCTTGGCTACCATCCCATTTCTCTTTCTCGGAAACCCCAAGCTACAGGTTGGCCAGGGAGGGGACTGGCTTTTCCACCTTGTCGAGCTGGAGTGTGGAAATCCAGCATGCCAATCCCCCCTCCATTTGTTCTTCCATATCGGGAAGCAACGTGGCTCAGTGGAAAGGGCATGAGCTTTGGAGTCAGAGGTCATGGGTTCAAATCCAAGCTCCACCAATTGTCAGCTGTGTGACTTTGGGCAAGTCACTTAACTTCTCTGGGACCTCATCTATAAAATGGGGAGTAAGACTGTGAGCCCTCCATGGGACAACCTGATCATCTTGTACCTCCCCAGTGCCTAGAGCAGTGTTTTGCACATAGTAAGCGCTTAATAAATGCCATCATTATCATTATTATTATTATTATTCTCACCTTACAAAAGTCAAGAAGAGTTCCGGCAGCCACTTCCCTCTCAGCACCAATTGTCTTTTTTTCCCTCCAGGGCCTGAGCTCCCACACAGTGCTTGGCACACAGTAAGCGCTTAACAAATACCATCATTATTATTATTATAGCACCTCCCCAGGCCCTGACTTTCTTCTGTGGATCGCTAACCAAAAGATAATCCCGCAAAAGAGGGGGTCAAGTCCACCAGGGAAAGACGGGAGAGGGGAGGAATATGCAAATGAGGATGGGGAATTAATTGGGAGATGGCCTCCTTGTCCAGCCTCTGCCCCAGCCAGCTATGTGACCTGGGGGAAGTCTCTTAACTTCTCTGTCAGGAGAAGCAGCGTGGCTCAGTGAGAAGCAGCGTGGCTCAGTGGAAAGAGCACGGGCTTTGGAGTCAGAAGTCATGGATTCGAATCCCGGCACTGCCAATTGTCAGCTGAGTGACTTTGGGCACGTCACTTAACTTCTCTGTGCCTCAGTTACCTCATCTGTAAAAATGGGGATTAAGACTGTGAGCCCCCCGTGGGACAACCTGATCACCTTGTAACCTCCCCAGCACTTAGAATGGTGCTTTGCACATAGTAAGCGCTTAATAAATGCCATTATTATTATTCTCTGGGCCTCAGTTACCACTTGGAAAGTGGGGATAAGACATAATAATAATAATAATAATAACAATAATGTTTGTTAAGTGCTTCCTATGCATCAAGCACTGTTCTGGGCGCTGGGATGGATACACGTTAATCAGGTCCCACATGGGGCTCACTGTCTAAGCAGGAGGGAGGACAGGTATTGAATCCCCATTTTATAGATGAAGAAACTGAAGTACAGAGAAGTGAAGTGACTTGCCCAAGGTCACAAAGCAGGCAACTGGCAGAGGCAGGATTAGAACCTAGGATGTATACTCTGGGTGGGAATACGATTGATTGACTGGGTTTGGTTTAATACACCCGGGGCTCGGCATGTAGTGCTTAATAAATACCAAAAGCATAATTATAGCATTACTAATGATGATAATAATAATAATGATGATGGTAATAATAAGACTGAATTAGAGCTATTTCACCCTTTCACACAACAGCAGAGAAGCAGCATAGCCGAATGGACAGAGCACGGGCCTGGGCGTCAGAAAGAACTAGGTTCCAATCCCTGCTCTGCCGCTTGTCCGCCTTGTGACTTTGGGCGAATCACTTCACTTCTCTGTGCCTCAGTGTCACCAGTGGACCTCAAAGCAGGGTGGCTTGCCTGAGCCACTAAGATAAATGCCCGTTTGTCATTCAACCTACTTCTTTCTCTGACAGGTATAAGGGAAGACATGTTTGGAGGGCCAAACATAATTTAGATGGTATTTGAACTGAGCATAAAGGGAATTTAAAGTCATTAGCCCATCTCCAAGTCCCCTTTTCAGACATTCCGTAATTAACATTGCAATCCCGATAGGGACATGCCCAAGTGTAGGAGTTTTCTATTTCCTACAAGAGAGGAAGGGTTCTGCTGAGCATTTTCCTCCCGCTAGATTTTATCCCAGAGCAGCACGGCATGTTGCTAATCAGAATCAGCTCTTCCAGAGGTGGTTTTGTTGCTTCGCACCTGAAAAAAAACGACTCTCTGAGGAAGATAACTTTATTAGCTATTTGAAGTGGCTCCTCACACCACACCCGACACATACGGGAGACAAGAAAAAAAGAAAATAAACATCAGCCCACGTGTAGAAAAACACACTGGACACTGTCACCTGTTCCTCATTTTCGGTCCGTTGGGACGGAGGGCCGATCCTGATTAGTTCTAAGCTCTCCTAGAGAACTCTGGCCTATGGTATTTCTCCAGTGTCTTTTTTTCTGTGCCAAACATTATGCTAAGCACTGGGGTGTGTGCAAGAGGCTCCCAGTGAAAGGCTGGTGGCCTCGGTGTCTTTGGCACTAGCTACTGGGCCCTGATTATCTTGTATCTATCCCAGCACTTAGTACAGTGCTTGGTACTTAGAATGTACTCGATAAGTACCAGTGATTGGCACCTAGTAAGTGGTTAACACATGCCACTATTGTAAATAATAACAAACATCATCATCATAATACTGTTAATATCATGTGTCTGTAAGATCCTTGATCCCCAGGACTAATACCAAACTGGAAAAGGTTTGGGCTATTAACTCTCTTAGATTGTACCTTTCCAACCACTTAGTATAGTGCTCTGCATACAGTCAGTGCTTAATAACTATCACTGACCGATTTCTGGATTATTATGGTTACTGGGCTAGGCTGTGGGGGTAGACAGAATTGGGGACGGAAAAATCCAAAAAGAATTCTCCAAACTTACAGGCTCTCCCTCAAATAGACTGGCCCAACAGGTACATCCTTGTCTTCTCCACAAACAGCACAAATACTGGCATTAATTATTATTATTAATACAAATAAACAAGGCCAGTAGGAGGAAAATGAGTCCAAAATGCAAAGAGCAGACAGCCCCCCTCATCATCTCACCCTACTCCACTAACCTCTCTTAAACTCGAGCCCCCAGACCCTCTCACCCTACTCCACTAACCTCTTCTAAACTCGAGCCCCCAAACCCCCAACCACATGGGTAGCGATGCCTAGGGAAGGCCTGGAGCCCCTCAAAGTCCGTCTCTATGGAGCTGCAAACCTCTTAAAAGCGAACCTTCCTGGCATTATCCCCAGTGGATCGCCCTCCCTGCTCCTCCGGCCCCCCTAAAACAAAGACGTCGACAAAAATGCTACAAAACACTGCAGTGTGCCTGGAGAGAAGACACCAAGCTCCAGCCTCCATCCTGACACAACCACAACTTTGTTCTTCCTGGTGTCAGGCAGTCAGCGAGACATCTAAATTATGTGTGTCCCATCTTTCATCTCTGGCCGCTTTGAATGCCCATGGGGGGATGAGGGGGTTGGGGGGAGGATAGAGGGAGGAGGATGGGGAGGATACATGGGGAGAAGGGTCAATGCGTCTCCCATTTCCAACCTTCACTCTGCCAAAAGGGCCCAATTATTCAGTTCCTTCAGAATTGGGGCCCAGGTGGGGATGGGTGGGGGGGGATGGGGCTGTATCCCGGACCCCAGCGCTCAGCACAGTTCTGTGCACACAGCCAATACTTAATGCAGACCTTGGGTGGAGAGAGACCTAGCTCCAAAGCTGAGGGCCCTGCAGACTGTTCAGAAAGCCCCGGCCGCCCCGGAATTTAGGCCCAGATGAGACCCTTGAGGATGAATCAATGACAACGACTCGACCAGGGGGAAGAGCCTGCGGGGGAGGTCTGTCCTCCCCCTCTTCCTCCTTCTCCCCACGAGGCTGCTGTGAAGCGGAGAGCGCTGCCCTGTTTGCTGCCTTCCCGGAGGGAATCTGGGGCGATGCCCTGCGGTGGGCGGGCGAGTGAGTGAGCCTGGGGCTACCGGCCCAGGGCAAACACTGCCTCTACCCCTCCAGGCCCCGGACAGCTGATGGGTCAGGGGCTGGCGCTTTGCATACGAGTGGCTCGCCTTCATACATGGAAACCGGGACGGATGCAATGCAGGAGCGCAGAAGTTGTCGCTCTGGCCCGGCCAGGGGAAACTGACGCAGTCTCTCTCTCTCTCTCTCCTCTCTCTCTCTCCTCTCTCTCTCTCGGGCGCCTGGCTCCCACACACACAGACACAGAACACAGACACACACAGACACACAAACACACACACACATACACCTCCCCCGCCTCTCTTTGAGAAGACGCGTAGGCCGCTGGTTCCCCGAGGCGGCGGGAAGCCCAGGACCCTTCCTCCGGCCAAGCAACCAGGCGGGGGTAGAAATACCAGTCCGAGGAACCTGGCTTTCAGCTGTCCAGACCCCAGACCCCCAGATCCCTAGACCCCAGCCCCCAGGCCCCCCAGTTCCCAGATCCCTAGACCCCAGCCCCCAGTTCCCAGATCCCTAGACCCCAGCCCCCCCAGTTCCCAGATCCCTAGACCCCAGACCCCCCCCAGTTCCCAGATCCCTAGACCCCAGCCCCCAGCCCCCCCAGTTCCCAGATCCCTAGACCCCAGCCCCCAGACCCCCCAGTTCCCAGATCCCTAGACCCCAGCCCCCAGCCCCCAGCCCCCCCAGTTCCCAGATCCCTAGACCCCAGCCCCCAGCCCCTCCAGTTCCCAGATCCCTAGACCCCAGCCCCCAGACCCCCCAGTTCCCAGATCCCCAGACCTCCAGACCCCAGACCCCCAAATCCCTAGACCCCAGCCCTCCAGATCCCCAGATTCCTAGACCCCAAGCCCCCCCAAGATCCCCAGACCTCAGCCCCCAGCCTCCAGCCCTCCACCCCAGATTCTCAGACCCCGAGATTCCTAGACCCCCAGACCTCATCCTCCAGACTCCAAAGCTCCAGACCCCCAAGTCCCCAGGCGTCAGCCCTCAGCCCCCCAACCCTCAGCCCCCAGCCCCCCAAGCCCCCCATTCCCCAGCCCCCCAGGCGGTCTGGGGGTCCCGCCCTGCCCTTCCGTAGAGCCGGAGCGCCACCTACTGAGCTCTCTCGCGGCGTTGGAGGAGAAGGGAAGGGAAGGAAGAGGGGAAGGGGGAAGGGAAAAGGGGAAGGGAAAAGGAAAAGGGAAGGGAAGGAGCACGTATTGATCACCTGATAGGGAAAACCGAGCCGTTTTCCCGGGCCTGGCTGTGTGTGTGTGTGTGTGTGTGTGTGTGTGCGCGTGCGTGTGTTTGTGTGCGTGTGTGTATGCAGGGTTCGGGGTGTTGGGGGGGTGGGGGGGGAGGGGGTGTCCCACTGGGGAAAGGGTAGGTCCGAGGGTCGCTGGGCTGGGCCAGGGGGGGCCAGGAGAGGCCAGGGAAGGGGGATTGTCCGCCCTGCCCGCGGGGGTGGGGGGGAGAGACACCCCGAGAGGCACACAGAGACAGCCCTCTGCATTGGAGGAGGAGGAGGAGGAGGAAGAGGAGAAGGGGGGGGGGGCAGGACCACCACCGCCTCCACCGTCCTCAGCCACAACAAACACCAACAACCACCGGCGACCGCAATCCCCAGAGACCCCCCTTCCCGCCCCCCAACACTCCCACCACCAACAGGGACATTCCCTTGGACATCAAAGGCGACCCGCCCCCAGGGCACCCCCCCCCCCCCTCCCCGCGGATCATTCGGCCCAAACCACTCCAGCATCAGGCGGGACTTGGGGCTGGGGGGGGGGGGGGGTCTCCATCATCCCCACTCTCAGGACCGGTCCAGGCGGGCCCCCGGGCCCCCCGGCCAGCTCCCTCCCTCCCAAGGGGCCCAGAGACCCGGGCAGAGCCACCGAGACGCCGGGATGGGACAGGGACCGGGGGGCGGGGGGTGGGCAGGGCGATGCAAACGTGCGGAGGAGGGGGCGGGATGGAGGGGGCGTATGGGGGGGGGGGGATTACCTTCTTTGAGGAACTGAGAGTGGAGGACGAATATGAGGAAGCAGCCGAGGGCGACCCCCGCGAAGGGCCACAGCGCTTTGGAGAGCTGCATGGCGGTGGCCGAGTCAGCCCAGGCCCCCAAAGTGAGACAATGACTCTCCTCCTCCTCCTCCTCCTCTTCCTCCTCCTCCTCCTCCTCCTCCTCCTCCGCGACCCATCGGCGCCCGCCGAGCGAGGCGGTGCCTGGGCTGGCCCCCTCCCCACCCCCGGCCGGTGTCCCCCTCCCCCTCCCCCCCCGGCCGGGCCGCTGGGCCTGGGGGGGGGGCGGTCGGGGGGGACGGGGATGGGGAGGGGGGCTAGGCTGAAGTCTGCTCCATCCACCGGCCCCCGGCCCGGGGGGGGCAGGACCGGCCCCCGGCCCGCTGGGAGGACCCTTTCCGACCCCTCGGGGAGCTAGGACCGGACCCCCCCCCGGGGAGGAGGAGGAGGAGGAGGAGGATGGTCCCCAAGATGATGGTGATGCCCCCGCGGGTGCTGGAGGTGATGCCCGCCCCTCCGGGGCCAGCCAGCCTCGGGGCCCAGCCGGACACCCATCGCCGGAGGCACCGGGCGGAGGGAGGACCGAGGGAGAGGGATGCTCCCGCCGCTGCCACCGCCACCGCGGTTGCTGCTGGACCACGACGAGGAGGAGGAGGAGGAGGAGGAGGAGGAGCGGGAGGGGGAGGGGGGGCGTGGGGAGGGCGAGGAGGAGAGGAGGAGGAGGAGGCTAGAAATAGTAATAATAATAACGATGGCATTTGCTAAGCGCTTACTACGTGCCGACCGCTGTTCTAAACGCTTAAGTAGAAATGCAGAACAGGAGGGAGGGAGGAAAGGGGGGTCGACTTCTCTTGTCCCATCCTCCGCCCACCACCCCCCCCAGTTCTTGCAGTTCCCCGCCTTTGGCCTGGTAGCAGCTGGTACAGCTGGTACAGCTGGTACAGGACCTCCTCCCCCCACCCCGTACTTTCGTTCATTCATTCAGTCGTATTTATTGGGCGCTTACTGTGTGCGGGGCACTGTACTGAGAGCTTGGGACACACACACACACACACATCCCCCCCTTTCCCCGGCACCCCCCCCCCCCCCGAGGCTGCGGGAGCTCGCCCCCCGCCCGGCCGCCCTGCGCTGGGGATTTGGGCGGGGATTGCAGGCTGGGGGCGGGGGTAGGGGACAGACAGCATCCAAGACCCTTCTTCCCCACCTCTCTCCTCCCCCAGCTCCAGCAGATTCCTCTCCCAGAGCCTCAGTACACCCCCCCACCTCCGGGACCTCCCCCCCCCCACAACTCAGCCCAATCCAACAGCTCTCCCAACCCAAGCATCTAGGGGATCCCCTCGGGGGACCCAGGAGTTCAGGGTCTGAGCCAGGGACACCCGGGAGCTGGGAGAAAGAGGCTGGGAAAGAGACTAGGGGGGAGGAGAGAGGGAAGGAAGAGAGGAAGGGAAAGAGAAGAGGGAGGAAGGATGGGAATGGAGTAATAATAATAATTGTGGGGCTTGCTAAGATCTTACTATGATGATAATGGCATCTGTTAGGAATTTACTTTGTGCCAGGCACCGTACTAAGCACTGGGGTGGAAACAAGCCCCTCGGGTTGGATGCAGTCCCTGTCCCCCATGGGGCTCACAGTCTCAATCCCCATTTTTCAGATGAGGTGACTGAGGTCCAGAGAAGTGAAGTGACTTACCCAAGGTCACGCAACAGAACTGTGGCGGAGCCGGGATTAGAACGCATGACCTTCTGACTCCCAGGCTGGAGCTCTAGCGGCTATGCCATGCGGCTTCTCCCAGGCATGCACCAGGCATTCTGCTGAGCTCTGGGATGCCCACTGTTGGGTAGGGACCGTCTCTATATGTTGCCAACTTGTACTTCCCAAGCGCTTAGTACAGTGCTCTGCACACAGTAAGCGTTCAATAAATACGATTGAATGAATGAATGGGATGGATACAAGCAAATCGGATTGGACACTGTCCCTGTCCCCCATGGGGCTCACAGTCTTCATCCCCATTCTACAGATGAGGGAACTAAGACCCACAGAAGTGAAGTGACTTGCCCAAGATCATGCACCAGACAACTGGCGGAGCTGGGATTAGAACCCATGACCTTCTGACTCCCAGGGCCTTGGAAGATGCCGTTAGGTGCTATCTTGAAATGGAGAAGGCCCCCAACTCCAGCTTCATCCAGATGGGCCTCTCCGCTCAAACTCTCTGCCCCTTCCCTGGTCCAGCAGAGGAGAGGAAGGGGGTCCCAGGTTGGGGAGGAGGAAGAGGAAGAGAAGAAGGGCAGTTTGGGAAGAAGGCAGGAGGGCTGTGACCTTATGATGAAAGAGTTCCTTGAAGACCCTCTAGACTGTAAGCTCAGTGTGGGCAGGGAAGGTAGCTACCAATTCTGTTATACTCTCCTCTCCCAAGCGCTTAGTACAGGGCTCTGCACACAATGTGAACACTACATAGAGACAGTTGAGTGATGGACTGATTCTGCAGCCATTTCCCCTGACGCGGAGGGAATGAGGGGAGGAGGTGTTCGGAGGTCCCAGGACCCAAGCCAGTAGGGCGAGGGTCTTACCCATTCCCTGATCCCACTGGGAAAGGCTGTGCTGCTCTCACGGGGCTCACAGTCTTCATCCCCATTTTACAGACGAGGAAACCAAAGCCAAGAGAATGAAGTAACTGACCTAAGGTCACAAGTGGAGGTGCCAGGACTAGAACTCAAGTCCTCTGCCTCCTGGGCCTGGGCTCTTTCCACTAGAAGGTGGGCTGCTTCTAGGTGTGGGACAGTTCACCCTGGCTTTTGAGGGTGATTGTCCAGGAGGACGGCCCACACACCCACTATCCCTCCAAGCTTCCTGAGGCCAGGTTTTCCTCCCAGGACTTCCAGGATCTGCCCTTTCCTCCTCATCCAACCAACCAGGTTCTCGTCATTGACTACTGAATCAGTCTCCTCGATGGTCTTCCTGCCTAATAATAATAGCCGCGGACTGCATTGAGCACCTTACTATGTGCCGAGCGCTGTACTAAACACTGGGGTGGATGCCACACAATCCGATCATACCCGATCCTTGTCCCCCATGGGACCCACAGTCTAAAGGGGAGCGAGACCAAGTAGAGCGGAAGTAACTGGGGCGCAGAGAGGCTAGATGACTTGTCCAGGGTCACACAGCGGGCAAGCTGCAGAGCCGGAATTAGAATCCGGGTCCACTGAATCCCAGGCCTTGGCTCTTTCCTCTAGGTTAATCTCTCCCTTCTCCAATCCATGCTTCGCTCTAATGTCTGTATAATTTTCAAAAATGTCACTCTGCACACACCTCCCCACTCCTCACAAACATCCAGTGTTCATAAAATTGGCATTTTAGGACTCTCTAGGGGCTAGGCTCTGGTGGAGATGATCAGATTGGACATAATATCTGTCCCTATGGGGGCCCCCAGTCTAAAAGATAGGGAGAGAGTGGGTCTCCTCTGAGGCACAGAGGAGTTAAGCAGTTTACCCAAGATTACACAGCAGGCAAGTGGCAGAACTGGGGATGGATCCCAGGTCCTTCTGACTCCCTGTGCTCTTCCCACGAGGACAAAGTTGCTATACATTCTTCTCCCTATCGGGCAGAAGCCTCTGACCACTGGCTTCCGTTGGCTCTCTTTCCCTAGCTAACCAACTCTCTTCTCTCACTGCACCCCAGCTCCCACTCTTTTCCCATCCCAAACTCACCTTCTCCCTTGGACCTTTTTCACAACTGGCCCACTCACCACCCCTTGGCTCCCACCCTCCTTCCTGCATCCAGATCTGCCACAACATAGCCCTTCCCAGAACCCTCCTCAAGCCCCACCTCCTCCAAGAGGCCTGCCTAGATTATACTCCACCTTCCCAGATTGTGCCCAGTCAATAGCTGTCCATAATGCTTACTCGGGCCCAATTACCCTTGGGTTTATTTGTTTGCTCCCAAGTGCTCACTACAGTGCTCTACAGATCTACTTACTCTATTGTCCAATCCCAAGTTCTCCCTATAGCGATGACAATGATGGTATTTGTTAAGCACTTACCATGTGGCAGGCACTGTACTAAGCACTGGGGTGTATACAAGCAAATCAAGTCAGACACAATCCCTCTCCCGTGTGGGGCTCACAGTCTCAATCCCCATTTTCCAGATGAGGTAACTGAGGCCCAGAGAAGGGAAGTGACTTGTCCAAGGTCACACAGCAGACAAGTGGCAGAGATGGGATTAGAACCCATAACCTTCTAACTTCCAGGCCTGTACCCTATCCACTATGCCACGCTGCTTCTCATATGCTCTGCACACACTAGGCTGAAAGCTCCTTGAGGGCAGGAATTGCCTCTATTTACTACAGTGCTCAGCAATCAATCAATCAATCATATTTATTGAGCACTTACTGTGTGCATAGCACTGTACTAAGTGCTTGGGAAGTATAAGCTGGCAACATATAGAGACGGTCCCTACCCAACAGTGGGCTCACAGTCTAGAAGCACATAGTAGACCAGAAGCTCCTTGAAGGCAAGGATCATATCTAGTAACTCTACTGGACTCTCCAGTTCGCTCTGCACAGAGGAAGCTTTCAATAAATATTCTGAATTTATCAATCAATGAGGTGCCCCAGAAAGGCACACAGGACCAGAAATGCACCCGGGGTCCCTTCCAAAGAGATTCTGTTTTCCAAATTCTTGGGATAGATTAGTACAATTAGTACAACGGCTCATATTCCGTCCTAATCCTCCTCGACCTCTCAGCTGCCTTTGACACTGTGGACCACCCCCTTCTCCTCAACACGCTATCTGACCTTGGCTTCACAGACTCCGTCCTCTCCTGGTTCTCCTCTTATCTCTCCGGTCGTTCTTTCTCAGTCTCTTTTGCAGGCTCCTCCTCCCCCTCCCATCCTCTTACTGTGGGGGTTCCCCAAGGTTCAGTGCTTGGTCCCCTTCTGTTCTCAATCTACACTCACTCCCTTGGTGACCTCATTCGCTCCCACGGCTTCAACTATCATCTCTACGCTGATGACACCCAGATCTGCATCTCTGCCCCTGCTCTCTCCCCCTCCCTCCAGGCTCGCATCTCCTCCTGCCTTCAGGACATCTCCATCTGGATGTCCGCCCGCCACCTAAAGCTCAACATGTTGAAGACTGAGCTCCTTGTCTTCCCTCCCAAACCTTGTCCTCTCCCTGACTTTCCCATCTCTGTTGACGGCACTACCATCCTTCCCGTCTCACAAGCCCGCAACCTTGGTGTCATCCTCGACTCCGCTCTCTCATTCACCCCTCACATCCAAGCCGTCACCAAAACCTGCCGGTCTCAGCTCCGCAACATTGCCAAGATCCGCCCTTTCCTCTCCATCCAAACTGCTACCCTGCTGGTTCAAGCTCTCATCCTATCCCGTCTGGACTACTGCATCAGCCTTCTCTCTGATCTCCCATCCTCGTGTCTCGCTCCACTTCAATCCATGCTTCATGCTGCTGCCCGGATTATCTTTGTCCAGAAACGCTCTGGGCATATTACTCCCCTCCTCAAAAATCTCCAGTGGCTACCAATCAATCTGCGCATCAGGCAGAAACTCCTCACCCTGGGCTTCAAGGCTCTCCATCACCTCGCCCCCTCCTACCTCACCTCCCTTCTCTCCTTCTACTGCCCAGCCCGCACCCTCCGCTCCTCCACCGCTAATCTCCTCACTGTACCTCGTTCTCGCCTGTCCCGCCGTCGACCCCCGGCCCACGTCATCCCCCGGGCCTGGAATGCCCTCCCTCTGCCCCTCCGCCAAGCTAGCTCTCTTCCTCCCTTCAAGGCCCTGCTGAGAGCTCACCTCCTCCAGGAGGCCTTCCCAGACTGAGCCCCTTCCCTCCTCTCCCCCTCGTCCCCCTCTCCATCTCCCCATCTTACCTCCTTCCCTTCCCCACAGCACCTGTATATATGTATATATGGTTGTACATATCTATTACTCTATTTATTTATTTATTTATTTATTTTACTTGTACATTTCTATCCTATTTATTTTATTTTGTTGGTATGTTTGGTTCTGTTCTCTGTCTCCCCCTTTTAGACTGTGAGCCCACTGTTGGGTAGGGACTGTCTCTATGTGTTGCCAATTTGTACTTCCCAAGCGCTTAGTACAGTGCTCTGCACATAGTAAGCGCTCAATAAATACGATTGATTGATTGATGGATACAATGCCTGGTACATAGTAAGCACTTAACAGATTCATTCATTCATTCATTTATATTTATTGAGTGCTTACAATGTGCAGAACACTGTACTAAACATTTGGGGAAGTACAATACATCATCATCATCCCACAGAAATCCTGACCCTATCCTCTCCCCAGTTTTTCTGACATAGACAGTCTCCCCAATTTGGAAAGTCTAGAATTCTCCCAATTTTCACCTTGCCCCTAAAGACGGTCTCCTTTCCTGTCAGTTAATCAATTGCATTTATTGAGCGTTCACTGTATGCTGAACACATTTCTAAGTACTTGGTAGAGCACACTAGCACCATACAACAGAACACATTCCCTGCCCACAGTGAGCTTATAGTCTAGAGGGGGAGACAGACATTAATAGAAAGAGTCCCGAGTGTGCGGGGTAGGGAGGGGGGATGAATAAAGGGATTCTTTGGAGATCTAGGATAATGATCTCCCTCTCCTTCTCTCGTGACCCCGTATTTCTAAGACATTCTCTCACCCCCCTGCGTTACAATAAAACAACCAAATAAGGTCATTTTCTAATTACAGTTTCCTCATACGCGAGCTAAACACCTCTGAAATCCCGTTTTCTTGTTCTGTATTACACGGAAAACATTTGTTCAGAGGGAAGGCTGTTTTTTTCTGACATTATTACTGCTTAGCCAAACAAATATCTCTGTAATCATTTTACACCTGAATTAGCACTGTGAAATCATTCAGAGCAACATTAGCAAAACCCAAACATAATAGCACACCCAGGAAAGAAATAAATATTGTAAATAAGGGAAGAGAATGTAAAAAGCAGGACTATTTAAAACGTATAGAAGCAAAATGCCCCGTCCACGGTAGAATGAGAGACAAAATGCCTCCCGCCTGGTTACGTTAAATTGCTGGAATATTGGCTACCCGAGCCGAGATAGGCTTTTGGGAGAAATGTAGAGGCCAATCCGGTAATTGGAATGAATTATTATAACTGACTGAATCTGACCTGGTGATTTTGTATCTACCCCAGCACTTAGAACAGTGCATGGCATACAGTGTTCTGCACACAGTAAGCGCTCAATAAATACGTTTGAATGAATACAGGAAGCACTTAACAAATACCATAATAAGGAATGTAGTAGCTGTTAGTGCATACTCTGTGCTGTGCTAAGCAGTCAGGGGTGCAAATGAGGGCATCAGGTCAGACACAGTTCCAGTCCCGCATGGGGCTCATAGTCCTAAGAGGGAGGGAAAACCGGTACTGATTGGATTCCCATTTTATGGTGAGGAAACTGAGGGTTTAAGATTACCAGGGCTAATGACGCTTGACTTCTGGAAGCAGAGCAGAGCACTGGGAGTCAGAGGCCCTGAGTTCTAGTCCTGGCTCTGCCACTGGTCTGCAGTGTGACCTTGGGCGAGTCACTCAACCTCTCTGGGCCTCGGTTTCTGGATCTCTAAACTGGGGCAATGGAACCTTCCCCTCTCTTCCCATAGGAAAGTTAAGAAGCGAAAATGGGATCATGGCTGTGACGGGGTTTTTTGTTTGTTTGTTTAGATTTTCCAAAGTCACCTAAGGTGAGGAGGGACACCTACTTGTTTGAGGATAGCCCCTCCCCACTTTACATGATGCACCAGAAATTAAACAGCAGAACCTGGGGTCCCCGTTTCCTCCTCTTTCTTTAATTCCCCTCCTTCCTTTTCCCCTCTTTCCCTCTACCTTGCAATGTCTCTCTTTCCTCTCTGCTTCTCTCACTCTCTCTCCTCCCTGTTTCCTCCTCCTCCTCTCTCTCTTTCCTTCTCTCTCTCTTTTCCTCTCTCCCCCACTCTCTCCTCCTCCACCCCCTTCTCTCTTTTTTCTCCCTCTCTCCATCCCTTTTAGGCTGTGAGTCCCTTGCCTGAATCAGCCTCCAGGCACTCTTCCCAGAACTTACTCCAGTGCTCCACAACCTGGAACCTTTTGAACAAATGCTCACATTGACTAGTGATCATTATAATCATTATGATAATTATCACTGCGTTGGTAGGATTCCAGCGATGAATCCCCCTGCCTCCCCGCCAACCCCCTGACTTCCAATCACAGCTGCGGCAGCTCGGAATTTTGTCACCTGGATGGGGACATCTGGAAATAGGGGGTGTTGATTGGGGTCTCCTTCTCCAGGCCCCTCGGGGCTGGGCTGGAGCCTTCTGTCCCTCTCCGTGGGTTTCGGCACCTCGGGCTCAGAATTGTGGCTGAATCTGGGGACTGGCCAGTTCTGTCACTAGAACACCTACCTCTGCCATGCCCACAGAAGCCCGGAAATTATGGCGAGCTCAGATCCCGCTCATCCCACAATCCACGTTGTGAGCAAGAGGGGGCTTCCTTGAGGGCACACGCCAGAGATCCAAGCGTACCCTAGTGGATAGAGCCAATGCCCGGGAGTCAGAAGGACCTGGGTTCTAATTGCGGCTCCTCCAGTTGTCTGCTTGTCACCTTGGGTAAGTCACTTCTCTGGGCCTCGGTTCCCTCATCTGGAAAACGAGGATGAAGACTGTGAACGCCATATGTGGGATATGGACTGTGTTCAATCTGGATAGTTTGTTTTGACCCTAGTGCTCAGTACAGAGTCTGGCACATCGCGCTTCATGGATACCTTTTGGAAGAAAAATGACCATTTCCCAGGATTAGAACCCAGGCCCTCCGACTCCCAGCCTCTGGCTCTTTTGCCTAGAACACACTACTTCTCAACGTGATGGTGGTGATGATGATGACAGTGACAATGACGATTATGGTGATGATGATGATATTTGTTGTTGAATTGTACTTTCCAAGCGCTTAGTACAGTGCTCTACACACAGTAAGTGCTCAATAAATACCGTTGAATGAGTATTGGCTGGTGATGATGATGGTGATGAAGATGGTGACAGTGATGATAATGATGAGGATGATGATGATGGCAAAGACTACGGTGGTAATGAGGATGAACCCCTTAGGTTAACATTACCATCATCATCATCAATCGTATTTATTGAGCACTTACTGTGTGCAGAGCACTGTACTAAGCGCTTGGGAAGTACAAATTGGCAACATATAGAGACAGTCCCTACCCAACAGTGGGCTCACAGTCTAAAAGGGGGAGACAAAACCAAACATACTACAAAATAAAATAGAATAGATATGTACAAGTAAAATGAATAAATAAATAGAGTAATAAATATGTATAAACATATATACATATATACGGGTGCGGTCTGACCTCTTCCCCACTTCCCTCCCAGCACACTTCCCTCCACTCAAAGGACTACGGAAAGCTCACCTCCTCCAGGAGGCCTTCCCAGACTAAACCCCCCTTTTCCTCTGCTCCTCCTCCCCTCCCCATCACCCCAACTCCCTCCCTCCCTCCCTCTGCTCTACCTCCCTCCCCCCACCCCACAGCACTTGTGTATACTTGTACATATTTATTATTCTATTTATTTTATTAATGATGTGTATATATCTACAATTCTATAATTCCATTTACTTATAGAATAAATAATTCTATTTATATTAATGCTATTGATGCCTGTTTATTGTTTCATTTTGTTACCTGTCTCCCCCCTTCTAGACTGTGAGCCTGTTGTTCGGTAGGGATTGTCTCTGTCGCTGAATTGTACTTTCCAAGCGCTTAGTACAGTGCTGTGCACACTGTAATTGCTCTATGAATATGATTGAGTGAATGAATGAACCTCACTGAGCTTTTTATGGAAGGTGGGGAGAAGACAGGGTGTCTGGAATCACAGCCCACTGAACTGGACCTTTCCCCCCACCGAGTAGCACCATGGCCTGGGGAGAAACAGGTTTGACTGCTGGAAAGAGCCCGGATCTGGGGTTCAGAGGACCCGAGTTCTAATCCCAGCTCTGCCGTTTGTCTGCTGTGTGACCTTAATAATTATAATAATAATGATGGTATTTGTTAAGCGCTATGTGCCAAGCACTGTTCTTAGCACTAGGATAAATACAAGGTAATCAGGTTGTCCCACGTGGGGCTCACAGTTTTAATCCCCATTTTACAGAGAAGGTAACTGAGGCACAGAGAAGTTAAGTGGTTTGCCCAAGGTCACACAGCAGACAAGTGGTGGAGCGAGATTAGAACCCACATCCTCCGACTCCCAAATTCATGCTCTTTCCACTAAGCTATGCTGCTTTCTCTATGCAGGACTTGGGCAAGTCATGTAACTTCTTGTACATATTTGCTATTCTATTTATTTTGTTAATGATGTGCATCTAGCTATACTTCTTTTTATTCTGATGACTTGACACCTGTCCACGTGTTTTGTTTTGTTGTCTGTCTCCCCCTTCTAGACTGTGAGCCCATTGTTGGGTAGGGACCGTCTCTATATGTTGCCAACTTGTACTCCCTAAGCACTCAGTACAGTGCTCTGGACACAGTAAGCGCTCAATAAATGCAATTGAATGAATGAATGAATGAATGGACTTCTTGGGTCCCAGGTGCCTCATCTGAAAAATGGGGATTAAATCCTATGCCCTCCTAGGTAGATTGTGAGCCTCATGTGGGACGGAGACTTTGTCCAAGCTCATAACCTTTTATCTACCCAAGAGCTTGGAAAAGTGCATGGCCCGTAGTAAGTGCTTAACAAATGCCATTATTATTATTATTGTTAGTATTTTGAAATGAGGGGCAGAAGGTTAACTGTGAACACATGGATGAACAAATAAGATTTTAAGCCCCTTTTGGGCAGGGAACAAATCTACCAATTCTTGTCATACTGTGCTCCTCTAGACTGTAACCTTGTCCTCTAGACTGTAAGGTCATTACAGCCAGGGAATGTTCTTTTTATTGTTCTATTGTACTCTCTCAAGCGCTTATTACTGTACTCGGCACACAGTAAATGCTTAATAAATATGGTTGACTGACTGATGGATTCTCTGAGGTTCCTGGCCTTCTCTGCTCCTCATATGTTTTCCCTTCATCACCCTAATTGATTCAGCACTACTAGCCTTTAGACAAGGAGAGATATAAACAATGTTCTCTGAGAAGAAAACAATTAAGTGTGATCCAGTCAGAATGCACTCCTCACCTGCTACCAAACCTAATTATCTTAACAATTAGCCAAGGTTCTGGACTAAATCTGATAGCCAAGCTGAAATCAGTTGGATTTCCCCCCCTCACCAGGCTTGGGGTGGCAGAGTGCGGGCCACAGGACAGAGACACTTAGAAGCGTTGGGTGGTCCATGATGGTGGGTGTCTGGGGAAGCAATTAGCACATAGTAATAATGTCTGTGGTAATAAATGCTTGCTATGAGCCAAGAGCTCTATTAAGCCCTATCCCAACAGTTGCTCACAGTCTAGAGGGGAGGGAGAACAGGTTTTTGAATCCCTAGATGAAGAAACCGAAGCCCAGATAAGTAAGGCGATTTGCCCTAGGTCCCACAGCAGATAAGTGGAGGGGCCAGGATTAGAACTCAGGTCATCTGACATCCACTAGGCCGATGTGCCTGTTTACTGTTATATTATGCACTCCCAAGCGCTTACTCCAGTGCTCTGCACAGGGCAAACGCTCAATAAATACTATTGAATGAATGAATGATGAAAGCTTCTAGTTCTTATTTGCATCCCTCCGGAATCTCTCCTGCTGCAATGGAAGCTTTTTTATATGGTATTTGTTAAGAGCTTAAAGTGTGCCAGGCATTGTACTAAGTGCTAGAGTAGATACAAGCTAATCAGGTCAGACACAGTCCCTCTTCCACTTGGGGCTCACAGTCTTCATCCCCATTTTACAGATGGGGGAACTGAGACCCAGAGAAAACAAGTGACTTGCCCAAGGTCACACAGCAGACAAGTGGAAGATCCAAGATCCCAGGCCCGGGCTCTATCCACTAGACTGCTGCTTCTCGGCACTATTCTCTCTGGCCGATTTGTGCATCCCTCCCTCCTTAGAGAGGAGCGGTGATTTCAGGACTCTCACATCATCCCATCCTGAATAACCCTTTTCCCTTTTTCCCTCCCCGTCAACTTCCTTGTCCCAAAGAGGAGTGACCTTTCATTTAAAATCCAGGTGGGGAGACAGACACAAAGGAGTGTGAATGCATGAACATTACCACAGGAGGCTGCAGATGACAGAGATGAGAATGAAATATGAGAAGTAAGTTAACTTCAGAGAAATGTGTGAGCTCGGGTGAATTGGAAGAGGAGAGGGCTTAGTCCTGGGAGAGAGATGATTGAGGGAAACATTAAAACCAATGGCTGATCAATCTGTCGATGGATGGTATTTACTGAGCAGGAACTGTGTGCAGAGCACTGGTAATAAGCATTTGGTGAAGCAGAAGCAGACATGAGAAAATTGACATCCTTTGCAAGAACAGATGCAGCCTGCTGGACTCCTTTCCTTGTGGCACAAAACACAAGTGCTACCAGAACGATTGCAGATGGAGAGCGGGGAGAGATGTGTCCGTGGTGTCGCCTACTGAGAGCTCACCTCCTCCAGGAGGCCTTCCCAGACTGAGCCCCCTCCTTCCCCTCCCCGTCCTCCCCCTCTCTATCCCCGCCGCCTTACCTCCTTCCCTTTCCCACAGCACCTGTATATATGTATAAATGTTTGTACATATTTATTACTCTATTTATTTATTTATTTATTTATTTATTTATTTATTTATTTATTTATTTATTTTACTTGTACATATCTATTCTATTATTTTATTTTGTTAATATGTTTGGTTTTGTTCTCTGTCTCCCTTCTACACTGTAAGCCCACTGTTGGGTAGGGACCGTCTCTATATGTTGCCAACTAGGACTTCCCAAGTGCTTAGTACAGTGCTCTGCACACAGTAAGCGCTCAATAAATACGATTGATTGATTGATTGATTTGGGACAGCACGGTGCAGCAGAGTTGGGAGACACATTCCCTGCTCACAACAAACTTATAGTCTAGAAGGGGAGATGGATGTGAATAAAAATCAATAAATTATAGATGTGGCCATAAATGCTGTGGGGCTGACGGTGGGGGTTAAAAGGGAGCAAATCCAAATGTGAGGGTGACACAGAAGGGAGACAGAGAACGGGAAATGAGGGCTTAGTCAGGGAAGGCCTCGTGGAGGAGATGCCATTTTAATAAGGCTGCGAAGGTGGAGAGAGTGATCATCTGTCGGCAGTGAAGAGGGGAGGGCGGACCAGGCCAGAGACAGGATGTGGGTGGGAGTTAGTGGCGAGAGAGATGAGATGGAGGGAGAGTGAGTGGATGGGCCAAGGGACTCTACTGAGTGCCTAGAAGAAGCGTGGCTCAATGGAAAGAGCACAGGCTTGGGAGTCAGAGGTCATGGGTTCAAATTCCGGTTCCGCCAATTGTCAGCTGTGTGACTTTGAGCAAGTCACTTAACTTCTCTGTACCTGTTCCCTCAACTGTAAAATGGGGATGAAGACTGTGAGCCCCACGTGGGACAATCTGATCACCTTGTATCCTCCCCAGCACTTAGAACAGTGCCTTGCACATAGTAAGCACTTGACAAATGCCATCATCATTATTATTAGAAGAATGGATGGGAGAAAAGGTGAGACAGCAAGGAAGGAGAGAGGTAACAGCCTGTGAAGTAGCCGGGGGCAATCGGCCCCCGTAGAAGCAGGATGGAGAAGCGGCATGGCCTAATGGATAGAGCATGGGGCTGGGAGTCAGAAGGTCATGGGTTCTAATCCTGGCTCTGCCGCTTGTCTGCTGGGTGACCTGTTGCAAATCACTTCACTTCTCTGGGCCTCAGTGACCTCATCTGGAAAACGGGGATTGAGACTGTGACCCCCATGTGGGACAGGGACCGTGTCCAACCCGATTTGCTTGTCTCCATCCCAGCGTTCGGTACAGTGCTCGGCCCATAGTAGGCATGTAACAAATACCGTTCTTATTGTAGAGTGGGCATTTGGAGCTGGGAGAGGGATGTTGTGAGGACGTTAGAAGTGCTTCTCAACCGGCCTAAAAGAAAGAATCCAAGCCTGGGAGCCAGAGGATCTGGGTTCTAATTCCGGCTCCTCTCCTTGTCCACCGTGTGACCTTGGGTAAGCACTTGGGAAAGTCCAGCAGAGTTGAGAGGCAAAATCCATACCTTAAGGATCAGCACTGGACTGATCATTTTGGAGAATCCAATAGAGTTAGCAGACACAACCCTTGCCCTCAAGAGGCTTTCAGTCTACTGTTGCAGTACGCTGTACTGAGCACTTGGAAGAGAACAATACAATTAGTAGACATGATCCCGGCACTCAAGGGGCTTACAGTATACCAGACTGAGCCCCCACCCCTTATCCTCTGCTCCTCCGCCCCTCCCCAACGCCCCAACTCTCTCCCTCTGCCCTCCCCCCTTCCCCTCCCCACAGCACTTACATATAATTATACATATTTATTACTCTATTCATTTGATTAATGATGTGTATATATCTATAATTTTATTTATTTTGATGGTACTGACACCTGTCTACTTGATCTGTTTAGCTGTCTGTCTCTCCCTTCTAGACTTTGAGCCCGTTGTTGTGTAGGGATTGTCTCTATGTTGCCAAATTGTACTTTCCAAGTGCTTAGTACAGTGCTCGGCGCACAGTAAGTGCTCAATAAATATGACTGAATGAAGGAATGAATGTACTGTGCATAGAGCACTGTACTGAGCACTTGGGGGAGTCTAATAGAGTTAGTAGACACATACCCTGCTCTCAATGAGCTTACAGTCTATTTTGTGCAGGCACCATACTGAGCACTTTGAAGCTTCCAGTAGAGTGAGTAGACGTGAACCTTGCCTTCAAGGAGCTTACAGTATTCTGTGTGTCGAGCACTGTCCTGAGCACTTTGGGGAGTCCATTAGAGTTAGTAGACACAATCCTTGCCTTCAAGGGGCTCACCACTGTGTTGTGAAATCCTCTTTCTCTCTTCATTGTACAGTGGGATGGTCCCAGCCAGTTCACGCCAATTGGCTCCATTTTTGGATCCCGTCAGACTTCGCTGTGCTCTTCCCTTCCGCTTGCCACCCTCAGCCGCCCCCTGAGGGGGATTCTCTCTTCCTGGAGGGTCTCTGTCTTTGCGTGTGTCGGAGGTGTGGGACTCCAAATGTGGTTTGTTTGTTTGTTTATGGCTTCCAGCTGGTTTGGAGCGCACATTTTCTGCCTCTTCGCCATCCCTTCGGATGCTTTCGTACGTTTCGACCATCTTGTCGATGTTAGCAAAGACTTTCCTGATTCAAAATCCACCCAAGATTCTCCCGGTTTGCCTGTCCTTCTCCCTGGAGAGATTTGTAGAAGTGCACAGAGCCCCCAAACACTGGTTAATACACTCGCATCAATCATGAGAAGCAGTGTGGCCTAAAGGATAGAGACCGGGCCTGGGAATCAGAAGGACCTGGGTTCTCCCGTGTCACCTTGGACAAGCCGCTTCACTTCTCTGGGCCTCAGTTCCCTCATCGTAAAAGGAAGATTAAGACTGTGAGCCCCATGTGGGATGTGGACAGGGTTCAACCTGACCAGCTTGTAATAATTCTAAGGATAATTATGGCATTTATTAAGCACTTATTATATGCAGGCACTGTACTAAGCACTGGGGTGGATACAAGCTAATCAGGTTGGACACAGTCCCTGTCCCACATGGGGCTCAGAGACTCAATCCCCATTTTCCAGATGAGGTAACTGAGGCACCGAGAAGTGAAGTGACTTGCCCAAGGTCACACAGCAAACACAGTTTGCATCTACCCCGGTGCTTAGGACAGCACTTGACAAAAAGTAAACACTCAAAGAATATCGTTATTGTTATCAAATGTCATCGTGTCGTTTCCGATTCGTAGCGACTCTAGGGATATGTTTTCTCCAGAGGGACCTGTCTTCTGCAATAATCCGTAACCTTGCTAATGTTGCTTCCGTTTCCACTGTTCTGGTTTCAATATACTGCTCTGCTTCTTCCACGTTTTCCTTGAACTTTTCTCAGCCTTAGTGTCTTCTCCAGAGAATTATTCATTCATTCAATCATATTTACTGAGCACTTCCTGTGTGCAGAGCACTGTATTAAGTGCTTGGAAAGTACAATTCAGCAATAAAGAGAGACAATCCCTGCCCACACCGGGCTCACGGTCTAGAAGGGGGGAGACAGTCATCAAAACAAGTAAACAGGAATCAGTATAAATAAATGGACTTATTAGATATATACACATCAGAACAAGCAAATAGACATCAATATGAATAAATAGAACTCTAGATATGTACATAAAAACACAAGTGGCGTGACGGGGCTGGGGAAGGGGGTAGAGCAAAGGGACCAATTCAGGATGACACGGAGGGCAGGGAGATTGAGGAAATGTGTCCAAAATTGGTTATTCTAAGTCATTTGGCCTTCCAAAGAATACCATAAAAAAATGGTAAGCACTTAACATACACTATAATTATTATAAGTGGTGATTATATATGGTGGGGCTAAGGTTAGGGATGAGATGAGTAGAGATAGGCAGTAGTTTTTCTGAGACACAGGGCCACAAAAACCATGTATCAATAACACTGTCCTTACACAGTAAGTGGATGAGATCAGGAAGTGACACCCTGACCTTCCACCTGTGAGAAATGACTCGCTTTCCCTTGCCATAAAGAGATTGTTTCTCCCCCTGGGAGGATGCACATTCGATGCCTCTGCTCTGTTGCTTCCTACAAGTGAAGCAGCAGAGAAGCAGTGAAGAAGCAGCAGAGAAGCAACGTGGCTCAGTGGAAAGAACCCGGGCTTTGGAGTCAGAGGTCACAGGTTCAAATCCTGGCTCCACCAACTGTCAGCTGTGTGACTTTGGGCAAGTCACTTAACTTCTCTGGGCCTCAGTTACCTCATCTGTAAAATGGGGATTAAGACTGTGAGCCCCCCGTGGGACAATCTGATCACCTTGTAACCTCCCCAGCACTTAGAACAGTGCTTTGCACATAGTAAGCGCTTAATAAATGCCATTATCATTATTATTATTAACTCTGACCACACATAGAGATTTAATCTGAATTTGATCGCGTGTCATTATAGGGAGATAACATCAGTGCAAGACACAACTCCCATTCCCTTTCCCCTTTGATGAAATGGTTTCAGGACAATACAGCAGTAAAGAGAGACAATCCCTGCCCACAACAGGCTTACAGCCTAGAAGGGGGAAGACAGACATCAAAACAAGTAAACAGGCATCAATAGCATTAATATAAATAGAATTATAGATATACACAAATCATTAATAAAATAGAGTTTAGCATGACTTAGTGGAAAGAGCCCAGGCTTGGGAGTCAGAGGACATGGGTTCTAATCCCAGCTCTGCCTCTTGTCTGGTGTGTGACCTTGGGCAAGCCACTTAACTTCTCTGTGCCTCAGTCACCTCATCTATAAAATGGGGATTAAGACTGTGAGCCCCATGTGGGACAATCTGATTGCCTTGTTTCTACCCCATAATTTAGTGAAGTGGTTGGCACATTGTAAGCGCTTAACAAATACCAACATTATTATTATTATTATTATTCAGAGTACTGTTCTTGGTATTGACTGTGTTCAGAGCACTGTACTGGGTAGTTTCCAGTTGTACTTTCCAAGAGCTTAGTACAGTGCTCTGCACACAGTAAGCGCTCAATAAATACGACTCAATGAATGAATGAATGGTTACTGATATCAGAGCACTGTATTGGGTACTCACCATGTACTGTACTGAGAGAGCCGACTCTACTAGGTACTTGGGAGAGTGCGACAGTTGGGAAACTCCAACTGAAAAAAAAAGATGCTGTCTCTACCCTCAGAAGTTCATAAACTTAGTAGAGTGCCTGGCATCCGGTAGAGGCTAGCTAAATGCTGTTGACTGATTGATAGATCAATTGTTGAATTGATTGGCTGATCTCTTTTCCTGGAGAACAAGAGAGACCCTGGTTGGCCTGAAATCAGGGCACCTGAGAAATATTTCTGCCATTTCAGGCCTGTCAGCTCAGCCTCCCCACCTGTCCATCACTCTTCCCACCTTCGAAGCCCTCCTAAAAATCACAGTTTCTCCAAGAGACCTTCCTTAAGTCCTCATCTCCCCCATAAAACTCTAACCTTTGCATCGACAACACCCTTGGCTTTGAACCCCTTAAGTGCTATGGATACTCACCTTATCCTCACAGCACCTATGTCCCTCTCCTTATATTTGACTATTTCCCCTACCTGTAATTTATTTTAACATCTGTCTCCCCCCGTAGACTGTAAGAGGGCAATTGCGCTTACCAACTCCATTGTATTGTACTTCCTCAAATGCTTAATACAGCTCTCTGCCCACAATAAGTGCTCAATTCACATATAGGGATAGGGGAAAATTTGTTCCTCTGACAACCTTTCAGCGTGTTCCAATTAACAACACTTCCTTCCACTGATGCGGAACACCTACCTTCAACCGATGGGTAATTCTTTTCCTTTCTGGGGAGAGAAGGCATGCCAGCCTTCTCTCAGTGAGAGAGAAGCCACGCCAGCCCACAAACACAGTTGGTAAATTTGTTCTTTACGTTAACGGTTTCTCGGCAAACTTAAAAAAAGAAATTCTCTGTGGACACGGAGATGGGGGTGAGGATGTGCTCATAGTGCGCTCTCACAGCTTCTACAGAAGAAATAGATCTCTGAGCCCCCAGGCAGGCTAGCATAGTTGCCTTAACATACCCAGGCAGGGCCAGAGTACAGACAGTTGTGTGCCCACAGAGGGCCAGAGTAAAGACCCACCACGTACCCACAAAGAGCTAGAATACAGAATGCCATGTACCCCCATGGGACTAGAATACAGACCATTGTGTGCCCACACCGGGCCACATTACAGACCATCATGTATGCCCACACAGGGCTGGAATACAGACCGCCAGGTTCTCCCACGGGGCTAGAATACAGTCTGCTGTGTGTCTGAGCAAGGCTAGAATACAGACCATCACGTTGCCCACACAGGACTAGAATACAGACTGCCACATACCCACACAGGGCTGGAATACACACCACCATATATCTCACAGGACTAGAATACAGACTTCTGTATACCCACACAGGGTCAGAGTACAGATCATCGTGTTCCCACGCAGGGCTAGAATACCGACTACTGTGTACCCACACAGGGCCAGAATCGAGCCCGACATAATAATAATAATAATGATAGCATTTATTACTGTGTGTAAAGCACTGTTATAAGTGCTTTATTCTAACATCTTTATTCATAAGAAAGAATAACATCATAATAATAATAATAAAGCACATAATAAAGAATAACACCTTTATTCTAACATCTAACATCTAGTTCTAACATCTAGAACAGTGCTGGGGAGGTTACAAGGTGATCAGATTGTCCCACGGGGGCCTCACAGTCTTCATCCCCATTTTACAGATGAGGTAACTGAGGCACAGAGAAGTTAAGTGACTTGCCCAAAGTCACACAGCTGACAATTGGCAGAGCCGGGATTTGAACCCACGACCTCTGAATCCAAACCCATGACCTCTGACATGTACACAGACCACCGCCTCAGTGACCCCAGATAGGACTAGAATGCAGACTGCCATGTACACGAACAGAGTTAGCATTCTCATCACCATGTACACAGACAAGGCTAGCATCTAGGCCACCGTGTACCCAGATGGGACTAGCCTCCAGACTGCCACATACACCGATGGTGTTGCTTACAGGCTGCTCTATGTGCAGACAAGGCTAGAACCCAGTCTGCGGTGTACTCAAATCAGATCAGAATACAGACTGCCATAAGACCAGACAGGGCTGGAATACAGACACCCGTAAACCCAGACACTGACTGCTCTATACGCAGACAGGGATAAAATACAATCATCATCATCATCAATCGTATTTATTGAGCGCTTACTATGTGCAGAGCACTGTACTAAGCGCTTGGGAAGTACAAATTGGCAACATATATTGGCAACAATCTGCCATAAACTCGTTGTGGGCAGGAATATGTGTTTTGTTGTTATATTGTACTCTCCCAAGCACTTAGTCAGACCACAGGGCCCTCAGGAGGGCTAGAATACAACCCACTGTGGGCAAGGAATGTGTCTACCAACTCTATAATATTGTACTCTCTGAAGCGCTTAGTATGATGTTCTGCACACAGAAAGAGCTCAATAAATACCACTTATTGATTGGAAAAATAAACAGCATTGACTGACTAAGCGTTTTTTGTGCACTGAACACTGGGGTAGACTGTATTTGTTAAGTGCTTACTATGTGTCAGGCACTGTGCTAAGCGCTGGGGTAGGTACAAGCTAATCAGGTTGGATACAATCCCTCTCCCATTTGGGGTTTACAATCTTAATATCCATTTTACAGATAGGTAACTGAGGCACAGAGAAGTTGTGTCTTTCCCAACATAATCTGATAATTTAAATATTATACTTTTTTATCTATATTAATATCTGTGTCCCCCACTAGACTGTAAGTTAGTTATGGGAAGGGAACGTGTCTGCTAATTCTGTTGCATTTTACTCTCCCAAGTGCTTAGTACAGTGCTCTGCGCATAGTAAGGGCTCAAGAAATAGGATTGATTGATTGATAGGACACCACCCATGTCCCACATGGGAGGTTGTCCCTGCCTAAGAGGGATGGAACACAGGGATTTGAACCCCATTTTACAGAGCAGGACACTGAGGCCCAGAGAAGTTAAGTGACTTGCCTGAGGTCACACAGCCAGAGGCAGAGCTGGGAGGAAAACCTCCAGCCCCGGCTCTTCCCCTCAGGCCATGCTACCTCTCCAGAGACTTCTCAGCCTCCATCCACCCAGTTTATCCTCAGCTGAATCACCCCCGCTCATTCACAAACATAGCGGATCAGCAGAACTGTCTGGTGTCTGTGTAAAGGGTGGGATGAGCCACAATAGCACCGTCTCACAATAATGATAATAATAACTGTGGCAATAGTTAAGTGCTTACTATGTGCCAGGCACTGTATACAGTGCCGGGGTAGATACAAGTTAATTGGGTTGGAACCAGTCCCTGTCCCACATAGGACTCACAATCTTAATCCCCATTTTCCAGATGAGGTAACTGAGGCCCAGAGAAGTGAAGTGACTTTCCCAAGGTCACACAGCAGACAGGTGACTGAGCCAGGTTCAGAACCCAGGACCTTCTGACTCGCAGGCCCGTGCCGGGATTGCGACCGCAATGACAGATGAGGAAAGGGAGGCAACGGAGGAGGAGAAATGACTTGCCCGAGGTCACCCAGCAGGCCAGTGGCAGAGCCAGGGTTAGAACCCAGGTTCTCGGCCTTCCGGGCCCAGGCTCTTTCCTCTGGGCCACTCTGCTGTACCTCTTCTTCTCTTTAGCTGTGGACCCCAAAATTGGAGTGGGGGGCGGGGGGAGGGACTGAGCAGAGGGTTCTGCAAAGTGGTCCCGAGTTAGCCAGGGGATTTCTCCATTTACACCGAGCCCCCCGGCTTCCCAGTTGGCAATTTAACACAAGCATCTCATCGCGGCTTATGTAACGCTAATGGGCTTATTTATGTTCCCGGCCAAGTGGCAATATATAAAATCTCCGTGCCAAGTGCTTGCCCAGTCTGACTCTCTTTAACTCATCGATCCCGCAGCGTGGAATGCTGTGAGCCTGACTTAGCCTCAATCTCAGGAGGACAGGGACTCCCAGCATTTCATCTTTATGCCGAAGACGTTCAGAACGGTACTGAGCGTATTTGCCTCTGAGGCTAAAGCGGGGATTTCCATTCCAAAGCTAAGCATCAAGAGTCCTGGAATATCCGAGAGACTCGTACTCTCGCCAACAGCTCTGTTCTTCATTGACCACGTTCTCCACACTGTTAAATATTCCCCATCGCCGCTGGACAGCCCCTTCTTCCTTTTCAGCGTGGCCTAGTGGATTGAGCCTGGGAATCAGAAGGACCTGGGTTCTAATCACGGATCTGCCGCTTGCCAGCGATGTGACCTTGAGCAAGTCACTTCACTTCTCTAGGTCTCAGTACCTCAACCGCCAAATGGGGATTAAGATCAAGAACCCCATGTGGGACAGGGAATATGAGAGGCAGCATGGCTTAGTGGAAAGAGCACGGGCTTAGGAGTCAGATGTCATGAGTTCTAATCTCAGCTGTGCCACTTAGCTGTGTGACTTTGGGCAATCACTTCACTTCTCTGTGCCTCAATTACCTCATCTGTAAAATGGGGATTAAGACTATGAGCTGCACGTGGGACAGCCTGATTACCTTGATTCTACCCCAGCACTTAGAACAGTGCTTGGCACATAGCAAGCACTTAATAACATCATTATTATTATTATTATTATGTTCAACCTGATTACCTTGGATGTACTCTAGCTGTTAAAACAGTACCTGGCACATAGTAAGCACTTAACAATTACCATAAAAAAGAGCCAAATCAGAAAACTGGACAGATTTAAATAAATCTATTAATTATCTGTGGCTTATGGTGCATGTGTGTATGTGTGTGTGTGTGTTCACATGACATTGGCTAAATGATGTAATATTTCAAAACCACAGAGTCCACTTCATTTATACTGGCATCCTCCGATGCAACTGGCAGTGAAGAAGGAAAAAAAAATAATTTTCCAAAAAAAAATGATGTGATCAGAAACCTGTGTTTCACTAGAGGCTATGCGAGTCACCCTTTGATCTGCTCATCTTTAAAGATAGCATCTCCTTCCCCATAACGGACAGTGGAAATGCTGTTTTTGTTAAGTGTTTCTGATCCCACCAGCTGACTACCCTGTTTTGTCAAGTGTCTCATCCACATTATCAGCACGTCCTGAAGCTCTTAAAAGACTCTCCCTAGGAAATTCAGACTTTTTTTTTTTGCCTTCGGTGGAGAGACTTGAGAAATAAGAGAATTAAATAAAGGAACCCCTTGGTTGTCTGTTAATGGCTCAATCAAATGAATCAAAAATGTAGGCCACCTCTCTCCCCGGGTCCTGTTAGGGCCTTGGTTATAAACCTTGTTTTAGAAATGACAAGGCTATACAATTCCCAGAGGAATGAGACTCAAATGGAAAAATCACAACACTCTAGAGGGAGAAATGAAAGAAGCAACGTGGCCTAGTGGCTAGAACAGGGGCCTGGGACTCAGGGGTCCTGGGCTCTAATCTTAGCTCTGCCACTTGCCTGCTGGGTGACCCTGGAGAAGTCACTCAACTTCTCTGGGCCTCATTTCCTCCCTCTTAGACTGAGAGCTCCATCTGGGACAAAGGACCGTGTCGATCTGCTTATATGGTATCGATCCCAGTGCTTAGTGCGGTGCTTTACATATAGTAAGAGCTTAACCGATACCATTATTCTCGTGGGACAGGGACAGCGTTGATCGATAAATCGATGCTATTTGTTGAGGGTTTAATTTGTGCAGAGCACTGTACTAAATGCCGGGGAGAGCACCATGGTGTAGTGGACAGAGAATGGCCCAGGGAGTCAGAAGGTCATGGATGCCATTCCCTGCTCTGTCACCTGTCTGGTGTGTGACCTTGGGCAAGTCACTTCACTTTTCTATGCCTCAGTTACCTCATCTGTAAAATGAGGATTGAGACTATGAGCTCCACGTGGGACAGGGACTGTGTCCAACTCAATTTGCTTGTATCCATCCCAGCGCTTAGTCCAGTTACTGGCACATAGTAAGTGGGTAACAAATACCACTATTATTATTATTATTGTTATTATTATCATTACAAAAAGCTTACAGCCAAAGGGGAGGGTCCAATCTGATTATCTATACCTATCCACTTGTCTAACACAGAGCTTTGCCTCGTAGGAAGTGTAAGTCAATTCCTGAAAGCATTCAGAGGTCTTTGACCATGACAACAGAAATCAGCTTACTTGAAAGCTGAAAGGTAGCTTCTTTCCCCCATCATTTATCCCGTTCCCCATTGCCAACCTCAAGCCCTGCCAGTTAAACATCACTGCAGTTTAAAACACCTGCATAGTCCCTTGACTACATATTAGTATTCAAGAATTAGGGCCATCAATCTGAATTAAAAAGCAGTGATGCTGACTGAAAAATAGGGATGGAGGTGTATCTCAGCTGGGTACCCAAAATCCACCCACGGCCCCCCGCTGAACCCTTAAGGGGAAAAGGGAAATTTGTCAGAAGATCTAATGCGAGAGAAGTGGAATTATTCAGGAGCAGGTCGAACGGGATCATTGGAAATTGCCTGGTGGGAGACTCGGGGTTGGTGACTTTCTGAAAATTTAGCAGTAGAGAAACAGGAGAAATCAGAAACAAGTTCACTAAAGTCCTCCCAGGTATCAGGTTTAATGAGTGGGAAACCATAAGAACCTGTGAAGAAATAGTTTCCTAACCCCTTAGCAGCTTCGAAATAACAAGCAAAGACTCCCAGAGTTCAAACTCCCCCTTCCTCTTGCCTTTGTTCGACTTTAAACGTCTTTAGGGTCTGAGGCGATCACCCTCTCAGCTCTGTATGTTCTTGGGGTGAAATCTTTGAGACCTAATCCTTGGCTGGGTGCATTGTCAATCAATCAGTCGTACTTAATGAGCCCTATGTGCAGAGCACTATATTAAGCACTTAGGAGAGTACAAGACAACAGAATTATCAGACTTGTTCTCCACCCATAACGAGCTTACAGTCTAGAGGGGGAGACATAGACGTTAATAGAAATAAATTCTGTGCTTCCAAAACTCGAAGCCATTCAAATAAACGGCTCTTCTTTCTGCGAAGTTACCTAAAGGGCTAGGCGTTTACTATGTGTCCAATACTATGCTCTTGAGGGGGTTACGATCTGGTGGAGGGGGACAATACAAGATAATCAGACATGATAAGATTCACATGGGGCTCCCAGTCCAAACCAGAGGTGTCAAGCGTGGCTTAATGGAAAGAGCCTGTCTTTTAAATCAGAAGACGTGGTTTCTGATCCCGCCTCCGCCACTTGTCTGCTATGTGGTCTTGGGCAAGCCACTTAACTTCTCTGTGCCTCAGTTACCTCACCTGTAAAAATGTGAATTAAGACTGTGATTACTTGATTACCTCATATCTACCCCAGCGCACAGAACAGTACTTGGTACATAGTAAGTGCTTAACAAATACCATAACTACTATTACCTCCATTTTACAGAGGAGGAAACTGAGGAACAGAGACGGTATGCAAATTGCCCAACATCACACAGCAGGTCAGTGAGGAGGCAGGGACAAGACCCCAGTGCTCTTGAAAGTGCTCCTGACTCCCAGTACAGTGCTCGTCCCACTAGGCCATGGCTGCCTTTCCAAACCTGATGGCATGATTGAAATTAGACTTCTAGATTGGTATTTGGGAACAGCAAGGATGGGTGGGTAGGTGTCAGTCTACACTCTCAATGCAGTTGAATAAAAGTACCAACAATCTATCAATCAACAGTATTTATTGAGCACCTATTGGGTTCAGAGCTCTAAACTGAGTGCTTGGGAGAGTTGGTAGACATGACTCCTACCCTCAAGGAGTTTAGTCTAGCTTACCATCACTGTGTCCTAGTATGTACTGAGTCCCTATTGGATGCAATGCACTGTACTGAATGCCTGGGGAAGTATAACAGAAACTCAAGATGCATTCCCTGTCCAACAAGGGGCTTCCACTCTAATGGGAAAATCAGGTATAAAAATGGATACAGCGAAATCAGAATAAGTCAATGACTGAACATTTGGACTCAAATGCGGAAGGTGGTGATAAATAAGTATGGAAGTGAGAGAGGTGGTTTAGAACGTAAGACTTCTCAGGATGAGAAGTTCCAAGTTCTGAGGTAGATACAAGTTATTCAGGTGAGACAGAGTCCCTGTCCCAACATAGATTTCACAGTCTACACGGGAGGGAGAACAAGCATTAAATCCCCCTTTTACATATGAGGAAACTGAGGCTCAGAGATGTGAATTGACTTGCCCAAGGTCACAAAGCAGGCAAGTGGCGGAGCCGGTTTTCAAAGCCAGGCCTTCTGAATCCCAGGTCCTTGATTTTTCCACTAGGCCACACAGTCCTTGAGTAGACTGTCACTTGTTATGGGCAGGGAACGTGCCTGCTAATTCCACTGTACTCTGTCAAGCGCTTAGTACAGTGCTCTGCACACAGTAAATGCTTAATAACTATGAATGAATGAATGAATTGAGCCCTTATTTGTGCAGAACACTGTACTAAACACTTGGGAGAGTACAATATCAATCAAACAATCATTGGTATTTATTGAACACTTATTTGTGCAGAGCACTCTAAATGCTTGGAAAAGCCCAATAGAACAGAATAAGTGGACACGTTTCCTGCCCATTACAAGCTGACCATTTAGAGGGGGGAGACAGATGTTAATATAAATCAATAATTTATAATATATAAAGATATGTACGTAAGTGTGATGGGGTTCGGTGTAGGGCGAATATCAAATGTCCAGAGGTCAAAGATCCTATACGAAAGAGTTAGTAAAAAATGGTTGGGTTTGTGTGTGTGGAGTTAAGACGTAGGGTGAGGATTTCAGGCCCTCACAACCCCTGTGCTCTAGAACAAGAGATGGTAACAATTGTCTTTGGAGAACACGATCGACGTAAGCGGCAAAATCCGAGTCAAATGCGATTTGTACACAATAATGCGATTTGTCAAAGCAAAAGCCTAAGCCTTTGGGGCTGTCTTCAGTGATTCTCTAGACACCTGGGAAATTTGGAAAAGTAATAATTTCCCCACTTCTAATCTGTTAAAACAATAACTTTTGAAATTCATTTGTTCTTTGAGAGAAATAGCAGAAATAATTTGACGATTAAACCACAATGACCTTCACCGAACCTTAACTGTTCTCATTTGCATTCTCATTAAAACTTTGGTTTCAGTCTCATTCTTTGAAATCTATAACACTATATCCTACCAGAGTTTCCAAAGTCTCCCTAAAGAGTAATTAACTCATGTGATTAAAAATGTAATGTATTGGGGAACATTTCTGACTTCTCAGAGGTGCCAGGTTAAAAGTTTTAATATACATGGAATTAATCACAAATCATTTTGATAAAAGGAATTTCTCCTGGAAGTGGAAATAAGTGGTAAGCCCTGGGTGAACATGTTGGATTATGGTAATTTCTCAACTGCGCTAATTTGTATTAATGGAAAAATGTTGAACCAAACTCAACTGTCAAACTTCTGGACTTGACAGGACTTTAATACGAGTCCACAAGTGGTCGGCCTCTGATAAATCAGCTTTGTCCTGAATAATTCAACCGTCCGAATCTCTGAGCAGAATCTATTGAATTCCATTGTTCTCCTCCTCCTTATTTGTTTTTCATTTACTCTCCAAGCATTCCAGGGAACGTGGATGTATTTGGAGAGGAAAGGTCCATCATGGATTATTAATATCTGGGAGGTTACTAGGGAAGAAAGAAACACATCCCATCCCCTGGAGGAGTTTACAGTCTACTGGGAAGAGACTAGAGAAAAGTGATTTCCAAGTGCTTAGTACAGTGCTCTGCACACAGTAAGGACTCAATAAATATGATTGAATGAATAAGTGAAATCAGGATCCGCATTGGGTACCACTGACCAATTTTCTCCAGATTTAGGGGAGGAGGCAAGGCGGTCAGCAAGGAGGCTGACACATCATGGCTAAGTCTCTCAGCCCCATCCCCCTTCTAAGAAAGGGAAATTAGAATCAGGACATAAACCATATCATCAGCCAGTTGTATGGGAGATCAACAAATTGCGGCAATTACACCTATTTTTCCCTGGACATTTAAGGATCTAACCCTTCCCTAATGTGAGCGCTATATGTATAATCAGCTTTCCCATGATTGAATTGTTCCGTTTTCTAAATTGGCTTTTAAGGTCCATTATTTGATTTGCCAAATATATTACAAGCATCTGGGCTTCGATATGTCCATGGTGGGAAAAACCCTGCAAATTAGGTAAATTGGTGGAGACGGGGAATTAGCTGCATTGTTCCAGCTCTCTCAGGAGGGGACTTAAAGAACTAAGACATTATTATCTAGAGCTCCTCATCGTTACAGCTGTCCTTTTCAAATGACATTCATTAAGTGCTTACTCTGCGCTAACAACTGGACAAAGCCGCTCTTCCACCCAGGGTTCACAATCTAGAGTATCCCCATTTTAAAGAGAAGGGAACTGAGGCTCAGAGAGGTCAAGCGACTCGCCCAAGATCATTCATTCATTTTCAATCAGTCAATCAGTCAGTCGTATTTACCTCACACTTACTGGCGCAGAGCACTGCCTTAAGCACTTGGGAGAGTACAAAATAACAATTAATGGACACGCTCCCTGCCCACAACGAGCTTCCAGTCTAGCCAGAAGATAGAGACAGAGGTCACGCATCACGCCGGAGGTGGAGCCATGACTCGAACTCGCATCTCCGGACTCTCAGTCCCTTGCTCTTTTCAGCGAGGGCTAGCTGCTTCTGGGGATTTCAGTTTCCACTGGGCTCTGGGAGATGGCAAACACCGGAGTGATCTCTGACTGGGGAGGGCTCAAGGTGGACAAGAATTATAAATACCGAGCCGGAGATTCGATTCCGTCCAGAACCTCGGAGGTGATTGCCAAGTAGGAAAATGTAATCGAATTTCCACCGGCATGTGTGAATCCAAGCAGAGCCTTTCTGCAGACTTAACCATCCCTGGCTAGTTGACTGTGGAAACGAGAAAAGACTGATTTGTGGCCTCCAGAGACAGATGTAGCAACACGCGTTTATCAGAACGTGAACAGTTAGCGTGGAATTCAAAGGTTCAGGAAGGATGGTCTCGGGTGGAAGTTTTAAGGACAGCTCGATTTTTAACATCAACCCGAAGGATCAAAATAGGTCAAATCCTCCTCTAGACTATATTAATAATGATGGTACCTGTTAAGCACTGTTCTTAGCAATGGTGGGGGGGAATACAAGGTAGCCAGGTTGTCCCATGTGGGCCTCACAGTCTTAATACCCATTTTACAGATGAGGTAACTGAGGCACAGAGAAGTTAAGTGACTTGCACAAAGTCACACAGCTGACAAGTGGCAGGGCCGGGATTAGAACCCATGACCTCTGACTCCCTAGTCTGGGCTCTTTCCACTGAGCCATGAGGCTTCTCTAATCTTGCTGTGGGCAGGGAACGGGCTTACTAATTCTGTTGCATTGGACTCACCCAACTGCTTAGTACAGAGCTCTGCACGTAATAACCGCTCAGTAAATATTAATGATGGAAATCAAGACTGTCCTCTCTGTCAGATAGTATTTAGTGATCACCTGTGATGTGCAGATCCATTGGGAGAGAACAATGAAGGAAAAAGTGTAATTTAATCAATTAATCAATCATATTTATTAAGTTTTTACTGAGCACAGAGCACTGTACTAAGTTCTTGGGAGAATACAACATGACAGTATGATAGACACATTCGTTGTCCATACTGTTCTTTTCCTTAAGACTGTAAGCTCCTAAAGCCAGGGATCGTGACCACCAACTCTGTCGTACTGTGCTCTTCCAAGCTTTCAGTACAGTGCTATGCTCACATTAAGGGCTCAGTGAATACCAATGTTTGACTAATTGACAAATACAGCATTATTTCCAGGTACTTTGTTTTTAGATCTTCTGTGTTATCCTCCCCACCCCCAACTATCCAGGAACACGTCCTATGAACCTCTAATCCCAGGAGATTGTTAAAGTCTCAAGACTGTGAGCTCGTTGTGGGCAGGGAACATGTTTACCAACTCTGTTGTATTACGGTCTCCCAAGTGCTTAGTACGGTGCTCTGCACATAGCGCTCCATAAATACCGCCGAGTGAATGAATGCTTCACGTCATGGCCCTAGGCCTAGTATGAGATGAGATGGAAAAAGCCCGGGTTTGGGAGTCAAAGGACCTTCATTCATTCATCTATTCATTTAATCGTATTTATTGAACACTTACTGTATGTAAAGAACTGTACTGAGCCCTTGGGAGAGTGCAATATAACAATAAGCAGACGCATTGCCTGTCCACAACAAGCTTACAGTCTAGAGGGGGAGACAGACATTAATATAAAAAATAAATAAACAAATTACAGAGCTGTACAGAAGCGTTGCGATGACTTGGGTTCTAATACCGGTTTTGCCATTTGCCTGCTGGGTGGCGTTGGGCAAGACAGTTCATTTCTCTGAGCCTCAGTTTCCTCATCTGCAAAATAGGGTGAAGATACCTGCTCTCCTTCTGTCTTGGGCTGGGAACCCCATGTGGGACGGAGATTGTGTTCAACCTGATTTTCCTGCATCTCCTTCAGTTCTTAGGCATATAATAAGCATATACTAAAGGCCAAAGTGATCATTCCCAACTGATGGGCTACAGGCCAGAGTGTGTGTGAACGAGAGTTATTTCCAGAAACATATAAAAGACGCACGCAAGATCTCAATACGGCAGAACTTCCCGATAAGCAGTGTGTCTGCTATATCAACTCTGCCATTTCATTTGAAAATATAGACACCGTCAGACGCTTTGATCGGTGCTATTTTGGGTTTGACTCTGTTTTGGCAGTAGTTTTTTTTTTTTCTTACAAAACCCAGAGAATGATGGGGAAGGAAGGCAGATTTTCCAACCAATGTAACTCTCTTTTTCATTTATTAAACTTAAATTCTCTTTTCACCAAGCCATAGATAATCCCTTTCACACTCTTCAATAAACTCATTAGGAGCATAATTGAAAACAGAAAGGGCCATGTCATCAAAGCCTGTTCTTACTTGCATATTTAAGAATGGGAGGTGACAAAAGTATGATTAAGATTTTTTTTAATTCACCTTAGATGGATTTTCATTCATTCATTCATTCATTCAATCGAATTTAATGAATGCTTACTGTGCAGAGCACTGTACCTTGGGAAGTACAAATCGGCAACATATAGAGACAGTCCCTACCCAACAATGGGCTCACAATCTAGAAGGGGGAGACAGACAACAAAACAAAACAAGTAGACAGGTGTCAATTTTCCCCAAATAAGGATCCAGTTCCACATTCTACGTTATGTAATCTGAGGTTCCATTATTACTACTTAATCATAAGTACAATAAAAATGATGATAATAATAACAATATATGTAAGCACTTACGTAGATGTGTGAACTTGGTCAAATCACTTTACTTCTCTGGGGCCTCAGTTACCTCACATGTAAAATGAGGATTAAGACAGTGAGCCCTATGTGGGACAGGGACTGTGTCCCACCTGATTACCTTGTATGTATAATAGTGCTTGGCACATAGTAAGTGCTTAATAAATATAATAATTATATGCTATTGATGCCCGTTGACTTGTTTTGTTGTCTGTCTCCCCGTTTCTCGACTGTGAGCCCGTCTTTGGGCAGGGATTGTCTCTCTTTGTTGCTGAATTGTCCTTTCCAAGTGCTTAGTACAGTGCTCTGCACACAGTAAGGGCTCAGTAAATACGATTGAATGAATAATTAGGTCCCACTTGGGGCTCACATTCAAAGGAGGAAGAGAACAGTTACTGAATTCCCATTTTGTAGATGAGAGAACTGAGACCAAGAAGTTGCCCAAGGTTACACAGCAAGAAAGTGGTAGAAGCAAGAGTTAGAACTCCAGTCCTCTGATTCCCGGGTTTGGAGTCTTTCCTCTAGGGCACCCGTGAAAGCACCGAGAGAACCAAAATCCAGGTGGAAAAAGGTCGGTGTTTCCCAAAATAAATAAAGAAAGAAGAGGCGCATCTGGTGAGGGGCGCTTTCATACAAAGAGGGAGAAAGTGACATGGTGCTAATGGTACTAACACGGTTTCCCCCTCCCGATTTGCTGTTCTGTTAATTTAAACAAAACAAACATTTGCATCCCGTGAGGTGGTTTACACGTTGAAAGGGGATTTCACCTTGTTAGATGTGAACAGTCCTTCCCACAGCAGTTGTCGTTAACTCGTTACAGAAGGGAGGAAAGATACATGACTAAAAAAAGGTATTTTTTAAGCGCTTACTATGTGCCAGCCACTGTTCTAAGCGCTCAAGTAGATCCTAGCTAATCAGTTTGAATGCAGACCACGTCCCAGCGCTTAGAACAGTGCTTTGCACATAGTAAGTGCTTAACAAATGCCATCATTATTATTATTATAGGACTCACAGTCTTAATCCCCATTTAATAATAATATTTTATGGCATATGTTAAGCTTTTACTATGTGCAAAGCACAGTTCTAAGCGCTGGGGGAGATACAAGGTAATCAGGGTGTCCCAAGTAGGGCTCACACAGCAGCATGGCTCAGTGGAAAGAGCACAGGCTTTGGAGTCAGAGGTCATGGGTTCAAATCCCGGCTCCACCAATAGTCAGCTGGGTGACTTTGAGTAAATCACTTTACTTCTCTGTGCCTCAGTTACCTCATCTGTAAAGTGGGGATTAGGACTGTGAGCCCCCCGTGGGACAACTTTACCTTGTAACCTCCTCAGCGCTTAGAACAGTGCTTTGCACATAGTAAGCGCTTAATAAATATCATTATTATTATTATTATTATCCCCATTTTATTGATGAGAGAACTGAGGCCCAGAGAAGTGAAGTCACTTGCCCAAAGTCACACAGCTGACAAGTGGCAGAAGGGATTAGAACCCATATCCTCTGGCTCACAGGCCAGAGCTCCTTCATTCATTCATTCAATCGTATCTATTGAGGGCTTATTGTGTGCAGAGCACTGTACTAAGCGCTTGGAAAGTACAATTAGGCAACAGATAGAGACAATCCCTACCCAACAACCCAAGCCACGCTGCTTCTACCATTTCATACATGAAGTAACTGAGGCTCAGAGAAGTGAAGCGATTTGCCCAAGGTCACACAGCAGACAAGTGGCGGAGCTGGGATGAGAACCCAGTTCCTTCTGGCTCCCAGACCTGTATATTCTAGGCCATGCTGCTTCTTTTATTTACCTCCTCTCCCTCCCGCTGCACACGCACACACACACACACACACACACACACACACACACACACACACACACACACACACAAAAGCAAAGCAGGTATAAAGGAGGTGTGGAGAAGTGGATCAGAGAAACCCAATCTAGGGCGTTGGGATGATGGAGAAGCAGTGTGGCATAGTGGAAAGCCCATAGCTCCTGGGGAAGTCAGAATATGCTGCCAACTTGTACTTCCCAAGCACTTAGTACGGTGCTCTGCACACAGTAAGTGCTCAATAAACACGATTGAATAAATGAATGAATGAATGAAAGACTGAGTTCTATTCCCGGCTCCATCATGCTCCTGCTGTGTGACCTTGGACAAGTCACTTCAGCTCTCTATGCCTGTTTTCTTCATCTGTCAAATGGTGATCCAGTGCCTGCTCTCCTATGAGCCCCTTGTGTGTAACCTGTTGCTCCTGTATAGACTCCTGGGCTTAATACAGTGCTTGGCATGGAGTAAATGCTTAATGAAAACCACGATTATTATCACCGACATCATATCCACAGCTGTTTGGACCGGACTTCTGTTCTCGTCCCAGACCTTGCCCCTTTCTAACTCACCTCGCTTCTCCCTTTCTACAACCCAGCTCAAAATCTTTGCTCCTCTAGTGCTAACCTTCTCACTGGGCCTCCATCTCACCTGCCTCACCGCCGACCCCTCGCCCACATCCTGCCTCTTGCCTGGAATGCCTCCCCCTCCTCAAATCCCACAGACAATGACTCTCCCCTACTTCAAAGCCTTATAAGTGCTTAGAACAGTGCTCTGCACACAGTAAGTGCTCAATAAATACAATTGATTGATTGATTCCTCTCCCCCTCGTCCCCCCTCCATCCCCCCATCTTACCTCCTTCCCTTCCCCACAGCACCTGTATATATGTATATATGTTTGTACATATTTATTACTCTATTTATTTATTTATTTTACTTGTACATATCTATTCTATTTATTTTATTTTGTTAGTATGCTTGGTTTTGTTCTCTGTCTCCCCCTTTTAGACTGTGAGCCCACTGTTGGGTAGGGATTGTCTTTATATGTTGCCAACTTGTACTTCCCAAGCGCTTAGTACAGTGCTCTGCACACAGTAAGCGCTCAATAAATACGATTGATTGATTGATTGGTTATTGAAGGCCCATTTCCTCCAAGAGGCCTTCCCAGACTAAGCCCCACCTTTCCTCATCTCCCACTCCCTTCTGCATCGCCTTGCCTTTGTCCTTTCCGCCTCCCAGCCCTACAGCACTCATGTCCATGTCTGTCATTTTATTTATTTGTATTGATGTCTGTCTAGCCCACTCTAGACTGTAAGCTCATGGTGGGTAGGAAATGTGACTACTATAGTAGTCTACCTTCCGGCTCCGTGCTCTAGCCACTATCCCACACTGCTTCTCAAATGAACAAGGTCCATGTAGTAAGCATTAAACAGATACCACTAAGAAAAAAAAAGCTTAAATCCTTTATCGGGAGAGTAATTCTGTGGGCCCGAATGGTCCAAGCTCAAGAGCCAGGGAAAGTGGGAAGCTGAACTGGTGGCCACAGGTCCTGGGGGACTATATGGATGTCTGGATATACAGTATCTGGATGTACAGTGCTCTGCACACAGTAAGCGCTCAATAAATACGATTGTTTGATTGATTGATTGACTACCGGGCACGCGGCGACCGGGTTAGGCAAACAGTTGATCCAACACCAACCACCTGCTCCTCTGACATTTCCACCGCTGCCTCCCTCCAAAAGGTCACTTCTCCCCTCAGAGGCCAGCCCACTGCGACGCCGGAATTGAGTTCTAGCGGTCTTTTATGAAGGTGTTTGGTCTTTAAATTCCACCAGCGTTATGGCTGAAAAAATAATTCTTGTCGCTGTGTCTCTTCCCCCTTGGGAAGAAATACGATGTAGCTCTAATGGAGGGGAGGTAAGGGAGAAGAATTCCCCATTACGGTCCACTTCCAAATTTCTGTTTGGCGGTAGGTGACGAAAGAAGAGCAGAGGCTAGTTGCAATCAGTGGATCATATTTCCCTGAAGAAAGGCTAGGTCTCCCCAGGGCCTTATTTAGACACATAATGATAATAATTATGGTATTTGTTAAACACTTACTATCTGGCAGGCACTATACTAAGCGCCAGGGTGGATACAAGCAAAATGAATGGACGCAGTCCTTGTCCCACGTGGGGCTCACAGTCTCAAGCCTCATTTTAGAGATGAGGGAACTGAGGCCCAGAGAAGCAAAGTGACTTGCCCAGGGTCACACAGCAGACAAGTGGTGGAGCCGGAATTAGGACCCATAACCTTCTGAATCCCAGGCCCGTGCTCTAACCGCTCCGCCATGCCGCTTTTCACATCTCCTCCAAGAGGTCTTCCCTGACTAAGCCCTCCTATCCTCTTTTCCCACTCCCTCTGTGTCACCTTAACTTGGTCCCTTTATTCATCCCCTCTCCCAGCCCCACAGCACTTATATACATATCTGTAATTTAGTTATTTAAATTCAGGTCTGTGTCCCCCTCAAGACTGGAAGTTCATTGTTGGACAAGGAATGTGTCCGCTTATTGTTCTATTATCCTCTCCCAAGTGCTTAGTACAGTGCTCTGCATATGGTAAACTCTCCATAAATACAACTGAATGAATGAATGAATGAATAACTAGGCACAGAGGACTCTTAGAGCCTGAGGATCCCATAGCATCTAAAAACTTTCCAGAGATGGGGGGTTGGGGTAGAATCTGGGGGTTAGGGTGGGGCAAAGTGGACACAGAAGACCAGGTGAAAGACTACAGGATCGGACATCCAATCCCAGTGCTATATGCCGGCTACACTACCTTGCAAAAGTCACTTGACGCTCTGTGCCTCAGTTTCCTCATCTTTAATAATCAATTGATTGTATTTATTGAGTGCTTACTGGGTGCAGAGCACCAAAATGAGCATTTGGGAGAGAAGTAGCAGGCCTAGTGGCCAAAGCACGGGCTTGGGAGCCAGAGGACATGGGTTCCAAGCCCGACTCTGCCACTTGTCTGCTGTGTGACCTTGGGCAAGTCACTTAATAATAATAATAATGATGGCATTTATTAAATGCTTACTATGTGCAAAGCACTGTTCTAAGCGCTGGGGAAGTTACAAGGTGATCAAGTTGTCCCACTGGGAGCTCACAGTCTTAATCCCCCATTTTCCGGATGAGGTAACTGAAGCTCAGAGAAGTGAAGTGACTTGCCTAAAGTCACCCAGCTGACAATTGGTAGATCTGGGATTCGAACCCATGACCTCTGACTCCCAAGCCCGGGCTCTTTCCACTGAGCCACGCTGCTTCTCTAACCTTAACCTTAGCCTCTCTGTGCCACAGTTACCTCATTTGTAAAATGAGGCTTAAGAATATGAGCCCCGCGTGGGACAACCTGATTACCTTCTACCTACTCCAAAGCTTAGAAGAGTGCTTGGCACGTAGTAAGTGCTTAACAAATACCATTATTATTATCATTATTACTAATAATAAAAAGTTAGAAATTTTATTTTACCTGTTCTCAACCTTTTCTACTTTTTCTGCAATTGTGTCTTCCCTATCCATGTTTTCCTTCTCATTTTCCTTCCTGTCCCTGGATGATTTCATGCCTGTAGTCTACAAGCTCCTTCAGGGAAGGGCTCATGTCTAATAATAATTAATTATGGTATTTATTAAGTGTTCACTATGTGCCAGGTGCTGTTCTAAATGCTGGGGTGGATATAAGCAAATCCAGTGGGACACAGTCCCTGTCCCACATGGGGCTCACAGTCTCAATCCCCATTTTCCAGATGAGGGAATTGAGGCCCAGAGAAGTAAAGTGACTTGCCTAAGGTCACACAGCAGACAAGTGGTGGAGATGAGTTTAGAACCCCTGACCTGACTCACAGTCCTGGGCTCTATCCATTATGTTGCTTTTCTACATGCTGCTTCTACAACATGTATTCAATCGCTTAGTACTATTCCCAGCATAAAGTAGACTATGAGATCCTTAAAGGTAGGAATTATGTCTACCAATTCTGTTGAACTCTTCCAAGCATTCAGTACAGTGCTCTGAACACAAGATACTGCAAGTTCCTTGAGGGAAGATATCAAGTCTATTTACTGTATATACTGTATATACCTGTATATACCTGTATTCATTCATTCATTCATTCAATCATATTTATTGAGCACTTACTGTGTGCAGAGCACTGTACTAAGCACTTGGGAAGTACAAGTTGGCAACATTTAGAGACGGTCCCTACCCAACAGTGGGCTCACAGTCTAGAATATACCTGTATATACTGTATATACCTATTACTGTATTTACCTGTATATATGTTTGTACATATTTACTACTCTGTTTATATATTTTACTTGTACATATTCATTCTATTTATTTTATTTTGTTAATATGTTTTGTCATCTGTCTCCCCCTTCTAGACTGTGAGCCCGCTGTTGGGTAGGGACCGTCTCTATATGTTGCCAACTTGTACTTCCCAAGCGCTTAGTACAGTGCTCTGCACACAGTAAGCGCTCAATAAATATGATTGAATGAATGAATGAATGTATGAATTTACTCTATTTCACTCTTCCAAAAGCTTAGTACACTGGAGAAGCAGTGTGCTTAGTGGAAAGAGCCCGGGCTTTGGAGTCAGAGGTCAGGGGTTCAAATCCCGGCTCTGCCAACTGTCAGCTTTGGGCAAGTCACTTAACTTCTCTGTGCCTCAGTTCCCTCATCTGTAAAATGGGGATTAAGACTGTGAGCCCCCCGTGGGACAACCTGATCACCTTGTAACCTACCCAGTGCTTAGAACAGTGCTTTGCACATAGCAAGCGCTTAATAAATGCCATTATTATTATTATTATTATTATTATTATCATTATTAGTGAAAAGAGCATGGGCTTGCCATCACTTGCCTGCTGTGTGAGTTTGGGAAAGCTGCTTAATTTCTCTGGGCCTCAGTTACCTCCTCTGTAAAATGGGGATTAAAACTGTGAGCCCCTGTGGGACAACCTGATTACCTTGTATCTACCCCAGCACTGAGAATAGTGCGCAGCACATAGTAAGTGCTTAACAAATACCATTATAATTATTATTATTTTTATTATTGTTATTACTGCTCGGCATATAGGAAGCACTTAGTAGACATCTTTGACTGACTGATCAGAAACATTCCCTGCCCACAGTGAATTTATATTCTACCAAAATTTTAAGCACAGGGAATTGGTATTTTTCTTTAGTTGTGCTTTGCCCAACCCTCAGTTCAATGCTTCAACTCAGCAGACAATCGATCAATATCATTGATTGATGGATTGCTTGTTTCTGTACCACAATCCAGTGGGTCATTCATTCAGTCAATCGTATGTATTGAGCGCCTACTGTGTGCAGAGTACTGTACCAAGCACTTGGGAAAGTACAATATAGCAACAGTCACATTCCCTGCCCACAACAGGCTTAGAGCCTAGAGGGACATTTCTATTGACGTTTTTATTCCGAATAATTTTTACTCCAAATAATCTATATTTCTTCAAGATGCTTTCGAAAGGAATCTTTTCCAACATCTATGACTTTACCCAGAGTTGCAGTAGAAAAGAGTATAAATGAGAAGCAGCATGGCCTGGTGGAAATAGCCCAGGCCTGCGAGTCCGAGGACCTGGGTTCTAATCCCAGCTCTACCACTTGTCTGTTGTGTGACCTTGGATAAATCACTTCACTTCTCTGTGCCTCAAGTTTCCTCAGGGGCAAAATGGTGATTCAATACCTGTTCTCCTTCCTACTTAGACTGTGAGCCTCCTGGGGGACCTGATTATCTTGTATCTACCCCAGCACTTCAGTACAGTGCTTGGCACTACATAACTCTTTAATGAGTACAATTATTATTACAAATGAAACCATCTGAAAGAACCACTTAATTCAACATAATAATTCTCCTGGCTTCACACTACCTACCACTAGAGATTCAAGTGCTTTGTTAGTTTTCTTTCCCTCTGGAAACAATACCAAAAAACTCAAGGGCGATGGAAAAATCCCTTTAGGATCTCCTCAAAAGGAACCAGGCCTGAGAGGTCTTCCAGAGAGGACAGATCTCATTAAAATGTTTTCTCAAGAAGTGGCTTTATCAGGCAATAATTTCTAAAAGGTAAGAAGGAATTACAATCAACTCACATGTTCGCCTGCCTCGCGTCTTTGCTTTTCTCTCTTTCTTCTTTTTTTTTCTTTTTCCCCATCATGTGTGCCTAGTTGATGCTGGAAAGATGAAGCTGTGTCATGGTGCACTGGGAAAATGCTGTGTGGAAAATATCGCAGGTTTGGAAGATGGGATTTGGAGGGGAGTGGGAGCATCCAGGGGGTCACCCTGTCTTTAAGGGGGCTCAGTTTTCAGGGTTTTGGAGAGAGGGGAGAGATCTTTGATTAGAACCCAGGTTCTTCTGATCCCCAGGTAAGCAGTGAGAGCAGTGTGGCCTACTGGATAGAGCTTGAGCCTGGGAGTCAAAAGGACCTGGGTTCTAAACCTGGCTCTGCTACTTGTCAGCTGGGTGACCTTGGACAAGTCACTTCACTTCTCTGGGCCTCAGTTATGGTGCCTGTAAAATGGAGGTTAAGACTGGGAGCCCCACGTGGGACAAGGACTATGTCCAACTGAATTTCCTTGTATCTACCTGAAAGCTTAGTACAGTGTCTGCCTTCTAGAAAACACTTAATAAACACCACTATAATTATTATTATTATTAGAAGGTCACTAAGGCCAGACTCAGAGTGGAGGCTCCTTGAGGGCAGGGAAATGGGACCCAGATTTCTGCTCTACTTCCCAAACACCTAGTACAGTGCATGGCACTCAATGAATGCTCAACAAATGATACAAGAACTACTGTTACTACAAGGTGTAGCAAAGCAGAGAAGCAGTATAGATAGCCTCTGAGCCCGGGCCCGGGAAGCAGCATGGCTCAGTGAAAAGAGCACGGGCTTTGGAGTCAGAGGTCAGGGGTTCAAATTCCGGCTCCGCCATTTGTCAGCTGTGTGACTTTGGGCAAGTCACTTAACTTCTCTGGACCTCAGTTACCGCATCTGTAAAATGGGGATTAAAACTGTGAGCCCGCCGTGGTACAACCTGATCACCTTGTAACCTCCCCAGCAGTTAGAACAGTGCTTTGCACATGGTAAGCGCTTAACAAATACCATTATTATTATTATCATTATTATTATTAATCAGAAGGACCTGCATTTTAATCCTGGCTCAGCCACTTGTCTGCTATGTGACTATGTGACCTCGGGCAAGTGACTTCCCTTCTTGGTGCCTCAGTTTACCTCATTTGTAAAATGGGGGTTAAGACTTTGAGCCCCATATGAGACTTGGACTGTGCCCAACCTGATTAGCTTGTATCTACCCCTGCATTTAGTACAGTACCTGGCACATAGTAAACTCTTACTAAGTGCCAGAAAAACATACTCCTCTATCAGTCAGTTATGTTCACTGAATGTTTAGTTTACTGTGTGCTGAAAACTGTTCTAAACACTTGGGTCTAATTCAAAAACCGTGGTGACATGAATCCTGTCCACAGAGAGGAGACAGACATTCAAAGAAATAACAGAGAGAAAAAATAATAGCGTTCCAGAATATTCCCATATTCACATAAGTGCTGTGGGGCTGATGGAAGTCACTTAACTTCTCTGTGCCTCGGTTCCTTGATCTGTAAAAATGGGGATTAAGACTGTGAGCTCTATGTGGGACAGGGACTGTGTCCAAACCAGTTATCTTGTATCTACCCCAGTGCTTAGTTCAGTGCCTGGAACGTAGCAAGCAGTTAACAAATACCACAGTTATTATCATTATTGTTGTTGTTATTTACATGTTCACCCAAGAGCTTGGTAGCGTGCTTTGTACACAGTAGACTTTGTACACAGTTAAACTCTTTGGGCAGGGAGTGTGTCTACTAACTGTATTACAGTCTCCCAGGCACTCAATACAGACCACGCACCACAGTAGGCTTTAATCAGTCAGTGGTGTTTACTGAGTGCTGACTGTACAGAGCACTGTATTAAGCACTTTGGGGGGGTACACTAGAGTTGATAAACATGTTTCCCATCACTAAGGAGCCAGAGCAGGGATTGTATCTACTAGCTATATTGTCCTCTCCCACGCACTCAGTACAGTGCCCTGCACCCAGTACACACTTAGTACCACTTGTTTTGTTGTCTGTCCCCCCTTTCCAGACTGTGAGCCCTTTGTTGGGTAGGGATTGTCTATACCTGTTACTGAATTGTACTTTCCAAGCGCTTAGTACGGTGCTCTGCACACATTAAGTGCTCAATAAATATGATTGAATGAACAAATGATTGATTGATTGATTGGAGGAAGCCTGTACCCATGGCCCTCCCACTCAGGGACTGATGGATGGACTGTCTCTGTCTCTGACGTTTCCTTCCTTGTCCCCCCCAATGCCTCTAATGACCTGTTTGGGGCCACTCTTTCCAAAATTCATCCACATTCTTCCTCATCATCCCCATCATCTTTGTCATCAACATCATCATTATCTTCACCATCATCAGCCTCATGGACACATGCCCATCATCATCATCATAATGATGGTATTTGTTAAGCACTTACTATGTGCTAAGCACCATTCTGAGCGCTGGGGTAGATACAAGGTAATCAGATTGTCCGACATGGGGCTCACACTTTTAATCCCCATTTTTTAGATGAGGCAACTGAGGCCCTGAGAAGTGAAGTGACTTTCTCAAGGTCACACAGCAGACAAGTGGCAGAACCAGGATTAGAACCCATGTCCTCTGCCTCCCAAGCCCAGGATCTTTCCACTGAGCCACGCTGCTTCTCATCATCATCCTTGTCATCACCATCCCCATCATCATCACAGTCACCCCTATCACTGGCATCATCATCATCGTCATCATCAATCGTATTTATTGAGCGCTTACTGTGTGCAGAGCACTGTACTAAGCGCTTGGGAAGTACAAGTTGGCAACATATAGAGACAGTCCCTACCCAACAGTGGGCTCACAGTCTAAAAGGGGGATGTCGATCATCATCGACATCATCATTGTGATAGACTTCATCAGCATCATCATCACCATCCCCCCTCATCACCCCCATCGTCACTGGTATTTACTGAGCGCCTCTTGCGGGCAGAGCACTCTCCCGGTCCCCAATTGTTTGCAGAGCTCCAAACTAGGCTCTTCTCAGCCTGCAATGAAGACAGTGTTTGTGTCTGGGGTGAGCGCTGTGGGGTGCAGGGGGGATTTCTCCACCTCGGCCTGCATCTGGGAGGAGGAAGCCCCCTATGAGGGAACCAGTCAACGCTACCCACTGACCTCCCCAGCTGACCTGGTGGAGGGCGACAACATCCTCATGTCTCCCAGCACCAGGGCAGCTTCCCCGGGGCCTCCGGTGAGCCAGGTGGCTGTGGGGGTAGACTGGAGACGTCTCTGCCTGGTGTAGGGCAGGTCAGGGGCTTCCTCCTTTTTCCTTCAGGGCCCTTCCACCCAGGGAGTTCCTTCTTGGAGACAGGAGATGAAGCAACTTCCAAGCCGGTGAGGCAGCACAAGATTTGGACAAAGTTCAGAGAGATGGGATGGGATTTACAGCACCGGGTCATCCAGGGAGAGTCAGAGATGTTGGATGGCCATGCTGGGTCACTGGGGGACAGCCAGGGATGGAGAGGGGAGGGTCAGGGGAAGTGGATGGTCTGTTCTGGGCCACTGGAGGAGAGTCGGGGATGGAGAGGGGATATTCCGGGGTGTGGGATGGTCCATTCCTAGCCAGGATAGTGAGTGTCCCAAAGAGTGACCAGTCCACAGTTCCTCCAAGTGCTGCTGTTGGAGACAAAAACCAGACTTCAATGGACGCCCCCCCCCTTGCTATTTCTCTCCCTATTCATCTCAGCGTGGGGTTTGAGTCATACCCTGCTGGATAACCACCACTCAGGCTACAATGACTGCACCCTTTAACTGTTCAGCAGAAGAAAGGAAGTCATGCCAAACCTTTTGTAGCATCTCTCTCTTCCCTCAACCAATTTGAGTCCTCCTGCCTCATTTATTTAATCATTCTTTTGTGGATGCCCCTGAGGTAGCAAACATTTGCTGGAATACAAATAAATCCTTGACAAGATTAGGCTTTGTTTGAGGAAAGGCCTTACTGGTGGTTTGTTCTCCCCATAAAAGAAATCAATAGGATGAGAAATGAGCATATGCAGATGAAAGGCTGGCTAGGACAGTCTAAGGGAGAGTTGGGGGTGGGGGCAGGGTGGATTCCTACCAGGACAAGACTAGGTCTAAAGCTCCAAGGCTACAAGGTAAATTTAAGCCTTCTTATCTACCATCAAGCATGTGTGCTTTGTTCTGGACACTTAGAAGAGACTGGCCCGGGAGCTAAGGGTTGGGGTAGACACAAGATATGAAGTGATTTATTCAACTCGCCCACAATGATGTAGTTGCACTTCTCATATTATACAGCTGTGGCATTTGTTAAGGCACTGTACTAAGCAGTGGGGTGGATACAAGATCATCAGGAGGGACATATGCCCCTGTCTCCCATGGGGCTCACAGCCTAAGGAGAAGGAGAAAACTCCAGTTTTTTCCTTTTTCTCACTGGCTCAGTGAGCACATCTTCTTAGATTTAATTACAAGTTCCTTGAGGGCACAGAATGTGCCTTAATGCTGTGTAATCCTACCAAATGCCTTGGACAAATCCTTGCCACTGGTAGGATTTTTTTTTGGTATTTGTTAAGCGCTTACTATATGCCAGACACTGTACTAAATGCTGGGGTAGACACAAGATAAGAAGAAGGGAGAGCAGGAATTGAATCCCCATTTCACAGTTGAGGAAAGCTGAGGCCCGGAGAAGTGTAGTGACTTGTCCAAGGTCAAACAGCAGACAAGTGGCAGGCCAGGATTTGACAACAGGACCTCTGACTCCCAAGCCCGGGCTCTTTCCACTAAACAAGTTCAGGTGGAGAGGAAAGGGAGGATCTTAGCAGTGTTGTGAAGGTAGAATCAATAGGATTTGATGACAGAGTGAATATAGGAGTTGAATGAGAGGAATGAGTCAAGGAAAATGCCAAGACTAAGGGCTCGAGGATAGGGTTGTTGTCAACAGTGATGGGAAAGGAATGGGGAAGACAGAGTTTAGGTGAAAAGTTCTGTTTTGGAAATGTTATCCAATTTGAGGCATCAACAGGACTACTAAACAGAGATGTCCTGAAGGTAGGAGGAAATATGAACCTGCAGAGAAGGAGAAAGATCAGGCCTGGAGTGGTAGATTTGGGAATCAAAGGCATAGAGATGGGGATTGTAGCTGGGGCAGCAAAAGAGTTCTCCAAGGAAGCAGGTGCAGGAGGAGAATAGAAGGAAAATAGAAGAAGAGTTTGGCTGTAATCCCAGCGCTGTCACTTGTCTTCTGTTTGACTTTGGGCAAGTAACTGTGCCTCAATTACCTCATATGTAAAATGGGGCTTAAGACTGTGAACCCCATGTGGGACAAGTACTGTGTCCAACACGGTTATTTTGTATCTACCCCAGCACTTTCTACAATGTCTGGCATATACTATAAACAAAACAACAACCTAACTAACTTGTATATACCCCAGTGTTTGATACAGTGCCTGGAACATAGTAAGTGCTTAATCAGTACTATAAAAAAATAGAAATGGATGAATATAGCCTTGCTGAGAGGGAGACTAGACATACATGATTTAAGGGAGTAATGGCATAAATTAATCAATATTGAGCCAGCTGCCAGGTGTACCTCGAGAGGCCATAGGTTCAGTAAAGACAGAGAAAGAGAGAAATGAAAGAGAAAACAGTGGGAAGAAAGAGAGAATGGTGGGGGAGAGAGAGGGAAAAAAGGCAAATGAGAGAGAGAGTGGAGAGACAGAGGAGAGAAAGAAGCGTGAGGGAGAAAGAGAGGAACAGAAAGAGAAAGGTGGGAGAGAGAGGGAGAGAAGGAGAGAAAGAAAGATGAGCAAGACAAGGGTGGGGAAGAGAGAGAGAGAGGTGGGGGAAAGAGAAAGAAGAGTGGGGTAGAAAGGGAGAGCGTGAGAGAAGGGTAGGGGAGAGAGAGAAGTATATGTGTGAGCGAGAGAGAGAGAGAAAGAGAGTTTGTGTGTAGGTGGAGAGGGTTAATCTGAGAGTCCATTCTGAAGGTGGTGATTTTTTATGGTGGTTTGACAGTGATCTTGCTCAATTCCGCTGACCCCACCACGCCTACAGAAACAAAAGTGACGATGAGCAGGGAAGATGATGAATCTCAAAAACAGAATGATCAAGATGATACCAAAGCTCCCTTCCTTTCAGACAAACTGCAGTGGCAGCAAACAGTCGATCTCATTGTTAATTTTTTTTCTAATGATACATCCAGGAAACAAGGCAAAACAAAGGAACCATCAACTCAGCATTTAGAACATATTTTGACAGCATATTTTCAAACGAATTCCCTTCTCCCAATAAAAATGCCATCTTGCAATCTTCTAAAGTCTATTCAGTAGCTACCAACATGATTATCTCATTCTTCTCACGCTAAAAGCATGAGTCTCCAAATGACAGCATCATGGACATTTCAATGAATTCACAAGACACTAAGTTTGTAAGGACCGTGAAAGATGGAACGGTGATCAACGTAGCATCCCTGAGTTGGGAATTTCTATGGCCACCTTATCTTCACATTCTCCGAATCAACGCTAGATTGTCAGTAGTGTCCATTGAGTTGATTCACAACATTTACTGAGTTCCTATATATGCTAGGCACTGTATTAAGTGCTGGAGAAAGTTTACCAGTAAAAAGACACATAGGGTAGGAGAAGAAAAGGGGAAAGCCATAAGTCATTTGACAAGGCTACCCAATCAGTCAATCTAGGTATTTATTGAGTGTTTAATGAGGATTAGCGTGGCTCAGTGGAAAGAGCATAGGCTTGGGAATCAGAGGTCTCAGGTTCTAATCCCGGCTCTGCCACATGCTAGCTGTGTGACCTTGGGCAAGTCACTTAACTTCTCTGAGCCTCAGTGACCTCATCTGTAAAATGGGGATTAAGACTGTGAGCCCCAAGTGGGACAAACTGATCACCCCCAAAGCTTAGAACAGTGCTTCGCACACAGTAAGTGCTTAACAAATGCCATTATTATTATTATTACTATGTGCAAAGCACTGTGCTAAATGTGTGGGAGAGTACAATATAGGAGAACTAGCAGACACATTCCAGGACCATAATGAGTTTACCCAACCTGAAACCACTGACTGATTAATTCTCCTTCTCCTCCTTCTTCATCTTTAAGGTAATTAATAATAGCAGTACTTCATTCATTCATTCATTCAATCATATTTGTTCAATCGTATTTATTGAGTGCTTACTGTGTGCAGAGCACTGTACTAAGCTCTTGGGAAGCACAATTCAGTAATAGAGACAATCCCTGGCCACACCGGGTTTACAGTCTAGGTACTTAAGTCTTTAGTCTGTGCCAAGCACTGTACTAAGAACGAGGGTAAAGACAATCAAATTGGGCACAGTCCCTGTCCCTGAGGCCAAGAAAAGTGAAGTGACTTGCCCAATATCACACAGCAGACAAGTGGCAGAGCCAAGATTAAATCCCTAATGACTAGACTATAGGCTCATTATGGGCAAGGAATGTGACTGCTTTATTGTTGTGTTGTACTTTCCCAACCACTTATTACAGTGCCCTGCACACTGTAAGTGCTCAGTAAATACAGATGATTGATACTGTGTGCAGAGCTCTGTACTAAACGCTTTGGAGAGCACCCTAGAGTCAGTAGACATGATTCCTACCCTCAAGGAGCTTACAGTTTACTGTGTGCAGAGTGCTGCACTAAGGACCTGGCAGAGTACTTTACTGAACACGTGGGAGACCACAATAGGTTAAGTAGACACGCTCCATGCCTTCAAGGAGCTTACAATCTAGCAGGAAAGAGTATTTGAAGTAATTTAAAGAAAGGGGAGGAAGGTAAAGGGGACATGGACAAGGTATGCTTTAGCAACAGGGTATGTAAAATATGTGCAATAATATAGTATTTGTTAAGCGCTTACTGCATGCCAAGCACTGTACCAAACGCTAGGGTAGATACACATAAATTAGGTTGGACACAGTCCCTGTCCCATGTGTGGCTCATAGTCTCGATTCCCATTTTACAGATGAGGTCACTGAGGCGCAGAAAAGTGAAGTGATGCACCCAAGGCCAAACAGCAGACAAGTGGCAGACATTTGACTGGTTCTAGTGAATGTACAAGAACGTGGCATAGTAATTAAAGCATAATAATAATAATAATGGCATTTATTAAGTGCTATGTGCAAAGCACTGTTCTAAGCACTGGGAAAGTTACAAGGTGATCAGGTTGTCCCACATGGGGCTCGCAGTCTTAATCCCCATTTTCCAGATGAGGGAACTGAGGCACAGAGAAGTGAGGTGACTTGCCCAAAGTCACACAGCTGCCAAGTGGCGGAGCCGGGGTTTGAACCCATGACCTCTGACTCCAAAGCCCAGGCTCTTTCCACTGAGCAATGCTGCTTCTCTTCCAGCATAGCACTGGAAGTCAGATAGGACCTGGGATTTAATCCCTGTTCTGCTACTTGTGTGCTGGGTGACCTTGGGCAAGTCATTTCACTTCTCTGGGCCCCAGGTACCCCATCTGTAAAATGGGAATTAAGACTGAGCCCCCTGTGGGACAGGGACTGTGTCCAACCTGATAAACTTGTGTCTACCCCAGCGCTTAGAACAGTGCTTAGCCCAAAGTAAGCACTTAACAAGCACCATAATTAGTAGGCATAAACGTGCTGAAGTGGTAACTGTGGGGAGCATAACCTGGGGAAAACAAATTAACCAGGGAAGACACTCCTGGGGAAACATAATAAATCAAGAGTATTTATTGAGCGCTTACTGTACGCAGAACACTGTCCTAAGTGCTTGGGAGAATACAATAAAATGTGCTTGGGAGAATACAATACAATGAAGTTGGTAGACAGGTTCCCTGCCAACAAGGAGCTTACCATTTTGAGGTCAGAAAGTCAACAATTTCCCACTTTCCTCATCTGGCACAAACTGGCATTTCAGAAGCAGCCCCACACTATTTATGTCTATATCCACAATTAATTTATTTATATTAATGCCTATCTCCCCCATTAGATGCAAGCTAACTGTGGACAGGTAATGTGTCTGTTTATTGTTACACCGTACTCTTCCAAGTTCTTAGTAAAGTGCTCTGCATACAGAAAGCACTCCATAAATATGATTGAATAATGGATAAAGTGTGAAAACATTCCCTCTCTAAGGTGAAAGATGGTTTGTCTGCCCTCATTTTATCCTTCCTTTCATTTTATTTTCAGGACTGGGGAATGTTTAGTACATGCAAAGGATTGTTCTCCAGCCTCTGAAAATTTAAAAGTCAAGACCTTTAGATTAAAGTGGAAAAAATACAAGCGTCCTCCCCTCTAACTCCTGCAGGCTTTTCCTGCTCAGTTTTCTTCCCTCTGGCTTAAGTCACTGAATCAATTAGCCTCTCTTCTCTCTGCTGAAATGATCCTTCTTTCTGTCCCTCCTGCTCTCACCCAATGCTGGGGGATTTATGTCACAAATACAGACAGCTTTGATGGAAAGGGAAGAAAATTTTTATAATATGCATTTTAATGGTGTTTGTTAAGCGCTTACCATGTGCCAAGCACTCTACTAAGCACTGAGGTAAGAACAATATAATCAGTTTGTACACAGTCCCTGTCCCACATGGGGCTCACAGTCTTAACTCCCACTTTACAAGTGAGGTAACTGAGGCCCGGAGCAGTGAAGTGACTTGTCCAGGGTCACACAGCAGACAAGTGTTAGAGTCAGGATTTGAACCCAGGTCCTTCTGAATTCCAGACCCAGGCTCTACCCATTAGGCATACCACTTCTCTTCATCTGAGGATACTGAGAGACTCTGACATTCATTCATTCATTCATATTTATTCAGCGCTTACTGTGTGCAGAGCACAGTACTCTTGGAAGCTCTTGGGAAGTCCAAGTTGGCAACATATAGAGACGGTCCCTACCCAACAGCGGGCTCACAGTCTAGAAGGGGGAGACAGACAACAAAACAAGACATATTAACAAAATAAAATAAAAAGAATAAATATGTACAAATAGAGTTATAAATACGTACAAACATATATACATATATACAGGTGCTGTGGGGAGGGGAAGGAGGTAAGGCGGGGGGAGGAGGTAAGGCGGGGAAGAAAGAAAGAAAGAAAGAGAGAGAGAAAGAAAGAGAGAGAGAGAGAGAGAGAGAGAGAAAGAGAGAAAGAAAGAAAGAAAGAAAGAAAGAAAGAAAGAAAGAAAGAAAGAAAGAAAGAAAGAAAGCTGTAAGTGCTTAACAAATACCATAAATATTATTATTATTATTATTATTATTATTATTATTATTATTATTATTATTATTATTATTATTATTATTATCATTATGGAAACTTGGCTTTGCTTTTCTAAGGAGGAGGGATTAAACCCTACTCCCTTCAACCTAGACTGTGAGCCCCTTGGGGGACAGGGACTGCGTCCAAACTGATAACTTTGTGTCTATCCCAGGGTTTAGAGCAGCACTTGGCATACAGTAAGTAGTTAACAAATAGGTTAGAGCATGGGCCTAGGAGTCAGAAGGACCTGGGTTCTAATTCTGATTCTGCACATGTCTGCTGTGTGACCTTGGGCACTCTGACTTGACCTCTCTGTGCCTCAGTTACCTCATCTGTACAATGGGGTTGAAAATGTGAGCCTCATGTGGGACAGGGACTGTGTCCAATCTGATTATCTTGTATCTACCCTAGTGCTTGGAACAATGCTTGAAGAAAAAGAAAGAAAGAAAGAAAGAAAGAAAGAAAGAAAGAAAGAAAGAAAGAAAGAAAGAAAGAAAGAAAGAAAGAAAGAAAGAAAGAAAGAAAGAAAGAAAGAAAGAAGGAAGGAAAGAAGGAAAGAAGGAAAGAAAAGAAAGAAAAGAAAAGAAAAGAAAAGAAAGAAAGAAAGAAAGAAAGAAAGAAAGAAAGAAAGAAAGAAAGGAAAGAAAGAAAGAGAAAGAAAGAGAAAGAAAGAAGAAAAAGAAAGAAAGAAAGAAAGAAAGAAAGAAAGAAAGAAAGAAAGAAAGAAAGAAAAGAAAGAAAAGAAAAGAAAAGAAAAGAAAAGAAAAGAAAAGAAAAGAAAAGAAAGAAAGAAAGAAAGGAAAGAAAGAAAGAGAAAGAAAGAAGAAAAAGAAAGAAAGAAAGAAAGAAAGAAAGAAAGAAAGAAAGAAAGAAAGAAAGAAAGAAAGAAAGAAAGAAAGAAAGAAAGAAAGAAAGAAAGAAAGAAAAGAAAGAAAAAGAAAGATCTTCCTCAAACCTAGACGGTGAGTCCCATGTGGGACAGGTACTACATCTAACCTGATTATCTTGTATCTACCTCACCTCCTAGTAAACACAGCATCTAACAAAAAGCCCTTCTGCATCACCCTGCTTTGCTCCCTTTATTCATCCCCCCCCCCCAGCCCCACAGCACTTATGTACATATCTGTAATTTATTCATTTCTTTTACTGTCTGTCTCCTCTAGAGTGTAAGCTCATTGTGGGAAGGGAATGTATCTGTTTATTGTCATATTGCACTCTCCCAAGCGCTTAGTACAGTGCTCTGCACACTAAGTCAAAGAGAACCTCTCCTTTCTGGCTAGCATCACCACGCAATCCTCTCCTCAGCTGCTGACTCCCACTTAGCAGGAACGAGGCACTTTCGGAGCCTCTGTTTAGCTGCGTCCTTCAAATCAATCCAGAGTATTTACTGAGCACTTAGGGGAAGGTTTTATGACAAGATGAAGACAGCACTGGCCATTTGCCAATCCTTTCTGAGTGTGAAGGGAAATGGAACAGACCATTTGTGCCAGGGAGAAATATTTTTTTTTAATAAAATCAGGTTGATATTTTTTCACTGGGCCAGAACCACCATTTTGCCTTAGCAAAGGTCACTGAACCGAGGCTCTAGCTAGGGGAAAGGCTGCTAGAAAACTCCCTGGTGACCCGTCAGGTGTCATCTACCTTCATCGGATTCCCCAAAGCTCTTAGTACAGTACATCGTCATCATCACCAATGGTAATTATTGATCGCTTTGTGGGTGCAGAGCACTATAGTAAGCGCTCGGGAGAGTACAATACAGAGTTGGTAGGTGCATTCCCTGACCACAACGAGCTTACCGCTCAGTCCAGCGTTCAGCACACATTAGTTGCTTAGTACAGTGGTCTTCCCTGAGTGTTTGAGTGCATGTATATGAGTGCATGCATGTGTGTGTGTTTGTGTGTTTGCATGTATGTATGTATTTCACCCCTCTGGATGCTCCAATACCTGTCCTCCCCTGCTGAAGAATCTGCATCAGAAGGCTCTTGTTAAAAGTCTAAACGTGGCTTTGCAATTTTATTTTTAGAGGAAGGCGATAAACCAGGCTTTACCCACACTTCACCGAGGACACTTTCCAAACTTCCAGGCCCTGTCTTAAGCCAAAGAAATGTTCTCACAAAAGGGCCAGACCGTGGGTGTTTCCTCATCCACGGGGTCACCTCCCCAGCCATATCATCGTCTGGGGGAAAGAGAAAAAATGAGGTCTCAGAGAGAGAATGGAGAAGCAGTGTGGCTTAATGGAAAGAGCCCGGGCTTGGGAGTCAGGGGATGTGGGCTTTAAATTCTGACTCTGCCACTTGTCTAATGTGTGACCTTGGGCAAGCCACTTAACTCCTCTGTGCCTCAGTTACCTCATCTGGAAAATGGGGATTAAGACTGTGTGCCCCACGTGGGACAATATGATTACCTTGTATTTACCACAATGCTTAGAACAGTGCTTGGCACATAAGTAAGCACTTAACAAATACCATCAGTATTATTATTATCATTAACTGACTCCCAGTTTTCAGCTGGGAGTAAGTGCTTAACAAATACCATAAATATTATTATTATTATTATGGAAACTTGGCTTTGCTTTTCTAAGGAGGAGGGATTGAATCCTACTCCCTTCAACCTAGAATGTGAGCCCCATGGGGGACAGGGACTGCGTCCAAACTGATAACTTTGTGTCTATCCCAGCGTTTAGAGCAGTGCTTGGCATACAGTAAGTAGTTAACAAATAGGTTAGAGCATGGGCATAGGAGTCAGGAGGACCTGGGTTCTAATTCTGATTCTGCACATCTGCTGTGTGACCTTGGGCAAATTGCTTAACCTCTCTGTGCCTCAGTTACCTCATCTGTACAATGGGGATGAAAATGTGAGCCCCTTGTGGGACAGGGACTGTGTCCAATCTGATTATCTTGCATCTACCCTAGTGCTTGGAACAATGCTTGGCACATAGTACGAGCTTAACAAGTACCAGAGGTATTCTTAATCTTGACTCTGCCATTTGTCTGCTGTGTGACCTTGGGCAAATCATTTAACTTCTCTGTGCCTCAGTTATCTCATCTGTAAAATAATAATAATAATAATAATAGTAATGGCATTTATTAAGCACTTACTTTGTGCAAAGCACTGTTCTAAGTGCTGGGGAGGATACAAGGTGATCATGTTGTCCCACATGGGGCTCACAGTCTTCATCCTCATTTTCCAGATGAGGTAACTGAGGCACAGAGAAGTTAAGTGACTTGCCCAGAGTCACACAGCTGACAATTGGCAGAGTCGGGATTTGAACCCATGACCTCTGACTCTAAAGCCCACGTCCTTTCCACTGAGCCACACTGCTTCTCTTAAAATGTAAAATGGGGTTTAAGACTGTGAGTTCCATGTGGGACAGGGCCTGTGTCCAACCCGGTTTGCTTGTATCTACCCCAGCGCTTAGTACAGTATTTGGCACGTAATTAAGTGCTTAACAAATGCCATTAAACAACAAAAAAAAAGCGAGTTTAGAGTGGACCATGGGATCCACAATCCTGCGATCTTCTATCTCGAGTGAATGGAATCTCTCACTCCTGCTTGCTAGATGTAATTCCATCATTTTCCTCCCTAAGGAAGAGAAGAGACTTCCAAAAACTGCAGACCCGCGCAGTCCACATGAAACTGTCATATCCGCCAACATTAGCACCCTGGGGCTTCCAGAAACCGCCCTGCTTCAGTACAGTCTAGAAACAACCTCCTCAGACTTGAGTTTATTTCGCAGACGGACCAAATCTGTTTCTCAGAACACAAGGGGAATGATTCATGTTAAATTATCCGGTAATAAATAGTTGAGGGTATTAGGTTCAGGAATGATTAAAAGTGAAAGATCTTCAAAGTGAAAAAGATGGGGGGAAAGAGGAGCCTTAAAGCTTCCGTCTCTGGCAAATATGTAATGAAATTTAAATTGAATCTAGTTTAAGAATCATTTGCCTTTTGACATCACACATCACTACAGTGAGCATCAGTTGAAGAAGCAAATAACCTTTCAAGCCCGATGAAAAATTACTCTGTCTCTTTTGATTTAATGCTAATTCCCCAATTTGATGCATCTTGGACCATTTTCTCCAGACCCCGCCCCAAGCAGCCAGGTGGTGTAGATGGGTCCAGCCCCAATTCACCAGATTTTATTCTGCCGCCTCAGTCAGCTGGACCACTGTGGTCAATCCTCTTTAACTACCCTCTTCCTCAGAAATAATAATCATGACAACTGTGGCATTTGTTAAGCACGCACTATGTGTCAGGCACCGTACCAAGCGCTGGAGTAGGCAAAAAGTAATAGGGTTGGACACAGTCCCTGACCCACACGGGGCTCACAGTCTTAATCCCCATTTTACAGATGAGGTAACAGAGAAGTGAAATGACTTGCCCAAGATCACACAGCAGACAAGCGGCAGAGCCAGATTGAGAATCCAGAGCCCTATGACGCTCAGGCCTGTGCTTTATCCATTAGGCAGAGCAGGGAACATAATCAATAAAATAATCAATCAATTAATGATACTTATTGAATATTGGGTGCAGAGCACTGTAGCTCTTGGGAAAGTACAATACAACAGAATTGGTAGATGTAATCTCTGCACACCACGAGCCAGGGGAAAGTTTAGCCATCCTTTCCTGCAAAAATTTGAGGGACAGACTTTGGATTGAAACCCAATAATCAACTTTATTTTTTGAGCGCTTACTCTGCACAGAGCACTGTGATAAGTGCTTTGGGAGAGTACAGTATAACAATAAATGACATTCCCTGCACACAACGAACTTACAGTCTAGAGGGGGAGACGGACATTAAGATAAATCAATAAATTACAAAATTCATTTATAAGTAAATAATTCCCAATTTATTGAGCACTTATGTGCAGACTACTGTACTAAGCACTCAGGAGAGAACAGTATAACAGACTTGGAAGTCACATTCCCTACCCACAAGGAGCTCAGACTCTAGAGGAGGAGCTTACAGTCTAGAGCACTGTACTATTCATTTGGGAGAGTAAAACACTGTTGATAATAATAATAATAATAATAATAATAATAATAATAATAATGGTATTTGTTAAGCGCTTACTATGTGCAAAGCACTGTTCTAAGTGCTGGAGGGGATTCAAGGTAATCAGGTGGTGCTCACAGTCTTAATCTCCATTTTACAGATGAGGTACCTGAGGCACAGAGAAGTCAAGTGACTTGCCCACAGTCACACAGCTGACAAGTTGCAGAGTCGGGATTAGAACCCATGACCTCTGACTCCCAAGCCCGGGCTCTTTCCACTGAGCTATGCTGCTTCTTGTTGATAGGCATGATCCCTGCCTTCAAGGAGCAGATAATCTACTGTATGAAGAGCACTGTAGGGATTTAGGAGAGTACACTAGAGTAGACACAATTTCTGCCCTCAAGGAACTTTCCAACTAACAGCATTGACAGACATTAAAATAAAATACAGGTAAGGGGAAGGGAGGGATTTTCTTCCATCAAAGCCTCACAAGAGCTTAGCACATTTTTCTGCACACACAAGGTGTTCAGGAAGCACTATTGATCAGTCAGGCTAAAATATAAGGTGGTCGCTCATTTACCATAATTATAATTTGGCAAATCAAAAAATTTCAGCGGGGCCTATTGGAAAGAGTCCAGGCCTGGGAGTCGGACCGCCTCGCTTCTATTCCCACTTATCTGCTGTGTGACCTTGGGTAAGTCACTTCATTTCTCTGAGCCTAAGTTTCCTCATCTGTACAGTGGGGATTCGATAGCTGTTCTTCCTCCTACTCAAATTGTGAAACCCATGTGAGCCATGGACTGTGTCCAACCTGATAATCTTTTATCTATCCCACTACTTTGTGCAGTGCTTTGCACAAAGTCCTCAGCGCTTAGTACAGTGCCTGGCACGTAGTAAGCGCTTAACAAATACCATTATTATTATCATTAACAAATACCAAAATGATCAGCAATCAATAAATCACATTTATTGAGTGTTTACTATGTGCAGAGCACTATACTAAGCAATTGGGAGGATATGATGTAACAGAGTTGGTAGACATGTTCCCTGCCAACAATGAGTTTAAAGTCTAGATGGGGAGACAGACATTAATCTAAATAAATTACAGATATATGCTGATAGTGCTGTGGGGTTGCATGTGGCTGCTTTACTGAATTAATGCCTCTACTCCATAGCTGTGTAAGCAGGATGGCCTACAGGAGAGAGCATGGGCCTTGGAGCCAGAAGGACCTGAATTCTAATACCAGCTCTTCCAATTGCTTGCTGTGTGACCTTGGACAAGTCATTTCACTTCTCTGTGCCTCTGTTTCCTCAACCATAGACTGGGCATACCCACTGTCCCTCCTTCCTTAGACTGTGAGCCCCATACGGGGAGGAGATTGTGTCCGACAATTGACTTATATACTCCACCACTTAGAACAGTGCTTGACACACAGTCAGTACTTAACAAACACCATAAACAAAAAAGAGCTTCAGATCTGCCATGCAGGGTTCAGATCTGGGGTCCCCAAATTTTCTGACCTCCTGAGTCCCTGCACAGGGGCCCGTGAAGCCCAATTATACCATGCACTGCAGTGGAACAGCTGGTGGGGGATGAAAGAGGGTGAGATTAGCAGAATTTTCCAAGGAAGGAATTGTGCTGAGATCACCGGGAAGAATATTGAGAAAGGCCCATCAGTATGTAGTTAAGAAATCTTAATCTTCATGAGCATATGCCACTTTACCTCATTTCGACCAACTTAAATGTAACCATGTCTAGATTCTTCCAGGAGGGGTTGGGAAGCCATCTGGTTTCATTTGTCCTTAGGTAGCGAGTGATCAGGCTACAAGGCAGAGCCCCGCAAAAGCCCAACAGAAAAGATGTTTCCATTGTGAGTTTTCACTGAATGTACTCACTGAACAACGAACTACGTCACAGTACTTGTGGCTCTTTTCTTCCTGGTGCTCAGCAGCTGCTAACTCCAAACCATCACCTCTCTAACAATGTTTCTGCCGAGGCAAGAAAATATCGGTAATTTCTCTTTCATTACATGGAAAAGAGAGAAATGTTTTTATGGTATTCATTCAGCGCTTACTATGTGTACTAAGCGATGGGGTAGATACGACTGAATCAGGTCAGACACAGTCAATGTCTCACATGGGGCTCACAGTTTTAATCCCTATTTTTCAGAGGTCACTGAGGTCCAGAGAAGCTGAGATTTGCCGAAATTCACACAGCAGACAAGTGGCTGCTAGGCAAGTCCTGTGAGCTTGTTGTGGGTAGGGAACATGTCTGTTTATGGTTATATTGTACTCTCCCAAGTGCTTAGTACAGAGTCCTGTACATGGTAGACTGTGAGCCCACTTTTTAGACCGTGAGCCCACTTTTTAGACTGTGAGCCCACTGTTGGGTAGGGACTGTCTCTATATGTTGCCAATTTGTACTTCCCAAGCGCTTAGTACAGTGCTCTGCACATAGTAAGCGCTCAATAAATACGATTGATGATGATGATGGTAAGCGCTCAATAAATACGATTGATGATGATGATGGTAAGCACTCAATAAATATGACTGACTGATTGAATTGATGAAGTGGCAGAGCGGGATTAGAACTCAGTTCCTTCTTGCCAGGTTCTTTGGCAAGTCACTGTGTTTCTGCTTTCAGCCCTCATGGCAGACTGGAGGGAAATGGCGGGGGAGAGCTGTTTCCAGAGAGCTTGGTTCAGTTGCAGCTGGAGGGATTTGGGTTAGGGGATGAGAACAAATTCATCCTCCTCATCTGGGGCCCATTTCCATGGTTGGTTGGGGAATCACCTTCTTAAGGAAGTTGAAAATCCTTCTGGGGTGTATTATCAACCAATCAATAGTTTTTAATGAGCGTTTACTATGTGCAGAGCACTGTACTGAGCTCTTGGAAAAGGACAACGCAACAGAATTAGCAGACATGTTCCCTCCCCATAACGAGCTGACAGTCTAGTTTATGGGTTATGTACCATCTACAGAGGCCAGGCGATGGTCTCGATGACTTTCTTAAACAGTAGCACGGGCAGAGCGCAAATCTAGGAGTGGGGTAATAATAATAATAATAATTGTGGTATTTGTTAAGCGCTTACTATGTGCCAGGAACTGGACTTAGCACTGGGGTGGATACAAGCAAATTGGGTTAGAAACCGTCCCTGTCATTCGTTCATTCAATCATATTTATTGAGCACTTACTGTGTACAGAGCACAGTACTAAATGCTTGGGAAAGCACAATACAACAATAAACAGTCACATTCCCTGCCCACAGTGCCGACAGTCTAGAGCGGGGGAGACAAATATCAATACAAATAAATAAAACGTTGGGCTCACAGTCTCAATCCCCATTTTACTAAGTGCTTGGGAGAGTACAATAGAACAACCTGATTATCTATCCCAGCTCTAACAGTGCTTGGCACACTGTAAGTGCCCAACAAATACCATAAAAAAATGTATTCAGTGCTCACAGAGCAGTGCACTGTACAAAGAACTCAAAGTAACGGTATTATTTACTGAGTGCTCCTTGAGTATAATGTACTGTATTAAGTGCTTAGTAAGTTCAAAACTAGTAATTGACCCATTCCCTGTCCACAGAGAGCTTATTCTCTACTGGGGGAAATACAGACAAAAGTATTTACAAATAGATTTATCAATGAAGGTATTTCAATGTAAATTGAATGACAAATATACCAAAGTGCTCAGGAGGGATATAAATAAATGCACATAAGTGCTGGACCATTTCAGATTCACAGTAAATAATTATTTTTGCCATTCAGTTTCAATAAAAAACTACATTTCACTGGAGGAAAATAAAAACTGCAGGCAGTCCAGTTTTCTCTCCTGAAGCAGGGAAATGAAACTATGCTTGAAAAGGCAGAATATTTCATAGGGAGAAAAAGGGTGTGACAGCACACATCAAGGGGAGGTAGATGTTGTATCTCCATTTAACCGATGAGAAAATTGAGCTAACGAAAAGTGAAGTGATTTGCTCAAGATCACAAAGCAGGCAAGTAGGGGAGGTGGGATTAGAACTCAAGTCCTCCAAATCTCAGGCTTTCCACTACTTCTCTTGCAGAGAAACCATATTGAAGACAAGCAGTGTGGTCTAGTTCATTTACTCATTCAATCGTATTTATTGAGCGCTTACTGTGTGCAGAGTACTGGACTAAGCGCTTGGGAAGTAAAAGTTGGCAACATATAGAGATGGTCCCTACTCAACAACAGGCTCACAGTCTAGAAGGAAGAGACAGACAACAAAACATGTGGTCAGGTGTCAAGTCATCAGAATAAATACAAGTAAAGCTAGATGCACAACATTGACAAAATAAATAGAATAGTAAATATGTACAAGTAAATATGTACAAGTAGTGGAGAGAGCACAGGCCTGGTATCAGAGGACCTGGGTTCTAATCCCGGCCCTCCTGCTCATCTGCCCGGTGACCTTGGGCAAGTCAGTTAATTTCACTGTGACTCACTTATCTCATCTGTAAGACGGGGACTCTGAGCCCCATGTGGGATGTGGATTGTGTCCAACCTGATTGTCTTATATCTACCCCAGCACTTAGTATGGTGCTTGGCACATAGTAAACACTTAGCAAATACCAACAAGCAAACAATTCTCTGACTCGGTTTCCTGGGACGAAGCCAGGCAACCTAGTTTGGTAACCCATGGCTTCATCACTAGCCTCAGTCCTGGAACGTCCTCCCTCCTCAAATTCTACAAACAATGTGACTCTCCCCACCTTCAAAGCCTTATTGAAGGGCCCATCTCCTCCGAGAGGCCTTCCCAGACTAAGCCCCACTTTTCCTAATCTCCCACTCCCTTCTGCATTGCCCTGACTTGCTCCCTTTTCCCTTCCCCTCTTCACAGCACATATGACCGTATCTGCCATTTTATTTATTTGTATCAATGTTTTTCTCCCCCCCGCCTCTAGATTATGAGCTCATCGTGGGCAGGGAATGCCACTATTTATTGTTGTATTGTTCTTTCCCAAGCACTTAATACAGTGCTCTGCACACAATAAGTGCTTAAGAACTGTGTTTGAATAAGTAAATAAATGAATAATTGCTGTGACTATTCAGGGTGCAGACATGAAGCTGAATGGATCCTATCCCTACCATTAAATCCCTTTCATCATCTATAATTGAATTAGAGAGAGCCCAGCCAACTTCCTGCAGACAATGCACCGGGCCCCAAATGGAGTGGAAAACACGACCCTCTGAAACCCCTCCACCCCCAAAAGATCACCCACCCAACTCTTAGAGAGAGCCCTGCTGGTGCCTGGCTCAGAAGAATCAAGTCAGTCAACTTATTCACTGAGCGCTTACTGTATGCCAGCACTGTACTGAGCGCTTGGGAGAGTACAAAACAACTCAAAATGGACACGTTCCTTGCCCACAACGAGCTTCCAGTCTAGTGACACCTGTCTACATGTTTTGTTTTGTTGTCTGTCTCCCACTTCTAGACTGTGAGCCCGTTGTTGGGTAGGGACCGTCTCTATATGTTGCCAACTTGTACTTCCCAAGTGCTTAGCGCAGTGCTCTGCACACAGGAAGTGCTCCATAAATATGATTGATTGATTGAATGAATGAATGAATGAATAGAGGAGAGTGAGGGGGAGAAAGGAAGAGCTTTCAAAACTGGTTGTGTAACTGCTCTTTCTGGTCTGAGTGCTCCCAGCAGGGACTCCTGAGGGGAATAGGTTTCAATCATTCATTCAATTGTATTTCCTGAGCACTTACTGTGTGCAGGGCACTGTACTAAGCACTTGGAAAGTACAATTCATCAATAAAGACAATTCCTGCCCACACCTTGTGGCAAGAGAAAATTCCAAAATAGGAGAGGAGGCCGTTTAAAGAAGCAGCGTGGTCTACTGGTTAGAGCACAGGCCTTGGAGTCAGAAGGACTTAGGTTCGTTCATTAATTCATTCATTCATTCAATCGTATTTATTGAGCACTTACTGTGTGCAGAACACTGTACTGTTGGGTAGGGACTGTCTCTATATGTTGCCAACATCCCACGCGCTTAGTACAGTGTTCTGCACACAGTAAGTGCTCAATAAATACAATTGATTGATTGCTTGATTAGAAGGGGGAGCCAGACAACAAAACATATTAACAAAATAAAATAGATAGAATAAATATGTACAAATAAAATAGAGTAATAAATACGTTCAAACATACATACATATATATATATATATATACAGGGGATGTGGGGAGGGGAAGGAGGTAAGGTGGGGGGGATGGGGAGGAGGAGGGGTTCGAATCCCCACTCCACCACTTGTCTGCTGTGAGACCTTGGCCTAGTTACGTTCTTTCCCTGGGCCTCAGTTACCTCATCTGAAAGATGGGGATTAAGACCATGAGCCCTCTGTGGAACAGGGACTGTGTGAAACCCTATTTGCTTGTCTCCACCCCAGAACTTAGGCCAGGCCTGGCACATAGTAAGCGCTTAACGAATACCACAATTATTCTTGATTATTGTTCCCGGGCCGTGCTGGGGACTCTACGGAAGAGAAAATCTAGGTCGTCCCAGAAGAGGAAGGAGGTGAAGAGCCAGGCCCCGGACACTGAGGACCAGAGGCCCCTCAACTCCAGGAGAGCTGGCCCGTCCCCATATTCACCCATTCGACATCAAGCTCAGTCTGCCCGTGGCAGAGTGATGACTGGATGCGACTGACAAATCCAAAATACTTGGATCGAACAGGGGACTGGTCCCAAACAGCACTCACGCTCTGGGAGTGTGGGAGAATACTGTTGTCTTCTTGTAGTTGAGATACTGTTGTATATTATCGAATATTGTTGTCCTGTAGTCTCCCAAGCGCTTAGTGAAGTGCTCTGCACACCATAAGCACTCAATGAATACGACTGAATAAATGAATGAATGGGCATGATAGATTTATAACCCCCATTTTACAGCTGAGAAAGCTGAAGCTCAGGGATATAGAGTGACTTGCCCAAAGCCTCACAGCAGACAAGCAGCAGGTGTGGGTGTGAAAGAGCTCATCTTCTTCCTTTTCAGCGTTTTTTTCATCGTATCATCACTCTCATCTTCTTCACCACCACCATCCTCTTTGTTATCATTCCATCTTCTGCTTCATCTTGATATCACCATCCTCTTGGTTATCATGAGCGCTCAGAACAGCACTTGGCACAGAGTAAGCACTTAACATTCATTCATTCATTCAATCATTTATTGAGCGCTTACTGTGTGCAGAGCACTGGACTAAGCACTTGGGAAGTACAAGTTGGCAACATATAGAGACGGCCCCTACCCAACAACAGGCTCACAGTCTAGAAGGGGGAGACAGACAACTAAACAGAACATGTGGATGGGTGTCAAGTCGTCAGAATAAACAGAAATAAAGCTAGAAGCACATCATTAGCAAAATAAATAGAATAGTAAATATGTACAAGTAAAATAGACTAATAAATCTGTGCAAACATGCATACAGGTGCTGTGGGGAGGGGAAGGAGGTAGGGCGGGGAGGATGGGGAGGAGGAGAGGTAAAAGGGGGCTCAGTCTGGGAAGGCTTCTTGGAAGAGGTGAGCTCTCAGTAGGGCTTTGAAGGGAGGAAGAGAGCTAGTTTGGTGGATCTGTGGAGGGAGGGCATTCAGACACCATCGCTATTATTTTCATCATCTGCTTCATCGTCATCCTGTTTGTTATCATTTCCATCAGTTGTTGGGTAGGGACTGTCTCTGTTGCCAAAATGTACTTTCCAAGTGCTTTGTACAGTGCTCTTCACACAGTAAGCGCTCAGTAAATACAACTGAATAAATGAATTTCCATCATCTGCTTCATCATCAAACCATCATCACCCTCTTCATTATCATCTTCCTCATCTGCTTCATTATCACCACCATCACTCTCTTCATTATCATTTTCATCTGCTTCATCACCATCATCATCACTCTCTTCATTATCATTTTCATCATCTGCTTCATCACCCTCATCTTCATCATATCACCAAGGGGGAGAAGTGGCGAGGAGGGTGTGGATAGACGTAGATACGATTTACAATCCGGCAATTGTCATGACAGAACTTGGGAGCTGGCTCAGAGATATTAAAGCTTTTATTGGTTAAAAAAAAACTAGGAAACAAAACCCTCCGGATAGTGCTTTGAATCTTCCGCAAACAGAGAAATTGTGGCCACAGGCAAAGAGGAATGTTCAGACTACCTGTTTTCTACACTTAATTAAGTCAAATGAGCATCAGATGGTGAAAACAGAGTCTTGCCTTGAAAGAGCAGATCGAGAAGTTTCTGCTGCATTACAGACATTTCTGAATTCTGTGGATTCCATATTACGGAACTCAACCCAGCTGATGTTTTTCCATGCTGGACAAGCTGGGAAGCCTGTTCTGAGCTCTCTCAGGCTAACGGAATCTACTTTTCCAGTTAAACCTGGGACAGTTCACTGACCTAATTCAGGTATGGATTTTCCTAAACAGCATTCTTCCTGTCAAGCCCACGGCGGAAGGGAGACAAATTAGATCATGTGAAAAATATTCCGGTTCAAGCTAGAAAGGAGTCTTTAGTAACTGGGGTGGAGAAAGGTAAGATAGAAATGTGGGTGGGGGTGTAATGGGGCTGATTCTATCTCCCTATCTATGTCAAACAAAAAAAATTAGGATGGGGGTTGGGGAGCAGCATGGCCTTGTGGAAAGATCCCTGGCCTGGGACTCAAGGTACCAGGGTTCTAATCCCATTTCTGCCACTTGTCTGCTGTGTGACCTCGGACGAGTCACTTAACTCCTCAGCGCCTCGGTTTCCTCAACTGGAAAATGGGAAGAAAATGCCAGTTCTCATTCTTTCTAAGACTCTGGGCCCCACGTGGGACAGGGGATTGTGTGTAACCTGATGATTTTGTATCTATCCCAGAGCTTGGTATGGTGCCTGGCATATAATCAGGGTTTAACAAATACCACAGTGATTATTATTAGGTGAGAGAAGCTTGGATTCCTGTGGTGGGCTAATGACCAGTGCCTGGGTTAAGCATGTGGGCACTGCTGCCACTTGCCCTGTAGCTCTGTGATGAGGCCCAGGGGAACTAAAAAGCAGAGATGATGAGGAGGTCTGTCAAGGTTCAGTTCTGCATCTCCTATTCACCCTCTACACCCACTCCCTTGGAGAACTCATTTGCTCCCACGGCTTCAACTCCCACCTCTATGCGGATGATTCCCAAATCTCCATCTCCAGCCCTGATCTCTCTCCCTCTCTGCAGTCTCGAGTTTCCTCCTGCCTTCAGGACATCTCTACCTGGGTGTTCCAAAACAGAACTCCTCTTCTTCCCTCCCAAATCTTGTCCAGTACCCAGCACCACTGTAGAGAGCAATACCATTCCCGCTAGCTCGCAAACCTATAACCTTAACATTATCCTCAATTCATCTGTCATTCAACCCACCTGTTCAATCTGTCACCAAATCCTGTCGTCTCAACCTTCACATCGCTATAATCTGCCCTTTCCTATCCTATCCAAACTGCTAGTATGCTGATCCAATCACTTATCTATCCTGCCTTGATTACTGCATTCATTCATTCATTCAATCGTATTTATTGAGCACTTACTTGTGTGCAGAGCACTGTACTAAGCGCTTGGGAAGTACAAGTCTGCATTACGACTAAGAAATTGGAGTAGACAGAAAGCCAGGCTTTAATAAAGCCGAGGAGGGAAGTGAATCTCTTTTGGTTTCAATAATTTGAGTGCCTGGCTGGGCCGCCGGTTCTGAAGCATTGCACAATTAGGTTGGCAACTTACTAGCACCAAAGGTAAATGAACTTGAGCTCATCCCATCTCCGGACACTGACTCCTACCTGCTGCACATCTGACTTTGCTTTCTTCCAGAGGATCAGTCAGTCAGTCAATCACATTTATTGATTTACTGCATCAGACTCCTTGCTGACCTCCCTGCCTCCTTTCTCTCTCCACTCCAGTCCATACTTCGCTCTGTTGCCCAGATCATTTTTCTACAAAAACGTTCAGTCCATGTTTCCCCGCTCCTCAAGAACCTCTTGTGGTTGCCCATCTTCCTCCTTCTCATCAAAAAGAAACTCCTCAACATCGCCTTTAAGCAATTAGCTCACCCCCTCCTACCTCTCTTCACTAATCTCCTATCCTAGCTCAGCCAGCACACTCCGTTCCTCTGACACCAGCTTCCTCACTGTGCTGCATCTCGTCTATCTCACTGCCGATCCATTTCCCAGTTCCTCCTCTTACTGTAGAACTCCCTCCCCCTCCATAAACACCAGACCAGCACTCTCCCCTCTTTCAAACTTTAATAAGTCCACCTCTCCTCCAAGAGACCTTCCCCAATTATGCCCTCTTTCCCCCGCTCCCTCTCCTTCCTGTGTCATCTGCGAACTTGAATCTGTGACATTTGGGCATTTGATATTCACCTGATATTCATGTATATACCTTTAAATGATACATTACGAATGACTTATTGCTATTTCTTTCTGTCTCCCCCTGTAGACTTTAAGCTTGCTGTGGACAGGGAATGTGTTTCCCAACTCTGTTGCAATGTGCTCTCACAGGCATTCAGTACAGTTCTCTGCCCAGAGTAAGCGCCTGAAATATACCATGGATTGATTGATTAAGACATGGCAAGAAACCTCGCAGGACATTTTCATCCTGTCAAGATCTGGGAATTAGAAAGCGTAAAAATGAATAAACCACCAACTCACCTGACAATCTGTAATTTTTCCTCCCTTTAAAGCTCAGGATGTTGACGGAAGCATTCGCTGGGAAGCAAAACGTCCGCATTACGACTAAGAAATTGGAGTAGACAGAAAGCCAGGCTTTAATAAAGCCGAGGAGGGAAGTGAATCTCTTTTGGTTTCAATAATTTGAGTGCCTGGCTGGGCCGCCAGTTCTGAAGCATTGCACAATTAGGTTGGCAACTTACTAGCACCAAAGGCAAATGAACTTGAGCTCATCCCATCTCCTGACACTGACTCCTACCTGCTGCACATCTGCCTTTGCTTTCTTCCAGAGGATCAGTCAGTCAATCACATTTATCGAGTGCTTACTGTGTGCAAAGCACTGTACTAAGAGCTTGGGAGAGTACAATGCAACAATCTAATGGACGCATTCCCTGCCCACAATGGACTCACGGGCTAGAGGGGGAGACAGACATGAATAGAAATAACTAAATGACAGATATGGACATAAATGGTGGGGGGCTGGGAGGGGGGATGAATAAAGGGAGTGAGTCAGGGTGATGCAGAAGGGATGGGGAGAGAGGAAAGGAGGGCTTAATCGGGGAAGGCTTCTTGGAGGAGATGTGCTTTCAATAACATCTTGAAACAGGGGAGAGTAATTGTCAGATATGAAGAGGGAGGGCATTCCAGGCCAGAGACAGGATGTGGGTGAGAGGTTGGTGGAGAGATAGGTGAGATAGAGGTTCAGTGAGCAGCGCAGCCTAGTTGAAAGATCCTGGACCTGGGATTCAGAGGAGCTGAGTTCTAATTCTGCTCTGCCACTTGTCTGCTAGGTGAGCTTGGGCAAGTCATTCAACTTCTCCAAGACTCAGTGTAAAATGGGGATTCAATACATGTTCCCCCCTCCTACATAAACGATGAGCCCTGTATATGACAGGGACTGTGTCTGACCTGATTACCTTTATCTTTCCCAGTATTTAGAACAGTTCTTGGCACACAATAAGTGCTGAACAAATATCATCATTATTATTATTATTATTATTATTGTTACTGTTATTCCAGAGATGCAAACCAGAATACAGACTGGGTTGGGGAATGCGGAAGGCTTCCACAGAGGATCACCCAGCCCACAAGCTGGTATTTGTTAAGCGCTGACTATGTATCAATCGATTCATGGCATTTATTGAGCGCTGTGTGCAGAGCACTGTACTAAACACTTGGAAGAGGACACTATTAATAGAGTTGGTAGACACGTTGCCTGTCCAAAAGGAGCTCGGAGTCTAGAGAGACAGTAAATTACAGATATGGATGTAAGTGCCAACCATGGGATGAATCAAAGGAACAAATCCAAATGTGAGGGAGACACGGAAGGGAGTGGGAGTAGGAGAAACTAGGACTTAGTTGGGGAAGGCCTCCTGGAAGAGATGTGCCTTCAAAAAAGCTTTGAAGGGGAGAGAGTGATCGTCTGTTGGATATGAAGTGGGAGGGAGCTCCAGGCCAGAGGCAAGATGTGGGCGAAGGTTTCACAATAAGTTCTAAGCACTTGGATAGATACAAGCTGACCAGGTTGGACACAGTCCCCAGCACCCTGCAAAGGGCTAACAGTCTAAGGAGGAAGGAGAACAGGTCATTGACTTGCTACTGAATTCCACCCTGGGATTCAAGATAAGAATAATTATTATTATAGTATTTGTTAAACCCTTCCTACGTACCAGGAACTGTATTCAGCGCTGGGGTGGATACAAGCAAATCAGGTGGGACACAATCCTTGGCCCGCACGGGGCTCACGGACTCAATCCCCATTTTACAGACGAGGCAACTGAGGCACAGAGCTGTGAAGCGACTTGCCGAAGGCCACACAGCAGACAAACTGCAGAGCTAGGATCAGACCTGGGATTAGGAGGGTCGTCCTGAAGATAGCCAGGGCTGTTTCTACGATGGGAGCAACTCATAGCCTTGTGTAGCGAGTGGAAGTAGGAAGGCAGTGCAGCCTGATCATCATCATCATCAATCGTATTTATTGAGCGCTTACTATGTGCAGAGCACTGTACTAAGCGCTTGGTGAGAAGAACATGGGTCAAGGGAGTCAAGGGCTGCAGGTTCAAGTTTCTGCTTTGCCACTGGCTTGCTGTGTTACCTGGGGCAATTCACATAACCTCTCTGAGCCTCCGTTTCCTTATCTCTAAAATGTGAGCCGCTAATATCAGCCTCTCCCTGTTCCCCAGAGATAACATCAGCTCGTTATGGGCACGGAACTTGTCTGCTAATTCTGTTGTATTGTACAATCCCAACTACTTAATACAGTGCTCTGCACATAGTGGATGCTCAGTACAGCCCTCTCCTCACAGTGGATGCCCAGGATGGTGCTCTGCACACAGTAGACATTCAGTACAGTGTTCTGTGCATAGTGGATGCTCAGTGCAGCCCTCCGCACACCTTGGGTGCCCAGTTTGGTGTCCTGCACCCAGGAGGCATCCAGTACAGTGTTCTGACCCACAATCAATACACAGTCAGTACTCTCGATCGATCCTATATGAGTTGATTCGCTCCTTCCAGAGCAGCAACATTTCTAGACTGTGAGCTCATTGTGGCCAGAGAATGTGTCTGTTTGTTGTTATAGTGTACTCTCCCAAGTGCTTAGTACAGTGTTTTGTACACAGTAAGAGCTCAATAAAGATGATGGAATGAATGAAGTTGTGATGATTGAGGGGATCCCCAAACTAGAGGGGCTTTGCATGAAAGGACTCAAAGGAAGCAGTATGGCCTAGTGGATAGAGCCAGGGCCAGGGAGACAGCAGGTCACGGGTTCTAATTCTGCTCCTTCACTTTTCTGCTGTGTGACCTTGGGCAAGTCACTTCACTTCTAGAGGCCTCAGGTCCCTCTTCTGTAAAATGGGGATTGGGACCGCAAGCCCCATGTGGGACAGGGACTGTGTCGAACTTGATTTGCTCGTATCCTCCCCAGAGCTTAGTACAGTGGCTGGCACACAATAAGTGCTTAAAAAATACAATTATCATTATCACTGAGTCCAGAAAAGCCTACAACCAAAAGTCCAGATTTTCTGCTCTGAGAGGCCCTTCTCTGTTGTCCTTTGGCTCAGCTCTGCCCTGTCCCTTCCTCCCTCGCCATGGTCAAGGTAACACGCCACGCTCCATGCCGACACTGACCGCAGATTCATCCATCCATACAAGTGGGGATCGTGGAGGTGGCCAGGGAGGAGCAGGGATGTATGCAGAGGCGGGGGGGAGGTGAAAGATACATGTATATCTGCATACATACATTCATCGACCCAAAGAACAGACACAAACACATCCTCACACAGAGATCCACACGGACTCCCACGCTGCTCTGTTTGCTGTCTGCAGCACCTGGAGCCATTTCTGCTTTCCCCTACCTGCACCTCTTTTCACCAGCTCCCAAAATCTCAGCTGGAACAAAGCTGCCCGTTGGCTGCTGATCTGACGCGATGCTCATGCCTGCCATCTCTCCCTCCCTCCCTCTCCCCATTCCTTCATCCCTCTGTCTTTCCTTTCCTCCTTCCCTCTCTCCCTTCCTTCATCCCTCTGTCTCTCCCTTCCTCCATCTCTCCATCTCTCCCTTCCACATCCCTGAACCTTTTCCTCCCTCTCCCCATCCCTCCCTCCCACCCACCCCCAGACAGCTGAAAACAAAAATCTTCTGAAACAGGGCAAGCCTTTTGGGCCCAGCCCCATTCCTTCTCCCACAAAATTAGACTTCACCCTCACCAAGGGAGTCAGCCAAGACTTCCAGCGCAGCCCAGACGGCCTGGTTGCCGAGGAGAGGGAGTGGAGTGGAGAGCTGCTAGCTCCCGCTTTAGAAATAAACAAACTCAAAGAGCCCTTGGAAGTATTAACACTGAACAAGAAAGCGAGAGAGAGAGAGAGAGAGAGAGAGAGAGAGAGAGAGAGGGAGAGAGAGAGAAAGCAGAGGCATCCTGACTGATTGTTCCAGTTGAAGGAGGGAGTTTTTCCATTTCATGTTTGGTGGCCTATGTCGCCAGGACTCTTGCTATGATAAAATAGAACTATTGTGCACTCTATATATAGAGTCTTTCTTCAGTACAGCCCTCTGCACCCAGGAAGCACCCAGTACACTGTCTTACCCACATCCAGCCCAATATTATGCAGATGGTCGGCACCTAATTCAATGCCTTGCCCACCATAGACTCCTGGTACAGTATGCTGCACCCAGGAGGCACCCAGTACGGTGCTTTGCCTGTAGTTCACTCCCAGTATAGTGTTCTGCTCACAGTAAGCATCCAGTAATAATAATAATTGTGGTATTGGTTAAGTGCTTTAGTATGTGCGCTTAGCTAAGTACAGTGCTGTGCACACAGTAAGCGCTCAATAAATATGATTGAATGAAATGAATGAATGTGCCAGACGATGCACTAAGCACTGGCACAAAGCAAATCGGTGGGACAAGCAAATTCATTCATTCAATCATATTTATTGAGCGCTTACTGTGTGCAGAGCACTGTACTAAGCGCTAAATTGTGTTGAACGTAGCCCCTGCCCCACATGGGGCTCAGTCTCAATCCCCATTTTACAGAGGAGAGAACTGAGGCCCAGAGAAGTGCTGTAACTTGCCCGAGGTCAAATAGCAGAGAAGTGGTGGAGCCAGGATTAGAACTCATGACCTTCTGACTCCCAGGCCTGTGGTCTAGATTCCCAGTACAGTGTTCTGTACACAGGGGCCACTCAGTACAGTGCCTTGCCCACACCCAGTAGCACCCAATAAGCAGCCAGGGCAGGGCTCTCCTCACTTTCATGCCTATCTCACCTCCCTTGAGGGCAGGGAATAAATCATTTGCTTGTTTTGCCCTCTCCCAAGGGCATAGCACAGTGCATCGCACCAAGTTGGTGCTCAGAAAATGCTTTTCTTACTACTATCCATTAGGAAAAGTGGTTTTTTAAGGGTGCCAAGGCCCTTGGAGGTAATACAGGTATGAGACGAGCATAGAATTTTACCAATTACCACATTAGCTGGACCCTTCAAATGCTTCAAGCCATAATTTTGGTAAAAGCCAGAGGAGGAGGAGGAGGAAGAGTGGGGGGAGGAGGAGGAAGAGTGGGGAGAGGAGGAAGAGGAGAAGGAAGGGTAATGGTATTTATTAAGCACATGCCGGATGCCGTGCACTGTACTAAGCACTTGGACACATGCAAACCAAACTCAACTCTCAGCCTTTCAAATCCCATCTCAGTAAAGCCATGATCCAATCCTCAATTCCAAATAATCCAACAATCCAATTTCCATCTACCCCTCCCGACTCCGGTCTGACCGAAATGCCGGACGGAAGAACTCGGCAAATCTACCACCCCTTGAATCAAATAGGTTCCACGGATTTAACGATTCAAGGCTGGAGAAAGCACAGTCATGTTTTCAGAAACTTCAAGAACCAGAGTGAGGGATGGCTTAGAATGCCCATGGGGACACCGGGCAAAACCAGCCAGGCGTAGCCAGAGAGGCCTCCTGTCTGGTTTTCCAACCGTCCCTCTCTCCATTTAGCTAATGACCAGGGACCTCTCTGCGGCTCGCAGGCCTGAAGTGAAAACCAAATTTCTTGGCACCATGGAAAGCCCATCCTCCGGATTGCTGCTGGACAAAGATGTGGAAGGCTTGGACCGTAAATCTGACTTCATTTCTTGCACATGAAATTTACTGTCATCATCGCCCCTCACAACCCCTGTGTCTTGCGGAAGGGGTCAGATCAGGCTTCCTAGCAGATTCCGTTAGGCTATTCAATCCTGAAGGGCTTCTGGGCACAGTGAGCGCTCAATAAATACCGCTGATTGACAGATCGGAGGGCGACGGGTATCTCTGGGGACCTGGAAAGATCCTTAAAATCCAGCCAGTGGGACAACTTGTTCTCTGAGATATCTCATGTCTCTTCTATAATGTCTCTGCAGTCGGAGCCCTGCATCTTTTACCGGGGAGGAATTTAGGGAGAGGAATGGGGGAGGGGGGGAGGGTACCCGTCACTATGGCAACGGATCTAATTGATAGGCTGTGGGTCTCTTTCTCACCACACGGTGGTGCCAATCTCCCGAAATATAAATCTAAATATTGCGGAAAGTTTGGTCTCCCGTTATTGGGGTGCGGGGGAAAAAAGTACTTCGAAATTCAGAGCCAGGTTGTTGTTGTTTTTTTTAAAAAAAAAAAAACTAAACTGAAAAACAAACTCTTCTTCCTTCCTTCAGTGGGGATAACTGCATGTGGGGGCGGGAGGAGAAAAAGGCATTTGTATTTTCTTAAATTATCTAAGACATCCGAGAATTTCATAGGTTGGGTGAATCACCATCTCTGTAAAACGTTTATTCTTACCATGTTAAATAAACGGACCGATGTCACAGCTCGGTAAGACGGAACAGGGCGTCAGGGTAAAGATGAAATGCTCAGAGATTATCCACAACTGTCCTAAACCCTCTCTGTCAGGCCAGTCTTGAGACTGGTGGAGCTAATTGGACTCCTAATGAGCATTTTGAGTTCCTTTTTACCCTACTCGAAAAATGTCTTACCCCCCTCGATTTGCCTCTCCATGCCCTGAAAATCATACCAAAGAGGGCTTATAAATTATCATCAGTTATTTTATTTTTAGCATAGTGCTTTAATTTTTCCTAGGCCGTTTTCTGTGTAATGGCGTGTGTCTGCATATGTTGTCTTATTGTCATTCCCATTAGGGGGAGATCTTAAAAAAAATACCAGATTACGCTTGGCATGATCTTGTTTTTTATGAGAATTGTCATGTTTTGGGCTAAAGAGCTCTTTCTGCATTATTACCTTTTTGCCCTATGATGTCCAGATGAGGAATTTGTTTATTATATTGCTAAATATCTTGGCACTGTTTCTTGAAACTTCTCCAGTGCTAAGCACTTGGTTCATCACCCTGCACACAGTATGGGCTGAATAATTACCACTGGCAGTAGTAGTAAATTAATAATAATGATAATATTTTAGTGCTTAGTATGAGCCCAAGCACTGTACTAAGCGCTGGGGTAGATAGAGAAGCAGCATGGCTTAGTGGATAGAGGCCGGGCCTGGGAATCAGAAGATCGTGGGTTCTAATCCTGACTCCACCACTTGTATGCTGGGTGACCTTGGGCAAGTCACTTCACTTCTCTGAGTCTCAGTTCCTTCATCTGTAAAATGGGGATTGAGACTCTGAGTCCCACGTGGGACAGGGACTGTGTCCAACCCAGTTTGCCTGCACCCACCCCAGCGCTTAGTAGAGTGCCTGGCACATAGTAAGCCCTTAATACCATCATCATCATTATTATTATAATAATGCAAGATCAAGAGATCCAACAAGGGGCTTCACCTTCTAGGTAGGAGGGAGGACAGGTATTGAACCCGCATTTTACCGATGGACTACAATGACTTGTCCAAGGTCACAAAGCCAACCCATGGCTGGCTCTCCCTCCTGGCTTCCACAGGGCAGCCAACGCATAGCAAGGGTGAGTGTATGAAATGCCACCGACGGGTCTACGATCTGGCAGCGGTGTAGACGGCATAGGGGTAACGCTTTGAAGCAGAGAGAATTGCGGTGCTTCTGAATCCCCAAAACCGGGATACAACTCGCCTTGCCCTTCAGCAAGGCCGGAATAGCCCTCCGGCACCGCTCCGACACTGTGTCCAGTCCATCCATCCTGTGGTATTTATTGAGCGCTTACTGGGGTGCGGGACACTGTACTGAGCGTTCGGGAGAGTTCGATACAGCAGAGCGGGCAAACCCGAGCCTTGAAACGGCTCAGGAAATGGGTACCACCTCCCCATCCCCACCTGGGAGAGCAGAGAAGAGGAGGCGAGGGTCTGGGCGACCCCCAGCTTTCAAAACCGGCGCCCTGAACCCCCAAAACCTCACCCAGCCCCCCTCCTGCAAATTCCAAATTTGGGAGAGGGCCTCCTCCACACTCACACGTTCCCCATCCTCGACCCCCTCTCCACGCAGTCTTGGGTGGAAGACTCCTTCTCAGTCTCCCTTCCCCCGCATTCATCCATTCAATCGTATTTATTGAGCGCTTACTCTATTAAGCGCTTGGAAAGTACAAGGCAGCAGTAGAGAGAGACACCCCCTGCCCACACCGGGCTCCCAGTCTAAAGGGGGGAGACATATCAAAACGAGTCCACGGGCATCGACAGAAATAAACAGAATTATAGATACAGGGGTCCCCCCAGGGAACCTTGCTTCCTCCCTAATAGAGCCCCCCAAATTCTCCTTCCCACCCATCCTCCAGGTCAGGCCCAAAGCGAGGTGGAGGAACCCCCTCCTCCATGCAGCCCCCCTGCAGAATGCACGTTTTCCTCCTCCTCCTCCTCCTCCTCCTCAGGGGGTCCCAGAAGCAGGACCCGGGTGGGGGTGGGGGGAAGAGGGGGTCTTCAGGTTCCGGACAGGCCGGATCACAGCTCGGGGATTGGGATGGTGCGACGCCGGGGGACAAACCATGTCCCATCCTCCCCCCACCGCCCCTATTTCGGTCCCGAAAAGAGGAGGGAGAGGGAAGGGAGGATTCACGGGTATCTTCCTAGTGCATGTGTGTACATGTGTTTGTGTGTGTGTGTGTGTGTGTATTTCTCAGAGGGTGCCTGAGTCTGGGTGGGCATGTCTGTCGGGGTGCTTGTGTATCTGGGTACCTACAACAGCGCTTGGCACATAGTAAGCGCTTAACAAATACCATCACTATTATCATTATCATTACCTGTGTGAATGTCTGTGGATGTGTGTGTCTCCCCCTTTTAGACTGTGAGCCCACTGTTGGGTAGGGACTGTCTCTATGTGTTGCCCATTTGTACTTCCCAAGCGCTTAGTACAGTGCTGTGCACATAGTAAGCGCTCAATAAATACGATTGATGATGATGATGATGTGTGTGTGTGCGTGTGTGTGCCTGTACCTGTGGGTGTTTGTTGCTGAGTGTGTGTGTGTGTTTATGTATGTGCGCCTCTGTACCCGTGTGAGCGTCTGTGACTCTGCGACTGTGTATGTGTGTGTGTGTACCTGTGACTCTGTGTGCGTGTGCATTGGTATCTGAGTGAGCATGTGTGTGTGTGTGTTTCTCAGAGGGTGCCTGAGCCTGGGTGGGCATGTCTGTAGGGGTGCGTATCTGGGTACCTACAACAGCGCCTGGCACATAGTAAGCGCTTAAATACCATCGCTATTATCATTACCTGTGTGAATGTCTGTGGATGTGTGTGTGTGTGTGTGTGCGTGCCTGTACCTGTGGGTGTTTGTTGCTGAGTGTGTGTCTTTATGTATGCGCGCCTCTGTACCCGTGTGAGCGTCTGTGACTCTGCGACTGTGTATGTGTGTGTGTGTATCTGTGACTCTGTGTGCGTGTGCGTTTGTACCTGAGTGAGCGTCTGTGACCCTGTGACTCTGTGTGTGTGTGTGTGTGTGTGTGTGTGTGAGACTGTGACTATGTGTGTGCGCGCACCTGTACCCGTGTGAGTGTCTGTGACTCTGCGACTACGTGCGGCGTGGCTTGGCGGAAAAAAAAGCCAGGGCGTCGGAGGTCGTGGGTTCTAGTCCCGCCTCCGCCACTTGTTCAGTCATTCCTTCCTTCATTCAATCAATCGTACTTATCGAGCACCTACTGTGTGCAGAGCACTGTACTAAGCGCTGGGAAAATACAAGTCGGCAACACATAGAGATGGTCCCTCCCCAACAACGGGCTCACAGCCTGCATTGTGACCCTGGGCAAGTCACTTCACCGGGCCTCAGTTCCCTCCTCTGTAAAACGGGGGTGAGGACTGTGAGCCCCACGTGGGACAACCCGATTGCCTTGTCTCTCCCCCAGCTTTCAGAACAGTGCTTGGCACGTAGGAAGCGCTTAAACCTCGTTCTCGCCTGTCCCGCCGTCGACCCCCGGCCCACGTCCTCCCCCGGGCCTGGAATGCCCCCAATCCCTCTGCCCCTCCGCCAAGCTAGCTCTCTTCCTCCCTTCAAGGCCCTGCTGAGAGCTCACCTCCTCCAGGAGGCCTTCCCACACTGAGCCCCTTCCTTCCTCTCCCCCTCGTCCCCCTCTCCATCCCCCCGTCTTACCTCCTTCCCTTCCCCTCAGCACCTGTATATATGTATATATGGTTGTACATATTTATTACTCTATTTATTTATTTATTTATTTATTTTACTTGTACATTTCTATCCTATTTATTTTATTTTGTTGGTATGTTTGGTACTGTTCTCTGTCTCCCCCTTTTAGACTGTGAGCCCACTGTTGGGTAGGGACTGTCTCTATGTGTTGCCAATTTGTACTTCCCAAGCGCTTAGTACAGTGCTCTGCACATAGTAAGCGCTCAATAAATACGATTGATTGATTGATTGATTGATTGATTAAACCTCATTCTCGCCTGTCCCGCCGTCGACCCCCGGCCCACGTCCTCCCCCGGGCCTGGAATGCCCCCAATCCCTCTGCCCCTCCGCCAACCTAGCTCTCTTCCTCCCTTCAAGGCCCTGCTGAGAGCTCACCTCCTCCAGGAGGCCTTCCCAGACTGAGCCCCTTCCTTCCTCTCCCCCTCGTCCCTCTCTCCATCCCCCCATCTCACCTCCTTCCCTTCCCCTCAGCACCTGTATATATATATGGTTGTACATATTTATTACTCTATTTTACTTGTACATTTCTAGCCTATTTATTTTATTTTGTTGGTATGTTTGGTTCTGTTCTCTGTCTCCCCCTTTTAGACTGTGAGCCCACTGTTGGGTAGGGACTGTCTCTATGTGTTGCCAATTTGTACTTCCCAAGCGCTTGGTACAGTGCTCTGCACATAGGAAGCGCTCAATAAATACGATGATTGATTGATTGATTGATCATCATCCTGTGTGTGTGCTCGCCTCTGTACCTGAGTGTCTGTGACTCTGTGTGTGTGTGTGTGTGTGTGTGAGTGTGTGTGACGGCGGGGGTGGGGTCGGGGGTCACTCACTGCAGTAGGCGATGAGGAGGCTGGCCAGGATGACGATGGCCCAGAAAGTGGAGGCCACGCTGGGCACTCCTCCGGGCAGGCCTCCGGGCAGCCCTCCGGACACGGTGGTGCCGCCGCCTCCTCCTCCTCCTCCTCCGGCCGCCATCCGCCTTCCTCCTCCTCCTCCTCCCCCGGCGCTTCTCCTCCTCCTCCTCCTCCTCCTCCGCCCGGGCGCCGCGCCCATCCAACCACCGGACCGGCCTGGGGGCGTCTAGCACGCTGCCCCGTCCGGCCCCGGGGCCGTCTGCCCACTCCCCGGTCCGGTCCCGGGGCTGCCCAGTCCTGGGGGCGTCTAGCACGCTGCCCGGTCCTGTCCTGCGAGCTGTCGGGTCCTGGAGGCGCCTGCCCGCTGCCTGGTCCTGGCCGGGGGGCGTCTAGCCCGCTGCCCGGACCGGTCCTGGGGGCGCCTGCCCGCTGCCTGGTCCTGGCCGGGGGGCGTCTAGCACGCTCCCCGGGTCGGTCCTGGGGGCTGCCGTTCCGTAGGGGGCCTGCCCGGTCCGAGGATCGTCTAGCACGCTGCCCGGTCGGGGCCGAGGGGGGTGTTGCCAGGTCCGGGGGGCGTCTGCCCGCTGCCGGGTCCGGTCCGAGGGTCGTCTAGCACGCTGCCCGGACCAGTCCTTAGGGCGTCTGCCCGGTCCTATCCGAGGGTCGTCTAGCACGCTGCCCGGTCCGGTCCGGGGATCGCCCACCACGCTGCCCGGACAGGTCCTGGGGGGCGTCTGCCCGCTGTCCGGTCCGGGGGTCGTCTAGCACGCTGCCAGGACCGGTCCGGGGGGCGTCCGCTCGCTGTCCGGTCCGAGGGTCGTCTAGCACGCTGCCCGGTCCTGGGGGCGTCTGCCCGCTGCCCGGTCCGGGGGTCGTCTAGCACGCTGCCCGGTCCTGGGGGCGTCTGCCCGCTGCCCGGTCCGGGGGTCGTCTAGCACGCTGCCCGGTCCTGGGGGCGTCTGCCCGCTGCCCGGTCCGGGGGTCGTCTAGCACGCTGCCCGGTCCTGGGGGCGTCTGCCCGCTGCCCGGTCCGGGGGTCGTCTAGCACGCTGCCCGGTCCTGGGGGCATCTGCCCGCTGCCCGGTCCGGGGGTCGTCTAGCACGCTGCCCGGTCCTGGGGGCGTCCGCTCGCTGCCCGGTCCGGTCCGGGGGTCGCCTATCACGCTGCCCGTTCCTGGGGGCGTCCTCCCGCTGCCGGGTCCGCTCCGGGGGTCGTCTAGCACGCTGCCCGGTCCTGGGGGCGTCTGCTCGCTGCCCGGTCCGGGGGTCGCCTAGCACGCTGCCCGGGCGTCCGCCACCTGCAGTGTCCGGTCCGGGGGTCGTCTAGCACGCTGCCCGGTCCGGGGGGGGGGCGTCTATCCGGCCGCCCAGGGCGGGGGCGGGGGGCTTCTGGCGTCCAGCCGGGCTGTCACGGGCCCCCGCTCCCCGCCCCCTTGGGGGGCTCCCCCAAAAAGCATCGTCGCCCCGGAGACCTCGGGCGGCGGCGGCGGCGGTGGCGTCTCCCCCACAGCCCCCGCCCCCTTTCTCTCCCCCCCCCCAAAAAAATCCCAGTGGCCAGAAAAATGCAAGCAGGCAAAATGGATGGGCAGCAGACTGAGCCTGCTCTCTCCCTCCTCCCTCCGCCGGAGCGGGCAGAGGAAGGACAAAATCCCCCCCCCCCCCCCCCGGCCAGAAGAAGCCCCCCACTAGCAGCCCCCCACGATGGGCCCAGAAACCGTCAGCTCTGCGGGTGCCGAGTTGCGCCCGGGGAACTTTAATCGCCCCCCCCCCCAAGCCAGGACCACCCCCCACCTCCCCAAGCTCCATCAGCCCCGACCCCCGCCGCCCCCCCCCCTCCATCCCCCTCCTCAAGTCCGAGGAGCCCCGCGACCACCGAGGGAGGAGCAGCCGGTCCTGGGGGGGAGGAGGAGGAGGGAGGGAAAGGGGAGGGAAAAAGGGAGGAGGAGGAGCAGGAGCAGGGGGGAGATTGGGGGAGGAGGCGGGGATGGGTTTGGAAATCCGCCGGGGAGATGGAGACCGGCCCGAAGAGGAGCTCAGGGGGAGGAAGAGAAGCAGGAGGATGGAGGAGGATGGAGAGAGGAGGAGGAGGAGGGAGAGAGGAGGAGGAGGAGGGAGAGAGGAGGAGGAGGATGGAGAGAGGAGGAGGAGGAGGGAGACCCCCCCACCAAAGGAGCCAAGCCTGGGAATGGCGACAGGGAAGGACCGGGGCAGAGAGGAGGAAGAGGAGAATCCCCCTCCCCCAGCCTGCGATTCACTCATTCCTTCCTTCAGTCGTATTTCTTGAGCGCTTACTGTGTGCGGAGCACTGGACTAAGCGCCTGGGAAGCCCAAGCTGGCAACATCTAGATTCGGCCCCTACCCGACTGCGGGCTCACAGGCTAGAAGGGGGAGACAGCCAGCAGAACGAAACATAGTAACAGAATAAAATAAATAGAATAAATACGTCCAAGTAAAATAGAGTAATAAATATGTACAAACATATATGCAGGTGCTTTATAGAGACGGCCCCGACCCAACAGCGGGCTCACAGTCTAGAAGGGGGAGACAGACAGCAAAACGAAACATAGTAACGCAATAAAATAAATATGTACAAGTAAAATAGAGTAATAAATATGTACAGACATATATACAGGTGCTGTGGGGAGGGGAAGGAAGTAAGGGGAGAGAAAGGAGGGGGCTCAGTCTGATGCGGCCACCACCCCCGCACCCCCATTCCCCGGAGCCCCAACTCGCGCCAAGCCCTTAACGGGGGGAGTAGCGGATCGGGCCTGAATTTTCCTCTCCTTCCAGCCTGCAGGATTCGGCCGGTCCCTTCTCTTAGCCCTCCTCCCACCCCGCATTACCGCTGCCTGGAATTCTATTTATCTATCTTGGTGCTCTTGATGTTTATCTACTTGTTGTGTTTAGTTGTCTGTCTCCCCCTTCCAAACTGTGAGCCCGTGGTTGGGTAAGGATTGTCTCTGTTGCTGAATTGTACTTTCCTAAGAGCTTAGTACAGTGCTCTGCACACTGTAAGCACTCAATAAATACGATTGAATGACTGAATGATTGGAAGAAGGCGCTGAAGAGGGATGACACTTGTCTGTCCTCTCCCCGTCCCCTTGGGCAGCAAGGGGAGGGGGGAACCAAAGGGTGGAGAGATATTGGGCCGGTGGGGCATGGAAAGGATTCATTAATTCAATCGTATTTATTGAGTGCTTACTGGAAGCAGAGCACTGTACTAAGCGCTTGAGAAAGTTCAATACAGCAATAAAAACGGACGATCCCTGTCCACAACAAAGTCACGGTATAGAGGTGGGGAGGAGAGCATCAATACAAATAAACAGACATCAGTAGAAATAAATAAAATGACAGCTATGTACATAAGTGGTGTGGGTTGGGGGAGAGAGAAAAGGGAGTGAGTCAGGGTGAGGAGGGAGTGGGAAATGAGGAAAAGTGGGGCTGAGTCTGGGAAGGCCTCTTGGAGGAGATGGGTCTTTAGGAGGGCTTTGGAGGGGGGAAGAGTGATTGTTTAATAATAATAATAATAATAATAGCATTTGTTAAGTGCTTACTATGTGCAAAGCACTGTTCTAAGCGCTGGGGGGGGATGCAAGGTGATCAGGTTGTCCCACGTGGGGCTCACAGTCTTAATCCCCATTTTACAGATGAGGGAACTGAGGCGCAGAGAAGTTAAGTGACTTGCCCAAGGTCACACAGCAGACACGTGGAGGAGCTGGGATTCAAACCCGCGACCTCTGACTCCAAAGCCCGAGCTCTTTCCACTGAGCCACGCTGTGGCAGATTTGAGGAGGAAGTGTGTTCCAGGCCGGAGGTAGGAAGTGGGCCAGGGGTCGACGATGAGACAGGCAAGATGGAGGCCCAGTGAGAAAGTTAACACCAGAGGGGCGCAGTGTGTGAGCTGGGTTGTAGGAGAGAAGGGAGGTGAGGTAGAAGGGGGAATGATGATGGAGAGTTTTTGTTTTGGACAGGTGGCTAGACAACCACTGGAGATTTTTGAGGAGCCGGGGTGACATGTCCTGAACGTTTCTGTAGAAAGATGATCCGGGCAGTGGAGTGAAGTATGGACTGCAGTGGAGCAGAGGGGTGAGCAGACAAGTGGGGAGAGAAAAGGGGTGGAGGGAGCAAAGAAATGGGAAGAGCAGAGGCAGGGAGAGAGTAGGGAGTGAAGAGAACAGAAGTGTTGGGGGAGCAAAGGGGTCAGGGGAGCAGAGACAAGGGGAAAGCAAAGAGGTGGAGAGAGCAGAGGTGGGGGAGCAGAGGGGAGTGCAGAGAAGTGGGGAGAGCAAAGGGGTGGAGAGAGCAAGGATGGTGAGAGTGCGGAAAGGTGGAGAGAGCAGAGAGGTTGGGGAGCAAAGGGGTGGAGAGAGCTGAAAAGTGGGGATAGCAAAGGGAGGGAGAGCGAGCTGAGGATGTGGGGAGAAGAGGGGAGAGCAGAAAAGTGGGGGAAGCAAAGGGGTGGAGGGGGTGAGGAGAGCAGAGGGGTGAGCGGGGAGCAGAGAGGTAGGAGGAGAAGAGGGATGGAGAGATCAGAGGGATGGGGGAAGAAAGGGGGTGGGAAGAGCAGGGGGTGAGAGAGCAGAAGGGTGGGGGGAGCAGGGAAGTGTAGGGAGCAGAGAGGTGGGGAGAGCAGAAAGGTGGGGGAAGCGGAGGAGTGTCGTTTATTGTTTTAGGGCACTCTCCCAAGCTCTTAATACAGTGCTGCTTTGCACACAGTAAGCACTCAATAAATACACTCAAATGTATGAGTGAGAGGGAGATGGGAAGGGAGTAGAGGGTTGGAGAGAGCAGGGAGGTGCAGGGAGCAGCGGGATAATAATAATAATGATGGCATTTGGTAAGCACTTACTATGTGCCAAGCACTGTTATAAGCAATGGGGTAGATACAAGGTAAGCAGGTTGTCCACGTGGGGTTCACAGTCTTCATCCCCATTTTACCAATGAGGTAACAAAGGCACAGAGAAGTTAAGTGGCTTGCCCAAGGTCACACTGCAGTCAAGAGGCGGAGGTGGGATTAGAATACATGTCCTCTGACTCCCAAACCTGGCTCTTTCCATTAAGCCATACTGCTCTAGGGATGGTAAAGCAGGTAGGAGAGAGGGAAGGGGAGAGTTGGGTGGGTGATTATTATTTCCCGTTTTGTTTAAACTCCTGACCATGTCGAAATAGGTTTGACCCCAAGGAGCACCTGTCTGTCCATCCATCCATCCACTCCTTGCCTCCGCCTCGAGAGCAAACCGCACTGACCCCAACCCTTCTGCCGGCTCAACGGTCCAATCACTTAAAGGAGGACTGTCCAGCGGCCAATTAACTCAGGGTTTCACCCAGACTACAATAATAATAATAATAATGGCATTTATTAAGTGCTTACTATGTGGAAAGCACTGTTCTAAGCTCTGGGGAGGTTACAAGGTGATCAGGTTGTCCCACAGGGGGCTCACAGTCTTAATCCACATTTTACAGATGAGGTAACTGAGGCACAGAGAAGTGAAGTGACTTGCCCAAAGTCACACAGCTGACAATTAGAGGAGCTGGGATTTGAACCCATGACCTCTGACTCCAAAGCCCATCCTCTTACCACCAAGCCACACTGCTTCCCAATCAAGCGGGTTTCCCCCCAACCCCTGCCCAGCAAAGAGAAGCAGCGTGGCCTAACCGCTAGAACCCGGGTCTGAGCCCCCTCCTTCCTCTCCCCCTCCTCCCCCTCTCCATCCATCCCACCTTACCTCCTTCCCCTCCCTACAGCACCTGTATATATGAGCCACTTGTCAGCTGTGTGACTTTGGGCAAGTCACTTAACTTCTCTGTGCCTCAGTTACCTCATCTGTAAAATGGGGATTAAAACTGTGAGCCCCCATGGGACAACCTGATCACCTTGTAACCTCCCCAGCGCTTAGAACAGTGCTTTGCACATAGTAAGTGCTTAATAAATGCCATTATTATTATTATATATGTTTGTATGTATTTATTACTCTATTTTATTTGTACATATTTATTCTATTTATTTTGTTAATATGTTTTGTTTTGTTCTCTGTCTCCCCCTTCTAGACTGTGAGCCCACTGTTGGGTAGGGACCATCTCTATATGTTGCCAATTTATACTTCCCAAGCACTTAGTACAGTGCTCTGCACACAGTAAGCGCTCAATAAATACGATTGAATGAAGGAATGAATGAAAGTCTGGGAGTCACAAGGTCATGGGTCCTAATCCCAGCTCCACCACTTTTCTGCTGTGTGATCCTTGGCAAATCACTTCACTTCTCTGGGCTATTTGTAAAATGGGAATTGAGACTGGGAGCCCTATGTGGGAAAGGGAGTGTTTCCCACCCGATTTTCTTGTATCCATCCCAGTGCTTAGTACAGTGCCTGGCACATAATAAGTGCTTAGCAAATACCGTAATCATTATTATTAAACCTCCAACTTCCCTCCCGCCAGCATGCATGCATGCATTCATTCTCATTCTCTCTCTCCCCCCGCCCCCCCACCTTTAAAGCTCTCCATCACCATTCCCCCTTTTACCTCACCTCCCTTCTCTCCTACAACCCAGCCCACCCCACCTCAACCCCTGCCCATGCTCTTAACTCCTGGGACCTTTGCTCCCAGGACTTCTGCTCTGGGGCTGAGGCTGACAACCGTCAGAGCAGGCAGTTGCTCTTCTGTCTGGCTCCCAGGGCGGCTGCTCCTTAGGGCGCAGGGCTCCCGGAGTCCTCCTACTTCCAGCAACCAAAGGGAGCATCTCTGCTCCAGTGACCACCTTGCCCACCCGCCCATCCTGGTCCTCCACATTATCCCAAAGCACGTTTCAGTGCCTCTCAGTGCCTCACAGTGCTCCACAATACCCTACAGGGCCCTATAATGCCTCACAGTGCCCTACAGGGCCCCCTCAATGCCCAGGGCTCCACAATGCCCCACAGTGCCCCAAAAGTTCCCCCAGTGCCCCCCAATGCCTAACCATGCTCCACAAAGCCTCACAGGGTCCCACGGAGACCTACAATGCCCCACAGGGCCCCAGAATGCCCCACAATTCCCCACAGGTTGCCACAAGGTCCCCCAATCAATCAATCAATCGTACTTATTGAGTGCTTACTGTGTGCAGAGCACTGTACTAAGCACTTGGGAAGTACAAGTCGGCAACATATAGAGATGGTCCGTACCCAGCAACGGGCTCACAGTCTAGAAGGGGGAGGCGGACAACAAAGCAAAACATGGAGACAGGTGTCAAAATCGTCAGAACAAATAGAATTAAAGCTATGTGGACATCATTAACAAAATAAATAGTAAATTATACCCCAATTACAACCCAGTTATATCCTCAATACCCCAAAGGGTCCCCCCAGTGTCCCACAGGGCTCCCCAGGATCCCACAGTGCCTCAAAAATGTACCAGAGCACCCCACATGGTGCCACAGCACCCCACAATGTCCCACAAGGTCCCACATGTCTGCACAGGGCCTGGGAACTCAGCCATCAGTCACAGCGTCATCTCCAGAAATGGGGGATAACTTCCCCGTAATTACATCTATTTTACAGAGCCATAATCAATTTACTTCTATTACTGCCTGTCACCCCCTGTAGACTGTAAGCTCTTTGTGGACAGGAAACGTGTCTACCAGATGTGTTGTATTATTGTAGCATACTCTGAGCGCTTGGTATGGGGCTCTGCACACAGTAAGTGTTCAATAAATACCACTGATCGATTGCCAAAGGCCTGGCATGCAACAATCAGTCAATCACTTTACCGAGCACTTGGGAGAGTACAACAGAATGCAGTTGGTAGATACATTCCCTGCCCACAAGAAATTGAATTAATTAATTAATGATGGCATTTGTTAAGCGCTTACTATATGCAAAGCACTGTTCTAAGCGCTGGGGAGGATACAAGGTGATCAGGTTGTCCCACTTGGGGCTCACAGTCTTAATCCCCATTTTGCAGGTGAAGGAATTGAGGCACAGAGCAGTTAAGTGACTTGCCGAAAGTCACACAGCTGACAAGTGGCGGAGTTGGGATTTGAACCCATGACCTCTGACTCCCAAGCCCATGCTCTTTCCACTGAGCCACGCTGCTTCTTAAGAAATTTGAGGTCTCCAGGGGGAATCAGACATTAAAATAAATTACAGAGAGGAGAAGCGACAGAGTCTGTGGTTATGGATGTAAATGCTTTTTAAGGTATATGTTAAGCGCTTACTATGTGCCAAGCCCTGTCCTAAGCACCGGGGTGGATAATCGCGGTCTTAATCCCCATTTTACAGGTGAGAGTAATGGAGGCACAGAGAAGGTAAGTGACTCCCCCAAAGTCACACAGCAGACCAGTGGCAGAACTTGGATTAGAGGTGCTGTTGTGGGGGACGGGAAACTACCAACTTGTTAAGGGATACAGATACAGATGCAAGGGTGACATGGAAAGGAGGATGCATATAGCAGTGTGGTGTAGTGGCTAGAGCATAGGCTTGAGAGTCAGAAGGCCATGAGTTCTAATCCTGACTCCTCCTCGTGTCTGTCATGTGACCTTTGGCACGTCACATCACTTCTACGCTGATGACACCCAGATCTCCATCTCTGCCCCTGCTCTCTCCCCCTCCCTCCAGGCTCGCATCTCCTCCTGCCTTCAGGACATCTCCATCTGGATGTCCGCCCGCCACCTAAAGCTCAACATGTCGAAGACTGAGCTCCTTGTCTTCCCTCCCAAACCTTGTCCTCTCCCTGACTTTCCCATCTCTGTTGACGGCACTACCATCCTTCCCGTCTCACAAGCCCGCAACCTTGGTGTCATCCTCGACTCCGCTCTCTCATTCACCCCTCACATCCAAGCCGTCACCAAAACCTGCCGGTCTCAGCTCCGCAACATTGCCAAGATCCGCCCTTTCCTCTCCATCCAAACTGCTACCCTGCTCATTCAAGCTCTCATCCTATCACGTCTGGACTACTGCACCAGCCTTCTCTCTGATCTCCCATCCTCGTGTCTCTCTCCACTTCAATCCATACTTCATGCTGCTGCCCGGATTATCTTTGTCCAGAAACTCTCTGGGCATATTACTCCCCTCCTCAAAAATCTCCAGTGGCTACCAATCAATCTGCGCATCAGGCAGAAACTCCTCACCCTGGGCTTCAAGGCTGTCCATCACCTCGCCCCCTCCTACCTCACCTCCCTTCTCTCCTTCTCCAGCCCAGCCCGCACCCTCCGCTCCTCCGCCGCTAATCTCCTCACCGTACCTCGTTCTCGCCTGTCCCGCCATCGACCCCCAGCCCACGTCATCCCCCGGGCCTGGAATGCCCTCCCTCTGCCCCTCCGCCAAGCTAGCTCTCTTCCTCCCTTCAAGGCCCTGCTGAGAGCTCACCTCCTCCAGGAAGCCTTCCCAGACTGAGCCCCTTCCTTCCTCTCCCCCTCGTCCCCCTCTCCATCCCCCCATCTTACCTCCTTCCCTTCCCCACAGCACCTGTATATATGTATATATGGTTGTACATATTTATTACTCTATTTATTTATTTATTTATTTATTTTACTTGTACATTTCTATCCTATTTATCTTATTTTGTTGGTATGTTTGGTTCTGTTCTCTGTCTCCCCCTTTTAGACTGTGAGCCCACTGTTGGGTAGGGACTGTCTCTATGTGTTGCCAATTTGTACTTCCCAAGCGCTTAGTACAGTGCTCTGCACATAGTAAGCGCTCAATAAATACGATTGATTGATTGATTGATTGATTCTCTGGGCCTCAGTTCCCTCATCTGGAACATGGGGATGGAGACTGTGAGCCCCACGTGAGACAGGGACTGTGTCCAACCCTAGCCACCTCAGCGCTTAGTCTAGTGCCTGGCACATAGTAAGTGCTTAACAAATACCATAATTATTATTACCATTATTATCAATAAAGCGGTGCTCTGCACACAGCAGCCGCTCAATCCAGTACTTCGAACAAAATAGGCACCCAGCACAGCACTCTGCACAGAGTAGGCAACCTGTTGGGTGCTCTCCACACAAAAGATGCTCAGTACGGGGTACTTCACGTAGTCGGTGCCCAGTCTAGTTTTCTATACCCAAGAGGTGCTCAATAAATACGGAACGTATCTGGAACAGATTCCTCCAGTTCCAGAGTTTGAGAAATGCCCGCGAAGTTCCAAGAAAGAGCAGCACAAGGCTCTGGCCCTGCAGATATGGTTATTTCATATCCCAAAGGGGTCTAAGATCCCTCTGAAAGGATCTTTTGATTCTTGGACTTCTGCTCCCAATGATGGTTTTGTTTAGTCTTTTGATGAAGGTCTCCCTCGAATTTCCATGTAATTAAGATGCTAATAGTTGTTTAAACAACCTTCTCTTTTCTGTCCAACTTCCTTCTGAATAATAAGAAACAACCCCTTTATCTTGGCTGAAAATAGCATCTGAGCAAAATCCTTCATTAAATCCCCAAGTGGCTTATTTTCCCCCTTTGCGCTAAAAAGGATTTTTTTGTTGTCGATGTCGACGTTGTCGTTCTGGATAAAATTCCTCGTGAGCCCTTATAGCTCCTTATTAAGAGACGGGTCTCCTTTAGTGGCCAAGAATGAAGCCCTTCATGTCTTAGTAGGAAAGTGGATGGATTTTTGCCTTCTCCCTTTCCCTTCTGTGTCACCCTTGCGCTTGGATTTGTCCCCTTCATTCACTTTTCCTTTTCACTTCTTTGTCGCCTTTGAACTTAGATTTGCACCCTTTTTTCACTCTCAGCCTTACAGGACTTGTATCTATTTTTTTTTTCCAGTAGTATTTGCTATCCAAATAGCTACCCAACTAGCTTGTATCAACCCAGGCCAAAGTGCTAAACAAATACCACAGTATCTATAAGCGCTAAACAAGTACCATGTATATATAAGGAGCTTACAGTCTACAGGGGAGGCAGATGCATTAAAATAAATGACCAATAAGGGAAACTGCAGAATATACAAAGGTATTGACCAAAGTGTGAGGTGAGCATCAAGGTGCAGAGGGGAGACAAAAGTGCGGGCAAATAGGGTGGGGAAAATCAGAGGTTAATCAGGGAAGCCTTCTCGGGAAGACTCTCATCGTTGCAGCAATGACCCAACTGCAGCGTCACTCAGAGTGAAGTTTGAATTCCAAAGTCCACCTCAGTATAATTAAGAAACCTGAAGGATCTTTCAATCATCCATTCAATCGTATTTATTGAGCACGTACTGTGTACAGAGCGCTGTACTAAGCGCTCGGGAGTGCAATACAACAAGAAGCAGACACATTCCCTGCCCACAATGAACTTACAGTCTAGAGGTAGAGAGATGGACAGGAAAACAGGAGTAACAGGACTGGAATTTTCAGCTGGGAATAATAATAATAACGGCAACAATTATAATTATAGCATTGGTATTTTTTAAGGGCTTGTTATATGCCAAGCACTGTACAAAGCGCTGGGGTAAATACAAGATCAACAGGTCCTTCATGGAGCAGGAGGGAAAACTGGTATTGAATCCCCATTTTCCAGATGTGGCAACTGAGGCCCAGAGAAGTTTAGTGACTTGACCAAGGTCACCTAGCAGATAAATGGCAGAGCTGGGATTGGAACCCAGATCCTTTGATTCCCAGGCCTGGGCTCTTTCTACTACGCCACGCCGCTTCTCCGAAGCACGGGCTTTGGAGTCAGAGGTCGTGGGTTCAAACCTTGGCTCTGCCTAGTGTCAGCTGTGTGACTTTGGGCGAGCCACTTAACTTCTCTGTGCCTCAGTTCCCTCATCTGGAAAATGTGGATTAAGACTGTGAGCCCCCCGTGGGACAGCCTGATCACGCTATAACCTCTCCAGCGCTTAGAACAGTGCTTTGCACATAGTAAGCGCTTAATAAATGCCATCATTATTATTATTATTACTGAGAGTCATTCTGGACTCCCTCCAGGGTTGACCACCAGTTCCGACACCCCCTGGCTCCCCAAGTCCCCACCGAACAATAATAATAATAATGGCATTTGTTAAGCACGTACTGTGTGCCAGGCACTGTACTAAGTGCTGAGGTGGATACAAGCAAATCAGGTTGGACACGGTCCCTGTCCTAAGTGGGGCTCACAGTCTCAATCCCCATTTTACAGATGAGGGAACTGAGGCCCAGAGAAGTGAAGTGACATGCCCAAGGTCATCCAGCAGACAAGGGGCAGAGCTGGTATTAGAACTCATGCTCTCCATCCCCTCGCCCCCTCCTACCTCACCTCCCTTCTCTCCTCCTACAGCCCACCCCGCACCCTCCACTCCTCTGTCACTAATCTCCTCACCGTACCTCGTTCTCGCCTGTCCCGCCATCGACCCCTGGCCCACGTCATCCCCCGCGCCTGGAGTGCCCTCCCTCTGCCCATCCACCAAGCTAGCTCTCTTCCTCCCTTCAAGGCCCTACTGAGAGCTCACCTACTCCAGGAGGCCTTCCCACACTGAGCCCCTTCCTTCCTCTCCCCCTCGTCCCCCTCTCCATCCCCCCATCTTACCTCCTTCCCTTCCCCACAGCACCTGTATATATGTTTGTACATATTTATTACTCTATTTATTTTACTTGTACATACCTATTCTATTTATTTTATTTTGTTATTATGTTTGGTTTTGTTCTCTGTCTCCCCCTTTAAGACTGTGAGCCCACTGTTGGGTAGGGACTGTCTCTATATGTTGCCAACTTGTACTTCCCAAGCACTTAGTACAGTGCTCTGCACACAGTAAGCGCTCAATAAATACAATTGATGATGATGATGATGACCTTCTGACTCCGAGACGTGTGCTCTGTCCACCACACCATGTTGCTTCTAGAGTTCGCTTCCCAAAGGACCCAAGTTGAAGCATCGAAATGGCAGGGACGGTGGTAGAAATTCCCACTGTTGGCTCACGGCTTGGGGCCTGCAGCTGTTTACCTTGGTAGTCCAAGGGTGGGCAGCTCTGGCTCATCATTTGGGCCCTCTGGTTCCAGTCCTGGGCCTCCGCCAGTTATTAATGGCTTGTTTACACTGACTAATGTAATGAGCATCACCTGCTTCTAACCCGATGACTCAGGGGAGGTCTGAGACACGAAGGTGTTCTCTACAACAGGAGCAATCTGATTAATAGCCGGGTCAGACCCACAGGGGAGAGGCCAGGGCAGCTTCATTTCTGGGAGGGAGGGGAGAATGAGATTCATTTATTCATTCAATCATCTTTATTAAGCGCTTACTGTGTTCAGGGTACTGTACCGAGTGCTTGGGAAACAACAGTACAACAATAAACAGTGACAATCCCTGCCCACAACAAGCTCACAGTCTGGAGGGGGGGAGACAAACATCAGTACAAATAAATAAAATGACAGATATGTACATAAACGCTGTGGGGCTGGGAGGAGAAGACTAAAGGGAGCAAGTCAGGGTGACGCAGAAGGGAACGGGAGATGAGGAAAAGTGGAGCTTAGTCTGGGAAGGCCTCTTGGAGGAGATGAGCCTTCAATAAGGCTTTGAAAATGGAGCGAGTAATTGAATTGAATTGAGAGTAATTGAGGTGGGGGAGAGATTCATTCATTCAATCATATTTACTGAGTGCTTACTGTGGGCAGAGCACTGTACTAAACTCTTGGGAAGTACAAGTCGGCAACATCTAGAGACGGTCCCTACCCAACAACGGGCTCACAGTCTAAAAGGGGGAGACAGACAACAAAACAAAACATGTAGACAGGTGTCAAAACCATTAGAATAAATAGAATTATAGCTATATGCAAATCATTAATAAAATAGAGTAGTAAATATGTACAAGTACAATAAACAGAGTAATAAATATGTACAAATATATACAAGTGCTGTAGGGTGGGGGGGCGATGGAAAGGGGAGGAGGAGGGGAAAAAGGGGGCTCAGCATCTAATAATAATAATCATGGTGTTTATTTTTATTAATAATAATAATGATAATGGCATTTGTTAAGTGCTTACTATGTGCCAGGCACTGTTCTAAGCATTGGGGTGGATGTTAAGCGCTTACTCTGTGTCAGACACCATACTAAGTGGGCTGTGGTCAATGTTGGAGAGCCTTTTTTGTTCAATCAATCAGTCCATGTTATTTATTGAGCCCTTCTGAGTGCAGGGCACTGTACTAAGCTCTTGGGAGAGAAAAGTATAATCAGTCAATCAGTCGTATTTATCAATCGTATAATAGAGTGGGTAGGTATGTTCCCTGCTCATGAGTAGTAATAATAATAATAATTGGGATATTTGCTAAGTGCTTATTATGTGCCAGGCACTGGACTAAGTGCTGAGGTGGATTCAAGCAAACCTGTTTATACACAGTCCCCTGTCCCACATGGGGCTCACAGTCTCCATCCTCATTTTCCAGATGAGGGAACTGAGGCCCAGAGAAGTGAAGTGACTTGTCCAAGGTCACACAGCAGACAAGTGGTGGAGCCGGGATTACAAGGAGTTTAGAATCTTGGCGTGATGGGGGAGGCAGACATGACTTCGGATGAATCATATCAAACAATCATATATTATATAATATGTAGGCTCTTAGTACAGCGCTCTGCATACAGTAAGCACTCAATACATACAATTGAATGAATGAATGAATAGATGAAATCCCAATTAAAGATAAGAGCTTGATAGATACATTAAGAAGCAGCATTAGTGGAAGGAAGTCAGAAGGCCTGGGTCCTAACCCCAGCTCTGCCACCTGACTGCTATGTGACCTTGGGCAAGTCACTTCAGTTCTCTGGGCCTCAGTTTTCTCATCTGTAACATGGGGATTTTATACCCGTTCCCCCTCCATTTACACTGTCAGCCCCAAGTGGGACAGGGACTGTGTCTGACCTGATTAACTACCCTAGCTCTTCACACAGTGCTTGGCATACAGTAAGCTTTTAATTAATATCAAAATTATATCATTAGCATTGTTATGATTGATATCAATTTTATTGTATTAATAATATAATGCTAAAGTTATAATTTTGATAATAATATTCATTCATTCATTCAATCATATTTATTGAGTGCTTACTGTATGCCGAGCACTGTACTAAGCGCTTGGGAGAGAACAATACAGAATTAACCAGACATAGTCCCTGCCCACAGTGAAAAGGAAATAAATAAATGAATGAATTACGGATCTGGACATAAGTGCTATGGGCTGGGAGGGAGGAAGAGAAAAGGGAGCAAGTCAGGAAGACGAAGGAGGCAGATGGGCAACCACTGGACTTTTTTAAGGGTGACAGGTTCCGAATGTTTTTGTAGAAAAATGAGTTATAACAACAACTCGTGTATGCAGAAAAAATGTTGAGTCCTTCTCTTACCCCTTCACAGAAACATCCATACTGGATTGATGTGACAATTGATCCTTTTCACAGACTACTGAAACAAAAAGAAATTCCACTTCCCGACCCATGCCAGCTTCACAAATGGACAGTGGCACAAAAAGGCAGTAAGACAAATAAGCTTCTTGCTGATCACCAAAAAGCTTTAAAATAGAGAAATGGTATATGTCCCTTCCAAAATTTACAATTAATTGCCATTTTTAGTACCACCCAAGTTGTCGAAGAAGGTGATTACTATTCTCAATTACATACTTCACAAATCATAAAAAGTTCAAGTGACATTTCTAATTGCTTATCTAAGATTTCGCTTCCGAAAATAGGCTGTAGAAGACAGAGGTAAGTTCAAGAGATAATGAAGTTTCAGCATCACTGTTAAAGCACAGTGTCCCAGAACCCTGAGTCTGTCAGGAGGGCAGACCCACAATTATTTAGGGAACAAGAAGTGGGGAAACCATAAACCTGGTGCAGACAGGGATTATCGCTCTTTATTGCTGAATTGTACTTTCCAAGCTCTTAGTACAGTGCTCTGCACACAGTAAGTGCTCAATAAATATGATTGATTGAATGAATGAATGAGGAGCTTGCAGTTTACTGGGTGCAGAGAGCTGTACTGAACGCTTGGGAGAGTACAACTGACTTGGTAGACATGATCCCTGCCCTCAACGAGCTTTCAGTCCGGCACGGTAGACATACGCTTAAATATATTTTAGTTTGCAAGCTATGTACATACGTGTTTTGGGGGTATTGAGACTTTATTTTTATGGCATTTATTAAGAGCTCACTATGTGACAGGCACTGTTTTAAGCTCTGCAGTAGACACGAGTTAATCAGACTGGACACAGTCTCTATCCCTCATAGGGTCTCAACCCCCATTTTGCAGAGGAGGGAACTGAGTCACAGAGAAGTGAAGTGACTTGCCTAAGGTCACACAGCAGACAAGTGGCAGAGCTGGGATTAGAACCCATGACCTTCTGACCCCCGGGCCCGCGCACTATCCACTATGCCATGCTGCTTCTCTTCAAGGCCTTACATTGGTTAAACCCAAATCAGTTTGGATCTTTAATAGGTATGTGGATAAATTGGGCAGGGGCCAGGAAATCAATCAACTAATCAATGATATTTATCAAAGGCTTATTGGGAGCCAAGTACTGTCCTGAACTCTTGGGAGAGCTCAACATGCTAAAGTCACAGTCCCTGACCGGAAGAAATATAAAATCCAGTGAGGGAGCAGCTTGGCCTCGTGGATAGAGTGCAGGAATCAGAGTCAGCAGGACCTGGGTTCTAATCCTGGCTCTGGCGCTTGTCTGCTGTGTGACCTTGGGCAAGTCACTTCACTCCTCTGGGCCTCCTTTACTTCATCTGAAAGATGGTGGTTAAGACTGTGAGCTCCAAGTGGCACATGGACCGTGTCCAGCCTGATTGTCTTGAATCTAACCCAGCATCTAGTACAGTGTCTGGCACATAGAAGTGCTTAACATGGGCCTGGAAATCAGAAGGATCTGAGCCTGAACAGATCCTGTCTCTGTTTTGTGACCTTGGGCAAGTCCCTTAACTTCTCCGTGACCCGGTTACCTCATCTGTAAAATGGGGATTATGGGACTGTGTCCAACCTCATTAACTTGTATTAACTCTCTCTCTGTCTCTGCCTCTCTCTCTGTTTCTCTGTCTCTATTTCCCTGTTTGTCTCTGTTTCTTTCTGTCTCTGCCTGTTTGTCTCTCTCTCTGTCTGTCTGCTTCTCTGCCCTCTCTCCATTTCTCTATTTCTTCCTCTCTTTCTCTGCCTCTGTCTGTTTCTCTGCCCCCTCTGTTTCTCTCTCTCTCTCCATTTCTTTATTATTTCTTCCTCTCTTTCTCTGTCTCTCTGTTTCTGTGCCCCCTCTCTGTTTCTCTCTCTCCATTTCTATTTATTTTATTTTGTTAATATGTTTGGTTTTGTTCTCTGTCTCCCCCTTCTAGACTGTGAGCCCACTGTTGGGTAGGGACTGTCTCTATATGTTGACAACTTGTACTTCCCAAGCGCTTAGTACAGTGCTCTGCACACAGTAAGCGCTCAATAAATATGATTGATTGATTGATTGATTGATTAACAAATACCATAAAATCAAAAAAGCCAAAGCAACTGTGTGGGGGACCAGGCCTAAACCCAGCTTGATTTAATCTTTGTGGCCACAAGGCACGTACGAGAACGGTGATTACACACGATCCTCTTTTCACTCACAGCCATATACAAGAGCTTACTGCCATTAGTCTTCGAAAATCAGAGATTGCTATATACTCACACATACCCCTCACACGTATACATGCATCACACACATGCTATACAAATGTGTATATATGTGCACACAAATATTGTGTGTGGATACTGAATACATGAGTGTGTAGTATGTGTGTGGATGTGCATATATGTGCACATATACACATATATGCACATCCACACCACACACACTACACACATATGTATTCAATACACACACAATGTTTGTATACATACATATGTAGTGATACATATATTGAACTAGAATCTTTGATGCATCTATCTGGATATGTTCATGCTGGGGAAATTCCAATTTGTTTCAGAATAGCTCTTCCTCCTTCTCTCTTTCTCTGTATCTCTCTCTATGTATATATATATATATATGTATGTATTCATCTACATATATTAAAGTTATATATTTATATATAAATGCCTATCCTCTCTCTTTTTATATACATATAAAAAAGAGGCATTGTAATATATATAATATTGTAATATATGGAGGGATGAATGTGAATACATAGGTGGGTGTGTATTTGTATACATCGTATCTATGATATTCATGGATACATAATATTTATTACATATTAGATATGCATATGTGAAAATATGTATGCATTTGGGTCTAATGAGAATCTTCAAAAATAAAGCAAGTCGACGATTTCAGTTCCTGAATCACCTCCATTCCTCCATTCCATGGGTACACTGAGTAACCAAAGCAATATCCTCTTTCATCTCCAGCCAAGATTTAAGCCCGTAAAGGGCCCAAAGCACAGTCCTGCTGTTTTATTGCAACTGTATTTTGTCAGCACGTTGGGGCCAGAATATGTAACATTTATGAGTAATTAGGGGCAAACTTGGCTGTAATGAGTGACCATCTTTCGATCCACGGTTCTTATGCTTTAGCAAAACCGTGACCGATATATTACTGGGTTTTCAGAGAAGCGGCGTCTAAGGCCTTATTTCATTAAATCAAGTAATTTGTTGTATTAATATGCATGTTCCGCCGGCATCAAAAAAACCTTTATAAAATGACACCCTGTGGTTATTCATGAGCCTAATGCCCCAGTGCTGAGACACTCCCCACTAGGGCCTCCTGTGTCACCCTGCCCCAGTCTAATAAATGCAATTTCTTCTTTTATTTCTGCATGTTATTTAAATGCACAAGTTTAGCTGGGGACCTAAGTGCCTTTGGTCTTCCCTGTGCTGCCCGTGGCGGTGAATCTAATAATAATAATAACAATGATAATAATAATAGTGGTATTTGTTAAGCACTTACAATGTGCCGGGGGTGGTTACAAGCAAATCAGGTTAGACCCAATCCCTGACCCACATGGACCTCACAGCCTCAATCCCCATCCTTCCATCCCTCAATCAATATGACTGAAAAGTAGTGTGGCTTAATGGAAAGAGCACGGGCTTGGGAGTCAGAGGTCGTGGGTTCTAATCCCGCCACTTGTCAGCTGTGTGACTTTGGGCAAGTCACTTAACTTCTCTGCACCTCAGTTATCTCATCCGCAAAATAGGGATTGAAACTGTAAGCCACACGTGGGACAACCTGATTACCTTGTATCTACCCTACTCTATTTATTTTACTTGTACATATTTACTATTCTATTTATTTTGTTAATGATGTGCATTTAGCTTTAATTCTATTTATTCTGATGACTGACACCTGTCCACATGTTTTGTTTTGTTGTCTATGTCTTCCCCTTCTAGACTGCGAGCCCGTTGTTGGGTAGGGACCGTCTCTACATGTTGCCAACTTGTGCTTCCCAAGTGCTTAGTACAGTGCTCTGCACACAGTGAGCACTCAATAGATATGATTGAATGAATGAATGAATGCTTAGAACGGTGCTTGGCACATAGGAAGCGCTTAACAAATGCCATCATTATTATTATTACTATTATTATTATTATTATATTATTAGATGAGGGAATGGAAGCATAGAGAAGTGAAGTGACTTGCCCAAGGTCACATAGCAGACAAGTGGCGGAGCCAGGCTTAGAATCCATGACCTTCTGACTCTCACTACCCCATGCTGCTTTTCATGCTCACACCCTCCTCACAGTCTGGAGCTCCCTTGCTTTATATGTGGCTGGTGCCCAAGAAGTGTTATTAATTTATCAATTGATTGCTTCTTCCCAAAATTCCATCCCCCCTTGCAATGAGAAACAGTGTGGCTTAATGGAAAGAGCACGAGCCTAAGGGTCAGAGGACCTGGATTCTAATTCTGACTCTTCCACTTGTCTCCTGTGTCACCTTGAGCAAGTCACTTCACTACTCTGGGCCTCCATCACCTCATCTGTGAAATGGAAATTAAGACTGTGAGCCCCACATGGGACAGGGACTTTGTCCAACCTGATTAGCTTGTGTCTACCCCTGTGCTTAGTACAGTGGCTGGCACATAGTAAATGCTTAACAAATACCATTCAAACAAAAAGGTAATAATAATAATAATAATAATAATGTAATTTGTTAAGTGCTTACTATGTGCCAAGCACTGTTCTAAGCACTGGGGTAGATACAAGGTAATAAGGTTGTCCTATGTGGGGCTCACAGTGTTCATCCCCTTTTTATAGATGGGGTAACTGAGGCACAGAAATGTTAAGTGTCTTGCCCAAGATCACACAGATGACAAGTGGCAGAGTTGGGATTAGAACCAACAATCTCTGCCTCCCAAACCTGGGCTCTTTCCACTAAGCCATGCTGCTTCTCTCAAAGAACATCAGTTCAGCCCAAAATTGATTTCAACGCACCGGGCATCAAGACCATTGCCTCTTGGTTTCCTGTTTTGAATCCCTTAGCAAGCACAAATTCTCTGATCGCAATAGTTTTGTAGACCATAATCCCCAGGAAAGGCCAGGAATTACTGAAAAGCCAAACAAATCTACAAGATGATCAGGCAATACAAACATTTTCTTCTAGGTAAACAAACATCAAAACCACATCCTGATGTCCTGTAATAACTGTGGTATTAGTTAAGCGCTTACTATGTGCCAGGCAAACTACAAAGTATTGGGGTAAATACAAGGCAGTTGAGTTGGACACAGTCCCTGTTCTACATAAAGCTGACAGTTTTAATCCCCATTTAACAGTTGGGGTAACTGAGGCACAGAAAAATGAAGTCCCTTGCCCAAGGTCCCACAGCAGAAAAGGGGGGGAGCCGGGATTAGAACGCAGGTCCTTCTGATGCCCAGGCCTGTGCTCTATCCATTAGGAGACCCTACTTCCCCAAAAAGAGAGAACGCAGAGGATTAACTTACTTTACCTCATTACGGGCAGGGAACATGTCTGCTGATTCTGATATGCTGTCCTCTCCCAAGCACTTAGTCACATACTCTGCACATAGCAAGTGCTCAATAAATTTGACTGACTGACTGATGAACATTTCACAAAGGCTCTCTCTTTTGGGATCAAACTCTGCGTTATTCTGCTTTGGACAACGTTGGAAAGACATCCCTCATCTAAGAACAAAAATGTGGAAAAACCTCTAGAAATTGAGTGACTGTTGGAGAGGATATCCACATCAGGTAGCGGGCTCTTAGAGAGACGTATCTGTCGGGGTTGTGAATTGTTGCCGGAATGCAGGAGGAAGATGGATTGCCGTTTGTGATGGAGGAGAAGATTGCTTGAGATCCCAGCCATCTCTCTCCAACCTGGCTGGATCTCGAAACGGCACTCATTTGGCTAAATGACGGGAATTACGACAATCTCAAATACATCAGGTGGGCGGGTGGGAGACTAGGCTGTGTGAGGACTTCATCTCTGTCAGGAATTCCCCACTCCAAGATGATCTGTTGGAAAAGCTATCTACAGGGGAGTCATTTAAGGAGAAGAAAATCAGGAGGCATAACTTTGCAACCAATGTTCCATGACAGAGCACAAAAAGAAGAAGGGTTAATACAATGTCACCCTATATTTTCCCCATCTTCCAGGACTCTAACAATTATAATGATGGTGATAAATCTATTTTCCAAGTGCTTACTGTGTACCAAACACTGACTGTATTCCCAAACATCATAATACAGTGTCTAGCACACAGTAAGCACTCGATAAAAGTGGAGAAGCAGTGTGACTTAGTGGAAAGAGCCCAGGCTTGGGAGTCAGAGGTCATGGGATCTAATCCTGGCTCTGCCACATCACTTTGGGCAAGTCACTTCACTTCTCTGTGCCTCAGTTACCTCATCTGTAAAATGGGGATTAAGACTGTGAGTCCCACGTGGGACAACCTGATTAGCTTGTATTTACCCCAGTTCTTAGAATGGTGCTTGGCACACAGTAAGTGCTTAACAAATACCATTAAAAAAACAAGATAAATACCATTACATGATAGGTTGATTGATCTTACCAAATTTCTTCATTCGATCATGTTTAATGAGTGCTTACTTTTTTAAGGTATTTGTTAAGAGCTTACTATGTGCCAGGCACTGTTCTAAGCACTGGGGGTGATACAAGGTAATCAGGTTGGACACAGTCCTTGTCCCACATGGGGCTCACAGTTGTAATCCCCGTTTTACAGATGAGGTAACTGAGGCCCAGAAAAGTGAAGTGACTTGCCCAGGGTCACAAAGCAGACAGGTGGCAGAGCTGGGACTAGAAACCAGGTCCTTATTACTCGCAGGCCCACACTCTCTCCACTGGGCCATGCTGCTTCTGCTCAATAAATATGATTGAATGAATGAAATTTGGGTTCCCTATTTTCTTGTTTACTATGTTCAGTGAACTGTATTAAGCACTTGGGAAAGTACAATGTAACGATAAACAGACACACTCCCTGCCCACAAGGAGCTGTCCTTCTCAGTGTGTGTGCTTCATTAGCAACATCTTATAGTCATCTTTGATTTGAGGGTGAAAAAGATCAATAAACTCGATCGTATCCTCAATTATGAATTAAAAAAAAACCACAGCGAAAAACCCTTTCAAGCAGTCTCATTATTGCCGGAGATAATTCGCTTGTCGGCAGGAAAATCTCGTCTTGAAATGGAGGATTTTGCTTCAGAGAGGGGGGCACCTCCGTGTTACATGTTCCATGAGCAGCTATCAGCCCTCAACCTTCCCCCGAATCATCTCTTTTAAGGATACATAACTGTCAATTATCTCACAGTCATTTCCACAGACATCTCCAGGCGTGGCGATTTGTGAATAATCCTCTCCCACTGAGGTGGCATCTTTAGTGCCGGTGCGATCTCCAGTTACTATTTATACAGTTCTGCCGAGGAGCAAATGCCAGCTGGAGCCTGCTTGGAATGATGCTTCACACCGGCTCTCCTCTAAACACATTAGCTACATATTTACATGTGGACGAGGTGACCGTCATGACAGCCCATCTCTCCCTTGGTGGTGCAAGGCAAGTGCCCATTAACTCTCCCTCTTTGCTCCTCTGGTGCCAGCCTTTCCCCCGTACCTCAATCTCATCTATCTCGCCGCCGACCCCTGGCCCACATCGTGCCTCTGGCCTGGAGCATCCTCCTCCTCATATCCAACAGACAATGACTCTCCCCAGCTTCAAAGCCTTATTAAAGGCACATCTCCTCCAAGAGGCCTTCCCTGACTAAGCCCCCGTTTCCTCTTCTCTCACTCCTTTCTGCATCACCCAACTTGCTCCCTTTATTCATCCCCTCTCCAAGCCTCACAGCACTTATGTCCTTATCAGTCATTTGTTAATTTCTGTTACTGTCTTCCCCACTAGACTGTAAGCTTCTTCTCTGCAGGGAATGTGTCCATTTATTGTTATATTGTCCTCTCCCAAGGGCTTACTACAGTTCTCTGCACACATAAGCACTCAATAAATACAATTGAATGAATGAACTCTCTTGAACTCTCCCAAGTGCTCAGTACACTACTCTGAGCACAGTCGACTGGAAGCTCCGTGAGGGCAGGGATCGTGTCCACTGACTTTACTGTACTTTCCCAAATGCTCAGTACAGTGCTCAGAGCACAGTAGACTGTAAGCTCCTCGAGGGAAGCCATCGTGACTGCTAACTCTCTCGTAGCTTCCCAAGTGCTTAGTACAGCGCTTTGCACACAGTAGACTAAACTCCTCAAAGGCAGCAATTGTGACCACTAATTCTATTGAACTCTCCCAAACACTCCATACAGTGCTTAGAGCACAGTTGAATGTAAACCCCTTGACAGCAGGGATCGTGTCCGCTAACTCTATTGTACTCTCCCAAGCATTCAGTACAGTGTTCTTCACACATAGTCGACTGTCAGCTCCTTAAGGGCAGGGATCATGTCTACTTACTCAATTGCACCCTTTCAAGTGCTCGGTACAGTGCTCTGCGCACAGTAAGCACTCAAGAAATTCCACTGATCTGTTGATTCAGGAAGTTTTGGGATCTCAGGGTCTTTCTGAGTCTTCTATTGTGCTCTCCAGCTCTGCTTCCTGTTAAAATCCCAAGTTATTTTAAAGAGAGCCAGCCTAGGCTCACAGTGGTCTAATGCCACGAGACATCCTCTGCATACATGGGAAGCGTTATAGTGTAGTTTGATAGAGCCCGGGCCTGAGAGTCGGAAGGCCATGGGTTCTAATCTCAGCTCCGCCACCTGTCTGCTGTGTGGCTTTGGGCAAGTCACTTCACTTCTCTGTGCCTCAGTTACCTCATCTGTAAAATGCAGATTAAGACCATGGGCCTTTTATGGGACAGGTATTATGTCTAACCCAATTTGCTTATAACCATCCCAGCGCTTAGGATAGTGCCTGGCACATAGTAAGCGTTTAATAAATACCATTATTTTTATTATTATTATACATATGAGGAACCAACCTGGGCTTAAAATGGCATAATGCACGAGGAATCCTCTGCACACACCTTTCTTTCTGGACAAATTTTCTTGCTGCCTTCGGCGGGGTGGATTATTCTGGAGAAAAGATAGCTAAGAGCTGGCTTAACTATCTTTTAGTCAACGCAAGCCTTTCTTGGGGAAGACCTGGGGTTGTACATTTTCCAGGTTTGACTGAAGATTGAACAGGTGGCAGCCAATTTGTAAGCAATCTGTAGGCCAGTGAACCTGTCTTTTGCTTCTCGGTAACTTTAAAAAAAAAATTTAATGGCATTTGTTAAGCCCTTACTGCGTGCCAGACACAAGTAAGTGCTGAGATAGATATAAGCGAATCAGTTTGGACTCCACATCCCACACAGGGCTCACAGCTTCATCCTCATTTCACAGATGAGGTAACTGAGGCCCAGCGAAGTGAAGTGGCCTGCCCACGGCCACCCAGCAGACAAGTGGCAGAGCCGGAATGAAAACCCAGGTCCTTCTGACTCAGAGGCCCTTTAACGATAATAATGGTGATATTTGTTAAGTGCTTACTATGTGCCAGGCACTTTAGTAAGCACTGGGGCAGATAAAAACTAAGAGGGTTGGACAGAGTCTCTGTCCCACATAAGGCTCACAGTCTTATTTCCCTTTTACAGATGAAGTAACTGAGGCCCAGTGAAGTGAAGCGATTTTCCCAAGATCACACAGTAGACTAGTGGCTGAGGCAGGATTAGAACCCAGGTCCTTCCAACTCCCAGCTCTATCTGCTAGGCCATGCTGCACCTCTACCACTTACACTCTTCCTGTCCCCAGTTTTCCACTGTCCTGTGGCTGATCTTGGGCAAGTCACTGCCCCAGTGTGAGCCTCAATTCCCTCATCTGCAAAATGGAGACAATTTCTGCCTTTCCCAATCTCCTAGGGATATTATAAGGCAAAAACTGAGAGAAATCATAAGAATGTCCTTTGTAAAATGAAAGTGACAGACATATTCAAAGGATTCTGATTGTTGGAGATGTTCTAAGAAAGGAACACGGCTCTAAAAAAAAACTTAGAAAAAGAGCTGATGGGTTAGAGTGCTTAGCACAGCACCCTGTGGCCAACCAGCACTAAGTAAATATTGATAATAATTGTGGTATTAATCACTGATTATGTGCCAAGCACAGTTCTAAGCACTGGGGTAGATATAAGGTTATCAGATTGGTTACAGTCCCTGTCCCATGTTGGGCTCACAATCTCAATCCCCATTTTACAGATAAGGTAACTGAGGCCCAGAGAAGTGAAGTGACTTGCCCAAGGTCCCACTGCAGATATGTAGCAGAGACAGGATTAGAATCCAGGTCCTCTGACTCCCAAGACCGTGCTCTTTCCACTAGGCCACACGGCTTTGATCGATACCACTGATGGGTGCAGGAACCCTGAATGAGTAAAACAGAATGGATTTTGAAATCCATGGCATTTGCTTAGCAATTTCCCATAATTAATCCTAATCATTTTAACCTAGATCTGATCTTGATCATAATGAATTTGCCTGTCCCCACTGTTTACTCAGTCAGTTTATGAAATCACTAAATCATACCTGCCAATAAGATTGATTTAAAGTTTTCTCTAAAGTTAAACCTTTTTTTTCTTTTCCTGGAGGTATTGGGCCCCATATCAAAATCACCCTCACACCTTGCATCTGTTAATTTCTCTAGCCTTATAATTTCAGTTTCTCTATCTCTTTCTCGAAAATGCCAACATTAGACCCCAATTTAGAGCTCAATTTGAAAAAAAAATAGGAGGGCAATAAATCATTTAAGTTTAAACATTAAAGGGAAAGTAATTACAGCTACACAGGTTTGACTGGTTCCTAGAAAAAGACCTAGAAAAATAAATGGTAATGGTTGAAAATAACTACTGATATGTAGGAAAAAAAACCCTATAATTATATTTAAGACTTCTTTCTCATGCAATTCTGAAATATTTTAGAATTGGGCAGAAATGTAAGCCTCCAAGGGCCTGAGACTGTGTAATTGCATAGTAGATAGAGCAGCGGCCTGGAGTCGGAAGGTCATGAGTTTTAATCCCTGCCCCTCCACTTGACTGCTGTGGGACCTTGGGCAAGTCATTTGCTTTTCTGTGCCTTGGTTATCCCATCTGTAAAATGGGAATTGAGACTGTGAGCCCCACTTGGGACAGGGACTGTGTCCAACCTGATTTGCTTGTGACAGAGTGCTTGGCACACAGTAAGCACTTAACAAATGTCACGATTATTATTATTATTATTTGCTTATGGTACAGTGTCTCAAGCCCCAGCAGAGTGCTCTGCACATGGTAGGGGCCTAGTTCAGTGCTCTGCAAACAGAACATTCTCAGTATCGTCCAGGCAGGGATCTGGGGATCAGAGGTCCTGGGTTCTAATTCTGACTCAACCACTTCCCCCCTTGTAGATTCTAAGCTCGTTGTGGGCAGGAAATGTCTACCAACTCTTATACTGTACTTTCCCAAGCAATTAGTACAGTGCTCTACACACAGTATGCACTCATTAAATACTACTGATTGATTTAGTAGCCCACTGTGAGCCCACTATGGGGTAGGGACCGTCTCTATATGTTGCCAACTTGTACTTCCCAAGTGTTTAGTACAGTGCTCTGCACACAGTAAGTGCTCAATAAATATGATTGATTGATTGATTGATTTTGGGCTGTGTGACCGTGGATAAGCAACTTTAATTCTCTGTGCCCCAGTTTCTTTACTTATAAAATGGGGATCCAGTACTGTACTAAGTGTTTGGGAAAGTACAGCATAACAGAGTTGGTGGGCACATTCCCTGCCCACAATGAGCTTACAGTGTCTGCTCGGCATATTCTTTTGTGTTTTTTATGGTATTTATAGAACACACTGTCAGGCACTGTACTAAGGGCTAGGATAGATGCAAGCTAATCAGGTTGGACACAGTCATTGTCCCATGTGGAGCTCACACCCAGTTGAGGGAACTGAAGTGAAGTGACTTGTCCAAGGTCACACAGCAGACAAGTGGCAGAGTGGGGATTAGAACCCAGTTCCTTCTGATTTCCAGGACTAGGTCTATCCACTACCCACTCGCAAAGTCATCATTTTTGAGGTGAAAACGGCAAGTGGAAGTTGCAGCAATGAAAGAATCCCTCTCCATGAAGAATGACATACCTCCAGAACCATAATGATCAAAGGTCTCATCACCCTGAGATAAATGGCAGATGTTTTTTTTCCACGAGCGAATTAAGAGAACTACCTCATGCCCTGAAAAAAACAGGAAGGGGTAGAAGCACAGGTAGGAAAGACCGGAGAGAGTCGAGGGTGAGGGTCTTGTGGAAACAAAGCCAAACAGTATTTCTCTGCAAAAAGCCTTGAAACATGAGGAAACTCTATCCTTTGTCTAGTCGTAAGAGCCGTAATTCAGGAAATCAGAATGTAATTTGGGATAGGGAGGGAAATCTCTCTGAAATCAGCATTCTCCTCTAGAATGACAATTTTATTTGATCAAGCATTTCAGCAAGAGCCATTCAATGAATGATCAGATTATAGCATTATGACTTTCCATTATCTAGACCAAAACAAAAAAACTCATTCAATTATGAAAATCTTTCCGGAGCTGCCAAGCGACTCTCCCCAAATCTGGGGGGATCCTCTGTCAGAAGAAAGGAGACATCTTACCAGCTCAGCCTCTGACAAATCCAAAGCCTCCGACGAGCCAGAATTCGCCTGGCTGAATTTGGCCTAATGCATTTGAAACAGATATTGCATTGCTATGTTGACTTTGGTGTTCTTGCCTGGAATTTAATTTTCACATTCTGATACTTTCTGGGTATAGGTATATTTATACATATTCACTCAGTTGCATTTATTGAGTGCTTACCATGTGCAGAGTGCTATACTAAGTGCTTGGGATAATATGATACAACAATAAACAGACACATTCCCTGCCCACAATGAGCTTACAATCTCTCTCTCTCTCTCTCTCTCTCTCTCTCTCTCTATATATATATATATATATATACACACACACATATATATGTATAAATATGCACACATGTATATGTACATAAAAAACCTATATATAACAAATAAAACAAAATATAAAATAAAAATATAACTTACATAAGATTAAGAGCCCCGTAAGGGACAGGGACCATGTTTAATTCCCACCTGTATATTTTATCCCAGAGCTTAGTACAATGATCTGCTCAGAGTACATGCTTAATACATACTATTTATATAATAATGAGAATAATTATTCTCATTAGAGAAGCAGCGTGGCTCAGTGGGAAAGAGCCCGGGCTTTGGAGTCAGAGGTCACGGTTCAAATCCCGGCTCTGCCAAGTGTCAGCTGTGTGACTGTGGGCAAGTCACTTAACTTCTCTGTGCCTCAGTTACTTCATCTGTTAAATGGGGATGAAGACTGTGAGCCCCCCGTGGGACAACCTGATTACCTTGTAACCTCCCCAGCGCTTAGAACAGTGCTTTGCACATAGTAAGCGCTTAATAAATGCCATCATTATTATTATTATTATAAAAATGAGAATATGATTGAGAATAAGAATAAGAATGGTATTTCATTCATTCATTCTATCATATTTATTGAGTGCTTACTGTGTGCAAAGCACTGTTCTGAGCACTTGGGAGAGAACTAATATAACAACAACTTCCCAGACTAAGCCTCCCTTTTCCTCAGCTCCCCCTCAGCCCTGACTCTAACGCTCCTCCCTGCAGCCACAGCACTTGTGTATATATATGTGCAAAACTAAAATTCTATTTATTTCTATTAATGCCTGTTTACTTGTTCTAATGTGTCTATATATATATCTATATATCTATATATATATATATATATATATATTTCTATTTATTTATATTGATGCCTTTTTACTTGTTTTGTTGCCTGTCTTCCCCCTTCTAGACTATGAGCCCGCTGCGGTCAGGGATTTTCTCTCTTTGTTGCTGATTTGTACTTTCCAAGCAGTTGGTACAGTGCTCTGCACACAGTAAGCACTCAATAAATATGACAATGAATGAATGAACAGACCCATTCCTGCCCACAATGAGCTCACCATCTAGAGGTATTTGTTAAGTGCTTACCATGTGCCTAGCTCCTTTCTAAACAGTTGGGGTAGATACAAGATAATCAGGTCCCACATGAGGTTCAAAAATCTAAGGAGGAGGAAGAAGAAGTTTTGAATCTCCATATTGCAGATGTGGAAACTGAGGCATAGAGAAGTGAAGCAACTTGCCCAAGGTCACATAGCAGACAAGGGATGGAGCCGGATTAGAATCCAGATCCTTCTGATTCCCAGGCCTAGCTCTTTCCATGAGCCCACATTCCTTCTCCCAAAAGCTTTCACACAAAATCCCCTGGAGATTGTGTGTGTGTGTATACATGTATGTCTGTGTCTATGTTTATATATATATATATATATATATATATGTGTGTGTGTGTGTGTGTATATATGTATATATACAGAGGTGTGTGTGTGTTTATGTACATATACGTAAGCATCTAAATAGTTACACGTTGAATTCAAAGACATTTCTGATGTTGAAGCTCACAAATGGGAAAAAGCTTCGTCTGGCAGGAGAAGACACTATTCATCAACTCTTCATTTCTTCCTTAAATTGATTATTTGCTCGCCTTGAAGACTTTTCAACCCCCTTTATTTACTCATACACACCCCCAGCTTTCCCAAGGCGGCTATGATTAAATCAACCCTGCCTCACCAGGAAGTCATTCTGATGGCGAAATTCAATTTCCCCCCGCAGAACGCAGGCTCACTGAAGCTTCTTACTGTAGTGGAAGGCGTTGGATAATCTCAGATCAGATCCTTTACTTAGCTCGACTCGTCTCTTCCCCCTTTTCCCTCTATCTTTTCTCTGGTTTTTGTTAAGCGCTTACTATGTGCCAGACCCTGTACTACTAGTTGAGGTAAAGACAAGCTGATGGGGTTGGATGCAGCATGACTCAGTGGGTCATGCTGCTTCACTTGTCTACCACCTGACCTTGGGCAACTCACTTAATGCTATGTGCCTCAGTTTCTTTATCTGTAAAATGGGTTTTTCAATACCTGCTCTCCCTCCTACTTAGAATGTGAGCCTCAAATGGGACCGGGACTATGTCCAACCTGATTATAGTGAGAGGCAGCATGGCCTAGTGGTTAGACTATGGGCCTGGGCATCAGAAGGACCTGGGTTCTAATCCCAGCTCCCCCATGTGTCTGCTATGTGATCGTGGCCAGTCACTTCACTTCTCTGGACCTCAGGTCCCTCATCTGTAAAATGGGGATTAAGACCGTGAGCCCTTTGTGGGATTTTTCTAAGCCCAATATTTTGGCCTGAGTTCTAAATTTGATAAGACTGCTGTATGGTTTTGTTGTTCTTGTAATAATAATACATTAATGCATGTTGTGTATATAATATATATACACGATGTATATAATGTGTGTCTATATACACATTATATATTATTATTATGGCATTTGTTAAGTGCCAAATTGTACTTCCCAAGCGCTTAGTACAGTGCTCTGCACACAGTAAGCGCTCAATAAATATGATACGACTGACTGACTGACAGAGACTGTGTCCAACCTATCTCATGTCTACCCCAGTGCTTAGAACAGTGCCTGGCACATAGTAAGCACTTAGCAAATACCACAATCATCATCACTGTTATTATGGTATCTCCCCCAGTGTTTAGTATAGTGCATGGTACGTAGCAACTGCTTAACAAATATTATTATTATTGTTGTTATCATTGTTACCATTATTATTAATGAAATCCTCAGTCCAGCTGATTTGCTGTTCCCCACACCTCCCCTGAAGAAGAGAAAGAGTCTTATGGAGTGGTTACTGAAGTAGTTTTATAGAAGGGTGTCTAATGCACTCTCAAAGCTAGAGAACTTGAACCTAAGGGCAACTTCAGGTGCCTCGCTCAGTGTGGGACATATGACAGCAGAGTGACCTAGCAGGAAGGGCATGGGGGCTGGACATCAGAGGACCTGAGTTCAAATCCCAGCTCTGCCACTGGCCTGCTGGGTGACCTGGGGCCAGTCACTTAACCTCTGTGAGTCCTGGTCACCTCACCTGCAAAATGGGCACAATAATTATGATATTTGTTAAGCGCTTACTATTTGCCAGGCACTAAGCATTGGGTGGATACAGGCATATAGGGTCTCTGTCCCGCATACTCCTCACAGTCTTTATCCCCATTTTACAAATGAGGTAACTAAGGCACAGAGAAGTTCATTCATTCATTCATGCAATCGTATTTATTGAGCACTTACTGTGTGCAGACCACTGTACTAAGCGCTTGGAAAGTACAATTCAGCAGCAGAGACAATCCCTACCCAACAATGTGCTCACAGTCTAGAGGGGGGAGGCAGACAACAAAACAAAACAAAGAGACAGGCATCAATAGCATCAAAACTGGGCAGAATCAAAAGTGACTTGCCCAAGGCCACACAGCAGACAAGTGGCAGAGCCAGAATTAGAACCCATGAACTTCTGACTCCCAAGCTCACCTTCTAGCCACTACACCAACCAGCTCTCCTTTCCTTTTAGACTAAGCCCCCTGTGAAAGAGATGTTACATCCGAACTGATCACCCAGTGCTCTCCCCAACGCTTGGGAAACAGTGAGCACTTAATCAATCCCATGGGATTCTAATGATTGATTAGGAAGAAGACCTGGGCTCTAGGGTTTTAAATTACTCCCCCTTCCTCCAAAGGGACTCTTCATGGATGTTAAATAGCCCACACATTTCTGCGGCTCCATTCGCCCTGAGTGTCAGCTACAGCACTAAATCAAACATCCTGCTTACAGCGTAGATTCAATTACGTAAAAGTGATTTCAGGCCTTAATTCGATTGGAAGAAAATGTAGTATGCTCCCAGAAAACAGGGAGGGCAGTGTGGGAGGGGGCAGAGAGACCATCTCCCCTTACTCACCCTCTTCTTCCGGCCACGGAGGGGTTATTCTGAAGGGACCAAGGTAGAGTCGGGGCTGATTTGATGCATCAATTTTACGTACAAGAGCCTGGAACACTGTGGAGAGTCCAATAGTTAGCAGATGCCATCCCTGTCCTCAAGGAGCTTATGGTCTACGGTGTGCAGAGCACTGTACTGAGTGCTTGGGAGTGAACAATCAATCAGTGGTATTTACTGAGCATTTACTACTTGCAGAGCACTGTACTAAGCATCAGGAAGAGTACAACACAACAGAGTTGGCAGATGCATTCCCTGCCCTCAAAATTCATAGGGATAAAATTCTAAATTCTTTTAGACTGTGAGCCAATGTTGGGTAGGGACTGTCTCTATATGTTGCCAATTTATACTGCCCAAGCGCTTAGTACAGTGCTCTGCACATAGTAAGCGCTCAATAAATACGATTGATGATGATAGGGCTCCAAACTGCCCTTCAAACAATTTGGGCTATTTACCTGCTCTATTCCCTTCTTTTGTAATAACAAGTCATATTTGTTAAGCACCTACTATGTGCCAAGCACTGAACAAAGCACTGGAGTAAATACAAGGTAATGAGGTCAGATACAGTCCCTCTTCCCCATGAGGCTCAAGTTGTAAGTGGAAGGGAGAACAGTGATTGAATCCCCGTTGCACAGATGACGAAACTGAGCATAGAGAAGTGAAGTATCTTGCCCAAGGCCACACAGCAAGCAAATAATAATAATAATAATTTTGGTATTTGTTAAGTGCTTACTATATGCAATGCACTGTTCTAAGCGCTAGGGAGGATCAAGGTGATCAGGTTGTCCCATGTGGAGCTCACAATCTTAACCCCCATTTTACAGATGAGGTAACTCAGGCACAGAGAAGTTAAGTGACTTGTCCCAAGTCACACAGCTGACAAGCGGTGGAGGTGGGATTTGAACCCATGACCTCTGACTCCCAAGCCTGGGCTCTTTCCACTGAGCCAGAGTGGGGATTAGAACCCCGATCTCCCGACTGCCAGGTCTGGACTCTTAGGCTGTGCTGCCTCTCTGGGAATTATGGTATTTATTAAAGTGTTTAATATGTGACAAGCATTGTACTAAGCACTGAGAGAGATCCAGGATATTCAAGTTGGACACAGGCCTCTTTATCTGCCTGCATTTCCTTCTGCTTCACCATTCTTGGGGAAGAGAAGCAGTGTGGCCTGGTGGATAGAGCCCAGGCCTGAGAGTCAGAAGAACCTGGGTTCTAATCCCTGCTCTGTTGTAGGATTTGGGCAAGTCACTTCGCTTCTCTGAACCTCAGTTCCCTCATCTGTAAAATGGGGATTAGGACTGTGAACCCTATGTGTTCGTTACACTGTATGCACATTGTGAGCAGGGACAGTGTCTAACATGGCGCAGTGGACTGAACACATATCTGGAAGTCAAAAAGTCATGAGTTCTAATCCCTGCTCTATTTGCCAGCTGTGTGACCTCGGGCAAGACACTTAACTTCTCTGTGCCTCAGTTCCCTCATCGGTAAAATGGGGATTGAGACTATGATCCCCACATGGGACAGGCATGGCGTCCAACCCGATTTCCTTGTACCCACCCCAGTGCTTATTACAGTGCCTGGCACATAGTAAGCACTTAACAAATACCATAATTATTATTACTGCATACTGTATTGGGGAAGCAGCGTGGCTCAGTAGAAAGAGCACGGGCTTTGGAGTCAGAGGTCATGGGTTCATATTTCGGCTCCACCACTTATCAGCTGTGTGACTTTGGGCAAGTTACTTAACTTCTCTGGGCCTCAGTTACCTCATCTGTAAAATGGGGATTAAGACTGTGACCCCCACGTGGGACAACCTGATCACCTTGTAACCTCCTCAGCGCTTAGAACAGTGCTTTGCACATAGTAAGCGCTTAATAAATGCCATTATTATTACTCTCCCAAGTGCTTAGAATAGTGCTCTACACATGGTAAGCACTCAATAAATACGATTGACTGAATGAATGACATGGAGTGTGTCCAACCTGATTATCTTGTATCTAAGCCAGCAACTAGTGCATTGTTTGGCACATACTAAGTGCTTAACATGCCATAAAAAAGGGAAAAAAGGAGAGGGGTAAGGCAGAGTGTTATCTGACACCTGTAGACAATCCAGGAATCCCCCCAAACCCCTAGTGCTTTGCAAGCACCCCCTCAACTCATTACCCCCCCAACTGATTCCTGGCTCCTATTCTGGTAAGCAATCACATTACATCCTAGCGTAGCCTCATTTCGCATCTAGCGTCCCTCCAGAATATTTTTTCACTCTGAGGGCTTTTCTTTATTTCATCTAATTATACATTTAAATGTTCTTATTAACATTTGGTTCGGCTTTCTACTGCTCCAATCAATTTGATTTGTGTCCGGCGTGATTTCTTTTCCCCACTGAGTCTACAGAAGAGCTTGTTGAGCGGATCGTGTCGTTCATCCGTGTTTCCGAACCGGCTTCCTACAAGGCCACGGAAAAACAGTGTGGCCTAATGGAAAGCGCCCGGGCTTGGGAGTTAGAGGAACTGGGTTCTAATCCCGGATCCATGATCTTGGAGCAAATCACTTCACTTCATCTGTAAAATGTGGATAAAATACCCGTCCTCTATCCCTTACACTTAGTGCCTCTTGTTGGATAGGAAATGTATCCAACCTGATTATCTTGTGTAAACCCCAGGTCTTAATACAGTACAGTTCTCCTTCTACATCCCAGCCAGCTCCCCTAAATACTAACCTTCTCACTGTCCCTCGATCTCATCCATCTCACCATCCACCTCTCACCCATGTCCTGCCCCTGGCCTGGAATGCCCTCCCTGCTCATATAATAATAATAATAATGGCATTTATTAAGCGCTTACTATGTGCAAAGCACTGTTCTAAGCACTGATCCAACAGGCAATCATTCTCCCCCACTTCAAAGCATTATTGAAGACACCCCTCCTCCAATTCCTCCTTTCCTCTTCTCCCACTGCCTTCTGCGTCACCCTGACTCTCTCCCTTATTCGTTCTCCAACTCCCAGCCCCACAGCACTTATGTCTGAGCACTTAAGCGCTTAGTACAGTGCTCTGCACACAGTAAGTGCTCAATACGATTGAATGAATGTCCATATCTGTAATTCATTTATTTAATATCTGTCTGAGCCGCTAGACTGTACGCTCATTGTGGGCGGGGACTATGCCTGTTTATTGTTGCAATTGTGCTCTCCCCAACACTTAAGAACAGTGTTCTGTACACACTAAGTGCTCAATAAATACAACTGATTGATTAGCACTTAGTAAGCCCTTAACATATACCACGATTGTTTCTAAGCATTTTGTAAAAGAATATATTATCTTTTCAATTTGTCCTTTATTTTGGCAAGATCTTCCCTCTGAAAGTCCATATCCGTGGAAATTACTGACTGCCTAGTGTGTGCAGAATACCTCACTTTCACGTGGGAGAGTACAAGAGAATTAGTAGACGCCATCAGGGAACTTCCAGTGTATTCTGTGCAGGACACAGTACTGGATGCTTGAGAGAATACAATAGTTAGTAGATATGATATTTGTCCTCCAGGAGCTTATACTCTGCTGTGCAGGGCACTGTACTTAAGTGCTTGGGTGAGTACAGTTTAGTTGATGCAATCCTTTCCATCAAGGAGCTTATAGTCTACTATGTGTAGGGCAGTGTACTGAGTGCTTGGAAGATGACTTGACACCCATCCACATGTTTTGTTTTGTTGTCTGTCTCCCCATTCTAGACTGTGAGCCCATTGTTGGGTAGGGACCGTCTCTATATGTTGCCAACTTGTACTTCCCAAGCACTTTAGTACAGTGCTCTGCACACAGTAAGTGCTCAATAAATGATTGAATGAATTAATTAATAAAATAGAATTAGATGGCATGATCCCTGCCCTCAGAGAGTTTTCAATCTAGGGGAGAATAATAATAGTGATAAGAATAATAATTGTGGCACTTGTTTGTTCCGTGCTTACTATGTGCCAGGAACTGTTCTAAGTGCTGCGGTAACTACATGACAATTGGGTTGGACAAAGTCCTCCACAGTAGTACTCTCATTTTATAGATGAGGGAACTGGGGCACAGAGAAGCGAAGCGACTCACCCGAAGTCACACAGCAGACAAGTAGCAGAGCTAGAATTAGAACCCAGACCCTCTGACTCGCAGACCCCAGGTTCTTTCCACTAGGCCAGGCTGCTTCTCAAGGTGTCAGCTTCCCAGTTTCATCTCTTCATATGACAGCTATTTGGGTATCTTGGATCATCTGTTCTTTGTACCAACCCCCCCGGTTGTTCATGATACCTTACTGCCACACGAAGTCGAGGATAACCCAGAAATACCGCTTCAGAACTGCTCATTAATGCAAGCACAAAGAAGCCAATATCCAAGCCAAAAAATCAGAGTTCAAAACCCTAATGTACGATGGAATTGCCTCTAAATTAGAAAGGACTCTGCTGTGTAGACATGCTTAGCTAACAATGCTGAGTTCAAAAGAACGGCTATTTCATTTTACATTCAGAAGCCTGTTCGCATTGTTCAATTTTTATGACTTTTCATGATGAATCCATTGCATTTTATAATATAACATTCCTCTTCCTAGCCCGTTTCAGATGAGTTAGAGCTTGGATTTTTTCTTTCTTGCTTTCTTTTTAAACCAGGAGCATCCAAATGGCTGTGGTGTTGATTCTTCTGTTGTTGAAAAGGAATAATTAATGGTACAAATTCTTCCATTGTGACCCAACGTTATGGGGAGAGCTCTAATCAATCATATCGGCTTGAACGCGAGAACTGGGTGATATTACCTATAAATTAGAAAGTTTCATGGAATAATATATTGGGAGGTTTTCTGCCTGCATATATTGTATTTTTAGTGGATAGAAACATCCCCTGTTCTCCGTTGGCTGTGTTGTAAGCTACCAGTGCTCATAAATCTGTTTATCTACAGGTAACTTGGTTTTCCTGAGCTCATAAATTTGGTAAACGGCAGAGATTCTGAACACATTTAAAGCAGAAATAAGGGTCTCTTGACAAGAAAAACAGTAGAGAAAAAAAAAATGAAACTCCTTTTGTACCCAGATCTTTTATGGGAAAGGATGAACTTCTTCTTCTGCTACAATATATTCCAAACGTTATCAGTTCTTCAAAGTCATTCTTGTTGGGGAGATTGATGGGAGCCTATCTTGATACACCTTTCACTGAAATGCAAACTAGGGGATCATCATTATTTTTTATAGCACTGGGGTCGTGCAGGGAGCTGTTTGGACGAATGAAGGTGATTTCAAATGCTGTGCTTCAACGTCAAGGTGTCTAAAAATACTTTAGATGCCAAGCTCAAAACTGGAGCCCTGAATCAACAGGAGTAGAACATATGAACATTGAAACATCTCCCTTCTCACCATCATCATCGTGAGTACTTATAGAGTGCTTAATCTGGACAGGGCACTGAACTGAGTGTCTAATCTGGGCAGAGCACTGTCCTGAGCGTCCATGTTTTTAATGGTATTTGTTAAGCATTTACTCAGTGCCAAGCACTGGGGTAAATCCAAGCTAATGAGCTTGGACACAGTCCATGTCCCATACAGTGTTCACAGTCTAAATCCCATTTTACAGATGAGGTAACAATCACAGAGAAGTCAAATGATTTGCAGAAGGTCACAGAAAAACTGCACTGCACAGAGCACAGGCCTGAGAGAAGGTCATGGGTTCTAAATCTGACTCCACCACATATCTGTTGTGTGAACTTGGGCAAATTACTTCAATTTTCTGTGCCTCAGTTACCGCATCTGGAAAATGGGGATTAAGGCTGTGAGTCCCATGAGGGACAGGGACTGTGTCCAATCTGATTAGCTTGTATCAACCAGTGTTTAGAACAGTGCTTGACACATTATGAGCACTGAACAAATACCATCAGTTTATAACAGAGTTAGTAGAAACGTTCTCTATCCACAGCCAGCTTACAGTCTAGGGTCTACATATAGTCTATATTTTCTTTATAACAGTTATGTGTTAAAATGCTTATTATGTCTTAATCACTGTACTAAGGACTGGGGTAGAAGTAAAATAATCATGTTGGATACAGTTTCCATCCCACAGTCTCAGTAGGAGGGGGGCAGATATTGAATCCCCATTTTATGCGCAAAAAAGTTAAGTGACTTGTCCAAGGTGACTCTGCAAGCATGTGAGAGGAATGGGCAACTTCTGAACCTCCACATCCATCCCCTCCAAATACAGAACAAATTTCTCAAGCGAATACAATAAACAAAGTCACAGCCACTTTCCATTTCAGCACAGAACTGATTGCCGTACTATACATCAAATTAGTCCTGGACTGGAGGGGTAATTCCCGACAGAAGCTTCCTATTCCTAGCATCTGAGGCAGCTAAACAAACACTCATCTCCAAGCCATAGTTTTTCATTACAGCTTTCCCAAAGCTGTTTCCCCAGTCTCGATTCAACTGCATATCTGAAACCTCTTGGTAAAATGGTGCTATTGACTTCTCTCACTCCACTTGAGAGTATGCGCTTGGTTTATTTTCCTTTTTTATTCCAACAGAAGATAAGATTTCAATACACATGTTGAGCTACCCCGTGTCAGATCTGCTTATATTGGATCAACCAGAGGGTTCAATATGGTTCTTGGCACGTAGTAAGCGACTGATAATTTTCATAATTACTTATCATTATCTGGGAATCTGAGATAAAAAAAGATCAATCGTATTTTTTGAGCACTTGCCGTGTGCATTGGATTGTACTAAGCGCTTGGGAGAGTCCTGTAGAACAGACTTCATAGAGATGTTCCCTACCCACAATAAGCTTATAGTTAAAGGAAAAGCAGCTTAACCTAGTAGATAAAGCATGGGCTCGGAAGTCAGAAAGACCTGGGTTCTCTCCCCAGCTCCATTGCTTGTCTACTTTGTGACCTTAGGCAAGTCACTTCCCTTCTCTGTGCCTCAGTTTCCTCATGTGTAGAATGGGGACTAAGACTGTGAACCCCATGTGGGACATGGACTGTGTCCAACCTGATGGTCTTGAATCTACCCCAGTGCTTGGCACATAGTAAGTGCTTAACAAATATCATTATTATTATTATGTGCTTCATCCCTGGACAGAGAGAGAGGTTTGAGGACTCCTCCGCTTCGTGTTTAACCTTCCTAAGGACAGTTGGGTAATCAGACGATCCTTCTTGGTCATTGTCCGCGGTGCCGTAATGATGACAATTAGCATGCAGCCTGGATCCCTTGGGCTCCGAACCCTCCCCTCCTTCCTCATTAGCTCCAAGCAATTACTCAGTTTGGCTGAGTGTTTTAGGCAGCTTCGGAGTGGTGCGCTGCATTCTTTAGAAAGGATGCTGGCTGTTCCAAAGACTGCCCTCCCCCATAGAGAAGCAGCGTGGCTCAGTGGAAAGAGCATGGGCTTTGGAGTCAGAGGTCATGGGTTCAAATCCTAACTCCGCCAATTGTCAGCTGTGTGACTATGGGCAAGTCACAACTTCTCTGTGCCTCAGTTACCTCATCTGTAAAATGGGGATGAAGACTGTGAGCCCCCCCATGGGACAACCTGATCACCTTGTAACCGCCTCATCAACATCATCATCATCAATCGTATTTATTGAGCACTTACTATGTGCACAGCACTGTACCAAGCGCTTGGGAAGTACAAATTGGCAACATATAGAGACAGTCCCTACCCAACAGTGGGCTCACAGTCTAAAAGGGGGAGACAGAGAACAAAACCAAACATACTAACAAAATAAAATGAAATAAATAAAAAAAAGCCTCAGCGCTTAGAACAGTGTTTTACACATAGTAAGTGGTAAATAAATGCCATTATTATTATTATTATTATCTCATACATTCCTGAGAAGCATACATGAATACAAATGTGAGAAGTAGTGTGGCCTACTGGAAAGAGCCCGGGCCACTGAGTCAGAGGTCGTGGGTTCTAATCCCAGTTCTGCCAAACGTCTACTGTGTTATCTTGGGCAAGTCACTTCACTTCTCTGTGCCTCAGTTACCTCATCTGGAAAACGGGGATCAAGACTGCGAGCCCCATATGGGACAGGGCTAACCTGATTACCTTCTCTCTACCCCAGCACTTAGGACAATGCTTGGCACCTAGTAAGAGTTTAGTAGATACTACAATTATTGTTATTATTATCATTCACACACACACAAATACATCCACACCACGTGGCCCAGTGGAAAGTCAGTTGTAATCCCAGATCTTCTACTTGCCTGCTGTATGACCTTGGGCAAGTCATCTTCCTTCTCTGTGCCTCAGTTCCCTCATCTGTAAAATGAGGACTCAATAGCTGCTCTCCCTCCTACTGGACTGTGAGCCCATTTAGGGCAGGGGCTGTGTCCAAACTGATTATCTTGTCTCTATCCCAGGGTTCCAGTGTTTAATACAGTACCTGGCACATAGTAAATGCTTAACAAGGAATATGAAAAAATAATTAAAAAATAAAAGATGAGGATGTCAGGGGAACAGTTCAGGCATGACCTCTGCTGGAGGAAAGCTCCCAAGGAGACTCTTGAGAAATTTACCCCTTGGTGCAGAACACTGTACTAGGCGCCTGGGAGAGTACAATATAACAGAGTTGGTAGATGCATTCCTTGCCCGTAGGATCTTACAGTCTAGGCGGCTTTAAAATACATGAATAAATTATGGATATGGTGCGGGGTTGAGTGTGGAGTGAATATCAATTGACCAAAGGATATAGAGCAAAGTGCAGTGCAAAAACAAAAACTAATTTGTGGAGCTTGAAACCATAATAATCATTCAAGAAGGCAGGCTCTCTTCATTCATTTATTCATTCAACTGTATTTATTGTGCATTTACTGTGTGCGGAGCACTGTACTTAATGCTTGGAAGAGTACAATACAACAATAAATGGATATGTTCCCTGTCCATTCCTACAACATTACCACCCAGCCTCCATTTTCCATCCTGGTGAAGAAATTTTTACCACTGGGACTTTTAACAGAGCTGTGCACTTCCCAACATCCACCGAAACCTTCACTGTTCTGAAATCCACTCTCTTCTTATCATGAGATCTGCCCCATTACGCTCCATTTTCACCACCTGTCTGTTGTGTGACCCTGGGCAAGTCACTTCACTTCTCTGGGCCTCAGTTCCCTCATCTGTAAAATGGGATTTAAGACCGTGAAGCCCCTTTGGGACATGAACTCTGTCCAACCTGATTATTTTGTATCTACTCCGGCTCTTAGAATAATGCCTGGCAAATAGTAAGTGCTTAACAAATGCCATAAAAAGAAAATCAAGGTCAACTGTCCCATTTTACGAGCTTTTCTGAGAAAGCCTCACTCCCCAGAGAAAAGTAAAAACTATATTCGTGAATGCCCAAGGCAGATAGAAGCAGTGTGCATAGTCTCATCTTAGCGCACTGGCAGAATTGATATTATTAAGGAGCTAAGCGTGAACTCAATAAAGCCCTGTTCTGGACCCATGGTTTTCTTTGTGATCCAGTCTGAGACGGTTTCTCAAATTGAAAGCCTGATGGTCTTGTTTAACCATCAGTCACGTGGAAAAAAATCTCTGGAGGTGTGTGGCGGTTGTGATGAGGTCCTACTGTGCTTGCAAATACTAAATCCCCTTCCAAGAGGATCAGCTCAGACAAGCAGATTTAGGAGCAAAGATTTAGAAGGAAAGAACTAATAAAGCCACTGATTATCTTTACTTTGGGAAAGAAGTGAAATCTAATTTTAATAGTCTGAGTACCTACTAAGCCCTCACTATGTGCCAAGCACTGTCCAATGCTTCAGGGTGGCTGAAATAGGATCTGATTCATTCATTCAGTTGTATTTATTGAGTACTTACTGTGTGCAGAGCACTGTATTGAATGCTTGGAAGAGCACGATATAGGAATAAACAGATTCCCTGCCTGCAATGAGCAGATAGGTCATAGAGGTACCTTCCTCTGACACTGCAAATTTAACACATGCAAAAGAGAACTCCTCATCTCCCCTCTTTTTTTGATGGCATTTGTTAAGCGCTTACTATGTGCAAAGCACTGTTCTAAGTGCTGGGGAGGATACAAGGTGATCAGGTTGTCCCACTTGGGGCTCACAGTCTTAATCCCCATTTTACAGATGAGGTAACTGAGGCCCAGAGAAGTTAAGTGACTTGCCCAAAGTCACACAGCTGACAATTGGCGGAGCCGGGATTTGAACCCATGACCTCTGACTCCAAAGCCCATGCTCTTTCCAATGAGCCACGCTGCTTCTCTTGAATTCCATGGTCCTGGCATCTGGCTTAAGAAACACCATTTAAAAAGTGGTTAGTACAGTTCTCTGCACACAGTAAGCACTCAGTAGAAACCATGAATCGACTGAATTTTCATACATTATGGGAGCAGATATTTCTTCTTCTACGTTTTTTTTTTTAATGGTATTTGTTAAGTGCTTACTTTGTGCCAGGCACTGTACTAAGCACTGGGATAGATACAAGCAAATCGGGTTGGACAGTCCCTGCTCCACATGGGGCTCAAAGTCTCCATCTCCTTTATACTGATGCGGTAATGGAACTGAGACCCAAGGCCACACGGCAGAGAAGTGGTGGAAACAGGATTAGAACCCATGACCTTCCAACTCCCAGGCCCGTGCTCATTTTCCCACTCTTTTTCCTCCTATTTGCATCTAGCCTCCTGCATCAGACAACAAGCACCTGAAGGGTAGGGAGTGTGTTTCTTTTACCACTAGCATATTGTCCCAAGGCTCAGTAGTCAGTGTCCTGAAACCAGAAGGTCTTCACTGAGTATTTCTGATTGACTGATAGATATGTGAGAGATTATTTTTGCGCACGTGTGTGGGTATGCCAGTGAATATAGATTCAGTACCTATAAATCACTTGGCACGAGCTGTTTTAGACTTCAACAATACCAGTAAAATACAACAATTTCATTTTCACTTTATGCTCACCCGCAAAAAAGGCAAAAAGATAGAAATTCCCCCCGAGTAGCAGTGGGAATTTGGAGATGGAAAAGGGTAGATCGCAAATCTTTTACCCGGAGGGGATGCAGCAAAGGCTTGTTGCCTTATGATTTCATTGTTGCTACAAATCACCGCAAAGAGAAGAAATCGCCGTTCTAGGTTCACTCCCTTCTCGTTGTTTCACACTTTCCGCTGACCTCTCTGACCCTGCTCCTTAATATTGAGACAATTCAATGTTCAAAGCAGTCCCTCTCACAGCGTCGAGGAAGAGCGTGGGCAATTCTGTGCTCGTGAAACCGAGATCGTGTTTTTAAGAGCCAGGATTCCCAGAAATGAAATGAAGCTGCGTGGCCCAGGTCTGGGTGTCAAAAGGATCTGGGTTCTAATTCCGCTCCTCCACTTGTCTGCTGAGTGTACTTGGGCAAGTCACTTTACGAATCTGCTCCTCCATCATCTCATCTGTAAAATGGGAATTAAAACTGTGAGCCCCACGTGGGACAGAGACTGTCATCATCATCATCATCATCAATCATATTTATTGAGCGCTTACTGTGTGCACAGCACTGTACTAAGCGCTTGGGAAGTACAATTTGGCAACATATAGAGACAGTCCCTACCCAATAGTGGGCTCACAGTCTAAAAGGGGGAGACAGCACTTAGTACAGTGCCTGGCACAGAGTAAGTACTTAAATTCCATTAAAAAAGAAATCAATTTGTTCAATCAAGGGAAAGGCACTTAACTTCTCTGTGCTTTAATTACCTCATCTGTAAAATGTAGACTAAGACTATGAGCCCCAAATTAAATCAATCCATGATTTCTACTGAGTACTTACTGTGTGCAGAGCACTGTATTAATCACTTTTTAAATGGTGTTTTTTAAGTCCTTACTATGTACCATTACAATTGGCAGAGCTGGGATTTGAACCCATGACCTCTGACTCCTAAGCCCAGGCTCTTTCCATTGAGCCACACTGCTGCTTATAGCATGGAGGGATGGTGGGCAAGCCCAGTTTGGACCTCAAGGAGGAAGACAGTTGGTTCGCTGCTGGTGGGGGCTGAAGGACTCCGAGGTTTTAGATGTCATCCTTTGGCGGGAGAGAGGCAAGAGGGAGAAAGCTAACATTTCCCAAGGGGGAATGGGATTGGAGGCAAGTCCCTGGGGGTTTGCTTACACTATCATATTTACTATTCTTTTTATTTTATTTTGGTTAATATGTTTTGTTTTGCGGTCTGTCTCCCCCTTGTAGACTGTGAGCCCGTTGTTGGGTAGGGACCGTCTCTATATGTCGCCGACTTGTACTTCCCAAGCGCTCTGCACACAGTAAGCGCTCAATAAATATGATTGAATGAAAATACTAAGCACGAGGTAGGTACAAGCAAATTCGTATTGGACCGAGCCCCTGTCGCACAATCTTAATCCCTATTTTACAGATGAGGTAACTGAGGCACGGAGAAGCTAAATGACTGGCCCAAGGTCACACAGCAGACCTGATTACCTTGAATCTACCCCAGCACTTTGAACAGTACTTGACACGTAGTAAGCGCTTAACAAATACCATTATAAGCTCTTAGTACAGTGCTCTGCACACAGTAAGCGCTCAATAAATACAACTGAATGCATTGAATGAATTATACTAATTTCTTAGAAGAGTGCAACAGAGTTGATAGATGCTATTCTTGCCCTCAAGGAACTTCCAATCTACTATGTGCAGAGAACTGTACTAAACTCTCATGAGAGGACAATAGAGTTAAAAGACAATTCCTGTCGTCAACCATTTTTAGTCTACTATGTACTGAGCACTGTCCTCAGTGTTTGGGAGGGTACAATATATTCAGCAATCATGATCCCTGCCTCCATGGGAAGCAGTGTGACCCCAGTGGTTAGAGTCCGGGCCTGGGGGTAAGAAGGACCTGGGTTCTAATCCTGGCTCTGCCACTTGTCTGCTGTGTGGCCTGGGGCAATTTAACTTAACATCTCTGTGCCTCAGTTACCTCATCTGTAAAAGGGGGATTAAGACTGTGAGCCCCACGTGGGACAAGGACTGTGCCCAACCTGAGTAGCTTCTATCTATTCCAGTGTTGGGTAGGGACCATCTCTATATGTTGCCAACCTGTACTTCCCAAGCGCTTAATACAGTGCTCTGCACACAGTAAGCGCTCAATAAATACGATTGAGTGAATGAATGAATGGCACATAGTCAGTGCTTAACAAATACCATAAGAAAAAGGAATTTGCAGTCTGTGTGCAGAGCACTGTCCTGAATGGTTGAGAGAGTACATTAGAATTAGTAGACATGATCTTTGCTCACAAAAGGCTTATAGTAGTCTACCCTACACAGAACACTGAGTTTGTAGACATGATCTCTGTCCTTAAGGAGCTTTTAGCCTACTTTCATTCATTCAATCATATTTATTGAGCGTTTACTGTGTGTATTCCTTAAGAGAAGCAGAGTGGCTCAATGGAAAGAGCACGGGCTTTGGAGTCAAAGGTCATGAGTTCAAACCCCAGCTCCGCCAATTGTCAGCTGTGTGACTTTGGGCAAGCCACTTCACTTCTCTGTGCCTCAGTTCTCTCGTCTGTCAAATGGGGATTAAGACTCTGAGCCCCCCGTGGAACAACCTGATCACCTTGTAACCTCCCCAGCGCTTAGAATAGTGCTTTGCACATACTGAGCACTTAACAAATGCCATCATTATTATTATTATTACTGTGTGCAGAGCACTGTACTAAGCGCTTTGTGTGGAGCACTGTACTGAGAACGCGGGAGCATACGATAGCATTCGCACACATAATTTCTGTCCCCAAGGAGCTCCCAATCTAGTTAAATGGAGGCAAGATTGTGCCGATAATGAGAGAAAAAGCCGACTGCAATATATCAACCATCATTTCACACTCTGTATTGACTGAAATTGCCTAATGAGATATGTATTGCATTGTTCAGCTCAGCTTTGAATCATCCATCAGGTAAGAACTTAATTAAAGAGACTTTGAAAATTTGTGTTACTGATACCTATTCATTTTCCATTTTAAAAACAAAATAGATGGAATAAAACCTTCCACTTGGAAGAAAAGAGGAAGGCTTTGGAGGAAAACAGAAATTCAAAGCATAGGAAAATGAATTACAATGGAAACTCTTGAAGACCACCAATACAGTCAATTCCGCTTAAACACGTTTTCATTACATGATTTGGATAGAACACGGTGGAATCATTCAATTCATTCAGTCGTATTTATTGAGCACTTTCTGTGAGCAGAGCACTGTAGGCAGCATGGCTTAATGGTTAGAGCCCGGGCGGCTAAAGGAACTGGGTTCTAATCCCGGCTTCATCACTTGTCTGCTGTGTGACCTTGGGCAAATCACTTCACCTCTCTAGGCCTCATCTATAAAATGGGGATTAAGACTATGAGCCCTATGTGGGACAGGGACTGTGCACAACTCAATTGCCTGTATTTCCCTCAGTGCTTAATGCAGTGCCTGGCACAAAGTAAGTACTTAATAAATACTACAATTGTTATTAGTATTACCAAGTGCTTGGGAAAATATAATACAACGATGTTAGGGAATTCTTTCCACAACACAGGTCTGTTCTGGTATTACACGCCTACAGTATTTTTAATTCTGACAATTTTTTCACTTAGTATTCTAGGCAGCTGGGATTTTCCCCTGCACACTGCCTCCCTCTGTCTAGATAGAAGTTCTTCTGGGCCAAGGCTGCATCTTCTAGAATTTCACTGTGGTTTGTCCAGATCTTTAAGTAACTCTCTAAAACCTCAAAGTAAATCATAAGGGGCTGTAGGAAGGATTGAGTTTCACATCAATCAATCAACTCATGGTATTTCCCTCCCTGCCCCAGAGCACTTGTGTATATTTGTACATATCTATAATTCTATTTATTTACATTAATGCCCATTTACTTTTAGACTGTGAGCCCACTGTTGGGTAGGGACTGTCTCTATATGTTGCCAACTTGTACTTCCCAAGCACTTAGTACAGTGCTCTGCACACAGTAAGCGCTCAATATGATTGATTGATTGATTACTTGTTCTGATATGTGTGTATATATATATATATATATATATAAATAATTCTATTTATTTATATTGATGCTATTGATGCCTGTTTGTTTTGATGTCAGTCTCACCGCTTCTGGACTGTAAGCCCGGAGGGCAGGGATTGTCTTTATTGCTGAATTGCACTTTCCAAGCACTTAGTACAATGCTTTGCACATGGTAAGTGCTCAATAAATATGACTGAAGGAATGAACACTTACCATGTGCAGAGCATTGTATTAAGCACTTTTTTTTTATAGTATTTGTGATGCCCCCTCTATGTGCCAGGCCCTGTATTAAGCGCTGGGGTAGATACGAAATAATCAGGTTGGACACAGTCCATGTCCCCCATGGGGCTCACGGTCTTAATCCCCATTTTACAGATGAGGGAACTGAGGCCAAGAGAAGTGAAGTAACTTGCCCACAGTCACACAGCAGACAAGTGGCGGAGCCAGGATAAGAACCCATAGTGGAAAGAGCACGGGCTTGAGAGTCAGAAGGTCGTGTGTTCTAATCCCAGTTCTGCTACATATCTGCTATATGGCCTTGGGCATCTCACTTCACTTCTCTATGCTTCAGTTACCTCATCTGTAAAATGGGGATTAAGACTGTGAGCCCCATGCAGGATTAAGACTGTGAGCGCCAATTTGCTTCTACTTAGCCCAGCACTTAGTACAGTGCCTGGCATATAATAAGCACTTAACAAATGCTATAATTATTATTATTATTGTTACCAACCCAGGTCCTTCTGACTCTATCCCCTAGGCCATGCTGCTTCTCACTTGAGGTAGCACAATACCACAGAGTTGGCGGAACCAATCCCTGCCCATAAGCAGCTTACAGTCCAGGAGGAGAGACAGACATTAATATAAACAAGAATCAATTACTAATATGTGCATAAGTGTTGCTGGGATGGGGATGGGATGAATATCAAGTGCTAAAAGGGGAGGGATCCAAGTGAAAGGCAATGCACAAGTGAGGGGTAGAAGGGGAAATGAGGACTTAATGGGATTTTAATAAGGCTGTGAAGTTGGGGAGAGTGGTCCGCTGTCAGATATGAAGAGGGAGGGAGTTTCAGGCCAGAGGCATGATGTGGTGTGGGGTCAGTGGCAACAGATAATAATGATGGTATTATTAGAGGTGTGCGGACCGGGTTGGAGTTGAAGAGCAGCAAGGTGAAGTACGTGGGGGTAAAGTGACAACCGGCAAATTCTGGGTTAACCTCAGAAATTGAGAAGCAGCGTGGCCCAGTGGTTAGGCCCTGGGCCTGAGAGTCAGAGGGACTTGGGTTCTAATCCCGTCTCCGCCACTTGTCTTCTATATAACCTCAGGCAAGTCACTTCACTTCTGTGGGCCTGTTACCTCAACTGCAAAATGAGGATGACGACTGTGAATCCCACGTGGACTAGGACTGTGTCCAACCTGATTATCTTGCGCCTATCCCAGCTCTTAGTCCAGTGTCTAGTAAATGGTAAGAGCATAACAAATACCATTAAAAGTGTTCAATAAATGCCACTGATTGACTGATGGATTGGCATGCAGCAGGTGGTAAAGGAGTTCTCTTTGAGAAAAGGCTTGAGGAGGATCAAGAGGCAGATGAGAAAAAAGCAACAAGCACTACAAACAGCAAACACAACAACCAAGCAAAGAAATTTAAGTGCTTAGAACGCTACCTGGCACATAGTACATGCTTAAAAAATACCATTAAAAAAAAACTGGTCCCCAATGATGGAAAATTAGCTTTCCCTCTTTCATTCTTGCAAACCCAAAAATAACTGTCTATTCTTTAAATGAAACCTTTTATTTTTATCATATTATTTGGATTGTATTCCTGTTCAGCACATTCAACATTTACCTGTTTTAAGAATTGAGGGAAAAAACTCACTAATCCCTCAAGGATACTTATGGAGCAACCAGTGGATGTCAGACAGTGCACTAAACACTTGGAAAAATCCACTCGAATTAGTAGACACAATCCCTCCCCTTAAGACTTTCATAATAGAACTCGCCAATTGAACATTCAAGGGTCTCTCAATATCTTGAAATATCGACTTGTTTTACACTTTCTGAAAAAAGACCTCTATCTCCTCTGTCCTGTTTCACCTATCACTCCTGGCACTCAGAGAAAAATCTACTGCTATCGAGTCTGAGATGAGTCTTGAAGAGAAGTGAATTTCTGAGCCCCAAATTCTGCACCCATAAAGCCAATCCTTCAGGTCTGACAGGACGTGCTTCTGGGAAGAGAAAATACCTGTGGGATTTTTGCCTGAGAAAATGACAATGCACAGAGAGACTTAACCACATTCTTGGTCTTGTTCATCTTTAATAAGTGGGCATCGGTTTCCATCAACAGGCTCCTCGAAGCCGGGGAATGTGTTTACCAAGTCTGTTCAGTCAATCGATCGTATTTATTGAGTGCTTACTGTGAGCAGGGCACTGTACTAAGTGGTGGGGAGAGTACAATGCAACAGAGTTGTTAGCATAAAATGAGTCTAGAGGAGACGATAAAACACTTTTGCATTGTAATTTAATTTAGTAATGGCATTTGTTAAGTATTTACTCTGTTGGGGTAGTTACAAGCTCATCAGGTTCTACAGAGTTCCTGTACCATGTGGAACTCACAGTCTAAGTAGGAGGGGAGAGGATTTAATCCCCACTTCACAGATGACGTAACTGGAGCCCAGAGAAGTGAAGCGACTTGTCCAAGGTCACACAGCAGATAAGTGGTAGAGTCAGGATTAGAACACAGATCCTTCTGAATCCCAGGCCCAGATTCTATCCCCTAGGCCTGCATTTTTGGGGGGTTTTACGGTATTTGTTAAGTGCTTGCTATATACCACGCACTGTTCTACACACTGGGATGAATATAAGGTATTCAGATTGGACACATTCCCTGTCCCACATGGGGCTCACAGTCTTAATCCCCATTCTATCCATTAATCCCCAACCCCACTGAGAAGCAGCATGGCTCAGTGGAAAGAGCCCGGGCTTTGGAGTCAGAGGTCATGGGTTCAAATCCCAGCTCTGTCAACTGTCAGCTGTGTGACTTTGGGCAAGTCACTTCACCTCTCTGTGCCTCAGTTACCTCATCTGTAAAATGGGGATTAGAACTGTGAGCCCCCCATGGGGCAACCTGATCAACTTGTAACCTCCCCAGAATTTAGAACAGTGCTTGGCACATAGTAAGCGCTTAACAAATACCATTATTATTATTATTATTCTACACAGGAGGTAACTGAGGCCCAGAGAAGTGAAGCAACTTGCTTAAGGTCACACAGCGGACACTTGGCAGAGCTGGAATTAGAACCCGGGTTCTTCGGACACCTAGGCCTATGCTCTATCCATTAGACCATGCTGCTTCTGGGTTTTGAAGCTGAGGAGAGTAGTGGTCATGAGGTTGAAGGAGATCCATGTAGGAGGAGGGGCCGGGACTAGGGACACCGGGAGGAATGACTGATCTGCGGTCCAGCGTGGCACAACTCTCAGTGGCCTAGTGGAAAGAGCCCAGGAGTCAGGAAACATGGGTTCTAATCCTGGCTCTGTCACTTGTCAGCTGGGTGACCTTTGGCAAGTCACTTCACTTCTCTGTGCCTCAGTTTCCTCATCTGTAAAACAGTGATTCAACGGCGGTTCTCCCTCCCACATAAATTGTGAGAGCCCTGTGTGTTCGACCTGATGAATTGGTATTTATCCCGGTGCTCAGAGCAGTGCTTGGCACATAGTAAGTACTTATCATCGTAATTATAATTGGGCAGGGAATATGTCTATCAACTCTGTTGTATTTTCCAATCCCAGGTGCTTAGAATAGTGCTCCGCACACAGTAAATTCTCAATAAATAGCATTAATTTGGGGCGGGAGGGCGTTTGGCAAGGTAGAGTCAAAGTCTGACTCACAAGAAGGGAGAAGCAGCATGGCTTAATGGTTAGAGCACAGCCTGAGAGTCAGAAGGACCTGGGTTCTGATCCCAGCTCTGTCACATGTCTGCTGTGTGATCTTGGGCAGGCAACTTCACTTCTCTGGGCCTCAGTTACCTCAGCTGTAAAGTCGGGATTAAGACTGAGCCCTACGTGGGACAGGGACCGCATCCAACCTGATCAGTTTGTATTTACCCAGGGCTTAGAACAGTGCTCAGCACATAGTGAGCACTTAAATACCATTAAAGAAAAAGTAGCAGGGTGGCAGGAGTGGCACTGGCAGGTATTTGTCAGGCCTGAAGCCAGAGAGAGGACGAACCAATCACATGGGCAGCAGTGTGAAATAGTGGAAAGTGCTTGGGATTGCAAGTCGCGGACTCAGTTTCTCAACCCAGGTCCACCATTCAGCCCGCTCTGCGTCCTTGAGTGTCACATAACATCTCTGATCCTCAGTTACCTCATCTGTGGGAGGGAATGCATCCATTTATGGTCATATTGTACTCTCCCAAGTGCTTTGTACAGTGCTCTGCACTCAGTAAATGCAATCGAATAAACGAATCTGAAAAATGGAGGATGAAATCCCTATTCTCCCTTCCTCTTACACAGTGAGCCTTGTGTGGGATAGGGACTGTGTCTTATGACCTAGTATCCAGGCCGGCACGTAGCACAGTGCTGGGCACAGAGTAAGCACTTCACATATATACCATCCTAGGAGGGTGGGTCGACCCTACCAGGAAGACTGTCAACTGCCTATTAAGAGTTCCTCCTGGCTTGGAGGAACATTCAAATCATTCACTGGGGAAAATGAGCGTTTTCCCCAAGCCTCCTGTTACAATAATGTGTGACTGATAACTCATGTAATTAGGTTGCTTGGGAAAGTAATAGGTTGTTTAGACCCAAAACGTGGAGCCAGTATGATAGTTATTTACTCTTTTCCTGCCAAAGGAATATTTTGGAGGAACAGGGTGGAAAAGGAAAGCATTGAGTTAGTAAAACAGGGAGATAAGTTTTCTGGTCGTTCAACTTTTAATGGGACCCAGGACCATTGCTTCTCTTTGAGATTTATGACTCTCCCTTATCTCCAGGGGATCCAAGTGTCATTAATCGCACCTCGGGTCTGGAAATGAAGTCCATCTCATGCTGCCCACTGAGGCCTGAGGTTGTCCATCTATCTTCTAATGAGCACGGCCCTGAAAATCTGAAACATCGGGAGAAAGTTCCATTACCGTGGCTAAAGGAGAAGGATTTCCTGCTCAGCTCATGGTCTGTTAATAACAACTGTGGGATTTGTTCAGCTCTTCCTATGTGTCAAGCACTGTACTAAGCGCCAGGACAGATACAAGATGATTGGGCCGGACACAATCCCTGACCCTCATGGAGGCTCCCACTCTTCATTCCCATTTTATAGATGAGGGAACCGAGGCCCAGAGAAGGGAAATGACTTGCCTAAGGTCATACAGCAGATGAGTGACATAGCAGGGATTAGAACCCAGGTCCTCTGACTTCCAGGGATAAAATCCCTGACCCACATGGGGCTCATAGTCTAAGTCAGAGAGAGGAGGATTTAATCCCTGCTCTACAGGGGAGGTACCTGAGGCCCAGAGAAGTGAAGTGACTTTCCCAAGGTCACACAGCAGAAAAGTGGCAGAGCTGGGATTAAGACCCATGTCTTCTGAATCTCAGACTCTTATTCTTTCCACTAGGCCACATCATTTCCAACATGGCATCTGTTTCATGGGCAGAACCTGGTTAAATCAGGCCAACACACTTCCTCCTCATACACGGGCATCACTGGGAGATTGAAACTGCAATTGGAATGAGTTTCAAGAAACTCCCACTAGACTCTAAATTCCTTGAGAGCAGGGATTAGAGCTACTGATTACTGAACTTTTCCAAACACTCAGTACAGTACTCTGCACACAGTAGATTGTAAGTTCCTTGAGGGTAGGGATCAACTGTACCTCACTGTACCTCGTTCTCGCCTGTCCCGCCGTCGATCCTCGGCCCACGTCCTCCCCCTGGCCTGGAATGTCCTCCCTCCGCACATCCGCCAAGCTAGCTCTCTTCTTCCCTTCAAAGCCCTACTGAGAGCTCACCTCCTCCAGGAGGCCTTCCCAGACTGAGCCCCCTCTTTCCTCTCCTCCTCCCCATCCCCTCCACCCTACCTCCTTCCCCTCCCTACAGCACCTGTCTATAGGTTTGTACAGATTTATTACTCTATTTTACTTGTATATATTTACTATTCTTTATTTTGTTGATGATGTGCATCTAGCTTTACTTCTATTTATTCTGATGACTTGACACCTGTCCACATGTTTTGTTGTCTGTCTCCCCCTTCTAGACTGTGAGCCAGTTGTTGAGTAGGGACCGTCTCTATATGTTGCCAACTTGTACTTCCCAAGTGCTTAGTAAAGTGCTCTGCACACAGTAAGCACTCAATAAATACGATTGAATGAATTAATGAATGAACTGACTCTACTGTATTCCTTTCTCCCAAGAGCTCCTTAGAGTCTATTATGTTCCTTGAGAACAGGGATCATGTTTGACCTTTGAACTCAACCAAGTTCTCAGTACAGTGCACTCTAAGTCCTTTGAGAGCAGGGATCATGTCTTCCTATCGTATTGTCTTGTCCTCTCCCAAGCACTCAGTACAGTGCTCTGCACACAGTAGATTGTATGTCCTCTAGACTGTAAGATCATAGCAGGCAGCGAATATGTCTGTTTATTGCTATACCGTATTTTCCCAAGTGCTTAGTAGAGTGCTCTCCACGCAGAAAGTGCTCAATAAATATGATTGATTATGTCCCTTGAGAGCAGGGATTGTGTGTACTGATTCTATTGTATTGTATGAAAACAAAGAGACAATATTTTCATGTTTGACTTCTGACCCTTGACCTCTCCAGAGGAGAGGATTTGCCCATGGTTCTTCATTGGGGAGCAGTTATTGTAGAAACAAAAGAGCCACCTTTGGAGTGATAAAAACAGACCCTGATCATCCTGCTGAAGAAAACCCTTGAGTTACACCATTTCTGAACTTTATATTTGCTAGCAGTAGCTGTCTGTGGGATGGTTATTGCATCAATACCCATTAAGTGAAAGCTGAGATTTAAGGTCAATTCCCCAAAAGCAGGTTGGGCTAGGATGGGTAACTGTCTGATCCCCCAGCTGATTGGCTGTGAAGACAGAAAGTTATATTGTATTCTGAACCTTGCTTTTCCACTGAACGTGAGCTTTATTCAAGTGTGGTTTAGAGGAAAGAATCTGGGCCTAGGAGTCAGAGGACTTGGGTTCTAATCCTGCTGAGCTACTTGTGTGTTCTATAGCCTTGGGTGAGTCGCTTCCCTTCTCTGTACCTCAGTTACCTCACCTATGAAACAAAGATTAAGACTGTGAGTCCTGTATGGAACAAGGACAACATCCAACCCAATTTTCCCACATCTATTCCAGTACTTAGTACAGTACCTGGCACATAGTAAGCACTTAAGAAACATTCTCAACACCCTCCCCCCGCTAAAAACCCCACTTCCTCTTGGAAGCTTGCCCTGATTAACCTCACTGTCTTGAACTTTCCAGCATCAGGATACCACAGATTTTTTTTAATTTTTATGGTATGGTTTTTGTAAGCACTTATTCATTCATTCATTCCTTCAATCACATTTATTGAGTGCTTACTGTGTGCAGAGCACTGCACTAAGCACTTGGGAAGTACAAGTCGGCAACATATAGAGATGGTCCGTACCCAACAATGGGCTCACTGTCTAGAGGAAAATTATGGCATTTATTAAGCACTTATTATGTGCAAAGCACTGTTCTAAGCGTTGGGGAGGTTACAAGGTGATCAGGTTGTCCCATGTGGGGCTCACAGTCTTCAACCCCATTTTACAGATGAGGTAACTGAGGCACAGAGAAATTAAATGACTTGCCCAAAGTCACATAGCTGAGAAGTGGCGGAGCCGGGATTTGAACTCATGACCTCTGACTCCAAGCCCATGCTCCTTCCGCTGAGCCACGCTGCTTCTCCCGCTGCCACTTTCTCTCATGTGTAGAGCACTTTACTAAGAGCTTTCTGCAAAAAAAGCTTGCTGTGGACAGGAAGCATGTCTACCAACTCTGCTATATTGTACTCTCCCAAGCATTTAGTACATTGCGCTACAGACGATAAGCCCTCAAAAAACAAATGATTGATTGCTAGATTGATTGTGTAGTCTTTAGGTAATGTGATGCATACGCACACACACACACACACACACACACACACACACACACACCCTCTAACCCTAGAACCTAGGAAAGAACACTGCATGCCATGGTTGATCAGGAAACAATTATTGTTATCATATTTATCGAGCTCTTGCTCCGTGCAGAGCACTTTATTAAGCACTTGGGAGAGTCCAATACAACAGAGTTGTTAATCACATTCCCTGTCCTCAGCAAATTTATGGTCTGGAGGGGCTGTAGAGCGGAACTTAATCCAGGATAATCCATTCCTGAGCAGCGTGGCTCAGTGGAAAGCGCTTGGGCTTAAGAGCCAGAGGTCATGGGTTCAAAATCCAGCTCCGCCAATGTCAGCTGTGTGACTTTGGGCAAGTAGCTTAACTTCTCTGTGCCTCAGTTACCTTTGTAAAATGGGGATGAAGACTGTGAGCTCCCCCGTGGGACAATCTGATCACCCTGTAACCTCCCCAGCACTTAGAACAGTGCTTTGCACATAGTAAGTGCTTAATAAATACCATCATCATTATTATTGTTAATTCCTACCTGGGGCAGGACCAGAATATCCGGGGGAAAAAATGGGACAAAGCTGCATTATGTGTTCTGATGAAAACTGGCAGTGTCAACACAGTGCACATCAAATGGACTGCATGCAAGTGTCATTTCCAGTTAAAAATATGTATTCTAAAAATATGTCAGGCTTTGAAAAAATAATGATGTCCTTTTTACTTAAAAATCACATATTTCCATCCCCCCAAAAAGGAGCCAAATCTGGTATCTTAGCAACGTCGAATACCTTGGAGTCGACATGACATCGGCTATTATCCAACAGAAACTCTAAGAAAGGAAAGGGTGTGCTGATGTCTTAGCACATCCTGCTCAATATCCCGAAGCCACAGCATGGACAGGCTGCCTGCTTGGGGGTGGGGGGCTCCCCCTGAATCAGGTATTACACCATTTGGAGCCAAGATCAAAATGGTCCGCATTGCCTGCAGAAGGCAAAGAACTTCCCACAGTTCAAATCTGAAAAAAAACTCTCTGCATCCTTGAGCCACCAGGGTTTTCCTGAGGGTCATTAGGCCATTTCTTGTTTTCACAGAATAATTTTCATGCTCAGTACAATTCCTCTTCTGCCTGTGGGATATGGTTTCCTCTTTAATAACAGTGGTGTTTATCAGGGCATGCTCCGAGTAAGGGGTTGAGAAGCGTACAAGATAAAGAGATCAGAGACGATCTTTCTCTCTCACCCAAGGCTCACAGTCTGTTTTATCCCTATTTTCTAATTGAGGACACTGAGGCCCAGAGAGGAGGTGACCAGACTTCCTCAAGGGTAACACAGCAGGTCAGGAGCGGAGCTGGCACTAGCAGTGACCTGGTGGATAGAACATGAGCCTGGAAATCAAAAGGACCTGGGTTCTAATCCCGGCTCCACCACTTGTCTGCTGTGTGACCTTGGGCAAGTCACTTCACTTCTCTGTGCCTCAGTTCCCCCATCTGTAAAATGGGGATTGAGACTGTGAGCCCCATGTGGACAGGGATTGTGTCCAAACCAATTTACTTGTGTCCACCCCACCACTTAGTACAGTGCCTGAAACACAGTAAGTGCCTAACAAATACCACAATTATTATTATTCACTTGTCTGTGCCTCAGTTCCCTCATCTGTAAAATGGAGATTAAGACTTTGAGCCCCAAGAGGGACAGGGACTTTGTCCAACCCAAAAATCTTGTATCTCCCTCAGCACTTAGAACTGTGCCTGGCACACAGTAAGCACTTAACAAATATCAAAATTAGTATCATTAGTCCTGACCATCAATCAGTGGTATTTACCGAGCACTTATTACATGCAGAATACTATACTAAGCGCTTCGGAGAGTGCATACAACAGAACCGGTAAACACATTCCCTGCCTCTAATGAGCTGACAGTCACCAGACTTCACTGTCTCTGACTCTTCTGAGGTGAGCCGAAGTGTGCAGAACAGAGGGAGAATATTTACAAGCTGGTTTGTTTTTAGGGGGATTTCTCTGTGGAACATTGATTTTAACGGGGCTCCCTTTAAATCGGAAGTCATAGGCAGTTCCTGGACAAATTGGGGCAGATTTGTGCCTGTGGTAGGTGCCCCCTGCTACCTCGCCTCACTACTCTCCCACTCCAACCCAGCCGACACACTTTGCTCCTCCGTGCCAACCTATTCACTCTACCTTCATCTTGTCTATCTCACCGCCGACATCTTGCCCATGTCCTGCCTCTGGCCTGGAACGCCCTCCCTTTTCATATCCGACAGACAATTACTCTCCCCCACTTCAAAGCCTTACTGAAGGCGGATCTCCAAGAGGTCTTCCCTGACTCAGCTCTCCTTTCCTCATCTCCCACTCTTCTGCGTCGCCCTGACTTGCTCCCTGTATTTATCCTCCTACCCAGCCCCACAGCGTTTATGTATATACCTGTAATTTACTTATTTATTAATGTTTGTCCACCACTCAAGAGTGTAAGCTCATTGTGGGCAGGGAATGTGTCTGATGCATTCTTATATTGCCTTTCCCAAGTGCGTAGTACAATGCGCTGCACATGGTAAGCACTCAATGCGATTGACTAAAGGACTTGGTGGGGGGGCAGTTAGAGGTGGAGATTTTAAAGTTGGAAGCCTGGCTCCCCTAAAACAGGACTTCGGGGCTTTTCTCTATCTGTCTCTCAAGTTCTGGTCTCTCCTGTCTACCAACAACTCAACTCCTTTCCTAAAGTTGTATCAAGTGCCTCGTACAGTGCTCTACACACAGTAAGTGCCAATAAATACCATCGATCAATTGATCCCAAATCTGATGTTCATTTGCTCTAGCCCCTCCCTGGGGAGGATTTATCACTTTTGAGGCCAGTGTGGTCTAGTGGAAAGAGTCAGAAGCTCTGAGATCTAGTCCCACTTTTTCTCATGGCTTATGTAGGACCAAGAGCAAGTTCTTTAACTTCTCTGGGTCTTAGTTTCCCCATCTGTATAATGGGAATGAGATACCCAGCCTCCCTCTCTCTCTGACTTAGAGTCCCATATGGGACAGGGACTGTGTTCACTCTGCTTTTCTTGGATCTATTTTGATAGAGATCCATAATATTCGTGGCCCAGAGTAAGCATCAGAGAAGCAGGGTAGCCAGTGGAAAAAGCCTAGTTCTGGGAATCAGAAGATGCCCAGCTCCACCACATGTGTGCTGTGTGACCTTGGGCAAGTCACTTCACTTCTCTGGGACTCAGTTACCTCATCTGGAAAAAGGGAATTAACTCATCCGGAAAAAGGGGATTAAGATGGTGAGCCCTATGAGAGACAGGGACTGTGTCCAACCCAACTGCCTTGTACTACCCTAGCATTTAGTACAGGGCCGGGAACATAGTAAGCACTTAAAGTATACCATAAAAAACAAATAACACAAATGGCATTTGTGTGTCTTACACTGTACTAAGCACTGGGGTGGATACAAGATAGTCACTGGAGGTGCTAGATGCCATCCTTGACCTCCTGGAGGTCACTGCTGGCTTCCTCTCCGATGAGCCTCAACATGGTAAAGTAGAATCTTGCTACCGTTTTGACTCAAAGGCTTATTTTTTGACAGGATGTTCAACTTCTCACCCTGTCACTGGTCTCTGGGGAACTTCATTGTTATCGACGTCACCCCAAATTCAGATTAGACTATGCCACTCTCGCCTACAGGCACCCCACCCTGCCAACTGCTAACTAACTGCCTTTTCTACTGTGGCTCTATTATCTCTAACAATGGCACAGCTGGGAATACATTAAAGAGGACCCGAAAATGATCATCTCATTGTTTCTGCTCCCATAGATGAAGGTCACATCAGAGCAGCTGAAAGACAGCTATATCTGTTTGCACATTCACTGATGTGTTTGTACCAACATGAATTGAAGTGGTTAGAAATCTTCTGTCATCAGAAAATGCTGAGCTGCTTCTGGGTTCCAGGGGCTTGGGAAAATATAATAGAAGAACAAGGTAACAGCTTCAAGCTCTAAGTAGAGTGCTCTGCATATGGTAAGTGCTCAATAATTACCAGTCATATCTGAAATTTATTTATTTATATTGATGTCTGTCACTTCCTCTACACTGAGAGTTCACTGTGGGCAGGAATGTGTCTATTCATTGTTTCGTTGTCCTCTCCCAAGTGCTTAGTAGAGTGCTCTGCCCACGGTCAGCACTTCATAAGTACAATCAAATGAAGTCAACATAACAATATAACAGAGTTGGTAGACACACTCCCTGCCCACAATGAGCTTACAGTCTTGAGGGGGAGACGGACATTGATAGAAATAAAAAATTACAGAAGTGCTGAGGGAAGAGTGAATAAAGGATGCAAATCCAAGTTGCAAAGGTGACACAGAAGGGAGGTGAGAGAAGAGGAATTGAAGGATTAGTCAGGGAAAGCACACACACACATATGTAATTATTGTACTTGTTAAACACTTACTGTCTGCCAAGCACTGTTCTAAGTGCTGGGGCAGATACAAGTCAATCAGATTAGACACAAACCTTGTCTTACATGGGGCTCATGCTCTTATCCCCATTTTACAGATGAGGTAACAGGCTCAGTGAAGTGAGCAACTTTCCCAAGGTCACACAGTGAACATGTGGCAGAGTCGGAATCAGAACCCAGGTCTTTCTGACTCACAGTCCTGTGCTCTGTCCACTAAGCTATGCTACTTCTATATAATATGTATAATAATACCATCAGTTGAATGATTTCATTCTGTCAGTCACAATCAGTATTATGTACTGGGTGCAAAATAATATATTAAGAGTTTGGGAGAGTCCAAATGAAATAAAATCCTGCCTTCACTGAGCTTACACGCTTTGTGGCCAGGGATTTTCATATTCTGCAGAAGCATTTGGGTTCCATGAAGGATTGGTACCATTTGTTCTCCAACCCATTCATCTGGAAGTCAGAAGTTCATAACTTCTAACCCTAGGTCTGCCACTTGTCTGCTCTGTGACCTTGCCCAAGTCACTTCACTACTCTGGGCCTCAGTTACCTCATCTGTAAAATGGAGATTAAGACTGGGAGGCCTATGTGGGACAGGGACTGTGTCCAACCTGATTTGCTTGCATTTCCCCCCATTGCTTTCTTAGTACAGTGTCTGGCATGTAGTAAGTGCTTAACAATTACCACAGTTATTATCAGGCAAAGTTCTTCAAAATAAGTGGAAGACCTACAGTCCAATCGAAGAAGGCCCACAGTCTCATCAAGGTCATTTTAGGCATTTAGCAACCTGTCATGTACCCTCCCAAGACACTGAATCTTCTCCTGGAGAACCCCAGTTGGCGAGACGAGATGTTAGTAGAAGCAGCCTGGCCTCCTGGAAAGAGCATGGGCCTGGGAATCAGAAGGACCTGGGTTCTAATCCCCGCTCTGCCACTTGTCTGCTGTGTGACCTCAGGCAAGTCACTTAACTTCTCTGTACCTCAGTTACCTCATCTGCAAAAGGCTGTGAGCCCTATATGGGACAGGGACCGTGTCCAACCCGATCATCTTGTATCTATCCCAGCACTTAGTACAGTGCTTAGCACATAGTAAGCCCTTAACAAATACCGCTAAAAAAAAAAAAAGAACCTCAATACCTGTTTTCTTTGAATTGGCAGGGAAGTGTTTGCTGCATGATAACTAAGCCCAAGCTGGCTCCCTAAGGTTTTTCTTTGAAACGTCATGAAAACTGTAGCTTAATGTGGAATATTAATCCACCAATCAGTCGTATTTATTTAGTACGTAGTATGTGCAGAGCACTGTACTAAGCATTTGGAAGACAACAACACAACAGTATAACAGACACATTCTCTGCCTACATCAAGCTATATGCCATAACTTATGCTGGGATTTCGGAGGAGCCAGAGTGTCCACCTTCTACCCTTCATCTCTCCTCTCTGCTGTGGAAGTGTTTGTCTGATGTAACCACAAATGGAGTTTTTTAGGTTTTTTTCCTAAGCTGTTCAAACTGAGTTGTGCTGCAGGCACTGAACCTCCTATTTAAATAGAAAGCGCTCCTGTTCGCTAGTTTGAAAACTTCACACATTGATGCTCCTCTTGAATAAATAAACAGTCAGGGCTGGGCCCCCGGGTGTTTATGGGGGAGAGGAGGGTGAATCCATTTTTCAAAGTTCCACCATCCACTGCTAGTCCCACATCCTGGAACTACCCACTACCCAAACCCTCCAAACTCCAGTTCTCCAGGGAACCTGAGTTCTAATCCCACCTCTTCAACTTGCCTACTGTGTGACCCTAGACTCGTTGTTCACCTCAATTTCCTCATCTGCAAAATGGGGATTCAATACCTATTCTCCCTCCTTTTGGGGGAGGGTCTGTGTCTAATCTGATTGAATTGTAACAGTGGTAGTGATTAAGAGAGTACTTGGCATATAGTGAGTGTTTAGCAAAAAAGTGGTCCCAAGCACCTAGTTCAGTGCTCTCCATCCAGCAGGTACTCAAGAAATATGATTGATTGGATTTTGCCTAGAATTAGGCAAACTGAGGAATCTTTTCCTCTGCAGTTGGAGAATTGGCCTATAGTAGCCCCAGGCAAGAGAGCCTATTGACCATCTACCCAAAATAGGTAGAATAAGTAGAATTCATCTACCCAGACTGTTGAAGTTCCATTGGTCAGAGACAGAAGACAAGAATCATCGATTTCATTCCTTCTGGGGGCTGGGGAAGGAGAACAATATAAACCGGTAGTAAGTATGGGCTGGTAAACAATGAACTTATCTGCAAGGATGCCTTAAATATGTCTAAAGTGACTTTAATAAAGCATTAGGCAACGAGAAGGCCGGGAGTGATTTTTATATTCTTCCTGTGTGGCTACTGTTTTATGGCTTGCAATTGATCAATTGATACCCCATCCAGTTTCAATCAAGCTAGGGCCAAAATCATTGAGTTTTCTTTCCAATTTGCATCCCGGAGACAGGATGCTGAAGACCCTTATCTATGAATTACTCACTTCACCAAATCAATACCTTCTGGCTTTCTGAAGTGTCTGAGGTGTGATCAATTAAATTCCCCTGCCAGAATGTCTTTGAGCAGGGGTAGAGTTGTTAGCGGGCAGATTCTGAAGTATCTGATAAGCCGTTATTCATCCATTTATGTTCTTGATGTTGAGATAGTTCCCTCCCTCAATCTTCCCGCAGAAATTATGTATAAATCTTTACCCAAATGTTAGTCCGTGGTTTAACGTTTTCTTTACTGATTAGAATCAACAGCCCTGCATTTGATATAATAATAATGATGTTTAAGAGAAAGTGTCTACCGATTGTTATATTGTACTCTCCCAAGAGCTTAGTACAGAGTACTGCACACAGTGAGCACTCAGTGAATGTTTCAGTGAATGATATTTAATACAGAGATGAATTTTCCACGTTACATATTCGTAACACATCTTGTGTGGGTGTCCTACCTTCACACCCCGCAAAAAAAAAAAAAACAACAATGTTCAAGGCAATATCAAGTTCAGTTTGGCTTGTTTTCCAAGTCAAGATAATAAAATGTGCTGACAGGTAGCCATAGGGAAGGAAGAAAGCAAATTACTTTTACCAGATAGACCTGGTTGAAAATATCATTTTTTTATGGGCTATGATATTTGCCTGAACAAATTTATCAAGACAGCTAACTGTGGGTGACAAGGTTTAAAATGCCTTCCACTGGTTCTTCGTGGAGTCGAGGAAAGGAGGAGAGAAAGACAAAGCAAACTTCCTCCGCACTTTATTTCCCTGAGCAAAAACGCTCCCAAATCGTTGTTTTCTTAAAATTTCATTTTCTACCAGGCAAAGCCCCTGTGGTTCCACACCCACACTGTACCCGACCAATGCTGCTATTTTGTTTGTGAGGCTGCAGTTTCCCATTCCCCAATCCCTCTCTCTTCCCTGACCCCCAGAGAACTGAGATGTCCCTTCCAGAGAGCAGGATTGAAGGGGAATTTTCAGGAAGCTTTCCATTTGATCAGTGAGGTGTGTCCGGGGGAGACTAGTGGGAAATTTTCCGGGACTTTTTTGGCTTGGAGGAAAGAGCGCAGGGTTGGAAGTGAGAGGCCCTGGGTTCTGATCCTGGCTTCGCCACTTGTCAGCAGGGTGGCCTTAGGCAACTCCATTTTTCTGTGCCTCTGTTACCTCATCTGTAAAGTGAGGATTAAGACTGTGAGTCCTATGAGGGACAGTGACTGTGTCCAACCTGATTAGCTTGCCCCTTTCCCATTCATTCAATCATATTTATTAAGTGCTTACTGTGTTCAGAGCACTGTACTAAGTGCTTGGCACCTAGTAAAGTGCATAAATACCATTTAAAAATAAACGAAGTATGGGCTTACGTTTCCAAGCCTGTTTTTGCTTTTGAGTTGTAATCTGTAAAATTGGGGTGTGAGAGCTTCATTTTTTAGTATAAAATGTTTTGATCCTTTTTCACGATGATCTCTGTGGTCTCGGGGATGCAGGAATGGTTTTCAGAGTTGAAGTTCCTTTCTAGGCAGGAACTGTGTGCCCTATTCATTCAATCATATTTATTGAGCGCTTACTGTGTGCAAAGCACTGTACTAAGCACTTGGGAAGTACAAGTCAGCGGGACAGGTTGGGATGTCAATCACTTAATCAGTGGTAATTATTGAGTGCTTACTGTGTGCAGAGAGCTGTACTAAGCTCTATAGCAAGACATTCCCAATAGAATGGGAAAAAGGATGCATTTTGGTTCTTCCTGGAAACCACCCACTTTTTCAACACCTCAATGATTCATTATTATAAAAATAATAATAAAAGCACAATCATTATAGAGCTTGATGCATAGATGTCATCACACTCTATACACCTTCCCAAATATGTACTGAATTAATAATAGCAATAATAATAACAATGTAATCTGCCACCTGAATTGTTCAGATGATTGCTTCAACCCTCTATTTTCCTTTGCCTGTGGATCATGCAGACTTCCACCTCCTTAGACTGTGAGAAACACCATTGCGTGGTGGATAGAGCATGAGGTTGGGAGTCAGAAGGATCTGGGTTCTATTCCCCGGTCCACTCCTTGTCTGCTGTATAACCTTGAGCAAGTCACTTAACTGCACCTCAGTTACCTCATCTGTAAAATGGGGATTAATAATAATGATGGTAGTTGTTAAGCACTTACTATGTCCAAAGCACTGTTCTAAGCACTGGGAGTGATACAAGGTGATCAGGTTGTCCCATGTGGGGTTCATAGTCAATCCCCATTTTACAGATAAGGTAACAGGCACAGAGACGTTAAGTGACTTGCCCAAAGTCACACAGCTGACAAGTAGTGGAGCCAGGATTAGAACCCGTGACCTCTGGCTCTTAAGCCCGGGCTCTTTCCACTGAGCCACGCTGCTTCTGTGAGCCCCACAAGGGGCTCAGGTTCAATCTGATTTGCTTGTACCTAACCCATTGCTTAATACAGTGCCTGGCACATAGTAAGTGTTTAAATATCATTATTATCAGGGACCATGTGCAATTTGATGTCCTTGTGCTAACCCCAATGCTTAGTGCAGCAGTTTGGCACTGAGAAAGAACTTAACATTATGATCAAGTTTAATAAATTAACCCCCTCAAGAGCAAAGACTGCACCTTATTTTGTTTCTATGTTCTCAGGCAACAAGGAGTAGACAGAACAGAGATTAGAACTCAGGTCCTCTAATTCCCAGGCCCATGCTCTTTCCATTAGTCAGTCAATCGTATTTTTTTGAGCACTTACTGTGTTAAGAGCACTGCCCTAAGCACTTGGGAGAGTACAATATAACAAAATAAATACATTCCCTGCCCACACGCAGTGCAGGGATGAATACAAGCTAACTGGATTGGACACAGTCTGTGTCCCAAATGGGGCTACCAGTCTCAATCCCCATTTTCCAGATGAGGTAACCGAGGACCAGAGAAGTGAAGGTCACCCAGCAGGCAAGTGATCTGATCTCCCAACCTCCTGTCTCTCCCCACTTCTGCTGCCCAGATCATCTTTGTGCAGAAATGCTCCGGGATTGTCACTTCCCTCCTCAAAAATCTCCAGTGGTTGTCTATCAACCTTCAAATAAAGCAAAACTCCTCACTATCAGCTTCAAAGCTCTCCATCACCTTGCCCCCTTTTACCTCACCTCTTTCCTATTACAGCCCAACCCACACACTCCACTCCTCTGCTAACCTCCTCACTGTGCCTCGTTCTCACCTGTCCCACCATCGACCCCTGGCCCACATCCTACCTCTGTCCTGGAATGCCCTCCCTCCTCAAATACACCAAAATAGTGCACTTCCCCCCTTCAAAGCCCTACTGAAAGCTCACCTCCTCCAGGAGGCCTTCCCAGACTTACCCCGCCCCCCCCCCCCCCTTTCCTCTACTCCTCCTCCCCACGCAGTTGCCCGCAGTTGTGGATATATGTGCATATTTATTATTCTATTTATTTTATTAATGATGTATAAATAGCTATAATTCTATTTATATTGATGCCTGTCTGTTTTGTTGTCTGTCTCCTCCCTGTGAGCCCATTGTTGGGTAGAGATTGTCTCTTTCTGTTGCCGAATTGTATTTTCCAAGCACTTAGTCCAGTGCTGTGCACACAGTAAGCACTCAATAAATACGATTGAATGAATGAGCGAACAAGTGGTAGAGCCGGGATTAGAATCCATGACCTTCTGAATCCTAGTCCCATGCTTTATCCACTAAGCCATGCTGCTTCTCTATTCAGCATCCTGTCAAATCCCCAGTGTTTTATTTTGTCCTTCTGGCTTCCCTCTGGCTCTGGTTCAGGTCTCCCAGGATCAAAGTGTCATTTCAGATCCGGCAGAGCCGATTTTCTCTTGCAATGTTGCCATCTCCCTCCCCCAGGTTCTCCCAGTCAGCCATTCTCAGCAACTTCAGAAATCATCTTGGCCCCTCGCAGTTGAAATCCAGCAGACCGCAGCCCACCAAGAGAGCCGACTGTCTCCCCGCGATGACCCGGAGAAATGCAATTCCTCTCTTCCATCCCACCCAGGGGAGCTCGTTAAGAATTCAACCCTGGCCTTTTTCCCTTGAACTCCGACGCAGACCAAAGCCACCCAAATGGACCCCGGGCGATGAGCTGGGAAGTGGCTAAGGAGAGAATGATCCCCTGCGACCTTCCTACAGTGCTTTACTCCCTATTGCGCAGGCCCTTTGTCGGCAGGGCAGGTGAACGGCAAAGGGAGATCTTTCACCTTAACCACAATCGGAAAAGCCATGAAGGGTACAGGCAGAACAGAAATGGAATTTTTGCTGAAGAAATTATGTCATAAGAGGTCAAGAAGAGCCACAGAAGGCTGAGGCTGGTTGGTTTAAAGCAAAAGGAAATATTTCTTCACCCAATGTAAGGTAAAACTCCTCTACCCCCTATCACTGGAAACACAGGCTGGAAAAAGAAAGCATGTTTTGGGCAGGGAATATGGCTACCAGCTCCTTTTTTATAGTATAGTATTTTTTAAGCACTTTCCGTGTGTCCAGCACATTTCTAGGCTCTGGGGTAGATACAAGTTAATCATGTTGGACCATCCCCACCTGGGACTCACAGTCTAAGTAGGAGGGAGGAGTATTTAATCCCCATTTTACAGTTGAGGAAACTGAGGCACAGAGAAGTTAAATGACTGGCTCAAGTTTACACAGCAAGCAATTGATTGGCAGATCTAGGAATAGAACCCAGGTCTTCCAACTCCCAGGTGCCTGCTTTTTCCACTAGACTCGGCTGCTACTCTCCAAAGTACTTACTACTCTCTAGTGTTTGACTGAAATAGATTCAGTAGGGGTTTGGATAGCCTTATGTCAAAATGGTTGATGAGCAAAGAAGAAGGGAAGAGGAACTAAAGGTCACAGGCATTTGATGGCCTGTCGGTAGAGATGAGGATGGATGCCACAGACGGTAACCAGCCCATCCTTCCTCTGAGCATCTCATTGCCAAGGAGATCAAAAGCTAGGCTGGATGGACCAGAGTTTCACCCAATAGTGGAGTTGTTGAAGAGGGCAACTGGGAGCATACGAGGGCAATCCCTCCTTCAGTCTTGGGGTGTATTCACAGTGGCTATCTTTCAGGGCCACCAATAATAATAATTATGGTATTTGCTAAGCTCTTACTAAGTACCAGGCACTGCATTAAGCGCTGGGGTGGTTCCAAGAAAATCGGGTTGGACACGGTCCCTGTCCCGCTTGGGGTTCACAGTTTCAATTCCCATTTTCCAGATGAGGTAACAGACCCAAAGAAGTTAAGCGACTAGCACAAGGCCACACAGCAGACAAGTGGTGGAGTCAAGATCGCCCCAGGCCCCTCCCCACAGCACCTGTCTATATGTTTGCACAGATTTATTGCTCTATTTTTTACTTGTACATACTTGCATATATTTACTATTCTATTTATTTTATTCTGTTAATATGTTTTATTTTGTTGTCTGTCTCCCCCTTCTAGACTGTAAGCCCGTTGTTGGGTAGGGACCGTCTCTCTATGTTGCCAACTTGTACTTCCCAAGTGCTTAGTACAATGCTCTGCACACAGTAAGTGCTCAATACAATTGAATTAATGAATGAATGAATGACCTTCCGACTCCCAGCCCTGTCCACTACACCATGATGTTTCCCACCAAGGACATCCAAAGGTCATTTGATGCAACCCTCTTTCTCCAGAGAGAGGGGACGGATGACTTTCTTTGAGGGAATTCTATGAGTTCCTGGCTACCAATTCCATTGGTGATCAAGCATGAGCTCTGGAAGTTATCCCTTGAATTTCACCCATAACCTTCTCCCCGACACAAGGAGCTTACAGTCTAGCTGAGGTGATAAACATTAAACTGCAGCTAGGGACAGTGGGAATGAATAAAGGATAGGGCCATAAATGTCCTCTAGAATGTAAGCTCCTTGTGGGCAGAAAATTTATCTGTTATATTGTACTTTCCCAAGTGCTTAGTACGGGGCTCTGCATACAGTAAGCCTTCAATAAATACTGTTGATTGATTGATTTGTTGGTTGATTATCATACTCAATAAGCCCGGTGTGGTTAGGGATTGTCTCTATTGCTGAATTGTACTTTCCAAGCGCTTAGTACAATGCTTTGCACACAGTAAGCACTCAATAAATATGAATGAATGTTCTCTCATTATTCCCCTCTAGACTGGAAACTCACTGTGGACAGGGAACGTGTCTACCAATTCTGGTATGTGGCACTCTCCCAAGTGCTTAGTACAGGGTTCTGTACACAGTAAGTGCTCAGTGAATACACTGACTGATTGATCATCCTACTTAGCACCCTCCTATATTCCCCTCTAAACTGGAAGCTCGTTGTGGGCAGGGAACATGTCTACCAACTTTAGGATGTTGTACTCTCCTACATGCTTAACACAGGGATCTGCACACAGTAAGTGCTCAGTAATTACAATTGATCCAATTGATTGTGACACCAGGGTGCCCTCAAGGAATCAAATAGGGAAATCAGCAGACAGGAAGGGCACATAGAGATCCATAGACAAAACAAGTTTCCCCTGCCTACATAAATCAAATTTGGAAGAACACCAAAGAGGGCAAGATGTATCACTGCAGCCAATACCGAAGAGTTCCTTGGGCATCAGAAGGACCTGGGTTCTAATTCCGGCTCCATCACCTGTCTGCCGAGGAGCTTGGGCAACTTCTATATGCCTCAGTAGCTGTAGGGTGAGAGAGGGGTCGAAAAAGGGTGAAAATCCAAAGGGTGCATGTCCAAGGGATATGGACTTTGTCCAACCTGAGTAGATCAGATCTACCCCAGTGCTCAGTACAGTACTTGGCTCATAGTAAGCACTAAACAAACACCATAAATAGATGCTCAGACCCTGGAGGTAATCATGTAATCCATCCTGCTGTAGGCAGGGAATGTATCAATCATATTTATTGAGCGCTTACTGTGTGCACAGCACTGTACTAAGCGCTTGGAAAGTACAAGTTGGCAACATATAGAGACGGTCCCTACCCAACAGTGGGCTCACAGTCTAGAAATGGACTGTGAATGTATCTGCTTATTGTTATATTACACTCTCCCAAGTGCTTAATACAGTGTTCTGCACACAATAAGTACTCCATAAATACCATTGATTGACTGACTGGCTGACTTCCAAGTAAACTCATCTCTAAACAATCTCAGACATAAAGCACCCTTTTGTAACTATGAATCAAAAGGACAGTAAAAGCCACCAACAAGGCCAAGAGAAAAGCAATTTAACTGTGAAACGACTGAGCTACCTCCAATCCAAAGAACTTAAAAAGTGCTTCTGACAGGGTCCCCTAGTAGATTTCTGATGATTCTTGGTCTTTAGAACCATAAATCAGAGGATGTCAAAGTCTCATTTTTTAATTCCTCCAAAGCTGGAAAAAACCAATTTATTTCAAAAGGAACCACCACCTAAGTGTTCCATAAAAGATGTGAGAAAATGGTGGCACATCTACCATGTCTGTGTCTACCATTACTGTTACATTGTACTCTCCCAAGCACTTATTACAATGCCCTGCACACAGTAAGCACTTAATTATAATGGTACTTATGAAGTGCTTACTATGTTTCAAGCACTGTTCTAAGCACTGGGGCAGACAAAAGCTAATCAGGTTGGATGCAGTCCCAGTCTCACATGGGGCTCACAGTCTTAATCCCCATTGTACAGACGAGGTCACTGAGTCACAGAGAAGTGAAATCATTTGCCCAAGGTCACACGGCAGACAAGTGACAGAGCTGGGATTAGAACCCAAATCCTCTGACTCCCGAGCCTGGGCTCTATCCACTAAGCCATGATACTTCACTAAATAGTATAAATAATATTGGTGCATAGACTGTACACTCACTGTGGAGAAGGACTGTGCCTCACAACTCTGAGCTCTCCCCAAAACTTAGTACAGTGCTTTACACACAGTAAGAACTCAGTAAATATGACTGATTGCCATCTTCTTTGCCCTTACGGATAGAAAGAGAGTACAAATCACCACTACTTTCCATTCTCTCCCAGTCACACCATTTTCCACTTTCCCTCAGAGACTGAGACACCAAGAGCTACCGAGAGAAATTATGTTTATTTAATGTGAAATGTGCTCTAGCAAATCATCCAAAACCCCAACCCCCACCGGTATTGTGAAAGACGAGAAAATGCTCGGCTTCTTCAGGTACAAGTCTTTTAAAAGTTTTTGCGTGTGGGCGGATGCTCGAAAAGCATCATGCCGGGTTTTTAGCTATCTCGCTCCCACTGGTTTGAACTCTTTTGAAATGCAACGGTGCCATTCTCTAAGATGCCACTGTTCCTGTTTCCTGCTCCTCTTCAGTGAGGCACCAGGCTCCAGCTGTATGAGCATAGTAAAGTGTCCCGCCTATATTAAGCACTCAAAAAATGCCACCGATTAATTAAACGCTAGCTCATCTTGTGGCAGATAACTTCCTCTTCATAGAGGCCACAAGCGCCTTAGCTCGACTGAATCCTTCAAAGCCCTCAGGAATTGCTCATTATGAAGTTGATGCTCTATAAATACTAAGAAGAGTAATGGTGTTTATTGAACATCCACTGAATGCTGTAAGTCAGTGGTATTTATTGAGTGCTTAAAGGGTGCAGAGCACTGTACTAAGTGTTTGGGAGAGTACAGTAATCAATGGTGTTTGAGTGCTTACTGCATGCCAAGCACTGTTCTAAGCACTTGAGAGTACAGTAATAATAATTACGGCATTTATTAAGTGCTTACTATGTGCAAAGCACTGGTCTCAGCGCTGGGTAATGCTAACTGCGGTATTTGCTAAGTTCTTACTATGTGCTAGGCACTCTACTAAGCGCTCGGGGGAATATAGTAATAATAATCGCATTTGTTCATTCATTCAATCATATTTATTGAGTGCTTCCTGTGTGCAGAACACTGTACTAAGTGCTTACTATGTGCAGTCTTTCGTTCTTTCTCAGTCTCTTCTGCAGGCTTCTCCTCCCCCTCCCATCCTCTTACTGTGGGGGTTCCCCAAGGTTCAGTGCTTGGTCCCCTTCTGTTCTCAATATACACTCACTCCCTTGGTGACCTCATTCGCTCCCATGGCTTCAACTATCATCTCTACGCTGATGACACCCAGATCTACATCTCTGCCCCTGCTCTCTCCCCCTCCCTCCAGGCTCGCATCTCCTCCTGCCTTCAGGACATCTCCATCTGGATGTCCGCCCGCCACCTAAAGCTCAACATGTCGAAGACTGAGCTCCTTGTCTTCCCTCCCAAACCTTGTCCTCTCCCTGACTTTCCCATCTCTGTTGACGGCACTACCATCCTTCCCGTCTCACAAGCCCGCAACCTTGATGTCATCCTCGACTCCGCTCTCTCATTCACCCCTCACATCCAAGCCGTCACCAAAACCTGCCGGTCTCAGCTCCGCAACATTGCCAAGATCCGCCCTTTCCTCTCCATCCAAACCGCTACCCTGCTAATTCAAGCTCTCATCCTATCCCGTCTGGACTACTGCACTAGCCTTCTCTCTGATCTCCCATCCTCGTGTCTCTCTCCACTTCAATCCATACTTCATGCTGCTGCCCGGATTATCTTTGTCCAGAAACGCTCTGGACATATTACTCCCCTCCTCAAAAACCTCCAATGGCTACCGATCAATCTGCGCATCAGGCAGAAACTCCTCACCCTGGGCTTCAAGGCTGTCCATCACCTCGCCCCCTCCTACCTCACCTCCCTTCTCTCCTTCTACTGCCCAGCCCGCACCCTCCGCTCCTCCACCACTAATCTCCTCACTGTACCTCGCTCTCGCCTGTCCCGCCATCGACCCCCGGCCCACGTCATCCCCCGGGCCTGGAATGCCCTCCCTCTGCCCATCCGCCAAGCTAGCTCTCTTCCTCCCTTCAAGGCCCTGCTGAGAGCTCACCTCCTCCAAGAGGCCTTCCCAGACTGAGCCCCTTCTTTCCTCTCCCCCTCGTCCCCCTCTCCATCCCCCCATCTTACCTCCTTCCCTTCCCCACAGCACCTGTATATATGTATATATGGTTGTACATATTTATTACTCTATTTATTTATTTATTTTACTTGTACATTTCTATCCTACTTATTTTATTTTGTTGGTATGTTTGGTTCTGTTCTCTGTCTCCCCCTTTTAGACTGTGAGCCCACTGTTGGGTAGGGACTGTCTCTATGTGATGCCAATTTGTACTTCCCAAGCGCTTAGTACAGTGCTCTGCACATAGTAAGCGCTCAATAAATACGATTGATTGATTGATTGATTGATTGCAGTAAGTGCTTACTACATGCCAGACTCTGTAATAAGTGCTGGGATGGATACAAGCAAATCAGGCTGGACACAGTTCCTGTCCTACCTGGGGCTCACAGTCTCAATTCCCATTTTACAGGTGAGGGAACTGAGGCATAGATAAGTGAAGCGACTTACCCAAGGTCACACAGCAGACAAGTGTCAGAGCAGGAATTAGAATCCATGACCTACTCACTCCCAGGCCTGTTCTCTATCCACTATGCCATGCTGTCCCTCCATAAACCAAGGGTATTTGAGTGCTTACTGTGTTCTGAGCATTGTACTAAGCGCTAAGTAAATTTTTACCTCTCTGGCCCGTAGGAGTGTACAGAACAGAGATTCCAAGGTGTTGCACTAAGCTTATTAGCAAAGGATAGTAGAAGGGCAAGAGTTTACACTCCGATAGGCCACAGGCATAAAAATATTTCCCCACCAGAGGAAGCCAAGTAAATGCTCAACTTTTTGATCAAATATACCCATAATAATAATAATAATGGCATTTGTTAAGCCCTTACTAGGTGCCAAGCACTGTTCTAAGCGGTAGAGGTAGATACAAGGTTATCAGGTTGTCCCGCGTAGGGCTCACAGCCTTAATCCCTATTTTACAGATGAGGGAACTGAGGCCCGGAGAAGTTGGGTGACTTGCCCGAAGTCACACAGCTGACAAGTGGCAGAGCCAAGATTTGAACCCATGACCTCTGACTCCCAAGTCCGTGCTCTTTCCACTGAACCACGCTGCTTCTCTGGTCAGATGGTATTGACCCCTACTTGTTTTGTTGCCTGTCTCCCCCTTCTAGACTGTGAGCCCATTGTTGGGTAGGGACCGTCTCTATATGTTGCCGACTTGTACTTCCCAAGCACTCAGTACAGTGTTCTGCACATGGCAAGCACTCAACAAATACAACTGAATGAATGAACCCACCCCAAGATCCAGCGAGATGTCATTATGGGCAGGGAATGTGTCTGTTGATTGAACTCTCCCAAGTGCTTAGTACAGTGCTCTGCACACTGTAAGTGCTCAATAAATACAATTGAATGAATTTCACAGTTAAACCTGGTGGATTTGTGGGCATTTAAGTGAGTTTCTCAGCCCCTGGGAGAGTCGGTTTTCCCATGGTCTTTAGTACAATGCTCTGCTCAAAGTAGGTTCTCAAATCAATACTACTGATTAATCAGGGGCAAAGCCAGAAAAAACTCACATCGAATAAAATTCAGGCAGCAGACTGTGTAAGTCATTGAGCAAGGACTACCTCTCCTTCCTGTTTCCATTGGCTCGATTTTCAAGGGGACTTTTTTTTCTCTTTAAATGGTGTTTGTTAAGCAATTACTACATGTCAAGTGCTGTTATAAGTGCTGGGGTAGATACAAGGTAATCAGTTTGGATGCAGTCCCTTTCCCACATGGGGGTCCCATTCTAAAGGGGGAAAGCAAATATTGAATCCCTATTTTACAGTTGAGGAAGCTGAGGCACGAGAAGTGCAGTGACATGCCCAAGGTCACATGATTGGCAAGTGCTGGGGCTGGGAGTAGAACCTAGGTCCTATGTTTCCCAGGTCTATGCTTTATCCTCTACAGGACACTGCTTCCTTGTGCCCTGTTCTCTTCCTCTTGTGAAGATGGGCTACTGGTCAATTGGCATCTTTCGATCAGTCGTATTTCATTCAGTCAATCATATTTACTGAGCACTTACTTTGTGCAGAGCACTGTACTAAGCGCTTGGGAAGTACAAATCGTCAACATATAGAGATGGTCCCTACCCAACAACGGGCTTGCAATATTTGAGACCTTACTGTGTGCAGAGCACTGTATTACCATCTGGAAAAGAATATAATCTACCAGACACAATCCCTTCCCACAGTGAGGTTACAGTCTAGAAGGAGAGACAGACATTAATATGGATTATGGTTATTCATTCATTCATATTTATTGAGCACTTCTCTCCATTAGACCACAAGCTCCACCAGGATAAGGAGTCCCAATTTTACCTTTCCTGGACTCTGAGCTCTGGGAGGGGAATGTGTCTACCAACTCTACCGTTCTCTCCCAAGCACTTAGAACAGTGCTCCGCACACAGTAAGTGCTCAATAAATATCATGGATAGATCGATTCCAGAGATGATGGTAACAGAGATGATCACGGCCAAGTCCATGGAGACACCTGGCTTGGTTGCCGGCCTAGAGGTGGGACTTGGATGAGAGATGTGGATGACAAGGAAGGGCTGGGAGAGAGCCTCAGGATGAGGAATATTGAGGGTATCAGGTGGCGCCTCAGCTCAGGGCTTACACATCGAGCATAATATCTGAGGGTGAGTCCATTTACCTGGCTGGAAGCACAGGTCAAAGCCTCTAAAACTGAAGAACGCTCTCCTTTCCCAGTTACTTTCTTTGCTCCTCTTATTTCAGGAAGAAGAAGAGACAGGGAGGAGGCAGGGGAGGTTGAGCAGGTTGCGGAAGGGAGGAGGAGGAGGTTGCAGAAGAGAGGAGGAGGGGGAGGAGGTTGCAGAAGAGAGGAGGAGGTTGCAGAAGAGAGGAGGAGGAGGATGTTGCAGAAGAGAGAAGGAGGAGGAGGAGGTTGCAGAAGAGAGGAGGAGGAGGAGGAGGTTGCAGAAGAGAGGAGGAGGAGGAGGAGGTTGCAGAAGAGGGGAGGAGGAGGAGGTTGCAGAAGAGGGGAGGAGGAGGAGGTTGCAGAAGAGGGGAGGAGGAGGAGAAGGTTGCAGAAGAGGGGAGGAGGAGGAGAAGGTTGCAGAAGAGGGGAGGAGGAGGAGGAGGTTGCGGAAGAGAGGAGGAAGAGGAGGAGGTTTGAGGAGGTTGCAGAAGAGAGGAGGAGGAGGTGGTTGTGGAAGAGAGGAGGAGGAGGAGGTTGCGGAAGAGAGGAGGAGGCAGGAAGTTTGCGGAAGAGAGGAGGCGGCAGGGAGGTCGAGGAGGTGGCGGAAGAGAGGAGGCGGCAGGGAGGTCGAGGAGGTGGCGGAAGCGAGGAGGCGGCAGGGAGGGCGAGGAGGTGGCGGAAGAGAGGAGGAGGCAGGGAGGGCGAGGAGGTGGCGGAAGAGAGGAGGAGGCAGGGAGGGCGAGGAGGTGGCGGAAGAGAGGAGGAGGCAGGGAGGGCGAGGAGGTGGCGGAAGAGAGGAGGAGGCAGGGAGGGCGAGGAGGTGGCGGAAGAGAGGAGGAGGTCGAGGAGGTTGCACAAGAGAGGAGGAAGAGTGTAGCCTCCTTCCCGCTTGATGGCACCTGTTGTAAGTGAACTCAACCCTCCTCTGAGGGCCCCATAGCTATGTGTGATGCCGCTGACTGCCCCCAAAAGAAAACTAAATAACGGCCCTTGGGTTAATTTCAAGCTCCATTACAAGCACATTAAAAACAAATCAATATTGTTCTTGCTGAACAGGAAAGGGGAAACACGATCAAGGAACAAGATTCCTCCTTGAACTTCATGATGGCTGGAGGAGGAGGAGAAAATGCAACAAGAGAACTCCAATTCTCCTCCTCTGGATGCCTGTAAAGTCTCTCATGAGCATCCCACTTTTGACGGCATCTCCAGGGATAATTATGGCACTTGTTAAGTGCTTACTATGTGCCAAGCACTGATTTAAGCTTTGGGGTAGATACTACGTAATCAGGTTGGATGCAGTCCCCGTCCCACATGAGGCTAGAAGTCTTCATTCATTCAATTGTATATAGAGTGCTTACTGTATGCAGAGCACTGTACTATGCTCTTGGAAAGTACAATTTGGCAAAAAAGAGAGACAACCCTTACCCAACAACCGGCTCACAGTCTAGAAGGGGAAAGACAGACAACGAAACAAGTAGGCAGGCATCAATAGCATCAACATACATCCCCATTTTACAGATGAGGGTACTCTGGCCTAGAAAAGTGACTTGCCCAAGGTTACACAGCAGACAAGTGTCAGAGTCTGTATTAAAACCCAGGTCCTTCTGATACCCAGGCCTGTGCTTTAACCACCAAGCCATGCTGGCTAACAGACAGGTGAGGTGGATGGGACAGTCGGGTTTGCCAGGTGTGATCTGACCTGCAGCATCAGAACATTGGCAAAATTTTACTCTCCCAAGCACTTAGAGTTCTCTGCACACCATAAGTACTCAATAAATACGATTGAATGAATGAAATTAATTAATTTCACTTGTTTTTTCCCCTCCCTCAGCAACAAAAGGGGCAAAGAGAAGCAGCAAAAGTAAATGATTTAATCAACCGCAAACTTCAGACTGCTTATAGCCTTTGTTTAGCAAATAGATACATAGAGCCAGAAGGTGGAGATGATGCAGGCTGGCTTTTTTTTTTAAGCAGCATCTAAAATACCCTTTCAGAGGGCTATTTGGGATTAAAATAGCCATCATCGAGCCTGAGAAATACAGTTCGGCAGAATGTAAACAAGGCTTTCAAAGGCAATTTAAATTCACTAGCTGAGAGAGAACTTTGGCAAAGTGCTTGTTTACAACCCACATCCCGGTGCCAGAAATCAAATATGAGAAAAAAAAAAAAAGATTTGGGGAAAAAAAATCACAAAATATCAGGTTTGAACTTGGACAGCTGGCATGGTTGAGTCGCAGAAGACAACTGGGAACTGGATGGAGAATATAGACTAGAGAGGAAAGGAACTGATAACGTGGAAGCATCCTGGGGATTTCCTCACTCACCTTCCGCAGGCCTGTTAGCACGTCGAGTGAAGTTCCAGAAATCCAGACGTCCAAAAAGACACACGTTCATTCAGTTGTATTTATCAAGCGCTTACTGTGTGCAGAGCACTGCACTAAGTGTTTGGGAGAGTACAATAAACAGACACATTCCCTGCCTGCAATGAGCTTAGAGTCTGGAGGACACAGACAGGACTGACAATTCCAACATCATGAATCTCAAAATCCACATTACAGGCTCACTGTGTGGACCTGATTCGCTCCCGTTATTCACACCTCCCTCGGCCCTTATGTCCATATTGAATAAATGCTTATATTCGATAAGTGGGAAGCAACATGCCCTAGCAGATAGAGCACTGACCTGTGAGTCAGAAGGAGCTGGGTTTGCATCCTGGCTCCGCCACTTCTCTGCTGTGTGACATGGGCAAATCACTTCACTTCTCTGTGCCTCTGTTACCTCATCTGTAAAATGAGGATTCAATACTCGTTCTCCCTCCTCCTTAGGCTGTGAGTCTCATGTGGGACAGGGTGTGCATCCAACCTGATGATCTTGTATCTGCCCCAGTACTTAGAACAGTGCTTGGCACATAGTAAGCACTTAAATACCACAGTTGTTGTTGTTGTTATAGTGGATAGACCACAGGCCTGCGAGTCAGAAGGGCCAGGGTTCTAATCCTGGTCCTGCCGCTCATCTGCTGAATAACAGTGGTCAGCTCACTTCTCTGCTCCTCAGTTCTCTCACCTGTAAAATGGGTATTAAGACTGTGTAGGACAGGGACTGGGTCCAACCCGATTTTTTTATGTCTACCCCAGTGCTTAGCACTGTGCCTGGCACACAGTAAGTGCTTAAAAAATACCATTAAATAACTTTGATGATTAAGCGACCTAGAATGGTACAAACACACACCAGCCTCTGAGACAGAAATCTAGCACTCAATCCCCTTGCCCGCTCCTACCTCAGCTCAAAGCACCGTGGCTCGGTGGAAAGAGCCCGGGCTTTGGAGTCAGAGGTCTTGGGTTCAAATCCCAGCTCCGCCACTTGTCAGCTGTGTGACTTTGGCAAGTCACTTAACTTCTCTGGGCCTCAGTTACTTCATCTGGAAAATGGGGATTAAGACTGTGAGCCCCACGTGGGACAAGCTGATCACCTTGTAACCTCCCCAGTGCTTAGAACAGTGTTTTGCACATAGTAAGTGCTTAATAAATGCACTTATTATTATTATTACTCTCCTCCTACAATCCAGCCCACTCACTTCACTCCCTTAGGGCTAACCTTTTCACTGTGTCTCCATCTCACCTATCTTGCTGCCAACCTCTCGCCCACATCCTGCCTCGGGCCTGGAACGCCCTCCATCTTCGTATTCGACAGACGATTACCCTCCCCACCTTCAAAGCACTAAAGAAGCCACATCTCCTCCAAGAGGCTTTCCCTAAACCCCCTTTCCTCTTCTCCCACTCCCTTCTGTGTTGCCCTGACTTGCTCCCTTTCTTCATCCCCACCTCACTTATACACCTACCTGTAATTTCATTCATTTATATTAATGCCTGTTTCTCCTGTCTAGACTGTAAGCTCTTTATGGGCAGGAAATGTGTCATATTGTACACTCCTGGGCTTAGTACAGTGTTCTGCACACAGTAAGTGCTCAATAAACACAAGTGACTGACTGGGCTTGCCGCAGTGCCCCTCCCCCCCACCATGTCCTGGCCTGGCACAGGCTCCCCATCTTGGAAGAGTGTGCCCTTCTCCACCCACATCCTCATTTCCCAAGCTTATCTCACAGGCTGGGTTTTGTGTGGTATTTGTTAAGCACTTGGCATGTGCCAAGCCCTGAACTAAGCTCTGGAAAACATACCCGATCATCAGATCATAGAAGTCCAAATAGAAGCAGAACAAGGATTGAATCCCCGCTTTAAAAGACAAAGAAACTGAGGCCCAGAGAGGTGAGGGTCTTAATGGAGGTACTTCTTCAGCACTTTCTATGTGTCAAGCACTGCTCTAAGTGTTGGGATAGATCACAGCTAATCAGGCTCACAGTCTTAATCCCCATTTTACAGATGAAGGAACTGAGGCCCAGGAAGTGAAATGACTTGCCCACAGCAGACAACTGGCAGAGCTGGGGTTAGAACCCAGGTCCTTCTGACTCCAGGCCTATGCTATATCGGCAACGTTTGTTCAGACATATTTATTGAGCACTGTAGCACTGCAGAGCACTGTACTAAGCACTCTGCAAGGTGACAGCAGGGAAGTGGCAGAGCCAGGGTTATATCCCAGGTCTTCTGATTCCCTGGACTGTGGTCTTTCTGTTAGGCCACACTGCTTCCAAGGAAGCTTCTCTGAGCCGGATTCTTAGGACTGAGTTTTCCTGGTTTGTCCAGGAGGGAGATTGTTTTGGCTGGGCAGGCGGGGGGCTGCTCCCTCCTGGGGGCCAGGGGGGCTTCCTGCTGCCTCCGCCACCTGTTCCTCTTCTGCTCCAAGATCCTGCGCTTGTCAACATTTGTTCAAATGCCTTCTGAGGGGAGACGCCGTCTGCTTCGCCATTTGCCGCTTGGGCAATGAAAGATGGGGAAATCCATGAGGACCTTCATCCTGGCTCTGAAGTGTTGGGGGGGAGTGAGAGTGGGAAGGGGAGGGGAGAGAGAGAGGGAGAGAGGGCGGGAGGGAGGGATTGTCCATGCTCTGGGGAAAGGGAACAGCTGTCTTTTCATCCTCTCTTTCCCATTGATCCAGCACAGACATCCAACACTCCTGACACTTCCGTCTCCATCACCAACAGGCCCTCAGTAATCCAAAATGGACTATCCAACACCCCTGACTCTCCCCCAGTGACCCAACTCCCTTTATTCTTCTTTGACCCTCTGGAGACTCATTATGGTCTACTCGCCCATGAATTTAACCAAACTCCTCTTAAACCTGTCCCCACAGCTCTCCCTGCACCCCATGGACAACTAGGACCCCTCAAGAGTACAAGGACAGAACCCAGGTTTTCAGCAGATTATGAACTCTTACATGGTTAGCAGCAAGGGTGGAATGAGGTCCAAATATATTATTCTCTTATCCCTCAGTATATAAATGTACTTGATCAGATTCAGAGTGGGTCCTTTCTGCCTATTAGGAATTTCCTTCCAAATATCTGATGCCCCTTCTTCCCCTTTCCCCCAGAAATTCCAGGTCCTTCAAAAAGTAGGATCTCTCGGATCATTAAGACCTCGAACGAGATTCTCCCCGTGCTTGTGACAGGAGTACAGACCTGCATTATCATCTTCGCAGGTCAGAGTGATGCAGCATCATGGCTCATCCCGCATCTGAAACCCGTAATTCCCCCAAGGATGGCTGGCTCTTTCCCAAGCTGGAAGAACCACCTCCACCAAAACAACAGAAAACAGAATACCCTTCCAACCTGTTAATCACAACAGTGAAACAAACCTAAGTGGGTGTGGAAATTCCCAAAGCGTGCAAATAATGATGATCAATAATAATTATAAATGTAATATTTGTTAAGTGCTGCTGGCCAGGCACTGTACTAAGTTCTGAGGTGGAAAAAAGCAAACCCGTTTGGACACAATCCCTGTCCCATGTGGAGCTCAGTTTCAATTCCCCTTTTTACAGATGAGGTAACAGGCCCAGAGAAGTGAAGTGACGCAGATGACATGGAGTAGCAAATGATCGTCTCCACCAACTCAATGGCTCTCAAGTGCTTAGCACAGTGCTGTTCACACAGGCAGTGCTCATCGGATAAGACACCTTTATATCCAAGCGGTGTCCCAGAGGAAAGGGAGGTGAAAGTGAAGAGATTAATCAGCAACCTGAGCTGGGAGCCACAAGTCCTCGTAAATGCTTTGCTGAACAAGCCAAAGGACACCAGAGGACTTCTATAAATTATAGGTCACAGGAGACATCAGCTGCAGGTCCTATGCTTTCAAGGCAGAGTTCATGGAGCAACATGGTTAACACGTCTTTAATGATACTAGAAAAACAATAACGTGGAATCAGATGGAGAATAAATTCCTGCCAGATGGTCGCCGGAGGTGAAGAAGATGCCATGGAGCCATCTGTCTCCCTCCAATAGGAACTGTTCTACAGCCACGACATGGATTACTTCCAGGTGGTATCGCTGGCATCTCCTTGGGCCTCGGGCACAACGGCAACTCGAGAAGCAGTGCAGTCTAGTGGCTAGAGCCCGGGCCTGGGTGTCAGAAAGACTTGGATTCGAATCTACCCTCCTCCAGTTGTCCACTGTGTGACCTTGGGCAAGTCACTTCACTGGCTCAAGCACTTTGTATAGCGCTTGTTGTCTTATGCCGTTCAATTATTTCCGACCTATAGCGACATCACAGATACAACTCTTCCAGAATGCCCTGCTCTCCATCTGCAATCATTCCGGTAGTGGATCCATAGAGTTTTCTTGGTAAAAATCTGTAAGTGGTTTACCATCGCCGCCTTCCACACAGTTAACTCGAGTTTCCACCCTCGACTCTCTTCCGAGCTGCTGCTGCCCAGCACGGGTGAGTTTTGACTTGTAGCAGACTGCCTTCCACTCACTAACCACTGCCCAAGCTAGGAATGGAATGGATAGGCCTCTGCTTGACTCTCCCTTCCAAAGCCGCAATTGGTAGAGTACTGGAAACTCCCCAGGTGCAACCCCGAGAGGGGCCCTACAGTGCTTAATGCTCAATAAATATGATTGAATTGAATGAATGGACCTTGATTCCCTCATCTGAAAACTGGGGATTAAGACTGTGAACTTCTTCTGTTGACAGGGGCTTCAGGTATTTGGAACGAAATTCCTAATAGGCATAGAGGAGCCACACTGATTAGCTTGCATTGGCCCAATGCTTAGAATAGTGCCTCGCACAGAATAAGTCCTTAAATACATTTTTTTTTAAAAAAAAAAAAAGCTATAAGGGGCTGGTTGGATGGGAGCGTTGTAGTTTAGGCACCTGTGTCACTCCTCTTGAAGTGGGACCCTCCACAGAAGAATTCCAGGGATGGAGAGAGCCTGGCTTGTCCCCTCCCCCTTCCCTAATAATTATGTTGGCATTTGTTAAGCACTTATTATGTGCCAAGCACAGTTCTAACAACTGGGGTAGGTACAAGGTAATCAGGTTGTCTCATGTTGGGCTCACAGTCAATCCCCATTTTACAGATGAGGTAACTGAGGCACAGAGAAGTTAAGTTACTTGCCCAAAGCTACACAGCTGACAAATGGCAGAAACTCCTCACCCTGGACTTCAAGGCTGTCCATCACCTCACCCCCTCCTACCTCACCTCCCTTCTCTCCTTCTACAGCCCAGCCCGCACCCTCCGCTCCTCTGCCGCTAATCTCCTCACCGTACCTTGTTCTCGCCTGTCCCGCCATCGACCCCCGGCCCACGTTAACCCCCGGGCCTGGAATGCTCTCCCTCTGCCCATCCGCCAAGCTAGCTCTCTTCCTCCCTTCAAGGCCCTGCTGAGAGCTCACCTCCTCCAGGAGGCCTTCCCAGACTGAGCCCCTTCCTTCCTCTCCCCCTCGTCCCCCTCTCCATCCCCCCATCTTACCTCCTTCCCTTCCCCTCAGCACCTGTATATATGTATATATGTTTGTACATATTTATTACCCTATTTATTTATTTATTTTACTTGTACATATCTATTCTATTCATTTTATTTTGTTAGTATGTTTGGTTTTGTTCTCTTTCTCCCTCTTTTAGACTGTGAGCCCACTGTTGGGTAGGGACTGTCTCTATATGTTGCCAATTTGTACTTCCCAAGCACTTAGTACAGTGCTCTGCACATAGTAAGTGCTCAGTAAATACGATTGATGATGATGATGAAGTGGCGGAGCCGGAATTAGAACCCATGACCTCCGACTCCCAAGCCCATGCTCTTTCCACTAAGCCACGTTGCTTCACCTTCCCTAGAAGGTGTCAATGGTCCTTTGACGATGATGAATGAAAGTTTGAGTTTCTAAAGCCCTTATTTTTCCCCCTAGCACATTTTCAATCCATCAATAGCCATGACTGAACACTTACTATGAGCGGAGCCCTGTACTAAGTGCTCGGGAGAGGACAACAGAATCAGCAGCTGTGTTTCCTGCTCACAGCAAGCCACATGAATTTTCTTGGGTGAAGCAGGGAGTGGAAAGGATTTGTCCCCATTCTACAGATGGGAAGACGGAACTTCCCATCCAGCGGTCGTAGAGCTGGGATTAAGATTCCTATCTCCTGCTGCCCAGACAGCTCATGTTCACTTGTACTCTCTCACACCACTGGACTGAGGGCAGGGCAGTATAGCGAAGACACGTTCGCTGAATTCTGACTGCGAGAAAGGGCCGGTTCGCTCTGTGAAGCTGACAGGAGCCCAGGGTGATTTATCTGGGCTGACTTTCACCATTTAATTTCGTCTGAAAGCAGGCGGAACACCCCAAATCTGCCTCTTGCCAGCTGTGTGACCTTTGGCAAGTCTCCCGCTGCGTCACTGGCACTTGGATTCGCACCCTTAATTCACCCCCATAGCAGAGATGTCCATATCCATAATTTATTTATATTCAAGTCTGTCTCCCCGACTAGACTGTAAGCTCATCACAGACTGGCAGCATCTCTACCAACACTGTTATATTGGACTCTCCCGATCGCTTATTACAGTGCTCTGCATATAGTAAGCATTCAATAATTAAGTCACTTTTCTGGGCCTCAGTTTCCCCATCTGTAAAATGGGGGATTAATTACCTGTTCTGCATTCCTTTCAGACTGTAAATCATATGTGGAACACTGTTCAGCATGGTGCTGGGCATCATATTTTCTTACAGGCTTGATACTGTACTTAATACCCTGCTGTACACATACAGAGTGTTCAATAAATACCATTGATTGGCACATAGTAGGTGCTTAAACATCATAATAATAATAATGATGGCATTTATTAAGCACTTACTATGTGCAAAGCACTGTTCTAAGCGCTGGATACATCATGATTATTATTCCACTCCCAGACAAACCTGGAACTCTGCATCATGAAGAGGGTCTGCTCATCAAGAGGGTCCACCAGATAGAAGATCAACCTTCATTCGCATCAATAAATTTCCCTCCAAAATGACAGCTTGAACTGAATCAACTGCCATGAACTGCAAACCTTTCATTTTGAAAGGAGGTGGGGGGAAAAAAAAAATATTCCCAGCAGGGAAGCAGCAGGCCCTAATATATAGAAGCACCGGCCTGGGAGTCGGGAGGACCTGGGTTCTAATCCCGGCTCTGCCACTCGTCTGCTATGGGACCTTGGTTAAGTCACTTCTCTGTGCCTCCATCACCTCATCTGGAAAATGGGGATTAAGACTACAAGCCCCACGTGGGATCTGGACTGAGTTCAGACTGATTAGCTTGGATCTAGTACAGTGTCTGGTACAGAGTAAGCACTTCAGTACCCTAAAATAAATCCCAGAACCAATAAAACTCTTCAAGCAGGCAGGGAGATGTCCTTTAGGACAAAGACCAAATGAGTGCAATGTCCACTTTCTCTCCAGGATAAATCCCAAGTGTCGTTTTTTATTCCTCTCATGGCCCAGGGGCCTGTTTCCTTACCGTTAAATACCACTCCTCCCTGAGATAGGAGGAACGCCAGCCTCCAATTTATAACCTAAAACCTAGTGAGGGAGAGGCAAGGAGCTCTGATGGAGTTGAAGGGCAGTATATAAAAAGTAGACGTTCAGGTTTCCAGAATTGCTTGTAGAATTTCCTGCCGGCATTCAAGTCCCATAGTCAGCTGCTGTAGCGATAAAGCATGGTTGTTCACAGGTGAAGGGGGACCTGATGGGGAGGTGGGCTGGTTTGGGAAATGCTCCAAGACACCAGCTGAATTATTCAATCCATCATATTTATTGATCACAGAGCACTGTACTAATCGCCTGGGAGAGGAAAATATAGCGGAGTTGGTAGAAATGCTCCCTGCCCACAACCCCGACTCTGCCACAAGTTTGATGTGTGACCTTGGGCAGCTGGCTTCACTGGGCCTCAGTTACCTCATCTGTGAAATGAGGATTAAGAGTGAGAGCCCCATGTGGGACATGGATTGTGTCCAACCAGATTAGGTTAAATCTATCCCAGCACTTGGCACATAGTAAGCACTTAAGTACCATAATAACAAGAAGAATAATAGAAGTAGTAATGATAATAACAACAATAATGAATGGGGCACAGAGTGGTTAAGTGACTGGCCCAAGGTCACCAAGCAGGTCAGAAGCAAAGCTGGGACCTCTGGCTTCTAGGCCCACATGCTTTCCACTAAGACATGCACTGAATTTCCTCCAGATCTGCAATAGTTTGTGCATTATAGTCTCCCAAGTGCTTAGTAGAGTGCTCTGCACATAGACTAAAAGTTCTCTGAGGGCAAGGATTGTTTCTAACAACAGTATTGTACTCCCCCAAGTGCTCAGTACAATGCACCCCACACAATAGACAGTAAACTCCTTGAAGACAGTGATAGGATCTAACTACTGTACTCCCCAAAGTGCTCAGTACAGAGCTCTGCACACAATAGACTGTAAGCTCCTGGAGGGCAAGGATAATGTCTACAAACTCTTGTACTCTCCTGAGTTCTCAGGAGAATGCTTGGCACACAGAAAGTGCTCCATCAATACTTTTGAGTGATTGTGACATCCTCATCATAGAAAAAGTGCTCCATCAATACTTTTGAGTGATTGTGACATCCTCATCGTAGAAAAAGTGCTCCATCAATACTTTTGAGTGATTGTGACATCCTCATCTGTTTGCACACAAGACCTTGCACATTTCTGAATGCTGCTTTTTCTGTCCCCAGATTGCTTTCCTGTCACCAATTCCTGAGGGGGGTTGTCCTGGTCATTACCATCTACAGTCACCTCTGGGATTGGATTCAGTGACACCGCCGGCATCTCCACGTGAATGCTAGGGATTCACACTCAAGACTTCCTTCCATTCATCCCAAGTTGGAAGAGGAAGGTTTTCGCCAATCATTTGGAAATAGGCAGAGAAGACTATGAGCAAATCCTGGGATGGACCAGTGACAACTGGGAGCTGGTTGCCCCTCCTGGACACCCACCCTCACAGTAATGGGCGGACCATCCCACTTCCCTGCCTCTCCTCCACTGACCCAGCAAGGACAATCCAACACCCCTGACTTTCCCCTCGTGACGCAGCACGGACCACCCAAGACCCCTGACTCTCCCCCAGTGACATTTTCTGCATCATCCAACACCCCTAACTCTCAAAACCAAATTAATCATATTTAAGCACTGTGTGCAGAGCACTGTACTAAGTGCTTGGAGAATACATTGTAACAGTAAAACGGACACATTCCCTGCCCAAGACGAGCTCACAGTCTAGAGGGAGAGGCTTACATTAACATAAATAACAGATGTGTACATAAGTGTTGTGGGGCTGAATGTGGGGTGAAAAAAGGGGGCAAATCAAAGTGCAAGGATGATGCAAAAGAGCGAGAGAAGTGGTTTAGTCAGAGAAGGCCTCTTGAACATTCCAGGTTCTCTGACTCCTCTGCGTAAAATGTGCATAAATGTATCTTGTATTGCACTCTCCCAAGAGCTTAGTTGAGTGCTCTGCACTCAGTAAGTGCTCAATAAATGCCAATGATTGATCCTTAGGATGCCAGTTCGATTTCGGCTTGAAGGATTCTTCGGAAGGGAAGCAACATGGCCTAGTGGAAAAAGCACGGGCCTTGGAGTCAGAAGATGTGGGTTCTAATCCCCATCTGCCACTTGTCTGCTGTATGATCTTGGGCAAGTCACTTCACTTTTCTGTGACTCAGGTAACTCATCTGTAAAATGGGGAGTAACACTGTGAGACCCCATGTGGCACAGGCAGTGTCCAACCTGATTACCTTCTATCTACCCCAATGTTTAGAACAGTGCTTGTCATATAGCAAGCACTTAAACACCATTATTATAATTAAAAATAAATCGAGCCCAGGCCTGTGCTCTTTTCATGGGGAAATGAAGAATAGTCAGTGAAAAAGACCTGTAGAGAGCCACTTTCTGGAACAGGTATTTTTGGAGTTTTTGGTGCGAGTGACTGAATCATCTTCCTATAGACAAAAAAAAAAAAAAAAAAATGACCGCTTCTAGTCTTTGCTGCTCTCTTCCTGACCCTCTCCACCGACCTGTCCGCGGAGATGCAGATTGGCTGCCAAGCGACTGCATTCCCCGTTACTGAAATGCAATTTGTGCACATGCATGCATTAGAGAAAATTAAATACCATATGGTGCTGAGCCAGTCACAATTTGTACTGTTTGAAAATAGCACACTCCAGGAGCCCTGCTGACAAATTTTATAGGTTCTTTCTCTCTCACACTAATTTATGGAAAAATTGCTCAACCATTTCTCCACAAAAGCACTGCCTAAACTATGGTTATAAAAATTCACGGCCAGGGCTATTTCTAAGCAAATGACTTCTATAAAATCCCAGTCACCAAGAAAAGGAGATGACTTCCCCCCTCCCCCCCCCCCCCACACACACCCTGTTAAAATACCCTGCGGATATTTTTCTGTTTAGCCTCATTTATTTTTTTTTCCTCCCTCCTCTCCACTAGAAACTCTCAACCTCGGATAGGGAATCTGGGGTGAAGATAAAGGGAATAAAGGGACTTGGTTGTCAGTTTGAACTCTTTTCCAATGGGCTTTTCTGCCCCATTTTCTCAGCTCCGGGCTGTGGATGACAGAACCTTTCCCCGGAGCCTGATCTCTCAGCAGTTCTGGCGAAGGGGACACAATTTCTCCTTTCCATGTCCCTCTTCTTCCTGCTTCGGCTCAGATGAAGGCTTTCGGGGACTTGCTAATCAACATCCTGTTACCTCGAGGAAATATAAGCAAACTGTTAGGTTTCGTATCCAAAAGGGAATCAGGGTTCAGAAATGCATGCCCTGTAGAGAGAATGGGTATCAAGTCCCACATGCTTTCAGGCTTTTCATTGCTGTTTGTCGAGCTAGAGATTTTGCACGTATTAAGGTCACACCTCCTCCAGGAAGCCTTCCCCGATTAAACCCTCTTTTCTCAGCTTGCTCTCCCTTCTTTGTCAATGAACTTGGATCTTTGACTTTCATGAATTTGGTATTAGCCCCACTTTCAACCCCACAGCAATTGTGCGCATATCTGTAAGTTGTATATTATTAATGAAAACGATTTATGTCTGACTCCTCTGCTCCCAGACCATTAGCTTCATATGGGTAGAAGTAGCGTGGCTCAATGGAAAGAGCATGGGCTTTGGAGTCAGAGGTCATGGGTTCAAATCCCGGCTTCACCAACTGTCAGCTGTGTGACTTTGGGCAAGTCACTTCATTGGGACTCAGTGACCTCATCTGTAAAATGGGGATTAAAACTGTGAGCCCCCAGTGGGACAACCTGATCACCTTGTAACCTCCCCCGTGCTTAGAAGAGTGCTTTGCATATAGTAAGCACTTAACAATTATTATTATTATTGGTAGGGAACATGGTATTACATTCTCCCAAGCACTTAGTACAGTGCTCCACAAAAACCCATGAGGGCACATACAATGACAATTCCCCAGTTAAATGATTTCTCATTAACAATCGAAGGGAAAGCATGACTAAGTGTTTCACTGGTTTGAACCCTTGGGAGAGAACAATTCAAGGCAACAAGATGACCACTTGTTAGCCCTTATTCTGTGCCCAACACTATGCTAAACTCTGGGGTGTCTATAGCGTAATCAATTTGGTCACAGTCCCTGTGAGCCACGGCACACGAGGCTCATAGAAGGAAGAGAACAAAGTATTTAATCCCTATGTTCCTGATGGGGAAATGGAGGTACAGAGAAGTTAAGTGTCTTGACCAAGATTCCAATAGCAGGCAAGTGGTGCAGCCAGGATTAAATGCTGTCTCCAGGGTTGCAATTCTTATAGAATATTCAAATCAATATTCATTTAGATACAAGTTCTGAAGGGGGAATAAAGTATACAATAAAAATTGTATTTATTGAATGCTTACTGTGCTCAGAGCACTGTACTAAGCACTTGAAAGTGCAATATGACAGAGTTGGTAGATATGTTCACATGGAGTTCACAGTCTAGAGGGGGAGAATGGACATTAATATAAATAAAAAAGGTACAATCCTCTAGGCTGTAAGCTTGTTATGGGCAAGGAACACGTCTACTAATTCTTTTGTATTGTACTCTCCCAAGCATTTAGGAAAGTGGTTGGCCCTGAGACCCTAGACTGTAAGCTTGTTGTGGGCAAGGAATTTGTCTGTTTGTTGTCATATTGTACACTCCCAAGCTCTTAGTACTGTGATCTGCACACTAAGTGCTCAATAAATACGATTGAGTGAATGAATGAATAGTACAGCACTCCAACTTAATCATACTAAGTTCTGAGGTGGATACAAGCCAAGTGGGTTGGATTCAGTCCCCATCTGGGGCTCGCAATCTTAAGAAGCCCATTTGACAGATGGGGGAACTGAGGCCCATGGAAGTGAAGTGACTTTCCCAAGGTCACACAGCAGACAGTGGCAGAGCCAGGATTAGAACCTACATCCAGGCTCTAGCCACTAGGCCAAGTGCTCAATAAAAATCACTGATTGATTGAAGAGGTGTGGGCTAAGTTGACATGAAGCTCTCCCTCTTAGGAGAAGAACCTGCCAAGGGAAGAGAGAGATGTATAAAGAATAGTCCACCCTGTCTTTAACACTTAACAAATATCATAATTATTATATATTGTTTTCAATAGCCTTCTGGGAGGCTCTAATCCCAGTGAGGTCTGGGATCATGTCTACTAGCTATTATTCTCTTTCAAGTGCTCAGTACACTGCCTTGCACACAGATTAAGTTATTTGAGACGAGGGATCAGGTATCAGATATTGGTTATACTCTCCCAAGCATTTAGGAAAGAGCTCTGCCCAAAGTAAGTGTTCCATAAACATCACTGATTAAAGAATAGTTGAAAACATCATAGCAATGTTGGGGACCGTGTTAGGTATCTGGGTAAATAGCCCTCAGAGAGCTCACAAGCAAATAAATCTATCATCGAAGCCCAACAGGCGTGTGGCTGGAACAAATTTCAAACAGACTCTCCCACCTCCCCTACCTTTGCCTTTAAGAAGGAAATATATAGCCATTAAGTATCACATGAAATAGGCAAAGAACACACATCAGAACAGTAATGATGCCAGAACATTTGGCAAGCCTAATAAAGTTGACACACCTGGTGAAGGTCTAATAATCACAAGGAAGAGTGATTATTCTAATGCCTTCAGAAAGGGAATCTTTCTAGTCAGAAACACCACAAGAAAGACATCTTTTCCCTCCCCTTAAGAAGCTATTCACCTGAGTCAGGCAGTGTGCGGGTGTTATTGAAGAAAAAAATACATTTAAAAATAAAGAAAGAGGTGTTATAAAAAAAGTGTTTATCATCATCACGATCTCATCTGAAATCCATGTTAAGAGAAGAAGGGTTTGGGTTTTTTTTGGTGGAGGTGGGGGAAAGAGTAGATAGACCTCCAGAAGGATGCCAGAGTTGAGATCACTAAGTGGCAACCTCCTCATTTTGCTATTAATGCTTTTAAAAATGGTATTTGTGAAGTGCTTACTATGTGCCAGGCACTGTATTAAGCACTTGGGTAGATACAAGCTAAACAATTCAGACACAGTCTCTGTCCCACATGGGGCTCACCCTCACTTGTGATTAGCTTGTATCTGCACTAGCACTCAGTGCAGAGTCTGGAACATAGTAAGTGCTTAAATTACGATTACTTGAAAAGCCATACTCCCTGGCTCCCTCCGGAAGACCCCAGAGGGGGTTTCCCTGCTGCTGAAGCAGACTTCTGGACACTTCGTAATAATAATGATAATAATAATAATTTGTATTATTTGTTAAGCACTTACTGTGTGCCAGGCGTAGATGCAAGCAAATCGGGTTGGACACAGTCCTTGCCCCACATAAGGCTCACAGTCTCGATCCTTATTTTCCAGATGTGATAACTGAGGCCCAGGGAAGTAAAGTGACTTGCCCAAGGTCACACAATAGACACGCGGCAGAGCTGGGATTAGAGCCCATGCTCTATCCAGTACACCGTGTTATTTCTCACGCTCTGGTGTCCGAGACCTGGCCTGCAGAAAGTATCAGCTTGGATGGCATCCCAACAGTGACCCAATTGGCGAGTCCTGGCAACCTCTTCTCCTGGGGGGTGGTGGGGAGGCGGGAAGGAGGGTGGGGAGGAAGGAGAGTTCCTTCAGAGGTTCGGGCTTCCAGCGGCAAGTCGGGAAGGAAATGTGGCTCAGGGGACTGCTCCTGGGTCTCCTAGAGGGGTGACATGCTGTGATGAACACTGGAAGTGGGCAAGCCCAAGTCAAGCCCCAACTGACCTGGGCACTGGTCCTTGTGGGAGTCCTGCCCCTCCCGCCCCTCCCAACACACAGGATGCTTCCCACCCTCAGCCCATCTGTTGCCATGGCAATTTGCCCAGTGCAGGGGGGCGGCAGGAGAGGATGGAGAGTGCCAGGTGCACAGTGGCAAAGATATCCAATAGCTAGGGGCAACCAGCAGGCCCCCACCCCCTCATCGGACATAGGCTCCCCTCCGCCTCACCTCTTCCTGAGCGGTGGGTTTCACTGCAGGTGGACTTTCTCTTTCATGAGCGCTGATACTTGCTTAGAACTGCCTCGAAAAGCACATATTTCACCCCTCAAATTCACAAGTAAGGATGTTCTATCATGAACATTTCAAAGAAAAAAATGAATATTGACATTTTTTCTTCAGTTAAAGGACTGGGGTATTGAGGTAACTTTTTCATTGTACTTGTTAAGCAATTACTATGCTCCAGGGCAGAGAACGTGTCTATTAACTGTTGTATTGGACTCTCTTAAGCATTTAGTACCGTGCTCTGGACCCAGAAGTGCTCAAAAAATGATTGATTGGCAGGCACTGTGCTAAGCGCTGAGGTAGATACAAGATAATTCAGGTTCAACACAGTGTCTGACCCATAGGGGCTCGGTTTTAGTGGGAGAATTTAATTCCCATTTTACAGATGAGGTCACCGAGGCACAGAGGGGTTAAGTAACTTGACCATGGTCCCTCGCTTTTTCCAACACATGGGATGGGTGGAAACTTTGGAGGCTGTGTTGCCTAATGGTTAGAGTACAGGACCTGGGGTTTGGAAAGCCAGATTCTAATCCCAGCTCCACCCCTTACCCTTGGACAAAGTTAGTTTAATCTCTCTGGGCCTCAGTTTCCTCCTCTGAATGATGGAGATGATTCCTACTCTCCCTCCCTCAGACTGCATCCCATCTGATAATCTTTTATCTACCTCAGTGCTTAGTGTAAAATTAGCACATAAAAGATGTCCTCTGTTTTGTAGAACAGGTAAGCCACAGGGAGACAGCGAGGCTTAGGGGAAGGAGTCAGGAGAACTGGGTTCTAGTCTCAGCCCTGCCTTGTGTCCTTGGGTAAGTCATTTCTCTGGGCCTCAGTTTCCTCATCTTTAGAGCAGGGATAGAAAACCAGTGTTTTTCCTCCCTTTTAGACTGTGTCCAATCTGATGATTTTATAACCACCTCAGTATTTAGGACAAGATAATGACTGAATAAAATGCCATGCCTTCGTTAGAACTTGCTGAAGGACATTAAAAGTGATGCAGACAGAGCACTACAGCCAGTGGGAGGGAGGGTCTTCTAGACCCTAACTCTCCTGTCAGTCACGTTAATCTGGGGCCCCCAGAGGAAGCCAGTCACCTGCCACAAACGTGGAAGACATTTGGAGGTAGCCCTCAGTCAATTGTATTTATTGAGCGATTTCATTCATTCATATTTATTGAGTGCTTACTGTGTGCAAAGCACTCTACTAAGTGCTCGAGAAGTACAAGTCGGCAACAAATAGAGACAGTCCCTACCTAACAACGGGCTCACAGTCTAGAAGGGGGAAACATACAAAACATGTAGACAGGTGTTAAAATCGTCAGAACAAATTAAAGCTCTATGCACATCATTAACAAAATAAATAGAATAGTAAATAGGTACAAGTTAAATAAATAGAGTAATAGATCTGTGCAAATATATATACACAAGTGCTGTGGGGGGGAAGGAGGTAGGGTGGGAGGGTTTGGGGAGGAGGAGAGGAAAAAGGGGGCTCAGTCCAGGACTTTCAGTCTTTCTTATTGACTGTGTCCACCCTGATTAACTCGTTTCTACCCCAGTGCTAAGTACAGTGCCTTGCATAGTAAATGCTTAGCAAATACCCCAAAAAGCAAAATACCAAAACAACTTCAGTGTGAGCCCCTGTGGGACCTGATGATCTTGTATTTATCCCAGAGCTTAGTACATAGTAATTGCTTAATTATTATTATTGTTAATAAAATAAGGTGGGCACAAGGACTTTGTCAGGGAAGGCTTCTTGGTGCCTTCCAACATCAAAGATGTATCCAAAGAATGTTTCCAAACTGGATTGAAGCATGGCCAGACTAAATGGGCCCACACCTCATTGCCAAACACCTGTGGAAGTATAAAAAAGTGGAAAAGGCACACAGACAATTAGAAAAATTCACAGTGAGGTGTAGGGAGGAGGAAGAAGGGCAGGCTTCTTTCAAGCTTTTGACATGGATGGAAAAAGAGCAGGTAGTTTTCCTTTGACATGTTGGGTGGAAAAAGAGCAGAGAGCTTTGCACAACTATTCAAACAGTGCCCAATCAGCATGGCCCTGGGAGTCGGAAGGAACCGGGTTCTAATCCCAACTCTGCCACTTGACTGCTATGTGACCTTGGTCAAGTCATTTCACTTCTCTGGGCCTCAGTTACCTCATCTGTAATAATGTGGATTGAGACTGTAAGCCCCATGTGGGACAGGAATTATGTCTATTTTGTCTAACCTGATTAGCCTGTAGCTATCCCAACACTTAGTATAGTAAGCCCTTCAGTACCAAATAAACCAAAATGACAACAAACACACCTAAGATTGAGTGCTGATTAGGTGCACAGAGAGAGCCAGTGTTATAGAGTTAGTCCAAAAGATCCCAGTGCTTAGTAAGGTGCCTACAGTAAGTGCTTAAATACCATATTATTATTATCCCTCCCCTCAGAGAATTTACCATATGACAAGACAGACACAGAAACATTACAGAAGGGGACTTTCCATTCTAGGGTTCATTTCCTCGTTTTTCTTTCTTTTTTTTCTTTTTTAAGATGTAATTGCCGGCGTACAGAACTCATCAAATGGTGGCTAAAGGCTTGACAAACAGAGACTAGTTACCTCATTTCCGGTGAAATGGATACAAAACACTGTCATCCAAACCACAAACACCACAGGCACCTTCAACAGGGCCTCACCTTTGAACCCCAAATACAAAGATTTACACCACTAAACAAATATCTCCCATTGGCCACCTCCATGAATTAGCCTCCGATTTGTAAGGCTTTATCTACATGTTAAAGGACACCAACAATACCAAAAACCAGCCTGAACAAAGATAAATAAAGATAATTCAAAGACACTTCAATTTCCACTTCCATTAAAGTCCCTACAACCACTTCAGGGCCCAGAGAGTGAATTCTCTCTGGAGCTTCTTCATGAGGATCAAAACCAAAGCTCTGATTAACGACTCGTGATAAGCCCTCGACGTGAACTGTGATTCAATTTTTTTCCCTTCTGCAATAATCTTATCCACTACAGCTTTATCTTCCCAAGACCTGTTTCTCACCCTCCTCGGAAAAATCCGGAGGCACACTTACCTCATCTCGCTGAAAGATGGCTGATGTTTTCTTCTTCAGGAGGCCTAGGGACTGAGCAAATGAAGGGACTTCCCCACATTGAATCTCCTTAGCTGAAGGATCTTGGAGCCTCCAGCTCTCAGAACAGAGAGAGGGTCCACCCCTCAGACCCCCCAATACAGCCTCTTCCTGGCTAGAAGCTCTCCTTTTTTAAAAAATGGAAATTGTTAAATGTTTACTATATGCCAGACCCTGTACTAAGCATGGGGTAGATACAAGCAAATCAGGTTGGACACAGTCCGTGTCACTCATGGGGCTCACAGTCTTAATCCCCCTTTTACAGATTCATTCATTCAATCATATTTATTGAGCACTTACTGTGTGCAGAACAGTGTACTAAGCACTTGAGAAGCAGCATAGCCTAGTTGATAGAGAGATCCCAGACCGGGGAGTTAGAAGGACCTGAGTTCTAATGTTCTCTACTTGTCTGCTGTGTGATCTTGGGTAAATCACTTCTCTGGGCCTTAGTTACCTCAACTATAAGAGAGATATTAAGACGGTGAGTCTCATGTGGTATAGAAACTGAATCCAACCTAATTACCTTGAATCTATCCTAGGGCTTAGAACAATGCCTGTCATGAAGTAAGCACTCAACACATACCTTAAAAAACAAAAAGGAAACTGAGGCCCAGAAAAGTAAAGGAACTTAACCAAAGTTACACAGTAGGCAAGAAGACCCACGTGCTTCAGACTTACAGGCCTCTACTCACTAGGCCTCACAGCTTCCTTCCCAGCTTTTCTTGAAGTGTTTAGGGCCTTTAGTTTTAAATTAGGGCTAATTTTCAACAGTCCAGACTCCCTTTTGATGACTGACTTTCTGGATCTCCCACTGGACTTGCCCTAGCCTAAGCAGAAAGCTCCTCTAGTTACACAATAGGCAAGAAGACCCAAGTCCTTCAGACTTTCAGGCCTCTACTCTACGCACTAGGTCTCACAGCTTCTTTCCCAGCCTTTCCTGAAGTGTTAAGGACTTTTAGTTTTAGTACTAGGGCTAGTTTTCAACACTCCAGACTCCCTTTCGATGACTGACTCTCTAAATCTCCCACAGGACTTGCCCTAGCCTAAGCAGAAACCTCCTCTGTTCCCGGCAAGAGCAGAATAAATGGTGACCAGCCTCCCCCAATCAATCTCCTCAACCAGGCCCAGCTGAGAATCTGACTTAACAAGCCCAAAGACCTCAGGTGTCAGTACAGTACCTTAAAACAACTGTAGTTAAAGGGCCAAGTCCTTGGGGTCTTTGGGTTTTCTCCAGAAAACATCATTCCCCCCACTTCAAACTTTGTTTTGCACTTCTGGGGCTTCCGTGATCCCATTAAAATTGCTGTTGTATTAATCAACCTTTTGTGGGCACCAAGTGTTCAGGTTGATTCAAGATTGTCAAATCATACGTAGGAACTGTTTATTATCTAGGAGGAAGAGCAGGGACTTTATCCCCATTTTATAGATGGGAAAACGGAAGCCCAGAGTGATGATAATGATAAGTAATGATAATAATAATTGTATCAAGCAATTATATTTCTTGAACACTTTTTTTTTGTTTATGGTATTTGTTAAACCTTTACTGTGTGCCAGACACTGTTCTAAGCACTGGGGGAGATAGAAATAATCAGGATGGACACAGTCCCTGTCACAAATGGGGCTCACAGTCTTAATCCCCATTTTATAGATGAGGTAACTGAGGCACAGAGAAGTGAAGTAACTTGTCCAAGGTCACACAGCAGACATGTGGTGGAGCTGGGATTAGAACCCAGGTTCTTCTGAATCCCAGGCCCGGGCTCTATCCACTAGGCCATGCTGCTTCTCAACTTATGTACAGAGTAATAATAATAATAATAATAATAATAATAATAATAACATTTGTTAAGCACTTACTATGTGCCAAGCACTGTTCTAAGCGCTGGGGGGATACAAAGTGATCAGGCTGTCCCTCGTGGGGCTCACAGTCTTAATCCCCATTTTACAGATGAGGTAACTGAGGCCCAGAGAAGTGAAGTGACTTGTCCAAAGTCACACAGCTGACAAGTGGTGGATCCGGGATTAGAACCCATGACCTCTGGCTCCCAAACCCGGGCTCTTTCCACTGAGCCACGCTGCTTCCCAAGTACTGTACTGTACTGAGTATTGTACCAAGTGCTTGGGAGGGTAGAATATAACAGAGTTGGTAAATATATTCCCTACCCACAGAGAGCTTACAGTCTAGAAATTTGTCTAGTGTCAAGCTCTTGGGAAGAAACAAGATCTTCAGATCAGACAGTGTGTCCTAGTGGATAGAGCACAGGCGTGGGAGTCTGAAAGACCTGGGTTCTAATCCCAACTCTGCAACTTCTCTCCTTTGTGATCTTGCGCGAGTCACTTCACTTCTCAGTGCCTGTTAACTCATCTGTAAAATGGGGACAAAGACTGCAAGCCACATGGGAGTCATGGACTATAAGTGCTTAGTACAGTGCTCTGCACACAGTAAGCGCTCAATAAGTACGAATGAATGAATGTTCAACCTGATAACTTTGTACCTACATCAGCACTGAGAACGGTGCCTGGCACAGGGTAAGCGCTCAACAAATTGACTGATTTATTGAATTGATTGATTGATTAGGGGAAGCAGCATGGCCTATTGGATAAATCATGGGCCTGGGGATCAGAAGGACCTGGTTCTAATCCCGGCTCTACCACTTGTCTGCTGTGTGACCTTGGGCAAGTCACTTCATTTCTCTGGGCCTCACTTACCTCATCTATAAAATAGGGATTAAGACTGTGAGCCCCAAGTGGGACAGGGATTATGTCCAACCTGATTAACTTGTATGTACCCCAGCTCTTAAAACAGTGCTTGACACATAGTAAGCGCTTGACGAATACCATCATTATTACTATTATTATTATACTGAGTGCTTACTGTGTGCAGAGCATTGTACTAAGTGCTTGGAAAACTATAATACAAGAGTGTTGGTAGACACGTTCCCTGCCCACAACAAACTTATGGTCTAGAGATAATACCATTATCACTGTGGTATTTGTTAATTGCTTACTACACGTCATGTAAGTCAGACACGGTTCCCGACCCACATGGGACTCCCAGACTAAGGGGGAAGGAAGAACAGGTATCTCATCCACATCTTGCAGGCAAGGAAACTGAGGCCCAGAGAAATGAAGTGACCAACCCAAGGTCAGACAGCGGGCAGGTTGTGGAGATAGGAATAGAACCCAGGTCTCCTGATTCCCAGTCTTGTGCTCTTTCCGCCAGGCTGATTCTCTAGATCACTTCCAGTCTTAGTATTACCACTTTTCCATCCCAGAAAGAAACAAACAAACCAACAGCCTGGAAAGGGTTGGCTAAAGGGTCAGGAGCTAAGGAGATTTTCACCCGAAAAATCAATCACCCAATTTCCGAGGGCCGCAGAAGTAAGAAACAAAGAAGAGAACTGAATCATTTTATTCCAGCTGTTCAGAAATTCCAAATGTTTTGAACGCTACTCACATCTCGCCTCCTCTTTCTCCCCACTGCCTTCTACGGTCCTGCTTCCCCTTCTTCATTGACATCATCGATAATCCTACATCTGCCCCCTTTCATCAATCAATAGTATTTATTGAAGACCTTCTCTCTGAGAGGGCTGTACTAAGTGCTTGACAGAGGACAATAGAGTTGGTAGAATCAATCCCTGCCCTCGAGGAGTTTACAGAGAAGCAGCGTGGCTCAGTGGAAAGAGCACGGGCTTGGGAGTCAGAGGTCATGGGTTCTAATCCCGGTTCCACCACTGATCAGCCATGTGACTTTGCAAGTCATTTGACTCCTTTGTGCCTCAGTTACCTCATCTGTAAAATGGGGATTAAGAATGTGAGTGGCAGGCGGGACAACCTGATCACCTTGTATCTACCCCAGTGCTTAGAACAGTGCTTGGCACATAGTGAGCACTTTAAAAATGTCATTATTATTATAATTATTATTACATTCTACTGCACACAGAGCTCTGTATTGAGTGGTTAGGAGAGTACAGTAGAGTTGGTAGATATGATTCCTGCCCTCGGGGAGTTTAAAATTTACTGTGTGCAGAGCACTAGCATTAAGGAGAGTATCATAATCTGTAGACACGAGCCCTGACCTCAGGAAAGTTATTCATAAATGAGCAGATATAAGCGTGCCAAAAATGTCAGACACTCCTTTAACCAAAACAATTTATGGAACCCCTCTCCTTCCCTCCACAGATCCAAGGACATTGCTGTGCATGGTGTATGCCCTTAGGACAACGCTCTACATTTGGAAGGTGTTCAATATAGTGCTCCTCACCCAGCAGGAGTTCAGTACAGTGTTCTTCATCCAGCAGGAGCTCAATACAGTGCTCCTCATCCAGGAAGGGCTCAGCACAGTGCTCTTCCCCCAGCGGAGTCTAGATACAACAGATAGAGATGCAGCATGGCTCAATGGCCCCCTTTTTCCTCTCCTCCTCCCCATCCCCCCCACCCTACCTCCTTCCCCTCCCCACAGCATTTGTATATGTTTGTACAGATTTATTACTCTATTTATTTTACTTGTACATATTTACTATTCTATTTTGTTAATGATGTGCATATAGCCTTAATTTTATTTGTTCTGACGATTTTGACACCTGTCTACATGTTTTGATTTGTTGTCTGCCTCCCCCTTCTAGACCGTGAGCCCGTTGTTGGGTAGGGACCGTCTCTATATGTTGCCAACTTGTACTTTCCAAGCGCTTAGTACAGTGTTCTGCATACAGTAAGCACTCAATAAATACTATTGAATGAATTAAAGAGCACAGACTTGGGAGTCAATCAATCAATCAATCAATCGTATTTATTGAGCGCTTACTGTGTGCAGAGCACTGTACTAAGTGCTTGGGAAGTACAAGTTGGCAACATATAGAGACGGTCCCTACCCAACAGTGGGCTCAGGTCATTCATTCATTCAATCGTATTTATTAAGCGCTTACTGTGTGCAGAACACTGTACTAAGTGCTTGGGAAGTACAATTCGGCAACAGATAGAGACAATCCCTACCCAACACGTGGGTTCTAATCCCAGCTCTGCCACTTGTCTTCTGTGTGACCTTGGGCAAGTCACTCAACTTCTCTTTTCCTCAGTTCCCTCATCTGTAAAATGGGGATTAAGACTGTGAGCCCCACGTGGGACAACCTGATCACCTTGTATCTACCCCAGCGCTTAGAACAGCACTTGGCACATAGTAAGCACTTAACAAATACCACCATTATTATTATTATACGATATTCCTCACCCAGCAGGGTATCAGTACAGTGCTCTTCACTCAGCAGTGGCACAGTACAGTGCTCCTCACCCTACAGTGTACCAGTACAGTGCTCTTAACTCAGCAAGAGGTCAGTAGAGTGCTCCTCACCCAGGAGGCATTCAGTACAGTACTCCTCAAACAGCAGGAGCATCATCTTGAAGGAATGTAAGTGACTTTTGTGCGAGATGAGTCTCTCCTCCCAGATCCCTGATCGGCAGGTGTCTGGCAGTCATACATACATTCATTCATTCAATCGTATTTATTGAGCACTTACTGTGTGCAGAGCACTGTACTAAGCGCTTGGGAAGTACAAGTCGATAACATATAGAGATGTTCCCTAACCAACAACGGGCTCACAGGCTAGAAGGGGGAGACAGACAACAAAACAAAACATGTAGACAGGTGTCAAAACCATCAGAATAAATAGAATTATAGCTATAAACACATCATTAACAAAATTAATAGAAGAGTAAATATGTACAAGTAAAATAGAGTAATAAATCTGTACAAATATATACAAGTGTTGTAGGGAGGGGAAGGAGGTAGGGCAGGGGGTGGGGGGGAGGAGGAGAGGAAAAAGGGGGCTCAGTCTGGGAAGGCCTCCTGGAGAAGGTGAGCTCTCAGTAGGGCTTTGAATGGAGGAAGAGATATAAGCAGCTACTAAGCAGTGTAGCCTAATGGCTAGAGCCTGGGCCTGACAGTCAGAAGGACGTGAGTTCTAATCCCAGCTCTGCCTCTTGTCTGCTGTGTGACCTTGGAAAAGTCACTTTGCTTCTCTGGGCCTCAGTTCCCTCATTTGGAAAATGGGGATCAAGACTGTGAGCCCATCATGGGACAACCTGATTAGCTTGTATCCACCCCGGAGCTTGGAACAGTGCTTGACACATAGTAAGCGCTAAAGAACTACTATTATTATTATTATTTTATGTGAACCAGTCCATTAAAGCCAGAGGATTTTTTTCCAGGACGGAAGGGCCTTGGGGTCTTGAGCCCAGGCTTGTGAAAAAAACCCAAAACCTCCATCCCATTTGTGGCTGCACATCGGAGAGGAAAATGTCAGAAACTGGGGTGAGGCATAAATTATCGGAGAGGCAACCCAGTTAGAAACAGGGCCGGGAAGAAAACATGGATGCTACTCATTGATAGCCCCATCTCCTGCTGCTTGCTCCCAAATTTCCCCCTCTTCCCACCTCCCCACTCAGTCCTTCCTGCATTCCCTCCGCCCGTCCTCCCTCCCTCCGCCCAGTCTCCTACAATCAATCTGTCCTCTCTTGACTGTTAACTCATCGTGGGCAGGGAATGGGCCTGTTATATAGTTATTCTCTACTCTCCCAAGTGCTTAGAACAGTGCTCTGTGAACAATAAGTGCTCAATAAATTTGATCAATTGCTTGATTTGTTTGTCTCCCCCCTAGACTGTAAACTCATTGTGGGCTGGGAATATGTCTGTTATATTGTCTGGTTGTAATCTCGCAAGTGCTTAGTACAAGTGCCCTGCACACAGTAAGTGCTCAATAAATATGACCAATAAAACAGAGTTAATAATAATAATAATAAATAGGGTATTTGTTAAGCATTTACTATATGCCAAGCACTGTTCTAAGCACTGGGATTGATACAAGGTAATCAGGTTGTCCCATGTGGGGCTCACTGTCTTAATCCCCATTTTACAGATGAGGTAACTGAGGCACAGAGAAGTTAGGTGGCTTGCCCAAGGCCACATGGCAGACATGTGGCAGAGCCGGGATTAGAACCCATGTCCTCTGACTCCCAAGACTGTGCTCTTTCCACTAAGCCATGCTGCTATCAGAGTTGGTAGATCATATCCCGCTCACAATGAGCTTAAAGTCTGTCAATCAGGGCTATTTATTGATTTATCCCAAGTGCTTAGTACAGTACCCTGCACACAGTAAGTACTCAAGAAATATGACCAATACAACAGAGTCAGTAGATACATACCCTTCCCACAACGAGCTTACAGTCAATCAGTCATTTGTATTTATTGAGTGCTTACTGTGTGCAGAGTTCTGTACTAAGCGCTTGGGAGAGTCAAATAGACCAATAGAACAGACACATTCCCAGCCCACAAGGAGCTTACAGTCTGGAGGACACTCCGGTGATCCTTCCTTCCGGCTGTCTCTCTTGTTTCAGATTCAAGCCAACCTCCCCCACCTACAATCATCCTTGATATTATTGATCAATCAATCAATGCTATTTATTGAGTGCTTCCTGTGTGCAGAGCTCTATACTAAGCACTTCCCCCTCTAGACTGTAAGCTCACTGTGGACAGGAAAGGTTTCTACCACTCTGTGTAGTGTACTGTCCCAAGTGCTTAGTACAGTACTCTGCACATAGTAGGTGCTCAGTAAATACCATTGATTGATACAATGTCAGCTCGTTATGTGCAGGGAGTGTGTCTGTCAATTCTAGTGCTTAGTACAGTGCTCTGCAAAGAGTAAATGCTCAATAAATATGATTGATTGGTAGACTGTAAGCTCAATGTGGGCAGGGAATGCGTCTACCAACTCTGTTCTATTGGACTCTCCCAAGCATTTAGCGTGGGGTTCTGCACATGGTAAATGCTCAATAAATATCACTGATGGTCCAATTGATTGGGTGAGTGGAAATTCATTCATTCATTCATTTAATCATATTTATTGAGCGCTTACTGAGTGCAGAGCACTGTACCAAGTGCTTGGGAAGTACAATTTGGTAACATATAGAGACGGTCGCTACCCAACAACGGGCTCACAATCTAGAAGGGGGAGGGGGAAATACAATGGAGATGGTACTCACAGTCCCTGCCCATGAGGAGCTTAGGGTTTAGGGAGGAAATCAGCTATTAAAATGAATTACAGATAAGGGAATACATTGCAGATGTTGCTCATCATATAATAACAATATATAATATAATAATTATAATATAACAGGTCGAATGCTTGCTATGTACTAACTGCAACTCCCTTGCTAGACCATAGGTTCTCTGAAAGTCGAGATCATGTGTATTTCCTCTATTTTACTCTTATTTAGTACAGTGTCTGCACATTACAGGTGTTTAATAAACAGTATTGATTGTTAATAGATTGCTAATGCAAACTAGAGAAGCAGCACAGCCTCGTGGATAGAGCCCAAGTCTGAGAACTTGGGTTCTAATCCCAGCTCTGCCCCTTGTCTGCTGTGTGACTTTGGGCAAGTCACTTAACATCTCTGTGTCCATTACTGCATCTGTAAAATGGGGGATTAAGACTATGAGCCCCATATGGGACACGGACTGTCTCCAACTACCCCAGCGCTTAGTACAGTGCCTGGAACATGGTCTGTGCTTAACAAATATGATTGAAAAAATGTTCTGTGCATAGAAGTTACTTGATAAATACGATTGGCTGATTGGAGAGATTAAGCAGAGGAGGAGAGTAGAAGAATTTTTTTGTGATTTTTTTCAAGCACTTAATACATATCAAACACTATTCTAAGCACTATGACAGGAACAAGTTAATGAAGTCAGACACAGCCCCGTCCCACATGGGAATCACAGTCTAAGTGGGAGGGAGAACAGGTATTGAATCACATTTTATAGTTGAGGAAACTGAGGCCTGGAGCAATGAAGCATCTTGCCCAAATTCACACAGTAGACAAGTGGCAGGGACAAGATTAGAACCCAGGTCCTTTGGCTCTCAGGTCTGGGCTCTTTCCACTAGGCCAAGCTGCTTCTCTACCATTTGGGAAAGTATCCAGTAGTCAGGGGCTTATTCATCTCGATAAATGGTAACATCACAGTTCCAGTGTTGATGTGCCTAGGAGTCTTCCAGATTGGATCTGAGGAGAAAGAAAAAAAGGTCAGAGGAATTGGTGAGGAAAGGTTGTTAAACCAATAAAAGCCTTTTGCGTGCCAAGTTGTAAAACTTTATAGAGTTTTCTCCATCCCTGACATGAATAATAACTATGTTTTCCTTTCGGTAATTGCCCAAACCAGCATTCCAGAGGGCCAGAATGGACATTTCGACAAAATATAATCCCCGCCACCACAGTAGGAGAGCATTAAGACAGAGTTCCACAGTCTGTGTTCTGTTCAGGGCCTAAAGCGTTTCTGACACTCAGGAAAGGTTAAATAATAGCGATCCGAAGGAGCTCTCTGACAGAATACAGTTCGGGAAAGGTGATCGGTGAATACAGGGATGTCAGGGGATGATGAATCATGGGGAATATCACAAATCCTTGCAAATAGCTTATTCGCTGAATGTGGGGGTTACCACCAGCCTTTCTCACTCCGACCTGACTGTGGCATTGCTCGACTTACACTAGAATGTATACTTCGCTTTGGTGTTTCTTTTTTTTCATGCAGAGGCCATTTTTAGTTCATATTTATAGTCTTCATATTATTTATTCTAACAGGATCTTTTCCGTGAAGAAAAACTAGTCATAATTCAACATTCGTGACTGAAAACTAAGGATTTTGTGTTTTTTTATTGCATCACGGTGCTGAATTTATGCGATGGGATAGAGACAGGCAGCCTCAATCAATCCGCACTATTTATTGAGGGCTTCCTATGGGTGAAGTATTGTACTAAGGGCTTGGAAGAGTACATTGCAATAGAGTAGGTAAATATGTTCCTTGCCCACAAGGAGCTTTCAGTCTAGAGGAGGAACATTCAAGCTAGAAGTGGAATTTTCAGTCTAGAGACAGGTTAGAAAGAATTGCCGTGAAGGATGGGATTTGGTACGAGATACTAGAGTTGAAAGAATTAGAGGGATTTGGCCTTTCACTCTCACATAAAAAGTTGACCTTTAATAATGATAATGAAAGTCACTTCACTTCTCTGGGCCTCAGTTCCCTTATCTGTAAAAAATATGAAGACCGTGAGCCCCATGTGAGACAGGGACTGTGTCCGACCTGATTATCTTGTATCTACTCCAGCACTTAGAACAGTGCCTGGCGCATAGTGAACACTTAACAGATATCATTTTTAAAAAAATGGTCACACAGAAAGGAAGTTGAGGAGCTGGGATTAGAACCCAGGTCTCATGACTCTCAGGCCTGGGTTCTTCCCAGAAACCACGCTGCTTCCAACGTTCTAGTCAAGGTGGAAAATGCCCTCTCTAGACTTTAATTTGGGTTCCGCCATGAGAGTAGGAGCACATTAATGAGGAGGATGAGCTGCAGTCCTGAGTTCTAATCCCGTCTCTGTCACTCATCTGCTGTGTGACCTTGGGACAGTCACTTCACTTCCCTGTGCCTTAGTTCCCTCATCTGTAAAAATGGGGATCAAGACTGTGAGCCCTATGTGGGACAGGGACTGTGTCCAACCCGATTAGCTTGTATCTACCCCGGTGCTTAGAAGAGTGCCTGGCACATAGAAAGTGCATAACAAATATCACAATTATTATTATTAGCTGTCCCCAAATGTTTGGCTCGTCATGTGGAGCCTTTCTAAGGGAGAATGGAAAAGGGAGTAATAGGGGCCATGGAGCCCCCTTCTTATAACAAGGATCTTATGGTTTAGAAGCAGCGTGGCTCAGTGGAAAGAGCCTGGGCTTGGGAGCCAGAAGAATCCTGGCTCTGCCACTTGTCAGCTGTGTGACTTTGGACAAGTCACTTAACTTCTCTTTTCCTCAGTCACCTCATCTGTAAAATGGTGATTAAGACTCTGAGCTCCATGTGGGACAACCTGATCACTTTGTATCCCCCCTCAGCCCTTAGAATAGTGCTTCGTATATAGTAAGCGCTTAACAAATTCATTCAATCATATTTATTAAGCGCTTACTGTGTGCAAAACATTATGCCATCATCATTATTATTATTATTTTAAGGAGGGTCCTAGGCCCAGGCTCTATCCACTAGGCCACGCTGCTTCTAAACCATAAGATCCTTGTGGGCAGGGAATATGTCTATCTATTCTGTCTACCAAGCACTTAGTACACTGCTCCTCACACAGTAAGACTTAATAAATACCACTTGATTGGTGACTCCAGAGTGGAAAGTGTCAGAACTGAGGAATCAAACCACCCCTGCCCATTTTCCATCTTATCTGGAAAAGGCTCATTTGCAGGAGCAAACTCCAGGAATTTCCACTGCACTGAAACGGGTCAAAATTTTAGATGATTTATTCCTCCTGCGGGAAACTCACAATGGGCCTGCCGTCCTAGAGGCTCCAATCAGCTCATCTGGATCATCGTTCATAGCGGTGGGCAGTGTGTGGGGAGAGGAGCGTGTGTTCTGTGCCAATATGGAAAGAATCAAGGAGGCCCAGATGACAGGTGGATTAGGAGTAACTAGAAGAATCGTCGACAGTAGGGAGGCCATCACATGGTTCTTCAAACATCCTGCTGCCATGGAGACAGAATCCTGGTCTGGAAGGACCACTGACATGCACTTAGAATGAAAAAGCCACGAACTGCAGGGGGGTGTCACCATGGGAGACACTAAGAAAAAAAGAAAAAATAATAATAATGGCATTTATTAAGCACTTACTACATGCAAGGCACTGTGGTAGATACGAGGTAATCAAGTTATCCCACGTGGCGCTCACAGACTTAATCCCCATTTTCCAGATGAGGCAACTGAGGCACAGAGAAGTTAAGTCTTACCCGAAGTCACACAGCTGACAAGTGGCGGAGCCGGGATTTGAACCCATGACCTCTGACTCCAAAGCCCGTGCTCTTTCCACTGAGCTAAGCTGCCTGCTAGCTGCTGAGCTAGCCCCTTGATTTACCTCCCACTTAAGATGGCACCTAGAGAGCTTCCAATACTCTATCAGTCTTGGCTATGGGAGGGAGAGTCAAGCAGAGGCCTAACCATTCCATTCCTAGTTTGGGCAGTGGCTAGCGAGTGGCAGGCAACCTGCTACAAGTCAAAACTCACCCATGCTGTGCAGCAACGGCACGGGAGAGAATTGAGGGTGGAGACCTGAGTTGACTGTGCAGAAGGAGGCAATGGTAAACCACTTCCAGATTTTTACCAAGATAACTTTATAGGTACACTACCAGAACGTGTGCAGATGGAAGTGTGGTGTTCTGGAAGAGACGTGTCTATGGAGTCGCTATGGGAGATTAAATCTGATTCCCTCCGATTCAGGCTGTGAGCCTCATGTGGGACAGGACCTGTGCCCATCCTGATTAAAATGTATCTACCCCAGTGCTTGGAATAGTGCTTGACAGAAAACGCTAAACAAATATCATGAAAAAGAAAAATCTGCTTTGCCAGGCGAACGTCAAGAGGAAATGGAGAGTGATTGAAGATTTTTATCAATTTATTTTTTCAGTGGTATCCGATAAGTGCTTATTATGTGTCAAGCACTGTTCTAAGTGTTGGGGTAGACACAAGTCAATCAGGTGGGACACAGTCCCTGTCCCACATGGAGCTCACAGTCTAAGTAGGAGGGAGAACCAGGATTGAACCGCTTTTACAGTTGAGGAAACTGAGGCACATTAAAGTGAAGTGACTTGCCCAAGGTCACACAGCAGGCAAGTAGCTGAGCAGGGGTTGGAACCCAGGTGCTCTGGCTCTCCAGCCCATGATTTGTCCACTAGACTGTACTGCTTCACAAAAGGTCTCCCTGCTGCTTAATAGCAATTGATGGTGAGCTTGTTGTGGGCTGGGAATGCTTCTGTTATTATTTTTTTATGTTGTATTGTACTCTCCCAAGTAGTTAGTACAGTGCTCTGCACACAGTAGATGCTCAATAAATGCAATTGAATGAACTGGCCTCCAGGGCACGTGAAAATCATCTTAGAAAAAAGAGGTTCATCACAGGCCGGGCTAATCCTTTCCCTCTTTCCCATGGTCATTTAAAGCTGCGTAATAAATTTTGGATTTTTCCATCTCTCAGTCATTGTTTCCACATAATTTAATATTGATATTAAATTTCCTGAGACACAGTTCCACTGCCCCTTCTTCCTATACTGGGGACCTATTAAAAGTTCTCATTTTCTCCCCCCGCCTAGGTTTCCATGCGATGTTTGCTTGATTGCGCATTTTATCTGCTTTCCCTCAGACTTTTTTTCTGGTGGAAAATCTTGCTAGCAATACTAATCAACTGTTTTCCAATGCCCGAAAGAAATAAAAGGAAAAAAAAGTCCAGGTAATACCCTTTTGCACCTGAAAGATTTATGAAGAAGGTATTAAACATGAATAAAAAGTGCAATGTGGGAAAACCACAGCCATATCCAAAAATATATTAAAATAGTTCAATGACTTCAATCCATGAGACATCACTATTTCCCTGCCTGGTGGTTGGTGGGGTCAATGATTCTTGGAAAATGAGAGATTCAGCCTTTTTTCCTTGTTTGTAATCTCAAAGATTCCTTTTGCTGCAGTCTCGAACGTAAGGTCCATGCCATGTGGATGTAAAGGTTATGACTTTGCTTGGGTGATGGAAAGATTTAAATCTCAATGTGAGCCTCAGCTGGGGATCCAGTATTTGAAATGTCTAAGATGTACATGTCTTTGAAGAGGCTCCTGGTAGGAGAAATAATCTTAAGAAAGTTAGAATTCTCCGGAAAGATCAGAAAGATAAAATGAGTGGAAGGAATTAAACCCAAGAGCAGGAAAAGTGTGAGCTCGTTGTGGGCAGGAAATGAGTCTGTTGTTATATTGTACTCCCCCAAGCACTTAGTACAGTGCTTTGCACACAGCAAGTGCTCAATAAATATGATTGAATGAATGAAATGGGTGGGATTTGGGGGGAACTATCAGGGAAAGAATTGCTGCCTGTTTGTCTGGCTTCAGAAGTAAGCAAGGCAAGAGGGTGCTTTTGGGGGCATTTCCATAAATAATTATAGTTGTGGTATTTGTTAGGAGCTTACTATGTGCCAGGAACTGTACTAAGCACTGGGGTGGATACAAGACTCCCAGGCCCACATCTATAAAATGGGGATTAATAATAATAATAATAATAATAATAATAATGGCATTTGTTAAGCAGTTACTATGTGCCAAGCACTGTTCTAAGCCCTGGGGGGATACAAGGTAATCAGGTTGTCCCACATGGGGCTCACAGTCTTAATCCCCATTTTCCAGATGAGGGAACTGAGTCAAAGAGAAGTTAAGTGACTTGCCTAAAGTCACACAGCTGACAAGTGGCAGAGTGGGATTAGAACCCATGACCTCTGACTCCCAAGCCAGTGCTCTTTCCCCTGAGCCAAACTGTAAGATAGGGACTGTCTCTATATGTTGCCAACTTGTACTTCCCAAGCGCTTAGTACAGTGCACTGCACACAGTAAGCGCTCAATAAATACGATTGATTGATTGACTGACTGTCCACCCTGATTAGCTTGTATCAACCTCAGCACTTAGAACAGCACTTGATAAATAGTAAGCGCTTAACAAATACCATCACTATCATCATCATCACGTAGAGAACTTCTTCAGCCAGAGGACTGCACAGTCATCAGTGAGAGGCAGGCAGATATACATTAATCATAATTTTGAGAAGCAGCATAGCCTAGTGAAAAGAGCATGGGCATAGAAATTGGGGAAGCTGGGTTCTAATCCCGACTCTGCCACTTGCCTGCTGTGTGACTTTGGGCAGGTCACTTCACTTTTCTGAGCTTCAGTTTCCTCATCTATAAAATGGGGATTAAATTTTGTTTTCCCTTTCTCTTAAACTGACACATCATTTCCTCTCCTCCTCCCCATCTCCCCAGCTCTACCTCCTTCCCCTCCGCAGAGCACCTGTGTATATGATTGTACAGATTTACTACTCTATTTACTTTACTTGTACATATTTACTATTCTATTTATTTTGTTAATGATGTGCATCTAGCTTTATTTCTATTTATTCTGATGACTTGACACCTGTCCACATGTTTTGTTTTGTTGTCTGTCTCCCCCTTCTAGACTGTGAGCCCGTTGTTGGGTAGAGACAGTCTCTATATGTTGCTAACTTGTACTTCCCAAGCACTTAGTTCAGTGCTCTGCACACAGTAAGTGCTCAGTAAATACGATTGAATGAATGAATGAATGAACTACCCTAATGATTATTGTTAATATTATTATCATCGCTATTATTATCACCAACTCTACTGTACTCTCCCAAGAACTTGGCACAGTGCTCTGTATACTGTAAGCACTCAATCAATACCATTGATTGAATGATGGATTGATTGAGCATACATTTGCTGAAAACTTTCAGGGAAGATATTTGTACTATTTTCCCTACTTCCAGAGGTAGCATTTAGAGAATTTCCCCAAGCAGAGGAAGTCATGTATGACTTCCAACATCCGTGCTTCTTTTTGGAAGATTCCTTTCATTAGTTACTAATAGCTGTCTAGACATTCACGAACAAGAGAAAAAAAAAACAGGGGTGAACGATCATGAAGGGGGGAGAGAGAAAGAAAAAAATCTGGTGACTATTTGATGGTAACACCGACGATAATGTCACAGACCAAAGCAACAGCTTCATTGACCTTTCCTTTCCTTGTTCCTCCTCTTGGGTTAGTCGATGAGTTCTTATTTCTAAGCCACGATTAAAATTCAGCCTGTCCCCTGAAGGGAGTTATTTCTGGGAAATGTGCCATGCTCACAGCTAATCCATTTCCTCAAACACTTCAATCCCGGACTGGGGAGGAATATTTGGGGTTGTTTTGGAAAGGGGTGGAGATTGTCAACTCCTTGTGAGCAGGGAACGTGTCTACTGTACTCTCCCAAGTGCTTAGTACAGTGCTCTGCACACACTAAGCGTTCAATAAATGTCTTTGATTGATTATTCAAGCTCACATTGGTGTTGAGAGTTCAGTCCACAATTCTGCCTGGTCTGTAAGCTTCTTATGAGTGGGAATGTGTCTACCAACTCTGTTGTCTTATACCCTCCCAAGCAGTTAGTACAGTTCTCTTCACATACTAAGCGTCAGTAAATACCACCGATCGATTACTCAAGCTCACATTGGGGTTGAGAGTTCAGTCCACCATTCCACCTCCACCATTCCACCTAGACTGTAAGCTCCTTGTGGGCAAGGAATGTGTCTACTGACTCTGTTCAATTGTACTCTTAGTACAGTGCCCAGCGTACAGTAAGAACTTACTGAATACGACTGATTGATTGATGGATGGGTCAGTTGGTTCGTTGGGAGAGGACAGAGCCCGTTTCTTCCCTTCTGTTGGTCTGAAAGTGCCCAAGTTTCTCCACAGGTGGGAAGAAGGAATTTGAGTGTCTCATCCCAGCGCTGTGTCTGGGGGCTGGATTTTAGGGGTGGGTGCCAGCGCCTGCTATCTAATCCTGTTATCCTGGATTAGCTCACGTTGGACCCGTGTCGCTCTCCAGAGTCTACAGGACTCTTGCCGATGATTAGCTCGGGCCTGTGGTGATTTGGCGGTGCAGTGAAGGATGGAATTAAGCACACTTTTTATTCTTTTTTTGTGGTTCTGATCATAGTTGACTTGGACATAAAGGAGGAGGAGGAAGTGTGCCTTCTGGTAGTGGTTGCCTAGTCACTGCCACTTCAAAAGGAAACTTCTCATGACTGGCATTAAGGCCCTCAATCCCCTCACCCCCTCCTACCTCTCCTCACTGATCTCTTATGACAACCCAATCTGCACACGTTGCTCCTCTGTCCCCAACCTACTCGCCCTACCTCGATCTCGTCTATCTCACCACTGAAACCTTGCCCGTGACCTCCGTCTGACATGGAACTTCGTCTTCATATCCAACAGACCACCGCTCTCCCCATCTTCAAAGCTATCCTAAAATCCCAACTCCACTAGGAAGTCTTCCTTGATTAACTTCCCACTTCCCCACCCTATTCACTCTCTTCTGCTTCTCCTAAGTGCTTGGGGCTGGACTTCTTACGGTCTTCGATACCCCACCCTCAATTCCACAGGACTTATGTCCATGTGCTTATAACACTCCCATGTCCTCTCTCTGTCATTTATTGTGATGTCTATTTCCTCCTCTAAACTGTTAGCTCCTTGAAGGCAGGGATCATGTATTTAAGTTCCTGCCCCACAGCACTTAATGTACATATCCTCATGCCCTGACATTTCCCCTATCTGAAATTTATCTTACTGCCTGTCAATCAATCAATCAATCATATTTATTGAGCGCTTACTGTGTGCAGAGCACTGTACTAAGCGCTTGGGAAGTACAAGTTGGCAACATATAGAGACAGTCCCTACCCAACAGTGGGATCACAGTCTAAAAGGGGGAGACAGAGAACAAAACCAAACATACTAAACTGTCTCCCCTTCTAGTTTATGACCTCTTCATGGACTGGGACGAAGTCTACCAACTCTATTATATTTTTCTCTCTCAATCATTTAGTGTGGTCCTCTGTGTCAATAAATGTATTTGAGTATATAGGTGTATGTATAGATGTACATATTTATAATTATAATTCTATTTATTTTTATTAATGATGTGTATCTATAGCTTTTTATTTATAATGTTACTACTGATGTCTGTTTACTTGTTTTGATGTCTGTCGCCTGCTTCTAGACTGTGAGCCTGTTGTGGGCAGGGATTGTCTCTGTTGCTGAATTGTACTACCCAAGCGCTTAGTACAGTGCTCTGCACATAGTAAGCTCTCAATAAATATGGCTGAATGAATGAATTTGATTGATGGATTGATAGTGATTGATAGGAGTGTGGGATTGGGAATCAGAGGCCCTGAGTCCTATTCCCAGCTCTGCTGCTTTCCAGCTGTGTGACCTTGGTCAAGTCATTTAACACCTCCTCAGTTTTCTCATTCATAAAATGGGGATAATGCACCTACACCCCCTCCCTCTTAGGCTGTGGTTCTCACGTGGGTCAGGCACTATAGCTGATCTGATGATTGCATTTCTACCCCAGGGCTTAGCAGAGTGCTTAGTATGTAGTAAGTACTTAATACTGCCCCTCATTATTAAAGCCCCACCATTTCCTGATGGGACTGATTGTATGTAAGTCCAGGCATTGATTGTGATGTGGCATGACCCATGGGCACTCTTCCAAACCCCTAACTCTCTAGACTGTAAGCTCCCTGTGGCCAGGGAATGTGTCTACTAATTTTGTTGTACTGGACTCCCCCAACTGCTTAGTGCATTGCTCTGCACACAGTAACCACTCAGTAAATACCACTGATTGACAGGAGTTCTAATCCCAGCTCTGCCACTTGTCTGTTGGGTTACCTTGGGCAAGTCATTTCACTTCTCTGGGCCTCAGTTCCCTCATTTGTAAAATGGGGATTAAGACTGTGAGCCCCATGTGGGACATGGGCTGTGTCTAACCTGATTACCTTAGATCTACCCCAGTGCTTAGTACAGTGTCTGTCCCATAGTAAGCACTTAATAAATGCCATAAAACGTTGATTGAAAACCACAGTGGATCCAGGCTTGTGGGAAACAGCCAAGAACGTGGTGAGGCGGAAAATCCTCCTTCTGGAGACATTTGAAGATTCACTTCCTCATCCCACGGCCATCACAGAGATGGGTTTATGCTTACCAGTGAGTCAATCGTATTTATTGAGCGTTTACTGTGTGCAGAGCACTGTACTAAGCACTTGGAAGAGCACAATAGAGCAGATGCATTTCTTCCATCACCTCTTCTTAGGGACAAGACCGAGTTGGAATAGGTAATGGTAAGATTGACTCCCATTAAGTAGCCTGCCCTATACTGAGGACTTGGGAAAACCCAGCAAGAAGACTCAGAATGCACCTCTGCCCACATGGAGCTTCCCTCTAGACAAGAAACTCATGGGCAGGGAACTTGTCTGCTGATTCTGCTGTATTGTCTTCTCCCAAGCTTTTAGTGCAGTGCTCTCCCCATAGTAAGTGCTCAATAAATACCATCGGTTGATTCCATTCCAACAAAGAAGGCAGGAACAAGAAAAAGCGGAATGAGCAGGGAATATTCTATTGAAGATACAACTAACGGCATTTGTTCAACGATGATGTTGGAAGCAAAGAGCCTGTATCCCCTAATTCCCTAAGAACGTTAGAGCCAAGACATGTAGTGAAACATATGCCGTAGGAGAACTGACTGTCATTTTCTTAATTTCTAAATTCAGTATTTAGAATTTGGTTGCTCCCACTGCTTGCGATCTTTTCTCTTTCTATCGATCTGGTCTCCTCCACTGAGATTTAGAACACCAGGTGGGCCTGGGACAATTTCTAAAATATATTTTTTTGTTTGTATCTCAAAAGCCCCTAATACTAATGTCCAAGTTCTATATATAATTCATTCATTCATTCATTCATTCAATGGTATTTATTGAGCACTTACTGTGTGCAGAGCACTATACTAAGTGCTTGGGAAGTACAATTCAGCAACAGATAGAGACAATCCCTGCCCAAAATAGGCTCACACTCTAGAAAGGGGGAGAGGCAGGGCCTAGTGGAAAGAGAACGGGTCTGGGAGTTGGAGGACCAAGGTTCTAATCCCGCTCTGCCACTTGCCTGCTGGGTGACCTTGGGTAAGTCGCTTTTCTTCTCTGGGCCTCAGTTTCCTCATCTGTAAAATGGGGTTGAAATTCTACTCCCTCCTTTTCAAATAGGGAGCCTCCTGTAGGACAGGGACTGTGTCCAACCTGGGTATCTTAATAATTGTGACATTTGTTAAGCACTTACTATGTGTCAGGAACTGGACGAAACTTCGGGGTGAATCGAAGCAAATCAGTTTGGACACAGTTCCTCTCCCACATGGGACTCACAGTCTTAATCCCCATTTTACAGATGAGGTAACTGCATCCCAGAGAAGTGAAATGATTTGCCCAAGTTCACACAGCAGACAAGCGGCAGAATCCACTTTCCATGGGATTCCTCGACATTCTTTCCCCTTCATCATCATCATCATCATCACCATCATCAAGGGTATTTATTGAGCACTTACTGTGTGTTGAGTACTGTACTAAGCACTTCATTCATTCATTCATATTTACTGAGGAGTGCTTACTGAGTGCAGAGCACTGTACAGAGTGCTTGGAAAGTACAATTCAGCAATAAAGAGGGACAATCCCTTCCCACGCCAGGCTCGTTGTCTACAATTGGGAGAATACAATACAACAAAGTTGATAGGCATGCAACCTGTCCACAGTGAGCTTATAGTTTAGAGTGGGAGACAGATACTAATCTAAATCTCCCTCTTGACTCTCCCTTTATTGAGCAATGTGTGCAGAGAACTGTTTGAGTTCAATATAATAGAGGTGGTAGATGCAATCCTTTCCCTCAAAGAGCTTACAGTCTTAGTAAGTTTGGTTAGTAGAAGCAGCATGGCTCAGTGGAAAGAGCCCGGGCTTTGGAGTCAGAGGTCATGGGTTCAAATCCCGGCTCTGCCAATTGTCAGCTGTGTGACTTTGGGCAAGTCACTTAACTTCTCTGGGCCTCAGTTCCCTCATCTGTAAAATGGGGATTAAGACTGTTGTCCCCGGGGGATAACCTGATCACCTTGTAACCACTCCAGCGCTTAGAACAGTGCTTTGCACATAGTAAGCGCTTAATAAAAGCCATCATGATTATTATTATTACTGTTCTTTCCCACATGCTCTTAGTACAGTGCATTATGACTAGTAGGTGCTCAACAAGTACCTTAACTAAGCCCAACCTGGCTTTTAAGGGTGTGACTTGGTGATGAAAAATGTAGCCAACTGCTTCCAGGACAAAGTTGTTTTTTTTGGGGGGGATTGTTTTTTTTCCCCACATTTGCTAGGGTGTGTGTGTGTGTGTGTGTGTGTGTGTGTGTGTGTGTGTGTTTGTGTGTGTGTGTGTGTCTGTGTGTGTCTGTGTCTGTGTGTGTGTGAGGGAGAGAGAGAGTGTGTGTGTGCTGAAATAGCATGATGTAGTGGATAGAGGACAGGCCTGAGTGTCAGAAGGTCATGGGTTCTAATCCCAGCTCTGCCACTCATCTGCTGTATAACCTTGGTTAAGTCACTTCACTCCTCTGTGCCTCAGTTCCCTCATCTGTAAAATGAGGATCGAGGCTCTGATCCCTATGTGGGACAGGAACTGTGTCCAACCCGATTAGCTTGTATCCACCCCAGCGCTTAGTACAGCACCTGGCATACAGTAAACACTTAAAAAAATACCACAATTATTATTATTATTACTGTTGACTTGGGATTTCCCATTTCAACATAGGGATAGGAAAATTAGACTGGAAACTATTTCTGAAGCCCCGAGGCTGGGAATGAATCAAACTCAAAAACGGTTGGAGATACTTGAGCTGCTGAAATATGGAATGACTGACATATCAAGCCCATCTTCAGAGACAAGGAAAGCTGAACAGAAGTTTACATTTTTGCAGAGGTCTTGTTAGGATGCTTTAGGAGAACATTTTCGACTCGCTTATTTTCTTAATTCAATCTCCTTTCGGACCATCGAAGCACCAGATCGCTTTGGTTTGGATGGAAGAGACTGAAGCATCTAACACCCGACCATATTGTCGAAGACGTAGATAATTTATTTCGCACTGCTCCGTTACGAGTAGATGTGTGTGCGTGATGCCAAGAATGATTCACTTTGATGAAATCCCACAGAATTACTCTACGAACATGCCGAGAGTTCCATCTGACTTCATGAGCAGACCTGCAGCTGCTGGTTATTAAAATCAGGTTGGTTTTTAGTTCAAGGAGCAGCATTTGAGGATTTTTTTTTGCACTCTAGGGATTTTTCTCGCTGTCCTCACATCCCTTTCCTGTGGATAAAACCTCTTGAGAGGAGAAAACCCTCCACTCCATTCTGAGAGGGTGGGAAAGATGCTTATTGACTGCCCATTGGATGCCATGCAATCAATCGATCTTATTTATTGAGCCCTTACTGCTTGCAGAGCACTGCACTAAGTGCCTGGGAAAGTGCAATACAACAGAGTTAGTAGACATGCTTCCCATCCATGAGGAGATTATACCATCTAGAATCAATCAATCAATCAATCGTATTTATTGAGCGCTTACTGTGTGCAGAGCACTGTACTAAGTGCTTGGGAAGTACAAGTCAGCAACACATAGAGACAGTCCCTACCCAACAGCGGGCTCACAGTCTAGAATGGGGAGACAGAGAAAAAAACCAAACATACTAACAAAATAAAATAAATAGAATAGATATGTACAAGTAAGATAAATAAATAAATAAATAAATAGAGTAATAAATATGTACAAACATATATACATATATACGGGTGCTGTGGGGAAGGGAAGGAGGAAAGATGGGGGAGATGGAGAGGGGGACGGGAGATAGATATTACTAGAATTAGAGAAGCAGCGTGGCTCAGTGGAAAGAGCCCGGGCTTGGGAGTCAGAGGTCGTGGGTTCTAATCCCGACCCTGACACTTGTCTGCAGTGAGACCTTGGGCAAGTCACTTAACTTCTCTGTGCCTCAGTTACCTCATCTGTAAAATCGGGATGAAGATTGTGAGCCCCACGTGAGACAACCTAATTAACTTGTATCTACCCCAGTGTGTAGAACAATGCTTAGCACATAGAAAGTGCATAACAAATACCAACATTATTATTATTATTATATCTCTGTGCCTCAGTTCCCTCATCTGTAAAATGGGGATTAAGACTGTGAGCCCCATATGGGACAACCTGATTACCTTGTATTCCCCTCCAGCACTTAGAATAGTGCTTGGCACATAGTAAGTGTTTAACAAAAGAAATTATTATTATTATTATTATTATGAATGTTATTGATATGCATTGTACTTGGAAATGTGTAATGAAACCATAAGGCAACTTTCTTGCCCTCAAGAAACTTCCATATTAATGGAGGAGGCAGGCATGAAATTATAATCAAGTGGCGAAATTGGAATAGATATGTCTGTCAAGAGCATTAAAGCATATATCGTTAGGAGTGGAGAGCGGAGAGCTAATGTACAGGTTCTCTAAACATGAACTCCAGACTCGTGTGACTGTGAAAATAATCGTAGAAACACCATGGGTTGAGGAGTCAGTGCCATGAGTTCTAATCCACTGGCATGCTCTGTGACCTTGTTTAAGTCACTGTACCTCTCTGAGTTTACCCTCCCAAGTTCTTAATAGTGTGCTCTGCACACAGTAAGCATTCAATAAATACGACTCACAGACTGGCTGATTCAATTTCCTCAAGTGAAAAGGGAAAAAAATACCTACTCACCTTTTATCTTATTAATAATAATAATAATAATGGCATTTATTAAGCACTTACTATGTGCAAAGCACTGTTCTATGTGCTGGGGAGGTTACAAGGTGATCAGGTTGTCCCACAGAGGGCTCAAAGTCTTAATCCCCATTTTACAGATGAGGTAACTGAGGCACAGAGAAGTTGTGACTAGCCCAAAGTCACACAGCTGACAACTGGCAGAGCCGGAACTTGAACCCATGACCTCTGACTCCAAAACCCGTGCTCTTTCCACTGAGCCATGCTGCTTCTCTTAAGCTCCAACCTCCGTGGGGAATAGATGCTCTGTCATCTAAGCATCTTATAACTCTCCCTTAAATCTTAATAAGCCCTTAATAAATGCTCTTTAATTATTATTTAAACATCAGGGAAGGCTTCTAGGAGGAGGAGGGATTTTAGGAGGGTTTTGAAAATGGGTGAGAGAACCAGGAAGGTGAATAGTACATGGATGTGGTCTAATATTCAATCACATTTATTGAGCGCTTACTGTGTGCATAGCACTGTACTAAGCAGCGTGGCCTATTGGATAGAGCACAGGTCTGGGATTCAGAAGGACCTGGGTTCTAGTCCCTTGTCTGCTGGGTGACTTCGAACAAGTCACTTCACTTCTCTCTATCTCAATTCTGTCATCTGTAAAATGGGGATGAAGACCGCGAGCCCCATGTGGGACAGGGACCGTGTCCAACCTGACTAGCTTGCATCTACCCCAGCGCCTAGTACAGTGCTTGACACAGAGTAAGCGCTTAACATATACCATAGAAAAGCGACTCGTTCTCCAGCCTAATGCGGGGTTGCCAAGAGCCATTCATTCAGTCGTATTTACGAGCGCTTCCTGTGTGCAGAGCACTGTACTAAGCGCTTGGGAGAGAACAATCAACGACACATTCCCTGCCCATAAGGAGCTCACATCATCATCATCATCAATCGTATTTATTGAGCGCTTACTGTGTGCAGAGCACTGTACTAAGCGCTTGGGAAGTACAAGTTGGCAACATATAGAGACAGTCCCTACGCAACAGTGGGCTCACAGTCTAAAAGGGGGAGACAGAGAACAAAACCAAACATACTAACAAAATAAAATAAATCGAATAGATATGTACAAGTAAAATAAAATAAATAGAGTAATAAATATGCTCACAGCCTCACGACATCCACACACGAACTTCCGTTTGCCTGTCCCTGTTTCTCAAAGGCCCACCATCCGTCACTGAGGATAATGACATTACCGGCAGATCTCGCTTCAAACTAAACTAGCTCCCGCAGCCAATTACATTCACGAAAACCCCAAATGCGCCTTTTGGATGACTCTTGTGGGCTGACGCTCAATTCCAGCAATAGAGGCCCATCTGCCTCACACAAGACCCTGCCAGTTAAAAGATTCGACAGGGAAGTTAACACCCCGGCTAGTAAATATTTCATAATAATTCCACGACGTTGTTTTTAGATTTCCCCATTAGGGCACGGCCCCGCCTCACGTGTTCGAAAGCTGAAATATGTTCCGTCCCGAACTTCCACTCTAGGTTCCAAGCTGTCTCAAGTCATCGCGGCTGACGCGGGAAAACACCCATCTTTCATTTATTTCGTTTTAAAGAGGGGGTGAGGAGCAGGTGGGGCGAATTATTACGCGCTTGAGTCGTCCGCCTTGGTCATTAGAGCATGAGAAGCATCTTGCTAATGCCTGATGTGAGGCTGGAAACTCCACCCGGGTACCTGGCATCTCTCCATGGCACTGTTTCATTCAATTGTATTTATTGAGCACTTACTATGTGCAGAGCACTGTACTAAGCACTTGGGAAGTACAAGTCAGCAACATATAGAGACGGTCCCTACCCAACAACGGGTTCACAGTCTAGAAGGGATGCCGGGAGGATTCTGTGAGGCCTGATATTCCAAACGAGTAAGGACCAGTTATAGGTCTGTTATTTGATGGTTGTCCAATGAATCCAAAGTGATGATGATGATTATGATATTTGTTAACCATGTACTAATTTGTTTTTTGGTATCAAGTGCTTACTATATCAATCAATCATATTTATTGAGCGCTTACTGTGTGCAGAACACTGTACTAAGCGCTTGGGAAGTACAAGCTGGCAACATATAGAGACGGTCCCTACCCAACAGTGGGCTCACAGTCTAGAAGGGGGAGACAGAGAACAAAACCAAACGTACTAACAAAATAAAATAAATAGAATAGATAGGTACAAGTAAAATAAATAAATAAATAAATATGCCAGGCACTGTACTAAGCGCTGCAGTACATACAGGATAATCAGGTTGGACACAGTCCCTGTCCCACATAGGGCATGCAGTCTCAATCTCGTGGCTTAATGTAGAGTATTTATTACTCTATTTATTCCACTTGTACATATCTATTCTATTTATTTTATTTTGTTAATATGTTTTGTTTTGTTCTCTGTCTCCCCCTTCTAGACTGTGAGCCCACTGTTGGGTAGGGACCATCTCTATATGTTGCCAACTTGTACTTCCCAAGCACTTAGTACAGTGCTCTGCACACAGTAAGCACTCAGTAAATACGATTGATTGATTGATTGATTAATGGATAGAGCCCGGGCCTGGGAGTCAGAAGGTCCTGGGTTCTAATCCTGGATCCACCACTTGTCTGCTGTATGACCATGGGCAAGTCACTTCACTTCTCTGTGCCTTAGTTGCCGCATCTGTAAAATAGGTATTAAGACTATGAGCCCCATGTGGAACAGGGACTGTGTCCAACCTGATTTGCATGTATTACCCCCACCCCCAGTGCTTAGTACAGTGCCTGGCACATAGTAAGCACTTAACAAATACCACAATGATTATTATTATTATTATTGATAATAATAAAAATAATAAAGTTCTCAATAAATAGCACTGATGATATTGAATGCTGATGATGATGACGATATAGAGTAGAGAAACAGTGTGGTTTAGTGACAAGAGCCTGGGCTTGGAGTCAGAGAATGTGGGTTCTAATCCCGACTCTGCCACTTGTCTGCTGTGTGACCTTGGGCAAGTCACTTCACTTCTCTGGGCCTCATCTGTAAAATGGGGAGTCCCACGTGGGACAACCTGATTACATTGTATCTACCCCAGTGCTTAGAACAGTGCATGGCACTTAGTAAGCGCTTAACAAATACCATATAATTATTGTTATTATTAGATGCAATAGTTGAGAGTAGCTAGTAGTAAATAAGTAAATCATGCCTATTATTCAGTGGTATTTATTGAGGGCTCACTGTGCAGAGCACTGTACAAGAGAAGCAGCGTGGCTCAGTAGAAAGAGCCCAGGCTTTGGAGTCAGAGATCGTGGGTTCTAAACCCAGCTCCGTCACTTGTCAGCTGTGTGACTTTGGGCAAGTCACTTCACTTCTCTGTGCCTCAGTTCCCTCATCTGTAAAATGGGGATTACGGCTGTGAGCTCCACGTGGGACAACCCGATTACCTTGTATCTTCCCCAGTGCTTAGAAGAGTGCTCGGCACATAGTAAGTGCTTAACATATGCCAGTATTATTATTATTATTATTACAGTCGAGTGAACGAGCTTAAAATCTAGTGGCTAGAAATAGCTGTGGGGTTAACACAGCTCAGTCTGTTTTCAATACATCCACCACTTGTACTGAACAAGTCCATATTTTCGAAGAAGGAAGCTTGCCGTTCTTAACTTAAAATATCCATTATTAATAAGTCTACTTTGTTTTTCACACCCAGAGCCTCCAACTCTGTGTTTCTCTGGGAGATGGTTGGGTGAAAGTGAGGGTCACACGTTCTCTGATGCTCTCTTTAGCTGAATAATGAATAATGAATCAGTAGATTTATTCTTCCAAGTACTCTAAATGGTTGCCTCCATTGGGCAAAGACAAGAAGGATTTTTTTTCTAAAACCTGTAAGGATCCCTAATACTCAGTGCCCATTCATATGTACCGATGCATTCCAGGAGTTGGAATTATCTCCCTTGCACAAGTTCGTTAAATGCTGTGGACTATGGTCTGACTTCAACAGTCCTTTGAGTTGTGGCTTCTCTCATCTGTACAGCCCATTACCAAGAACACTGGTGGTATTTAATAATAATAATGATGATATTTGTTAAGCGCTTATAATGTGCAAAGCACTGTTCTAAGCACTGGGGGGATACAAGGTGATCAGGTTGTCCCACGTGGGGCTCACAGTCTTAATCCCCATTTTACAGATGAGGTATCTGAGGCCCAGAGAAGTGAAGTGACGTGCACAAGGTCACACAGCTGACAATCGTGGAGCTGGAATTTGAACCCCCAACCTCTGACTCCCAAGCCCGTGCTCTTTCCATTGAGCCACGCTGCTTCTCTGGGATATTTGTCACCCCCACCGAGCCCCACGGCTTCCAGAGGGATCCCACCCAGTTCCCCTGGACCAAAGGAATCGTACTCACCAGCGGGATTGTCACTTCTGGCAACTCCTCTTTATTAAAACCACACACTTCCCCACTTCTGCCACACCCACCCTACATGCCAGGGGTACCAACTAGCATGAGAAGCAGCATGGCGTAGTGGATAGAAGAAAGGCCTAGGACTCAGAAGGCCATGCGTCCTAATCCCGGCTCCACCACTTGTCGGCTGTGTGACCTTAGGCAAGTCATTTCACTTCTCTGGGCCTCAGTGACCTCATCTGTGAAGTGGGGATAAAGACTGTGAGCCCCATGTGCGACAGGAACTGTGTCCAACCTGATGGCCTTGTATCTATCCCAGTGCTTAGAACAGTGTTTTGCACATAGTAAGCACCTAACAAATACCATATTATTTTTATCTGGTAGACATCCACTGCTCCCTCCATGCCAGGGAGCACCAACTCAGCGTCATCTGGTAATAATAATAATAATCAATCAATCAATCAATCAATCGTATTTATTGAGCGCTTACTGTGTGCAGAGCACTGTACTAAGCGCTTGGG